>NC_090930.1:1378532350-1379782344 GCF_040938575.1 Ambystoma mexicanum
ATGCTTCTAACAAACCTGAGACCCTTCCTATCTCATGAGATGTGATCTTAAACTCCTTCCAATTCCAATCCTGAGACCCTTCCTATAGCATGAGATGTGATATCCAACTCCTTCCCTTTCCAATCCTGAGACCCTTCCTATACCATGAGATGTGATATCTCAATGCTTCTAATACCAATCCTGAGACCCGCCCTATAACATGAGATGTGATATCCAAATCCTTCCCCTTCTAAACCTGAGACCCTTCCTTTAGCATGAGATGTGATATCCAACTCCTGCCCATTCCAATCCTGAGACCCTTCCGATAGCATGAGATGTGATATCTCAATGCTTCTAATATCAAACATGAGACCCTCCCTATAGCATGAGATGTGATATCCAAGTCCTTCCCATTCCGATCCTGAGACCCTTCCTATAGCATGAGTTGTGATATCTCAATGCTTCTAATACCAATCCTGAGACCCTTCCGATAGCATGAGATGTGATACCTCAATGCTTCTAATATCAAACCTGAGACCCTCCCTATAGCATGAGATGTGATATCCAACTCCTTCCCATTCCGATCCTGAGACCCTTCCGATAGCAGAGGTGTGATATCTCAATGCTTATACCAAACCTGAGACCCTTCCTATGGCATGAGATGTTATATCCAACTCCTTCCCATTCCAATCCTGAGACCCTTCCTAAAGCATGAGATGTGTTATCTCAATGCTTCTACCAAACCTGAGACCCTTACTATAGCAGGAGATGTGATATCCAACTCCTTCCCATTCCAATCCCCTGACCCTTCCTATAGCATGAGATGTGATATCCAACTCCTTCCCATTGCAATCCTGAGACACTTCCTATAGCATAAGATGTGATTTCTAAATGGTTCTAATACCAAACCTGAGATCCTTCCTATAACATGAGATGTGATATCTCAATGCTTCTACCAAACCGGGGACCCTTCCTATAGCATGAGATGTGATATCCATCTCCTACCCATTCCAATCCCGAGACCCTTCCTATAGCATGAGATGTGATATCCATCTCCTTCCCATTCCAATCCCGAGACCCTTCCTATAGCATGAGATGTAATATCTCAATGCTTCTACCAAACCTGAGACCCTTCCTATAGCATGAGATGTGATATCCAACTCCTTCCCATTCCAATCCCGAGACCCTTCCTATAGCATGAGATGTGATATCTCAATGCTTCTACCAATCCTGAGACCCTTCCTATAGCATAAGATGTGATTTCTAAATGGTTCTAATACCAAACCTGAGATCTTCCTATAGCATGAGATGTGATATCTCAATGCTTCTACCAAACCGGGGACCCTTCCTATAGCATGAGATGTGATATCCATCTCCTACCCATTCCAATCCCGAGACCCTTCCTATAGCATGAGATGTGATATCCATCTCTTTCCCATTCCAATCCCGAGACCCTTCCTATAGCATGAGATGTGATATCTCAATGCTTCTAATACCAAACCTGAGATCCTTCCTATAGCATGAGATGTGATATCCAACTCCTTCCCATTCCAATCCTGAGACCCTTCCGATAGCATGAGATGTGATATCTCAATGCTTCTAATACCAAATCTGAGACCCTCCCTATAGCATAAGATGTGATATCCAAGTCCTTCCCATTCCAATCCTGAGACCCTTCCTATAACATGAGATGTTTTATCCAACTCCTTCCCATTCCAACCTGAGACCCTTCCTATAGCATGAGATGGGATATCCAACTCCTTCCCAATCCAATCCTGAGACCCTTCCGAAAGCATGAGATGTGATATCTCAATGCTTCTAACAAACCTGAGACCCTTCCTATCTCATGAGATGTGATATCAAACTCCTTCCCATTCCAATCCTGACACCCTTCTTATACCATGAGATGTGATATTTCAATACTTCTAATACCAATCCTGAGACCCGCCCTATAACATGAGATGTGATATCCAAAACCTTCCCCTTCCAAACCTGAGACCCTTTCTATAGCATGAGATGTGATATCCAACTCCTTCCCATTACAAACCTGAGATCCTTCCTGTAGCATGAGATGTGATATCCAACACCTTCACCCATTCCTAACCCGAGACCCATCCTGTAGCATGAGATGTGATATCTCAGTGCTTCTAATACCAAAACCGAGACCATTCCTGTAGCATGAGATATGATATCCAACTCCTTCCCATTCGAAACCTGAGTCCCTTCCTGTAGCAAGAGATGTGATATCCAAATCTTTCCCATTCCAAACCTGAGACCCTTCCTATAACATGAGATGGGATATCCAACTCCTTCCCATTCCAATCCTGAGACCCTTCCGATAGCAGAGGTGTGATATCTCAATGCTTATACCAAACCTGAGACCCTTCCTATGGCATGAGATGTGATATCTAAATCCTTCCCCTTCTAAACCTGAGACCCTTCCTTTAGCATGAGATGTGATATCCAACTCCTGCCCATTCCAATCCTGAGACCCTTCCGATAGCATGAGATGTGATATCTCAATGCTTCTAATATCAAACCTGAGACCCTCCCTATAGCATGAGATGTGATATCCAAGTCCTTCCCATTCCAATCCTGAGACCCTTCCTATAGCATGAGTTGTGATATCTCAATGCTTCTAATACCAATCCTGAGACCCTTCCGATAGCATGAGATGTGATACCTCAATGCTTCTAATATCAAACCTGAGACCCTTCCTATGGCATGAGATGTGATATCCAACTCCTTCCCATTCCAATCCCCTGACCCTTCCTATAGCATGAGATGTGATATCCAACTCCTTCCCATTGCAATCCTGAGACGCTTCCTATAGCATAAGATGTGATTTCTAAATGGTTCTAATACCAAACCTGAGATCCTTCCTATAACATGAGATGTGATATCTCAATGCTTCTACCAAACCGGGGACCCTTCCTATAGCATGAGATGTGATATCCATCTCCTACCCATTCCAATCCCGAGACCCTTCCTATAGCATGAGATGTGATATCCATCTCCTTCCCATTCCAATCCCGAGACCCTTCCTATAGCATGAGATGTAATATCTCAATGCTTCTACCAAACCTGAGACCCTTCCTATAGCATGAGATGTGATATCCAACTCCTTCCCATTCCAATCCCGAGACCCTTCCTATAGCATGATATGTGATATCTCAATGCTTCTACCAAACTGGGGTCCCTTCCTATAGCATGAGATGTGATATCCATCTCCTACCCATTCCAATCCCCAGACCCTTCCTATAGCATGAGATGTGATATCCATCTCCTTCCCATTCCAATCCCGAGACCCTTCCTATAGCATGAGATGTAATATCTCAATGCTTCTACCAATCCTGAGACCCTTCCTATAGCATAAGATGTGATTTCTAAATGGTTCTAATACCAAACCTGAGATCTTCCTATAGCATGAGATGTGATATCTCAATGCTTCTACCAAACCGGGGACCCTTCCTATAGCATGAGATGTGATATCCATCTCCTACCCATTCCAATCCCGAGACCCTTCCTATAGCATGAGATGTGATATCCATCTCTTTCCCATTCCAATCCCGAGACCCTTCCTATAGCATGAGATGTGATATCTCAATGCTTCTAATACCAAACCTGAGATCCTTCCTATAGCATGAGATGTGATATCCAGCTCCTTCCCATTCCAATCCTGAGACCCTTCCGATAGCATGAGATGTGATATCTCAATGCTTCTAATACCAAATCTGAGACCCTCCCTATAGCATAAGATGTGATATCCAAGTCCTTCCCATTCCAATCCTGAGACCCTTCCTATAACATGAGATGTTTTATCCAACTCCTTCCCATTCCAACCTGAGACCCTTCCTATAGCATGAGATGGGATATCCAACTCCTTCCCAATCCAATCCTGAGACCCTTCCGATAGCATGAGATGTGATATCTCAATGCTTCTAACAAACCTGAGACCCTTCCTATCTCATGAGATGTGATATCAAACTCCTTCCCATTCCAATCCTGACACCCTTCTTATACCATGAGATGTGATATTTCAATACTTCTAATACCAATCCTGAGACCCGCCCTATAACATGAGATGTGATATCCAAATCCTTCCCCTTCCAAACCTGAGACCCTTTCTATAGCATGAGATGTGATATCCAACTCCTTCCCATTACAAACCTGAGATCCTTCCTGTAGCATGAGATGTGATATCCAACACCTTCACCCATTCCTAACCCGAGACCCATCCTGTAGCATGAGATGTGATATCTCAGTGCTTCTAATACCAAAACCGAGACCATTCCTGTAGCAAGAGATGTGATATCCAAATCTTTCCCATTCGAAACCTGAGACCCTTCCCATAGCATGAGATGTGATATCCAACTCCTTCCCATTCCAATCCTGAGACCCTTCCTATAGCATGAGATGTGATATCTCAATGTATCTAATACCAAACCTGGACTCTTCCCATAGCATGAGATGTGATATCCGACTCCTTCCCATTCCAATCCTGAGACCCTTCCTATAGCATGAGATGTGATATCTCAATGCTTCTAATACCAAACCTGAGACCCTCCCTATAGCATAAGATATGATATCCAAGTCCTTCCCATTCCAATCCTGAGACGCTTCCTATAGCATAAGATGTGATTTCTAAATGGTTCTAATACCAAACCTGAGATCCTTCCTATAACATGAGATGTGATATCTCAATGCTTCTACCAAACCGGGGACCCTTCCTATAGCATGAGATGTGATATCCATCTCCTACCCATTCCACTCCCGAGACCCTTCCTATAGCATGAGATGTGATATCCATCTCCTTCCCATTCCAATCCCGAGACCCTTCCTATAGCATGAGATGTAATATCTCAATGCTTCTACCAAACCTGAGACCCTTCCTATAGCATGAGATGTGATATCCAACTCCTTCCCATTCCAATCCTGAGACCCTTCCTATAGCATGATATGTGATATCTCAATGCTTCTACCAAACTGGGGTCCCTTCCTATAGCATTTGATGTGATATCCATCTCCTACCCATTCCAATCCCCAGACCCTTCCTATAGCATGAGATGTGATATCCATCTCCTTCCCATTCCAATCCCGAGACCCTTCCTATAGCATGAGATGTAATATCTCAATGCTTCTACCAATCCTGAGACCCTTCCTATAGCATAAGATGTGATTTCTAAATGGTTCTAATACCAAACCTGAGATCTTCCTATAGCATGAGATGTGATATCTCAATGCTTCTACCAAACCGGGGACCCTTCCTATAGCATGAGATGTGATATCCATCTCCTACCCATTCCAATCCCGAGACCCTTCCTATAGCATGAGATGTGATATCCATCTCTTTCCCATTCCAATCCCGAGACCCTTCCTATAGCATGAGATGTGATATCTCAATGCTTCTAATACCAAACCTGAGATCCTTCCTATAGCATGAGATGTGATATCCAGCTCCTTCCCATTCCAATCCTGAGACCCTTCCGATAGCATGAGATGTGATATCTCAATGCTTCTAATACCAAATCTGAGACCCTCCCTATAGCATAAGATGTGATATCCAAGTCCTTCCCATTCCAATCCTGAGACCCTTCCTATAACATGAGATGTTTTATCCAACTCCTTCCCATTCCAACCTGAGACCCTTCCTATAGCATGAGATGGGATATCCAACTCCTTCCCAATCCAATCCTGAGACCCTTCCGATAGCATGAGATGTGATATCTCAATGCTTCTAACAAACCTGAGACCCTTCCTATCTCATGAGATGTGATATCAAACTCCTTCCCATTCCAATCCTGACACCCTTCTTATACCATGAGATGTGATATTTCAATACTTCTAATACCAATCCTGAGACCCGCCCTATAACATGAGATGTGATATCCAAATCCTTCCCCTTCCAAACCTGAGACCCTTTCTATAGCATGAGATGTGATATCCAACTCCTTCCCATTACAAACCTGAGATCCTTCCTGTAGCATGAGATGTGATATCCAACACCTTCACCCATTCCTAACCCGAGACCCATCCTGTAGTATGAGATGTGATATCTCAGTGCTTCTAATACCAAAACCGAGACCATTCCTGTAGCAAGAGATGTGATATCCAAATCTTTCCCATTCGAAACCTGAGACCCTTCCCATAGCATGAGATGTGATATCCAACTCCTTCCCATTCCAATCCTGAGACCCTTCCTATAGCATGAGATGTGATATCTCAATGTATCTAATACCAAACCTGGACTCTTCCCATAGCATGAGATGTGATATCCGACTCCTTCCCATTCCAATCCTGAGACCCTTCCTATAGCATGAGATGTGATATCTCAATGCTTCTAATACCAAACCTGAGACCCTCCCTATAGCATAAGATATGATATCCAAGTCCTTCCCATTCCAATCCTGAGACCCTTCCTATAACATGAGATGTGATATCCAACTCCTTCCCATTCCAACCTGAGACCCTTCCTATAGCATGAGATGGGATATCCAACTCCTTCCGAATCCAATCCTGAGACCCTTCTGATAGCATGAGATGTTATCTCTCAATGCTTCTAACAAACCTGAGACCCTTCCTATGTCATGAGATGTGATATCAAACTCCTTCCAATTCCAATCCTGAGACCCTTCCTATAGCATGAGATGTGATATCCAACTCCTTCCCTTTCCAATCCTGAGACCCTTCCTATACCATGAGATGTGATATCTCAGTGCTTCTAATACCAATCCTGAGACCCGCCCTATAACATGAGATGTGATATCCAAATCCTTCCCCTTCTAAACCTGAGACCTTTCCTTTAGCATGAGATGTGATATCCAACTCCTGCCCATTCCAATCCTGAGACCCTTCCGATAGCATGAGATGTGATATCTCAATGCTTCTGATATCAAACCTGAGACCCTCCCTATAGCATGAGATGTGATATCCAAGTCCTTCCCATTCCAATCCTGAGACCCTTCCTATAGCATGAGATGTGATATCTCAATGCTTCTAATACCAAACCTGAGACCCTTCCTATAACATGAGATGGGATATCCAACTCCTTCCCATTCCAATCCTGAGACCCTTCCGATAGCAGAGGTGTGATATCTCAATGCTTATACCAAACCTGAGACCCTTCCTATGGCATGAGATGTGATATCCAACTCCTTCCCATTCCAATCCTGAGACCCTTCCTATAGCATGAGATGTGTTATCTCAATGCTTCTACCAAACCTGAGACCCTTACTATAGCAGGAGATGTGATATCCACTCCTTCCCATTCCAATCCCCTGACCCTTCGTATAGCATGAGATGTGATATCTCCATGCTTCTACTGAACCCGAGACCCTTCCTATAGCATGAGATGTGATATCCAACTCCTTCCCATTCCAATCCTGAGACTCTTCCTATAGCATAAGATGTGATTTCTAAATGGTTCTAATACCAAACCTGAGATTCTTCCTATAACATGAGATGTGATATCTCAATGCTTCTACCAAACCGGGGACCCTTCCTATAGCATGAGATGTGATATCCATCTCCTACCCATTCCAATTCCGAGACCCTTCCTATAACATGAGATGTAATATCTCAATGCTTCCATCAAACCCGAGACCCTTCCTATAGCATGAGATGTGATATCCATCTCCTTCCCATTCCAATCCCGAGACCCTTCCTATAGCATGAGATGTGATATCTCAATGCTTCTACCAAACCGGGGTCCCTTCCTATAGCATGAGATGTGATATCCATCTCCTACCCATTCCAATCCCGAGACCCTTCCTATAGCATGAGATGTGATATCCATCTCTTTCCCATTCCAATCCCGAGACCCTTCCAATAGCATGAGATGTGATATCTCAATGCTTCTAATACCAAACCTGAGATCCTTCCTATAGCATGAGATGTGATATCCAACTCCTTCCCATTCCAATCCTGAGACCCTTCCGATAGCATGAGATGTGATTTCTCAATGCTTCTAATACCAAATCTGAGACCCTCCCTATCATAAGATGTGATATCCAAGTCCTTTCCATTCCAATCTTGAGACCCTTCCTATAGCTTGAGATGGGATATCCAACTCCTTCCCAATCCAATCCTGAGACCCTTCCGATAGCATGAGATGTGATATCTCAATGCTTCTAACAAACCTGAGACCCTTCCTATCTCATGAGATGTGATATCCAACTCCTTCCCATTCCAATCCTGAGACCCTTCCTTTAGCATGAGATGTGATATCCAAATCCTTCCCCTCCCAAACCTGAGACCCTTCCTTTAGCATGAGATGTGATATTTCAATACTTCTAATACCAATCCTGAGACCCGCCCTATAACATGAGATGTGATATCCAAATCCTTCCCCTCCTAAACCTGAGACCCTTCCTTTAGCATGAGATGTGATATCCAACTCCTTCCTATTCCAATCCTGAGACCCTTCCGATAGCATGAGATATGATATCTCAATGCTTCTAATATCAAACCGGAGACCCTCCCTATAGCATGAGATGTGATATCCAAGTCCTTCCCATTCCAATCCTGAGACCCTTCCTATAGCATGAGATGTGATATCTCAATGCTTCTAATACCAAACCTGAGACCCTTCCTATAACATGAGATGGGATATCCAACTCCTTCCCATTCCAAACCTGAGACCCTTCCAATGGCATGAGATGTGATATCCAGCTCCTTCCCATTTCAATCCTGAGACCCTTCCTATAGCATGAGATGTGATATCTCAATGCTTCTACTAAACCCAAGACCCTTCCTATAGCATGAGATGTGATATCCAACTCCTTCCCATTCCAATCCTGAGACTCTTCCTACAGCATAAGATGTGATTTCTAAATGGTTCTAATACCAAACCTGAGATTCTTCCTATAACATGAGATGTGATATCTCAATGCTTCTACCAAACCGGGGACCCTTCCTATAGCATGAGATGTGATATCCATCTCCTACCCATTCCAATTCCGAGACCCTTCCTATAACATGAGATGTAATATCTCAATGCTTCCATCAAACCCGAGACCCTTCCTATAGCATGAGATGTGATATCCATCTCCTTCCCATTCCAATCCCGAGACCCTTCCTATAGCATGAGATGTGATATCTCAATGCTTCTACCAAACCGGGGTCCCTTCCTATAGCATGAGATGTGATATCCATCTCCTACCCATTCCAATCCCGAGACCCTTCCTATAGCATGAGATGTGATATCCATCTCTTTCCCATTCCAATCCCGAGACCCTTCCAATAGCATGAGATGTGATATCTCAATGCTTCTAATACCAAACCTGAGATCCTTCCTATAGCATGAGATGTGATATCCAACTCCTTCCCATTCCAATCCTGAGACCCTTCCGATAGCATGAGATGTGATTTCTCAATGCTTCTAATACCAAATCTGAGACCCTCCCTATCATAAGATGTTATATCCAAGTCCTTTCCATTCCAATCTTGAGACCCTTCCTATAGCTTGAGATGGGATATCCAACTCCTTCCCAATCCAATCCTGAGACCCTTCCGATAGCATGAGATGTGATATCTCAATGCTTCTAACAAACCTGAGACCCTTCCTATCTCATGAGATGTGATATCCAACTCCTTCCCATTCCAATCCTGAGACCCTTCCTTTAGCATGAGATGTGATATCCAAATCCTTCCCCTCCCAAACCTGAGACCCTTCCTTTAGCATGAGATGTGATATTTCAATACTTCTAATACCAATCCTGAGACCCGCCCTATAACATGAGATGTGATATCCAAATCCTTCCCCTCCTAAACCTGAGACCCTTCCTTTAGCATGAGATGTGATATCCAACTCCTTCCCATTCCAATCCTGAGACCCTTCCGATAGCATGAGATATGATATCTCAATGCTTCTAATATCAAACCGGAGACCCTCCCTATAGCATGAGATGTGATATCCAAGTCCTTCCCATTCCAATCCGGAGACCCTTCCTATAGCATGAGATGTGATATCTCAATGCTTCTAATACCAAACCTGAGACCCTTCCTATAACATGAGATGGGATATCCAACTCCTTCCCATTCCAAACCTGAGACCCTTCCAATGGCATGAGATGTGATATCCAGCTCCTTCCCATTCCAATCCTGAGACCCTTCCTATAGCATGAGATGTGATATCTCAATGCTTCTACTAAACCCAAGACCCTTCCTATAGCATGAGATGTGATATCCAACTCCTTCCCATTACAATCCTGAGACCCTTCCTATAGCATGAGAAGTGATTTATCAATGGTTCTAATACCAAACCGGGGACCCTTCCGATAGCATGAGATGTGATATCCATCTCATTCCCATTCCAAACCTGAGACCCTTCCCATAGCATGAGATGTGATATTCAACTCCTTCCCATTCCAATCCTGAGACCCTTCCTATAGCATGAGATGTGATATCTCAATGCATCTAATACCAAACCTGGACTCTTCCTATAGCATGAAATGTGATATCCAACTCCTTCCCATTCCAAACCTGAGACCCTTCCTGTAGCATGAGGTCTGATATCTCAATGCTTCTACCAAACATGAGACCCTTCTTATAGCATGAGATGTGATATCCAACTCCTTCCCATTCCAATCCTGAGACCCTTCCGATAGCATGAGATGTGATATCTCAATGCTTCTAATATCAAACCTGAGACCCTCCCTATAGCATAAGATATGATATCCAAGTCCTTCCCATTCCAATCCTGAGACCCTTCCTATAAAATGAGATGTGATATCCAACTCCTTCCCATTCCAACCTGAGACCCTTCCTATAGCATGAGATGGGATATCCAACTCCTTCCGAATCCAATCCTGAGACCCTTCCGATAGCATGAGATGTTATCTCTCAATGCTTCTAACAAACCTGAGACACTTCCTATGTCATGAGATGTGATATCAAACTCCTTCCAATTCCAATCCTGAGACCCTTCTTATAGCATGAGATGTGATATCCAACTCCTTCCCTTTCCAATCCTGAGACCCTTCCTATACCATGAGATGTGATATCTCAATGCTTCTAATACCAATCCTGAGACCCGCCCTATAACATGAGATGTGATATCCAAATCCTTCCCCTTCTAAACCTGAGACCCTTCCTTTAGCATGAGATGTGATATCCAACTCCTGCCCATTCCAATCCTGAGACCCTTCCGATAGCATGAGATGTGATATCTCAATGCTTCTAATATCAAACCTGAGACCCTCCCTATAGCATGAGATGTGATATCCAAGTCCTTCCCATTCCGATCCTGAGACCCTTCCTATAGCATGAGTTGTGATATCTCAATGCTTCTAATACCAATCCTGAGACCCTTCCGATAGCATGAGATGTGATACCTCAATGCTTCTAATATCAAACCTGAGACCCTCCCTATAGCATGAGATGTGATATCCAACTCCTTCCCATTCCGATCCTGAGACCCTTCCGATAGCAGAGGTGTGATATCTCAATGCTTATACCAAACCTGAGACCCTTCCTATGGCATGAGATGTTATATCCAACTCCTTCCCATTCCAATCCTGAGACCCTTCCTAAAGCATGAGATGTGTTATCTCAATGCTTCTATCAAACCTGAGACCCTTACTATAGCAGGAGATGTGATATCCAACTCCTTCCCATTCCAATCCCCTGACCCTTCCTATAGCATGAGATGTGATATCCAACTCCTTCCCATTGCAATCCTGAGACACTTCCTATAGCATAAGATGTGATTTCTAAATGGTTCTAATACCAAACCTGAGATCCTTCCTATAACATGAGATGTGATATCTCAATGCTTCTACCAAACGGGGGACCCTTCCTATAGCATGAGATGTGATATCCATCTCCTACCCATTCCAATCCCGAGACCCTTCCTATAGCATGAGATGTGATATCCATCTCCTTCCCATTCCAATCCCGAGACCCTTCCTATAGCATGAGATGTAATATCTCAATGCTTCTACCAAACCTGAGACCCTTCCTATAGCATGAGATGTGATATCCAACTCCTTCCCATTCCAATCCCGAGACCCTTCCTATAGCATGAGATGTGATATCTCAATGCTTCTACCAATCCTGAGACCCTTCCTATAGCATAAGATGTGATTTCTAAATGGTTCTAATACCAAACCTGAGATCTTCCTATAGCATGAGATGTGATATCTCAATGCTTCTACCAAACCGGGGACCCTTCCTATAGCATGAGATGTGATATCCATCTCCTACCCATTCCAATCCCGAGACCCTTCCTATAGCATGAGATGTGATATCCATCTCTTTCCCATTCCAATCCCGAGACCCTTCCTATAGCATGAGATGTGATATCTCAATGCTTCTAATACCAAACCTGAGATCCTTCCTATAGCATGAGATGTGATATCCAACTCCTTCCCATTCCAATCCTGAGACCCTTCCGATAGCATGAGATGTGATATCTCAATGCTTCTAATACCAAATCTGAGACCCTCCCTATAGCATAAGATGTGATATCCAAGTCCTTCCCATTCCAATCCTGAGACCCTTCCTATAACATGAGATGTTTTATCCAACTCCTTCCCATTCCAACCTGAGACCCTTCCTATAGCATGAGATGGGATATGCAACTCCTTCCCAATCCAATCCTGAGACCCTTCCGAAAGCATGAGATGTGATATCTCAATGCTTCTAACAAACCTGAGACCCTTCCTATCTCATGAGATGTGATCTTAAACTCCTTCCAATTCCAATCCTGAGACCCTTCCTATAGCATGAGATGTGATATCCAACTCCTTCCCTTTCCAATCCTGAGACCCTTCCTATACCATGAGATGTGATATCTCAATGCTTCTAATACCAATCCTGAGACCCGCCCTATAACATGAGATGTGATATCCAAATCCTTCCCCTTCTAAACCTGAGACCCTTCCTTTAGCATGAGATGTGATATCCAACTCCTGCCCATTCCAATCCTGAGACCCTTCCGATAGCATGAGATGTGATATCTCAATGCTTCTAATATCAAACATGAGACCCTCCCTATAGCATGAGATGTGATATCCAAGTCCTTCCCATTCCGATCCTGAGACCCTTCCTATAGCATGAGTTGTGATATCTCAATGCTTCTAATACCAATCCTGAGACCCTTCCGATAGCATGAGATGTGATACCTCAATGCTTCTAATATCAAACCTGAGACCCTCCCTATAGCATGAGATGTGATATCCAACTCCTTCCCATTCCGATCCTGAGACCCTTCCGATAGCAGAGGTGTGATATCTCAATGCTTATACCAAACCTGAGACCCTTCCTATGGCATGAGATGTTATATCCAACTCCTTCCCATTCCAATCCTGAGACCCTTCCTAAAGCATGAGATGTGTTATCTCAATGCTTCTACCAAACCTGAGACCCTTACTATAGCAGGAGATGTGATATCCAACTCCTTCCCATTCCAATCCCCTGACCCTTCCTATAGCATGAGATGTGATATCCAACTCCTTCCCATTGCAATCCTGAGACACTTCCTATAGCATAAGATGTGATTTCTAAATGGTTCTAATACCAAACCTGAGATCCTTCCTATAACATGAGATGTGATATCTCAATGCTTCTACCAAACCGGGGACCCTTCCTATAGCATGAGATGTGATATCCATCTCCTACCCATTCCAATCCCGAGACCCTTCCTATAGCATGAGATGTGATATCCATCTCCTTCCCATTCCAATCCCGAGACCCTTCCTATAGCATGAGATGTAATATCTCAATGCTTCTACCAAACCTGAGACCCTTCCTATAGCATGAGATGTGATATCCAACTCCTTCCCATTCCAATCCCGAGACCCTTCCTATAGCATGAGATGTGATATCTCAATGCTTCTACCAATCCTGAGACCCTTCCTATAGCATAAGATGTGATTTCTAAATGGTTCTAATACCAAACCTGAGATCTTCCTATAGCATGAGATGTGATATCTCAATGCTTCTACCAAACCGGGGACCCTTCCTATAGCATGAGATGTGATATCCATCTCCTACCCATTCCAATCCCGAGACCCTTCCTATAGCATGAGATGTGATATCCATCTCTTTCCCATTCCAATCCCGAGACCCTTCCTATAGCATGAGATGTGATATCTCAATGCTTCTAATACCAAACCTGAGATCCTTCCTATAGCATGAGATGTGATATCCAACTCCTTCCCATTCCAATCCTGAGACCCTTCCGATAGCATGAGATGTGATATCTCAATGCTTCTAATACCAAATCTGAGACCCTCCCTATAGCATAAGATGTGATATCCAAGTCCTTCCCATTCCAATCCTGAGACCCTTCCTATAACATGAGATGTTTTATCCAACTCCTTCCCATTCCAACCTGAGACCCTTCCTATAGCATGAGATGGGATATCCAACTCCTTCCCAATCCAATCCTGAGACCCTTCCAAAAGCATGAGATGTGATATCTCAATGCTTCTAACAAACCTGAGACCCTTCCTATCTCATGAGATGTGATATCAAACTCCTTCCCATTCCAATCCTGACACCCTTCTTATACCATGAGATGTGATATTTCAATACTTCTAATACCAATCCTGAGACCCGCCCTATAACATGAGATGTGATATCCAAAACCTTCCCCTTCCAAACCTGAGACCCTTTCTATAGCATGAGATGTGATATCCAACTCCTTCCCATTACAAACCTGAGATCCTTCCTGTAGCATGAGATGTGATATCCAACACCTTCACCCATTCCTAACCCGAGACCCATCCTGTAGCATGAGATGTGATATCTCAGTGCTTCTAATACCAAAACCGAGACCATTCCTGTAGCATGAGATATGATATCCAACTCCTTCCCATTCGAAACCTGAGTCCCTTCCTGTAGCAAGAGATGTGATATCCAAATCTTTCCCATTCCAAACCTGAGACCCTTCCTATAACATGAGATGGGATATCCAACTCCTTCCCATTCCAATCCTGAGACCCTTCCGATAGCAGAGGTGTGATATCTCAATGCTTATACCAAACCTGAGACCCTTCCTATGGCATGAGATGTTATATCCAACTCCTTCCCATTCCAATCCTGAGACCCTTAAAGCATGAGATGTGTTATCTCAATGCTTCTACCAAACCTGAGACCCTTACTATAGCAGGAGATGTGATATCCAACTCCTTCCCATTCCAATCCCCTGACCCTTCCTATAGCATGAGATGTGATATCCAACTCCTTCCCATTGCAATCCTGAGACGCTTCCTATAGCATAAGATGTGATTTCTAAATGGTTCTAATACCAAACCTGAGATCTTCCTATAGCATGAGATGTGATATCTCAATGCTTCTACCAAACCGGGGACCCTTCCTATAGCATGAGATGTGATATCCATCTCCTACCCATTCCAATCCCGAGACCCTTCCTATAGCATGAGATGTGATATCCATCTCTTTCCCATTCCAATCCCGAGACCCTTCCTATAGCATGAGATGTGATATCTCAATGCTTCTAATACCAAACCTGAGATCCTTCCTATAGCATGAGATGTGATATCCAACTCCTTCCCATTTCAATCCTGAGACCCTTCCGATAGCATGAGATGTGATATCTCAATGCTTCTAATACCAAATCTGAGACCCTCCCTATAGCATAAGATGTGATATCCAAGTCCTTCCCATTCCAATCCTGAGACCCTTCCTATAACATGAGATGTTTTATCCAACTCCTTCCCATTCCAACCTGAGACCCTTCCTATAGCATGAGATGGGATATCCAACTCCTTCCCAATCCAATCCTGAGACCCTTCCGATAGCATGAGATGTGATATCTCAATGCTTCTAAGAAACCTGAGACCCTTCCTATCTCATGAGATGTGATATCAAACTCCTTCCCATTCCAATCCTGACACCCTTCTTATACCATGAGATGTGATATTTCAATACTTCTAATACCAATCCTGAGACCCGCCCTATAACATGAGATGTGATATCCAAATCCTTCCCCTTCCAAACCTGAGACCCTTTCTATAGCATGAGATGTGATATCCAACTCCTTCCCATTACAAACCTGAGATCCTTCCTGTAGCATGAGATGTGATATCCAACACCTTCACCCATTCCTAACCCGAGACCCATCCTGTAGCATGAGATGTGATATCTCAGTGCTTCTAATACCAAAACCGAGACCATTCCTGTACCATGAGATATGATATCCAACTCCTTCCCATTCGAAACCTGAGTCCCTTCCTGTAGCAAGAGATGTGATATCCAAATCTTTCCCATTCGAAACCTGAGACCCTTCCCATAGCATGAGATGTGATATCCAACTCCTTCCCATTCCAATCCTGAGACCCTTCCTATAGCATGAGATGTGACATCTCAATGTATCTAATACCAAACCTGGACTCTTCCCATAGCATGAGATGTGATATCCAACTCCTTCCCATTCCAATCAGGAGACCCTTCCTATAGCATGAGATGTGATATCTCAATGCTTCTAATACCAAACCTGAGACCCTCCCTATAGCATAAGATATGATATCCAAGTCCTTCCCATTCCAATCCTGAGACCCTTCCTATAACATGAGATGTGATATCCAACTCCTTCCCATTCCAACCTGAGACCCTTCCTATAGCATGAGATGGGATATCCAACTCCTTCCGAATCCAATCCTGAGACCCTTCTGATAGCATGAGATGTTATCTCTCAATGCTTCTAACAAACCTGAGACCCTTCCTATGTCATGAGATGTGATATCAAACTCCTTCCAATTCCAATCTTGAGACCCTTCCTATAGCATGAGATGTGATATCCAACTCCTTCCCTTTCCAATCCTGAGACCCTTCCTATACCATGAGATGTGATATCTCAATGCTTCTAATACCAATCCTGAGACCCGCCCTATAACATGAGATGTGATATCCAAATCCTTCCCCTTCTAAACCTGAGACCTTTCCTTTAGCATGAGATGTGATATCCAACTCCTGCCCATTCCAATCCTGAGACCCTTCCGATAGCATGAGATGTGATATCTCAATGCTTCTGATATCAAACCTGAGACCCTTCCTATAGCATGAGATGTGATATCCAACTCCTTCCCATTGCAATCCTGAGACACTTCCTATAGCATAAGATGTGATTTCTAAATGGTTCTAATACCAAACCTGAGATCCTTCCTATAACATGAGATGTGATATCTCAATGCTTCTACCAAACGGGGGACCCTTCCTATAGCATGAGATGTGATATCCATCTCCTACCCATTCCAATCCCGAGACCCTTCCTATAGCATGAGATGTGATATCCATCTCCTTCCCATTCCAATCCCGAGACCCTTCCTATAGCATGAGATGTAATATCTCAATGCTTCTACCAAACCTGAGACCCTTCCTATAGCATGAGATGTGATATCCAACTCCTTCCCATTCCAATCCCGAGACCCTTCCTATAGCATGAGATGTGATATCTCAATGCTTCTACCAATCCTGAGACCCTTCCTATAGCATAAGATGTGATTTCTAAATGGTTCTAATACCAAACCTGAGATCTTCCTATAGCATGAGATGTGATATCTCAATGCTTCTACCAAACCGGGGACCCTTCCTATAGCATGAGATGTGATATCCATCTCCTACCCATTCCAATCCCGAGACCCTTCCTATAGCATGAGATGTGATATCCATCTCTTTCCCATTCCAATCCCGAGACCCTTCCTATAGCATGAGATGTGATATCTCAATGCTTCTAATACCAAACCTGAGATCCTTCCTATAGCATGAGATGTGATATCCAACTCCTTCCCATTCCAATCCTGAGACCCTTCCGATAGCATGAGATGTGATATCTCAATGCTTCTAATACCAAATCTGAGACCCTCCCTATAGCATAAGATGTGATATCCAAGTCCTTCCCATTCCAATCCTGAGACCCTTCCTATAACATGAGATGTTTTATCCAACTCCTTCCCATTCCAACCTGAGACCCTTCCTATAGCATGAGATGGGATATGCAACTCCTTCCCAATCCAATCCTGAGACCCTTCCGAAAGCATGAGATGTGATATCTCAATGCTTCTAACAAACCTGAGACCCTTCCTATCTCATGAGATGTGATCTTAAACTCCTTCCAATTCCAATCCTGAGACCCTTCCTATAGCATGAGATGTGATATCCAACTCCTTCCCTTTCCAATCCTGAGACCCTTCCTATACCATGAGATGTGATATCTCAATGCTTCTAATACCAATCCTGAGACCCGCCCTATAACATGAGATGTGATATCCAAATCCTTCCCCTTCTAAACCTGAGACCCTTCCTTTAGCATGAGATGTGATATCCAACTCCTGCCCATTCCAATCCTGAGACCCTTCCGATAGCATGAGATGTGATATCTCAATGCTTCTAATATCAAACATGAGACCCTCCCTATAGCATGAGATGTGATATCCAAGTCCTTCCCATTCCGATCCTGAGACCCTTCCTATAGCATGAGTTGTGATATCTCAATGCTTCTAATACCAATCCTGAGACCCTTCCGATAGCATGAGATGTGATACCTCAATGCTTCTAATATCAAACCTGAGACCCTCCCTATAGCATGAGATGTGATATCCAACTCCTTCCCATTCCGATCCTGAGACCCTTCCGATAGCAGAGGTGTGATATCTCAATGCTTATACCAAACCTGAGACCCTTCCTATGGCATGAGATGTTATATCCAACTCCTTCCCATTCCAATCCTGAGACCCTTCCTAAAGCATGAGATGTGTTATCTCAATGCTTCTACCAAACCTGAGACCCTTACTATAGCAGGAGATGTGATATCCAACTCCTTCCCATTCCAATCCCCTGACCCTTCCTATAGCATGAGATGTGATATCCAACTCCTTCCCATTGCAATCCTGAGACACTTCCTATAGCATAAGATGTGATTTCTAAATGGTTCTAATACCAAACCTGAGATCCTTCCTATAACATGAGATGTGATATCTCAATGCTTCTACCAAACCGGGGACCCTTCCTATAGCATGAGATGTGATATCCATCTCCTACCCATTCCAATCCCGAGACCCTTCCTATAGCATGAGATGTGATATCCATCTCCTTCCCATTCCAATCCCGAGACCCTTCCTATAGCATGAGATGTAATATCTCAATGCTTCTACCAAACCTGAGACCCTTCCTATAGCATGAGATGTGATATCCAACTCCTTCCCATTCCAATCCCGAGACCCTTCCTATAGCATGAGATGTGATATCTCAATGCTTCTACCAATCCTGAGACCCTTCCTATAGCATAAGATGTGATTTCTAAATGGTTCTAATACCAAACCTGAGATCTTCCTATAGCATGAGATGTGATATCTCAATGCTTCTACCAAACCGGGGACCCTTCCTATAGCATGAGATGTGATATCCATCTCCTACCCATTCCAATCCCGAGACCCTTCCTATAGCATGAGATGTGATATCCATCTCTTTCCCATTCCAATCCCGAGACCCTTCCTATAGCATGAGATGTGATATCTCAATGCTTCTAATACCAAACCTGAGATCCTTCCTATAGCATGAGATGTGATATCCAACTCCTTCCCATTCCAATCCTGAGACCCTTCCGATAGCATGAGATGTGATATCTCAATGCTTCTAATACCAAATCTGAGACCCTCCCTATAGCATAAGATGTGATATCCAAGTCCTTCCCATTCCAATCCTGAGACCCTTCCTATAACATGAGATGTTTTATCCAACTCCTTCCCATTCCAACCTGAGACCCTTCCTATAGCATGAGATGGGATATCCAACTCCTTCCCAATCCAATCCTGAGACCCTTCCAAAAGCATGAGATGTGATATCTCAATGCTTCTAACAAACCTGAGACCCTTCCTATCTCATGAGATGTGATATCAAACTCCTTCCCATTCCAATCCTGACACCCTTCTTATACCATGAGATGTGATATTTCAATACTTCTAATACCAATCCTGAGACCCGCCCTATAACATGAGATGTGATATCCAAAACCTTCCCCTTCCAAACCTGAGACCCTTTCTATAGCATGAGATGTGATATCCAACTCCTTCCCATTACAAACCTGAGATCCTTCCTGTAGCATGAGATGTGATATCCAACACCTTCACCCATTCCTAACCCGAGACCCATCCTGTAGCATGAGATGTGATATCTCAGTGCTTCTAATACCAAAACCGAGACCATTCCTGTAGCATGAGATATGATATCCAACTCCTTCCCATTCGAAACCTGAGTCCCTTCCTGTAGCAAGAGATGTGATATCCAAATCTTTCCCATTCCAAACCTGAGACCCTTCCTATAACATGAGATGGGATATCCAACTCCTTCCCATTCCAATCCTGAGACCCTTCCGATAGCAGAGGTGTGATATCTCAATGCTTATACCAAACCTGAGACCCTTCCTATGGCATGAGATGTTATATCCAACTCCTTCCCATTCCAATCCTGAGACCCTTAAAGCATGAGATGTGTTATCTCAATGCTTCTACCAAACCTGAGACCCTTACTATAGCAGGAGATGTGATATCCAACTCCTTCCCATTCCAATCCCCTGACCCTTCCTATAGCATGAGATGTGATATCCAACTCCTTCCCATTGCAATCCTGAGACGCTTCCTATAGCATAAGATGTGATTTCTAAATGGTTCTAATACCAAACCTGAGATCTTCCTATAGCATGAGATGTGATATCTCAATGCTTCTACCAAACCGGGGACCCTTCCTATAGCATGAGATGTGATATCCATCTCCTACCCATTCCAATCCCGAGACCCTTCCTATAGCATGAGATGTGATATCCATCTCTTTCCCATTCCAATCCCGAGACCCTTCCTATAGCATGAGATGTGATATCTCAATGCTTCTAATACCAAACCTGAGATCCTTCCTATAGCATGAGATGTGATATCCAACTCCTTCCCATTTCAATCCTGAGACCCTTCCGATAGCATGAGATGTGATATCTCAATGCTTCTAATACCAAATCTGAGACCCTCCCTATAGCATAAGATGTGATATCCAAGTCCTTCCCATTCCAATCCTGAGACCCTTCCTATAACATGAGATGTTTTATCCAACTCCTTCCCATTCCAACCTGAGACCCTTCCTATAGCATGAGATGGGATATCCAACTCCTTCCCAATCCAATCCTGAGACCCTTCCGATAGCATGAGATGTGATATCTCAATGCTTCTAAGAAACCTGAGACCCTTCCTATCTCATGAGATGTGATATCAAACTCCTTCCCATTCCAATCCTGACACCCTTCTTATACCATGAGATGTGATATTTCAATACTTCTAATACCAATCCTGAGACCCGCCCTATAACATGAGATGTGATATCCAAATCCTTCCCCTTCCAAACCTGAGACCCTTTCTATAGCATGAGATGTGATATCCAACTCCTTCCCATTACAAACCTGAGATCCTTCCTGTAGCATGAGATGTGATATCCAACACCTTCACCCATTCCTAACCCGAGACCCATCCTGTAGCATGAGATGTGATATCTCAGTGCTTCTAATACCAAAACCGAGACCATTCCTGTACCATGAGATATGATATCCAACTCCTTCCCATTCGAAACCTGAGTCCCTTCCTGTAGCAAGAGATGTGATATCCAAATCTTTCCCATTCGAAACCTGAGACCCTTCCCATAGCATGAGATGTGATATCCAACTCCTTCCCATTCCAATCCTGAGACCCTTCCTATAGCATGAGATGTGACATCTCAATGTATCTAATACCAAACCTGGACTCTTCCCATAGCATGAGATGTGATATCCAACTCCTTCCCATTCCAATCAGGAGACCCTTCCTATAGCATGAGATGTGATATCTCAATGCTTCTAATACCAAACCTGAGACCCTCCCTATAGCATAAGATATGATATCCAAGTCCTTCCCATTCCAATCCTGAGACCCTTCCTATAACATGAGATGTGATATCCAACTCCTTCCCATTCCAACCTGAGACCCTTCCTATAGCATGAGATGGGATATCCAACTCCTTCCGAATCCAATCCTGAGACCCTTCTGATAGCATGAGATGTTATCTCTCAATGCTTCTAACAAACCTGAGACCCTTCCTATGTCATGAGATGTGATATCAAACTCCTTCCAATTCCAATCTTGAGACCCTTCCTATAGCATGAGATGTGATATCCAACTCCTTCCCTTTCCAATCCTGAGACCCTTCCTATACCATGAGATGTGATATCTCAATGCTTCTAATACCAATCCTGAGACCCGCCCTATAACATGAGATGTGATATCCAAATCCTTCCCCTTCTAAACCTGAGACCTTTCCTTTAGCATGAGATGTGATATCCAACTCCTGCCCATTCCAATCCTGAGACCCTTCCGATAGCATGAGATGTGATATCTCAATGCTTCTGATATCAAACCTGAGACCCTCCCTATAGCATGAGATGTGATATCCAAGTCCTTCCCATTCCAATCCTGAGACCCTTCCTATAGCATGAGATGTGATATCTCAATGCTTCTAATACCAAACCTGAGACCCTTCCTATAACATGAGATGGGATATCCAACTCCTTCCCATTCCAATCCTGAGACCCTTCCGATAGCAGAGGTGTGATATCTCAATGCTTATACCAAACCTGAGACCCTTCCTATGGCATGAGATGTGATATCCAACTCCTTCCCATTCCAATCCTGAGACCCTTCCTATAGCATGAGATGTGTTATCTCAATGCTTCTACCAAACCTGAGACCCTTACTATAGCAGGAGATGTGATATCCACTCCTTCCCATTCCAATCCCCTGACCCTTCGTATAGCATGAGATTTGATATCTCCATGCTTCTACTGAACCCGAGACCCTTCCTATAGCATGAGATGTGATATCCAACTCCTTCCCATTCCAATTCTGAGACGCTTTCTATAGCATAAGATGTGATTTCTAAATGGTTCTAATACCAAACCTGAGATCCTTCCTATAACATGAGATGTGATATCTCAATGCTTCTACCAAACCGGGGACCCTTCCTATAGCATGAGATGTGATATCCATCTCCTACCCATTCCAATCCCGAGACCCTTCCTATAGCATGAGATGTGATATCCATCTCCTTCCCATTCCAATCCCGAGACCCTTCCTATAGCATGAGATGTAATATCTCAATACTTCTATCAAACCTGAGACCCTTCCTATAGCATGAGATGTGATATCCAACTCCTTCCCATTCCGATCCCGAGACCCTTCCTATAGCATGAGATGTGATATCTCAATGCTTCTACCAAACCGGGGTCCCTTCCTATAGCAATAGATGTGATATCCATCTCCTACCCATTCCAATCCCGAGACCCTTCCTATAGCATGAGATGTGATATCCATCTCCTTCCCATTCCAATCCCGAGACCCTTCCTATAGCATGAGATGTAATATCTCAATGCTTCTACCAATCCTGAGACCCTTCCTATAGCATAAGATGTGATTTCTAAATGGTTCTAATACCAAACCTGAGATTCTTCCTATAGCATGAGATGTGATATCTCAATGCTTCTACCAAACCGGGGACCCTTCCTATAGCATGAGATGTGATATCCACCTGCTACCCATTCCAATCCCGAGACCCTTCCTATAGCATGGGATGTGATATCCATCTCTTTCCCATTCCAATCCCGAGACCCTTCCTATAGCATGAGATGTGATATCTCAATGCTTCTAATACCAAACCTGAGATCCTTCCTATAGCATGAGATGTGATATCCAACTCCTTCCCATTCCAATCCTGAGACCCTTCCGATAGCATGAGATGTGATATCTCAATGCTTCTAATACCAAATCTGAGACCCTCCCTAGCATAAGATGTGATATCCAAGTCCTTCCCATTCCAATCCTGAGACCCTTCCTATAGCTGGAGATGGGATATCCAACTCCTTCCCAATCCAATCCTGAGACCCTTCCGATAGCATGAGATGTGATATCTCAATGCTACTAACAAACCTGAGACCCTTCCTATCTCATGAGATGTGATATCAAACTCCTTCCCATTCCAATCCTGAGACCCTTCCTATAGCATGAGATGTGATATCCAACTCCTTCCCATTCCAATCCTGAGACCCTTCTTATACCATGAGATGTGATATTTCAATACTTCTAATACCAATCCTGAGACCCGCCCTATAACATGAGATGTGATATCCAAATCCTTCCCCTTCCAAACCTGAGACCCTTCCTTTAGCATGAGATGTGATATCCAACTCCTTCCTATTCCAATCCTGAGACCCTTCCGATAGCATGAGATATGATATCTCAATGCTTCTAATATCAAACCAGAGACCCTCCCTATAGCATGAGATGTGATATCCAAGTCCTTCCCATTCCAATCCTGAGACCCTTCCTATAGCATGAGATGTGATATCTCAATGCTTCTAATACCAAACCTGAGACCCTTCCTATAACATGAGATGGGATATCCAACTCCTTCCCATTCCAAACCTGAGACCCTTCCTATGGCATGAGATGTGATATCCAGCTCCTTCCCATTCCAATCCTGAGACCCTTCCTATAGCATGAGATGTGATATCTCAATGCTTCTACTAAACCCAAGACCCTTCCTATAGCATGAGATGTGATATCCAACTCCTTCCCATTACAATCCTGAGACCCTTCCTATAGCATAAGATGTGATTTATCAATGGTTCTAATACCAAACCTGAGATCCTTCCTATAACATGAGATGTTATATTCAACTCCTTCCCATTCCAAACCTGAGACCCTTCCTATAGCATGAGATGTGATATCTCAATGCTTCTACCAAACCGGGGACCCTTCCGATAGCATGAGATGTGATCCCATCTCCTTCCCATTCCAAACCTTAGACCCTTCCCATAGCATGAGATGTGATATCTCAATGCATCTAATACCAAACCTGGACTCTTCCTATAGCATGAAATGTGATATCCAACTCCTTCCCATTCCAAACCTGAGACTCTTCCTGTAGCATGAGATGTGATATCTCAATGCTTCTACCAAACATGAGACCCTTCTTATAGCATGAGATGTGATATCCAACTCCTTCCCATTCCAATCCTGAGACCCTTCCGATAGCATGAGATGTGATATCTCAATGCTTCTAATACCAAACCTGAGACCCTCCCTATAGCATAAGATATGATATCCAAGTCCTTCCCATTCCAATCCTGAGACCCTTCCTATAAAATGAGATGTGATATCCAACTCCTTCCCATTCCAACCTGAGACCCTTCCTATAGCATGAGATGGGATATCCAACTCCTTCCGAATCCAATCCTGAGACCCTTCTGATAGCATGAGATGTTATCTCTCAATGCTTCTAACAAACCTGAGACACTTCCTATGTCATGAGATGTGATATCAAACTCCTTCCAATTCCAATCCTGAGACCCTTCCAATAGCATGAGATGTGATATCCAACTCCTTCCCTTTCCAATCCTGAGACCCTTCCTATACCATGAGATGTGATATCTCAATGCTTCTAATACCAATCCTGAGACCCGCCCTATAACATGAGATGTGATATCTAAATCCTTCCCCTTCTAAACCTGAGACCCTTCCTTTAGCATGAGATGTGATATCCAACTCCTGCCCATTCCAATCCTGAGACCCTTCCGATAGCATGAGATGTGATATCTCAATGCTTCTAATATCAAACCTGAGACCCTCCCTATAGCATGAGATGTGATATCCAAGTCCTTCCCATTCCAATCCTGAGACCCTTCCTATAGCATGAGTTGTGATATCTCAATGCTTCTAATACCAATCCTGAGACCCTTCCGATAGCATGAGATGTGATACCTCAATGCTTCTAATATCAAACCTGAGACCCTCCCTATAGCATGAGATGTGATATCCAACTCCTTCCCATTCCAATCCTGAGACCCTTCCGATAGCAGAGGTGTGATATCTCAATGCTTATACCAAACCTGAGACCCTTCCTATGGCATGAGATGTGATATCCAACTCCTTCCCATTCCAATCCCCTGACCCTTCCTATAGCATGAGATGTGATATCCAACTCCTTCCCATTGCAATCCTGAGACGCTTCCTATAGCATAAGATGTGATTTCTAAATGGTTCTAATACCAAACCTGAGATCCTTCCTATAACATGAGATGTGATATCTCAATGCTTCTACCAAACCGGGGACCCTTCCTATAGCATGAGATGTGATATCCATCTCCTACCCATTCCAATCCCGAGACCCTTCCTATAGCATGAGATGTGATATCCATCTCCTTCCCATTCCAATCCCGAGACCCTTCCTATAGCATGAGATGTAATATCTCAATGCTTCTACCAAACCTGAGACCCTTCCTATAGCATGAGATGTGATATCCAACTCCTTCCCATTCCAATCCCGAGACCCTTCCTATAGCATGATATGTGATATCTCAATGCTTCTACCAAACTGGGGTCCCTTCCTATAGCATGAGATGTGATATCCATCTCCTACCCATTCCAATCCCCAGACCCTTCCTATAGCATGAGATGTGATATCCATCTCCTTCCCATTCCAATCCCGAGACCCTTCCTATAGCATGAGATGTAATATCTCAATGCTTCTACCAATCCTGAGACCCTTCCTATAGCATAAGATGTGATTTCTAAATGGTTCTAATACCAAACCTGAGATCTTCCTATAGCATGAGATGTGATATCTCAATGCTTCTACCAAACCGGGGACCCTTCCTATAGCATGAGATGTGATATCCATCTCCTACCCATTCCAATCCCGAGACCCTTCCTATAGCATGAGATGTGATATCCATCTCTTTCCCATTCCAATCCCGAGACCCTTCCTATAGCATGAGATGTGATATCTCAATGCTTCTAATACCAAACCTGAGATCCTTCCTATAGCATGAGATGTGATATCCAGCTCCTTCCCATTCCAATCCTGAGACCCTTCCGATAGCATGAGATGTGATATCTCAATGCTTCTAATACCAAATCTGAGACCCTCCCTATAGCATAAGATGTGATATCCAAGTCCTTCCCATTCCAATCCTGAGACCCTTCCTATAACATGAGATGTTTTATCCAACTCCTTCCCATTCCAACCTGAGACCCTTCCTATAGCATGAGATGGGATATCCAACTCCTTCCCAATCCAATCCTGAGACCTATCCGATAGCATGAGATGTGATATCTCAATGCTTCTAACAAACCTGAGACCCTTCCTATCTCATGAGATGTGATATCAAACTCCTTCCCATTCCAATCCTGACACCCTTCTTATACCATGAGATGTGATATTTCAATACTTCTAATACCAATCCTGAGACCCGCCCTATAACATGAGATGTGATATCCAAATCCTTCCCCTTCCAAACCTGAGACCCTTTCTATAGCATGAGATGTGATATCCAACTCCTTCCCATTACAAACCTGAGATCCTTCCTGTAGCATGAGATGTGATATCCAACACCTTCACCCATTCCTAACCCGAGACCCATCCTGTAGCATGAGATGTGATATCTCAGTGCTTCTAATACCAAAACCGAGACCATTCCTGTAGCAAGAGATGTGATATCCAAATCTTTCCCATTCGAAACCTGAGACCCTTCCCATAGCATGAGATGTGATATCCAACTCCTTCCCATTCCAATCCTGAGACCCTTCCTATAGCATGAGATGTGATATCTCAATGTATCTAATACCAAACCTGGACTCTTCCCATAGCATGAGATGTGATATCCGACTCCTTCCCATTCCAATCCTGAGACCCTTCCAATAGCATGAGATGTGATATCTCAATGCTTCTAATACCAAACCTGAGACCCTCCCTATAGCATAAGATATGATATCCAAGTCCTTCCCATTCCAATCCTGAGACGCTTCCTATAGCATAAGATGTGATTTCTAAATGGTTCTAATACCAAACCTGAGATCCTTCCTATAACATGAGATGTGATATCTCAATGCTTCTACCAAACCGGGGACCCTTCCTATAGCATGAGATGTGATATCCATCTCCTACCCATTCCACTCCCGAGACCCTTCCTATAGCATGAGATGTGATATCCATCTCCTTCCCATTCCAATCCCGAGACCCTTCCTATAGCATGAGATGTAATATCTCAATGCTTCTACCAAACCTGAGACCCTTCCTATAGCATGAGATGTGATATCCAACTCCTTCCCATTCCAATCCCGAGACCCTTCCTATAGCATGATATGTGATATCTCAATGCTTCTACCAAACTGGGGTCCCTTCCTATAGCATGAGATGTGATATCCATCTCCTACCCATTCCAATCCCCAGACCCTTCCTATAGCATGAGATGTGATATCCATCTCCTTCCCATTCCAATCCCGAGACCCTTCCTATAGCATGAGATGTAATATCTCAATGCTTCTACCAATCCTGAGACCCTTCCTATAGCATAAGAAGTGATTTCTAAATGGTTCTAATACCAAACCTGAGATCTTCCTATAGCATGAGATGTGATATCTCAATGCTTCTACCAAACCGGGGACCCTTCCTATAGCATGAGATGTGATATCCATCTCCTACCCATTCCAATCCCGAGACCCTTCCTATAGCATGAGATGTGATATCCATCTCTTTCCCATTCCAATCCCGAGACCCTTCCTATAGCATGAGATGTGATATCTCAATGCTTCTAATACCAAACCTGAGATCCTTCCTATAGCATGAGATGTGATATCCAGCTCCTTCCCATTCCAATCCTGAGACCCTTCCGATAGCATGAGATGTGATATCTCAATGCTTCTAATACCAAATCTGAGACCCTCCCTATAGCATAAGATGTGATATCCAAGTCCTTCCCATTCCAATCCTGAGACCCTTCCTATAACATGAGATGTTTTATCCAACTCCTTCCCATTCCAACCTGAGACCCTTCCTATAGCATGAGATGGGATATCCAACTCCTTCCCAATCCAATCCTGAGACCCTTCCGATAGCATGAGATGTGATATCTCAATGCTTCTAACAAACCTGAGACCCTTCCTATCTCATGAGATGTGATATCAAACTCCTTCCCATTCCAATCCTGACACCCTTCTTATACCATGAGATGTGATATTTCAATACTTCTAATACCAATCCTGAGACCCGCCCTATAACATGAGATGTGATATCCAAATCCTTCCCCTTCCAAACCTGAGACCCTTTCTATAGCATGAGATGTGATATCCAACTCCTTCCCATTACAAACCTGAGATCCTTCCTGTAGCATGAGATGTGATATCCAACACCTTCACCCATTCCTAACCCGAGACCCATCCTGTAGTATGAGATGTGATATCTCAGTGCTTCTAATACCAAAACCGAGACCATTCCTGTAGCAAGAGATGTGATATCCAAATCTTTCCCATTCGAAACCTGAGACCCTTCCCATAGCATGAGATGTGATATCCAACTCCTTCCCATTCCAATCCTGAGACCCTTCCTATAGCATGAGATGTGATATCTCAATGTATCTAATACCAAACCTGGACTCTTCCCATAGCATGAGATGTGATATCCGACTCCTTCCCATTCCAATCCTGAGACCCTTCCTATAGCATGAGATGTGATATCTCAATGCTTCTAATACCAAACCTGAGACCCTCCCTATAGCATAAGATATGATATCCAAGTCCTTCCCATTCCAATCCTGAGACCCTTCCTATAACATGAGATGTGATATCCAACTCCTTCCCATTCCAACCTGAGACCCTTCCTATAGCATGAGATGGGATATCCAACTCCTTCCGAATCCAATCCTGAGACCCTTCTGATAGCATGAGATGTTATCTCTCAATGCTTCTAACAAACCTGAGACCCTTCCTATGTCATGAGATGTGATATCAAACTCCTTCCAATTCCAATCCTGAGACCCTTCCTATAGCATGAGATGTGATATCCAACTCCTTCCCTTTCCAATCCTGAGACCCTTCCTATACCATGAGATGTGATATCTCAGTGCTTCTAATACCAATCCTGAGACCCGCCCTATAACATGAGATGTGATATCCAAATCCTTCCCCTTCTAAACCTGAGACCTTTCCTTTAGCATGAGATGTGATATCCAACTCCTGCCCATTCCAATCCTGACACCCTTCCGATAGCATGAGATGTGATATCTCAATGCTTCTGATATCAAACCTGAGACCCTCCCTATAGCATGAGATGTGATATCCAAGTCCTTCCCATTCCAATCCTGAGACCCTTCCTATAGCATGAGATGTGATATCTCAATGCTTCTAATACCAAACCTGAGACCCTTCCTATAACATGAGATGGGATATCCAACTCCTTCCCATTCCAATCCTGAGACCCTTCCGATAGCAGAGGTGTGATATCTCAATGCTTATACCAAACCTGAGACCCTTCCTATGGCATGAGATGTGATATCCAACTCCTTCCCATTCCAATCCTGAGACCCTTCCTATAGCATGAGATGTGTTATCTCAATGCTTCTACCAAACCTGAGACCCTTACTATAGCAGGAGATGTGATATCCACTCCTTCCCATTCCAATCCCCTGACCCTTCGTATAGCATGAGATGTGATATCTCCATGCTTCTACTGAACCCGAGACCCTTCCTATAGCATGAGATGTGATATCCAACTCCTTCCCATTCCAATCCTGAGACTCTTCCTATAGCATAAGATGTGATTTCTAAATGGTTCTAATACCAAACCTGAGATTCTTCCTATAACATGAGATGTGATATCTCAATGCTTCTACCAAACCGGGGACCCTTCCTATAGCATGAGATGTGATATCCATCTCCTACCCATTCCAATTCCGAGACCCTTCCTATAACATGAGATGTAATATCTCAATGCTTCCATCAAACCCGAGACCCTTCCTATAGCATGAGATGTGATATCCATCTCCTTCCCATTCCAATCCCGAGACCCTTCCTATAGCATGAGATGTGATATCTCAATGCTTCTACCAAACCGGGGTCCCTTCCTATAGCATGAGATGTGATATCCATCTCCTACCCATTCCAATCCCGAGACCCTTCCTATAGCATGAGATGTGATATCCATCTCTTTCCCATTCCAATCCCGAGACCCTTCCAATAGCATGAGATGTGATATCTCAATGCTTCTAATACCAAACCTGAGATCCTTCCTATAGCATGAGATGTGATATCCAACTCCTTCCCATTCCAATCCTGAGACCCTTCCGATAGCATGAGATGTGATTTCTCAATGCTTCTAATACCAAATCTGAGACCCTCCCTATCATAAGATGTGATATCCAAGTCCTTTCCATTCCAATCTTGAGACCCTTCCTATAGCTTGAGATGGGATATCCAACTCCTTCCCAATCCAATCCTGAGACCCTTCCGATAGCATGAGATGTGATATCTCAATGCTTCTAACAAACCTGAGACCCTTCCTATCTCATGAGATGTGATATCCAACTCCTTCCCATTCCAATCCTGAGACCCTTCCTTTAGCATGAGATGTGATATCCAAATCCTTCCCCTCCCAAACCTGAGACCCTTCCTTTAGCATGAGATGTGATATTTCAATACTTCTAATACCAATCCTGAGACCCGCCCTATAACATGAGATGTGATATCCAAATCCTTCCCCTCCTAAACCTGAGACCCTTCCTTTAGCATGAGATGTGATATCCAACTCCTTCCCATTCCAATCCTGAGACCCTTCCGATAGCATGAGATATGATATCTCAATGCTTCTAATATCAAACCGGAGACCCTCCCTATAGCATGAGATGTGATATCCAAGTCCTTCCCATTCCAATCCTGAGACCCTTCCTATAGCATGAGATGTGATATCTCAATGCTTCTAATACCAAACCTGAGACCCTTCCTATAACATGAGATGGGATATCCAACTCCTTCCCATTCCAAACCTGAGACCCTTCCAATGGCATGAGATGTGATATCCAGCTCCTTCCCATTTCAATCCTGAGACCCTTCCTATAGCATGAGATGTGATATCTCAATGCTTCTACTAAACCCAAGACCCTTCCTATAGCATGAGATGTGATATCCAACTCCTTCCCATTCCAATCCTGAGACTCTTCCTATAGCATAAGATGTGATTTCTAAATGGTTCTAATACCAAACCTGAGATTCTTCCTATAACATGAGATGTGATATCTCAATGCTTCTACCAAACCGGGGACCCTTCCTATAGCATGAGATGTGATATCCATCTCCTACCCATTCCAATTCCGAGACCCTTCCTATAACATGAGATGTAATATCTCAATGCTTCCATCAAACCCGAGACCCTTCCTATAGCATGAGATGTGATATCCATCTCCTTCCCATTCCAATCCCGAGACCCTTCCTATAGCATGAGATGTGATATCTCAATGCTTCTACCAAACCGGGGTCCCTTCCTATAGCATGAGATGTGATATCCATCTCCTACCCATTCCAATCCCGAGACCCTTCCTATAGCATGAGATGTGATATCCATCTCTTTCCCATTCCAATCCCGAGACCCTTCCAATAGCATGAGATGTGATATCTCAATGCTTCTAATACCAAACCTGAGATCCTTCCTATAGCATGAGATGTGATATCCAACTCCTTCCCATTCCAATCCTGAGACCCTTCCGATAGCATGAGATGTGATTTCTCAATGCTTCTAATACCAAATCTGAGACCCTCCCTATCATAAGATGTGATATCCAAGTCCTTTCCATTCCAATCTTGAGACCCTTCCTATAGCTTGAGATGGGATATCCAACTCCTTCCCAATCCAATCCTGAGACCCTTCCGATAGCATGAGATGTGATATCTCAATGCTTCTAACAAACCTGAGACCCTTCCTATCTCATGAGATGTGATATCCAACTCCTTCCCATTCCAATCCTGAGACCCTTCCTTTAGCATGAGATGTGATATCCAAATCCTTCCCCTCCCAAACCTGAGACCCTTCCTTTAGCATGAGATGTGATATTTCAATACTTCTAATACCAATCCTGAGACCCGCCCTATAACATGAGATGTGATATCCAAATCCTTCCCCTCCTAAACCTGAGACCCTTCCTTTAGCATGAGATGTGATATCCAACTCCTTCCCATTCCAATCCTGAGACCCTTCCGATAGCATGAGATATGATATCTCAATGCTTCTAATATCAAACCGGAGACCCTCCCTATAGCATGAGATGTGATATCCAAGTCCTTCCCATTCCAATCCGGAGACCCTTCCTATAGCATGAGATGTGATATCTCAATGCTTCTAATACCAAACCTGAGACCCTTCCTATAACATGAGATGGGATATCCAACTCCTTCCCATTCCAAACCTGAGACCCTTCCAATGGCATGAGATGTGATATCCAGCTCCTTCCCATTCCAATCCTGAGACCCTTCCTATAGCATGAGATGTGATATCTCAATGCTTCTACTAAACCCAAGACCCTTCCTATAGCATGAGATGTGATATCCAACTCCTTCCCATTACAATCCTGAGACCCTTCCTATAGCATGAGAAGTGATTTATCAATGGTTCTAATACCAAACCGGGGACCCTTCCGATAGCATGAGATGTGATATCCATCTCATTCCCATTCCAAACCTGAGACCCTTCCCATAGCATGAGATGTGATATTCAACTCCTTCCCATTCCAATCCTGAGACCCTTCCTATAGCATGAGATGTGATATCTCAATGCATCTAATACCAAACCTGGACTCTTCCTATAGCATGAAATGTGATATCCAACTCCTTCCCATTCCAAACCTGAGACCCTTCCTGTAGCATGAGATCTGATATCTCAATGCTTCTACCAAACATGAGACCCTTCTTATAGCATGAGATGTGATATCCAACTCCTTCCCATTCCAATCCTGAGACCCTTCCGATAGCATGAGATGTGATATCTCAATGCTTCTAATACCAAACCTGAGACCCTCCCTATAGCATAAGATATGATATCCAAGTCCTTCCCATTCCAATCCTGAGACCCTTCCTATAAAATGAGATGTGATATCCAACTCCTTCCCATTCCAACCTGAGACCCTTCCTATAGCATGAGATGGGATATCCAACTCCTTCCGAATCCAATCCTGAGACCCTTCCGATAGCATGAGATGTTATCTCTCAATGCTTCTAACAAACCTGAGACACTTCCTATGTCATGAGATGTGATATCAAACTCCTTCCAATTCCAATCCTGAGACCCTTCCTATAGCATGAGATGTGATATCCAACTCCTTCCCTTTCCAATCCTGAGACCCTTCCTATACCATGAGATGTGATATCTCAATGCTTCTAATACCAATCCTGAGACCCGCCCTATAACATGAGATGTGATATCCAAATCCTTCCCCTTCTAAACCTGAGACCCTTCCTTTAGCATGAGATGTGATATCCAACTCCTGCCCATTCCAATCCTGAGACCCTTCCGATAGCATGAGATGTGATATCTCAATGCTTCTAATATCAAACCTGAGTCCCTCCCTATAGCATGAGATGTGATATCCAAGTCCTTCCCATTCCGATCCTGAGACCCTTCCTATAGCATGAGTTGTGATATCTCAATGCTTCTAATACCAATCCTGAGACCCTTCCGATAGCATGAGATGTGATACCTCAATGCTTCTAATATCAAACCTGAGACCCTCCCTATAGCATGAGATGTGATATCCAACTCCTTCCCATTCCGATCCTGAGACCCTTCCGATAGCAGAGGTGTGATATCTCAATGCTTATACCAAACCTGAGACCCTTCCTATGGCATGAGATGTTATATCCAACTCCTTCCCATTCCAATCCTCAGACCCTTCCTAAAGCATGAGATGTGTTATCTCAATGCTTCTACCAAACCTGAGACCCTTACTATAGCAGGAGATGTGATATCCAACTCCTTCCCATTCCAATCCCCTGACCCTTCCTATAGCATGAGATGTGATATCCAACTCCTTCCCATTGCAATCCTGAGACACTTCCTATAGCATAAGATGTGATTTCTAAATGGTTCTAATACCAAACCTGAGATCCTTCCTATAACATGAGATGTGATATCTCAATGCTTCTACCAAACCGGGGACCCTTCCTATAGCATGAGATGTGATATCCATCTCCTACCCATTCCAATCCCGAGACCCTTCCTATAGCATGAGATGTGATATCCATCTCCTTCCCATTCCAATCCCGAGACCCTTCCTATAGCATGAGATGTGATATCCATCTCCTTCCGAATCCAATCCTGAGACCCTTCCGATAGCATGAGATGTTATCTCTCAATGCTTCTAACAAACCTGAGAAACTTCCTATGTCATGAGATGTGATATCAAACTCCTTCCAATTCCAATCCTGAGACCCTTCCTATAGCATGAGATGTGATATCCAACTCCTTCCCTTTCCAATCCTGAGACCCTTCCTATACCATGAGATGTGATATCTCAATGCTTCTAATACCAATCCTGAGACCCGCCCTATAACATGAGATGTGATATCCAAATCCTTCCCCTTCTAAACCTGAGACCCTTCCTTTAGCATGAGATGTGATATCCAACTCCTGCCCATTCCAATCCTGAGACCCTTCCGATAGCATGAGATGTGATATCTCAATGCTTCTAATATCAAACCTGAGACCCTCCCTATAGCATGAGATGTGATATCCAAGTCCTTCCCATTCCGATCCTGAGACCCTTCCTATAGCATGAGTTGTGATATCTCAATGCTTCTAATACCAATCCTGAGACCCTTCCGATAGCATGAGATGTGATACCTCAATGCTTCTAATATCAAACCTGAGACCCTCCCTATAGCATGAGATGTGATATCCAACTCCTTCCCATTCCGATCCTGAGACCCTTCCGATAGCAGAGGTGTGATATCTCAATGCTTATACCAAACCTGAGACCCTTCCTATGGCATGAGATGTTATATCCAACTCCTTCCCATTCCAATCCTGAGACCCTTCCTAAAGCATGAGATGTGTTATCTCAATGCTTCTACCAAACCTGAGACCCTTACTATAGCAGGAGATGTGATATCCAACTCCTTCCCATTCCAATCCCCTGACCCTTCCTATAGCATGAGATGTGATATCCAACTCCTTCCCATTGCAATCCTGAGACACTTCCTATAGCATAAGATGTGATTTCTAAATGGTTCTAATACCAAACCTGAGATCCTTCCTATAACATGAGATGTGATATCTCAATGCTTCTACCAAACCGGGGACCCTTCCTATAGCATGAGATGTGATATCCATCTCCTACCCATTCCAATCCCGAGACCCTTCCTATAGCATGAGATGTGATATCCATCTCCTTCCCATTCCAATCCCGAGACCCTTCCTATAGCATGAGATGTAATATCTCAATGCTTCTACCAAACCTGAGACCCTTCTTATAGCATGAGATGTGATATCCAACTCCTTCCCATTCCAATCCCGAGACCCTTCCTATAGCATGAGATGTGATATCTCAATGCTTCTACCAATCCTGAGACCCTTCCTATAGCATAAGATGTGATTTCTAAATGGTTCTAATACCAAACCTGAGATCTTCCTATAGCATGAGATGTGATATCTCAATGCTTCTACCAAACCGGGGACCCTTCCTATAGCATGAGATGTGATATCCATCTCCTACCCATTCCAATCCCGAGACCCTTCCTATAGCATGAGATGTGATATCCATCTCTTTCCCATTCCAATCCCGAGACCCTTCCTATAGCATGAGATGTGATATCTCAATGCTTCTAATACCAAACCTGAGATCCTTCCTATAGCATGAGATGTGATATCCAACTCCTTCCCATTCCAATCCTGAGACCCTTCCGATAGCATGAGATGTGATATCTCAATGCTTCTAATACCAAATCTGAGACCCTCCCTATAGCATAAGATGTGATATCCAAGTCCTTCCCATTCCAATCCTGAGACCCTTCCTATAACATGAGATGTTTTATCCAACTCCTTCCCATTCCAACCTGAGACCCTTCCTATAGCATGAGATGGGATATGCAACTCCTTCCCAATCCAATCCTGACACCCTTCCGAAAGCATGAGATGTGATATCTCAATGCTTCTAACAAACCTGAGACCCTTCCTATCTCATGAGATGTGATCTTAAACTCCTTCCAATTCCAATCCTGAGACCCTTCCTATAGCATGAGATGTGATATCCAACTCCTTCCCTTTCCAATCCTGAGACCCTTCCTATACCATGAGATGTGATATCTCAATGCTTCTAATACCAATCCTGAGACCCGCCCTATAACATGAGATGTGATATCCAAATCCTTCCCCTTCTAAACCTGAGACCCTTCCTTTAGCATGAGATGTGATATCCAACTCCTGCCCATTCCAATCCTGAGACCCTTCCGATAGCATGAGATGTGATATCTCAATGCTTCTAATATCAAACCTGAGACCCTCCCTATAGCATGAGATGTGATATCCAAGTCCTTCCCATTCCGATCCTGAGACCCTTCCTATAGCATGAGTTGTGATATCTCAATGCTTCTAATACCAATCCTGAGACCCTTCCGATAGCATGAGATGTGATACCTCAATGCTTCTAATATCAAACCTGAGACCCTCCCTATACCATGAGATGTGATATCCAACTCCTTCCCATTCCGATCCTGAGACCCTTCCGATAGCAGAGGTGTGATATCTCAATGCTTATACCAAACCTGAGACCCTTCCTATGGCATGAGATGTTATATCCAACTCCTTCCCATTCCAATCCTGAGACCCTTCCTAAAGCATGAGATGTGTTATCTCAATGCTTCTACCAAACCTGAGACCCTTACTATAGCAGGAGATGTGATATCCAACTCCTTCCCATTCCAATCCCCTGACCCTTCCTATAGCATGAGATGTGATATCCAACTCCTTCCCATTGCAATCCTGAGACACTTCCTATAGCATAAGATGTGATTTCTAAATGGTTCTAATACCAAACCTGAGATCCTTCCTATAACATGAGATGTGATATCTCAATGCTTCTACCAAACCGGGGACCCTTCCTATAGTATGAGATGTGATATCCATCTCCTACCCATTCCAATCCCGAGACCCTTCCTATAGCATGAGATGTGATATCCATCTCCTTCCCATTCCAATCCCGAGACCCTTCCTATAGCATGAGATGTAATATCTCAATGCTTCTACCAAACCTGAGACCCTTCCTATAGCATGAGATGTGATATCCAACTCCTTCCCATTCCAATCCCGAGACCCTTCCTATAGCATGAGATGTGATATCTCAATGCTTCTACCAATCCTGAGACCCTTCCTATAGCATAAGATGTGATTTCTAAATGGTTCTAATACCAAACCTGAGATCTTCCTATAGCATGAGATGTGATATCTCAATGCTTCTACCAAACCGGGGACCCTTCCTATAGCATGAGATGTGATATCCATCTCCTACCCATTCCAATCCCGAGACCCTTCCTATAGCATGAGATGTGATATCCATCTCTTTCCCATTCCAATCCCGAGACCCTTCCTATAGCATGAGATGTGATATCTCAATGCTTCTAATACCAAACCTGAGATCCTTCCTATAGCATGAGATGTGGTATCCAACTCCTTCCCATTCCAATCCTGAGACCCTTCCGATAGCATGAGATGTGATATCTCAATGCTTCTAATACCAAATCTGAGACCCTCCCTATAGCATAAGATGTGATATCCAAGTCCTTCCCATTCCAATCCTGAGACCCTTCCTATAACATGAGATGTTTTATCCAACTCCTTCCCATTCCAACCTGAGACCCTTCCTATAGCATGAGATGGGATATCCAACTCCTTCCCAATCCAATCCTGAGACCCTTCCGAAAGCATGAGATGTGATATCTCAATGCTTCTAACAAACCTGAGACCCTTCCTATCTCATGAGATGTGATATCAAACTCCTTCCCATTCCAATCCTGACACCCTTCTTATACCATGAGATGTGATATTTCAATACTTCTAATACCAATCCTGAGACCCGCCCTATAACATGAGATGTGATATCCAAAACCTTCCCCTTCCAAACCTGAGACCCTTTCTATAGCATGAGATGTGATATCCAACTCCTTCCCATTACAAACCTGAGATCCTTCCTGTAGCATGAGATGTGATATCCAACACCTTCACCCATTCCTAACCCGAGACCCATCCTGTAGCATGAGATGTGATATCTCAGTGCTTCTAATACCAAAACCGAGACCATTCCTGTAGCATGAGATATGATATCCAACTCCTTCCCATTCGAAACCTGAGTCCCTTCCTGTAGCAAGAGATGTGATATCCAAATCTTTCCCATTCCAAACCTGAGACCCTTCCTATAACATGAGATGGGATATCCAACTCCTTCCCATTCCAATCCTGAGACCCTTCCGATAGCAGAGGTGTGATATCTCAATGCTTATACCAAACCTGAGACCCTTCCTATGGCATGAGATGTTATATCCAACTCCTTCCCATTCCAATCCTGAGACCCTTCCTAAAGCATGAGATGTGTTATCTCAATGCTTCTACCAAACCTGAGACCCTTACTATAGCAGGAGATGTGATATCCAACTCCTTCCCATTCCAATCCCCTGACCCTTCCTATAGCATGAGATGTGATATCCAACTCCTTCCCATTGCAATCCTGAGACGCTTCCTATAGCATAAGATGTGATTTCTAAATGGTTCTAATACCAAACCTGAGATCCTTCCTATAACATGAGATGTGATATCTCAATGCTTCTACCAAACCGGGGACCCTTCCTATAGCATGAGATGTGATATCCATCTCCTACCCATTCCAATCCCGAGACCCTTCCTATAGCATGAGATGTGATATCCATCTCCTTCCCATTCCAATCCCGAGACCCTTCCTATAGCATGAGATGTAGTATCTCAATGCTTCTACCAAACCTGATACCCTTCCTATAGCATGAGATGTGATATCCAACTCCTTCCCATTCCAATCCCGAGACCCTTCCTATAGCATGATATGTGATATCTCAATGCTTCTACCAAACCTGAGACCCTTCCTATAGCATAAGATGTGATTTCTAAATGGTTCTAATACCAAACCTGAGATCTTCCTATAGCATGAGATGTGATATCCAACTCCTTCCCATTACAAACCTGAGATCCTTCCTGTAGCATGAGATGTGATATCCAACACCTTCACCCATTCCTAACCCGAGACCCATCCTGTAGCATGAGATGTGATATCTCAGTGCTTCTAATACCAAAACCGAGACCATTCCTGTACCATGAGATATGATATCCAACTCCTTCCCATTCGAAACCTGAGTCCCTTCCTGTAGCAAGAGATGTGATATCCAAATCTTTCCCATTCGAAACCTGAGACCCTTCCCATAGCATGAGATGTGATATCCAACTCCTTCCCATTCCAATCCTGAGACCCTTCCTATAGCATGAGATGTGACATCTCAATGTATCTAATACCAAACCTGGACTCTTCCCATAGCATGAGATTTGATATCCAACTCCTTCCCATTCCAATCAGGAGACCCTTCCTATAGCATGAGATGTGATATCTCAATGCTTCTAATACCAAACCTGAGACCCTCCCTATAGCATAAGATATGATATCCAAGTCCTTCCCATTCCAATCCTGAGACCCTTCCTATAACATGAGATGTGATATCCAACTCCTTCCCATTCCAACCTGAGACCCTTCCTATAGCATGAGATGGGATATCCAACTCCTTCCGAATCCAATCCTGAGACCCTTCTGATAGCATGAGATGTTATCTCTCAATGCTTCTAACAAACCTGAGACCCTTCCTATGTCATGAGATGTGATATCAAACTCCTTCCAATTCCAATCCTGAGACCCTTCCTATAGCATGAGATGTGATATCCAACTCCTTCCCTTTCCAATCCTGAGACCCTTCCTATACCATGAGATGTGATATCTCAATGCTTCTAATACCAATCCTGAGACCCGCCCTATAACATGAGATGTGATATCCAAATCCTTCCCCTTCTAAACCTGAGACCTTTCCTTTAGCATGAGATGTTTTATCCAACTCCTTCCCATTCCAACCTGAGACCCTTCCTATAGCATGAGATGGGATATCCAACTCCTTCCCAATCCAATCCTGAGACCCTTCCGAAAGCATGAGATGTGATATCTCAATGCTTCTAACAAACCTGAGACCCTTCCTATCTCATGAGATGTGATATCAAACTCCTTCCCATTCCTGACACCCTTCTTATACCATGAGATGTGATATTTCAATACTTCTAATACCAATCCTGAGACCCGCCCTATAACATGAGATGTGATATCCAAAACCTTCCCCTTCCAAACCTGAGACCCTTTCTATAGCATGAGATGTGATATCCAACTCCTTCCCATTACAAACCTGAGATCCTTCCTGTAGCATGAGATGTGATATCCAACACCTTCACCCATTCCTAACCCGAGACCCATCCTGTAGCATGAGATGTGATATCTCAGTGCTTCTAATACCAAAACCGAGACCATTCCTGTAGCATGAGATATGATATCCAACTCCTTACCATTCGAAACCTGAGTCCCTTCCTGTAGCAAGAGATTTGATATCCAAATCTTTCCCATTCCAAACCTGAGACCCTTCCTATAACATGAGATGGGATATCCAACTCCTTCCCATTCCAATCCTGAGACCCTTCCGATAGCAGAGGTGTGATATCTCAATGCTTATACCAAACCTGAGACCCTTCCTATGGCATGAGATGTTATATCCAACTCCTTCCCATTCCAATCCTGAGACCCTTCCTAAAGCATGAGATGTGTTATCTCAATGCTTCTACCAAACCTGAGACCCTTACTATAGCAGGAGATGTGATATCCAACTCCTTCCCATTCCAATCCCCTGACCCTTCCTATAGCATGAGATGTGATATCCAACTCCTTCCCATTGCAATCCTGAGACGCTTCCTATAGCATAAGATGTGATTTCTAAATGGTTCTAATACCAAACCTGAGATCCTTCCTATAACATGAGATGTGATATCTCAATGCTTCTACCAAACCGGGGACCCTTCCTATAGCATGAGATGTGATATCCATCTCCTACCCATTCCAATCCCGAGACCCTTCCTATAGCATGAGATGTGATATCCATCTCCTTCCCATTCCAATCCCGAGACCCTTCCTATAGCATGAGATGTAGTATCTCAATGCTTCTACCAAACCTGATACCCTTCCTATAGCATGAGATGTGATATCCAACTCCTTCCCATTCCAATCCCGAGACCCTTCCTATAGCATGATATGTGATATCTCAATGCTTCTACCAAACCTGAGACCCTTCCTATAGCATAAGATGTGATTTCTAAATGGTTCTAATACCAAACCTGAGATCTTCCTATAGCATGAGATGTGATATCTCAATGCTTCTACCAAACCGGGGACCCTTCCTATAGCATGAGATGTGATATCCATCTCCTACCCATTCCAATCCCGAGACCCTTCCTATAGCATGAGATGTGATATCCATCTCTTTCCCATTCCAATCCCGAGACCCTTCCTATAGCATGAGATGTGATATCTCAATGCTTCTAATACCAAACCTGAGATCCTTCCTATAGCATGAGATGTGATATCCAACTCCTTCCCATTTCAATCCTGAGACCCTTCCGATAGCATGAGATGTGATATCTCAATGCTTCTAATACCAAATCTGAGACCCTCCCTATAGCATAAGATGTGATATCCAAGTCCTTCCCATTCCAATCCTGAGACCCTTCCTATAACATGAGATGTTTTATCCAACTCCTTCCCATTCCAACCTGAGACCCTTCCTATAGCATGAGATGGGATATCCAACTCCTTCCCAATCCAATCCTGAGACCCTTCCGATAGCATGAGATGTGATATCTCAATGCTTCTAAGAAACCTGAGACCCTTCCTATCTCATGAGATGTGATATCAAACTCCTTCCCATTCCAATCCTGACACCCTTCTTATACCATGAGATGTGATATTTCAATACTTCTAATACCAATCCTGAGACCCGCCCTATAACATGAGATGTGATATCCAAATCCTTCCCCTTCCAAACCTGAGACCCTTTCTATAGCATGAGATGTGATATCCAACTCCTTCCCATTACAAACCTGAGATCCTTCCTGTAGCATGAGATGTGATATCCAACACCTTCACCCATTCCTAACCCGAGACCCATCCTGTAGCATGAGATGTGATATCTCAGTGCTTCTAATACCAAAACCGAGACCATTCCTGTACCATGAGATATGATATCCAACTCCTTCCCATTCGAAACCTGAGTCCCTTCCTGTAGCAAGAGATGTGATATCCAAATCTTTCCCATTCGAAACCTGAGACCCTTCCCATAGCATGAGATGTGATATCCAACTCCTTCCCATTCCAATCCTGAGACCCTTCCTATAGCATGAGATGTGACATCTCAATGTATCTAATACCAAACCTGGACTCTTCCCATAGCATGAGATTTGATATCCAACTCCTTCCCATTCCAATCAGGAGACCCTTCCTATAGCATGAGATGTGATATCTCAATGCTTCTAATACCAAACCTGAGACCCTCCCTATAGCATAAGATATGATATCCAAGTCCTTCCCATTCCAATCCTGAGACCCTTCCTATAACATGAGATGTGATATCCAACTCCTTCCCATTCCAACCTGAGACCCTTCCTATAGCATGAGATGGGATATCCAACTCCTTCCGAATCCAATCCTGAGACCCTTCTGATAGCATGAGATGTTATCTCTCAATGCTTCTAACAAACCTGAGACCCTTCCTATGTCATGAGATGTGATATCAAACTCCTTCCAATTCCAATCCTGAGACCCTTCCTATAGCATGAGATGTGATATCCAACTCCTTCCCTTTCCAATCCTGAGACCCTTCCTATACCATGAGATGTGATATCTCAATGCTTCTAATACCAATCCTGAGACCCGCCCTATAACATGAGATGTGATATCCAAATCCTTCCCCTTCTAAACCTGAGACCTTTCCTTTAGCATGAGATGTTTTATCCAACTCCTTCCCATTCCAACCTGAGACCCTTCCTATAGCATGAGATGGGATATCCAACTCCTTCCCAATCCAATCCTGAGACCCTTCCGAAAGCATGAGATGTGATATCTCAATGCTTCTAACAAACCTGAGACCCTTCCTATCTCATGAGATGTGATATCAAACTCCTTCCCATTCCAATCCTGACACCCTTCTTATACCATGAGATGTGATATTTCAATACTTCTAATACCAATCCTGAGACCCGCCCTATAACATGAGATGTGATATCCAAAACCTTCCCCTTCCAAACCTGAGACCCTTTCTATAGCATGAGATGTGATATCCAACTCCTTCCCATTACAAACCTGAGATCCTTCCTGTAGCATGAGATGTGATATCCAACACCTTCACCCATTCCTAACCCAAGACCCATCCTGTAGCATGAGATGTGATATCTCAGTGCTTCTAATACCAAAACCGAGACCATTCCTGTAGCATGAGATATGATATCCAACTCCTTCCCATTCGAAACCTGAGTCCCTTCCTGTAGCAAGAGATTTGATATCCAAATCTTTCCCATTCCAAACCTGAGACCCTTCCTATAACATGAGATGGGATATCCAACTCCTTCCCATTCCAATCCTGAGACCCTTCCGATAGCAGAGGTGTGATATCTCAATGCTTATACCAAACCTGAGACCCTTCCTATGGCATGAGATGTTATATCCAACTCCTTCCCATTCCAATCCTGAGACCCTTCCTAAAGCATGAGATGTGTTATCTCAATGCTTCTACCAAACCTGAGACCCTTACTATAGCAGGAGATGTGATATCCAACTCCTTCCCATTCCAATCCCCTGACCCTTCCTATAGCATGAGATGTGATATCCAACTCCTTCCCATTGCAATCCTGAGACGCTTCCTATAGCATAAGATGTGATTTCTAAATGGTTCTAATACCAAACCTGAGATCCTTCCTATAACATGAGATGTGATATCTCAATGCTTCTACCAAACCGGGGACCCTTCCTATAGCATGAGATGTGATATCCATCTCCTACCCATTCCAATCCCGAGACCCTTCCTATAGCATGAGATGTGATATCCATCTCCTTCCCATTCCAATCCCGAGACCCTTCCTATAGCATGAGATGTAGTATCTCAATGCTTCTACCAAACCTGATACCCTTCCTATAGCATGAGATGTGATATCCAACTCCTTCCCATTCCAATCCCGAGACCCTTCCTATAGCATGATATGTGATATCTCAATGCTTCTACCAAACCTGAGACCCTTCCTATAGCATAAGATGTGATTTCTAAATGGTTCTAATACCAAACCTGAGATCTTCCTATAGCATGAGATGTGATATCTCAATGCTTCTACCAAACCGGGGACCCTTCCTATAGCATGAGATGTGATATCCATCTCCTACCCATTCCAATCCCGAGACCCTTCCTATAGCATGAGATGTGATATCCATCTCTTTCCCATTCCAATCCCGAGACCCTTCCTATAGCATGAGATGTGATATCTCAATGCTTCTAATACCAAACCTGAGATCCTTCCTATAGCATGAGATGTGATATCCAACTCCTTCCCATTTCAATCCTGAGACCCTTCCGATAGCATGAGATGTGATATCTCAATGCTTCTAATACCAAATCTGAGACCCTCCCTATAGCATAAGATGTGATATCCAAGTCCTTCCCATTCCAATCCTGAGACCCTTCCTATAACATGAGATGTTTTATCCAACTCCTTCCCATTCCAACCTGAGACCCTTCCTATAGCATGAGATGGGATATCCAACTCCTTCCCAATCCAATCCTGAGACCCTTCCGATAGCATGAGATGTGATATCTCAATGCTTCTAAGAAACCTGAGACCCTTCCTATCTCATGAGATGTGATATCAAACTCCTTCCCATTCCAATCCTGACACCCTTCTTATACCATGAGATGTGATATTTCAATACTTCTAATACCAATCCTGAGACCCGCCCTATAACATGAGATGTGATATCCAAATCCTTCCCCTTCCAAACCTGAGACCCTTTCTATAGCATGAGATGTGATATCCAACTCCTTCCCATTACAAACCTGAGATCCTTCCTGTAGCATGAGATGTGATATCCAACACCTTCACCCATTCCTAACCCGAGACCCATCCTGTAGCATGAGATGTGATATCTCAGTGCTTCTAATACCAAAACCGAGACCATTCCTGTACCATGAGATATGATATCCAACTCCTTCCCATTCGAAACCTGAGTCCCTTCCTGTAGCAAGAGATGTGATATCCAAATCTTTCCCATTCGAAACCTGAGACCCTTCCCATAGCATGAGATGTGATATCCAACTCCTTCCCATTCCAATCCTGAGACCCTTCCTATAGCATGAGATGTGACATCTCAATGTATCTAATACCAAACCTGGACTCTTCCCATAGCATGAGATTTGATATCCAACTCCTTCCCATTCCAATCAGGAGACCCTTCCTATAGCATGAGATGTGATATCTCAATGCTTCTAATACCAAACCTGAGACCCTCCCTATAGCATAAGATATGATATCCAAGTCCTTCCCATTCCAATCCTGAGACCCTTCCTATAACATGAGATGTGATATCCAACTCCTTCCCATTCCAACCTGAGACCCTTCCTATAGCATGAGATGGGATATCCAACTCCTTCCGAATCCAATCCTGAGACCCTTCTGATAGCATGAGATGTTATCTCTCAATGCTTCTAACAAACCTGAGACCCTTCCTATGTCATGAGATGTGATATCAAACTCCTTCCAATTCCAATCCTGAGACCCTTCCTATAGCATGAGATGTGATATCCAACTCCTTCCCTTTCCAATCCTGAGACCCTTCCTATACCATGAGATGTGATATCTCAATGCTTCTAATACCAATCCTGAGACCCGCCCTATAACATGAGATGTGATATCCAAATCCTTCCCCTTCTAAACCTGAGACCTTTCCTTTAGCATGAGATGTGATATCCAACTCCTGCCCATTCCAATCCTGAGACCCTTCCGATAGCATGAGATGTGATATCTCAATGCTTCTGATATCAAACCTGAGACCCTCCCTATAGCATGAGATGTGATATCCAAGTCCTTCCCATTCCAATCCTGAGACCCTTCCTATAGCATGAGATGTGATATCTCAATGCTTCTAATACCAAACCTGAGACCCTTCCTATAACATGAGATGGGATATCCAACTCCTTCACATTCCAATCCTGAGACCCTTCCGATAGCAGAGGTGTGATATCTCAATGCTTATACCAAACCTGAGACCCTTCCTATGGCATGAGATGTGATATCCAACTCCTTCCCATTCCAATCCTGAGACCCTTCCTATAGCATGAGATGTGTTATCTCAATGCTTCTACCAAACCTGAGACCCTTACTATAGCAGGAGATGTGATATCCACTCCTTCCCATTCCAATCCCCTGACCCTTCGTATAGCATGAGATGTGATATCTCCATGCTTCTACTGAACCCGAGACCCTTCCTATAGCATGAGATGTGATATCCAACTCCTTCCCATTCCAATTCTGAGACGCTTTCTATAGCATAAGATGTGATTTCTAAATGGTTCTAATACCAAACCTGAGATCCTTCCTATAACATGAGATGTGATATCTCAATGCTTCTACCAAACCGGGGACCCTTCCTATAGCATGAGATGTGATATCCATCTCCTACCCATTCCAATCCCGAGACCCTTCCTATAGCATGAGATGTGATATCCATCTCCTTCCCATTCCAATCCCGAGACCCTTCCTATAGCATGAGATGTAATATCTCAATACTTCTATCAAACCTGAGACCCTTCCTATAGCATGAGATGTGATATCCAACTCCTTCCCATTCCGATCCCGAGACCATTCCTATAGCATGAGATGTGATATCTCAATGCTTCTACCAAACCGGGGTCCCTTCCTATAGCAATAGATGTGATATCCATCTCCTACCCATTCCAATCCCGAGACCCTTCCTATAGCATGAGATGTGATATCCATCTCCTTCCCATTCCAATCCCGAGACCCTTCCTATAGCATGAGATGTAATATCTCAATGCTTCTACCAATCCTGAGACCCTTCCTATAGCATAAGATGTGATTTCTAAATGGTTCTAATACCAAACCTGAGATTCTTCCTATAGCATGAGATGTGATATCTCAATGCTTCTACCAAACCGGGGACCCTTCCTATAGCATGAGATGTGATATCCACCTCCTACCCATTCCAATCCCGAGACCCTTCCTATAGCATGAGATGTGATATCCATCTCTTTCCCATTCCAATCCCGAGACCCTTCCTATAGCATGAGATGTGATATCTCAATGCTTCTAATACCAAACCTGAGATCCTTCCTATAGCATGAGATGTGATATCCAACTCCTTCCCATTCCAATCCTGAGACCCTTCCGATAGCATGAGATGTGATATCTCAATGCTTCTAATACCAAATCTGAGACCCTCCCTAGCATAAGATGTGATATCCAAGTCCTTCCCATTCCAATCCTGAGACCCTTCCTATAGCTGGAGATGGGATATCCAACTCCTTCCCAATCCAATCCTGAGACCCTTCCGATAGCATGAGATGTGATATCTCAATGCTTCTAACAAACCTGAGACCCTTCCTATCTCATGAGATGTGATATCAAACTCCTTCCCATTCCAATCCTGAGACCCTTCCTATAGCATGAGATGTGATATCCAACTCCTTCCCATTCCAATCCTGAGACCCTTCTTATACCATGAGATGTGATATTTCAATACTTCTAATACCAATCCTGAGACCCGCCCTATAACATGAGATGTGATATCCAAATCCTTCCCCTTCCAAACCTGAGACCCTTCCTTTAGCATGAGATGTGATATCCAACTCCTTCCTATTCCAATCCTGAGACCCTTCCGATAGCATGAGATATGATATCTCAATGCTTCTAATATCAAACCAGAGACCCTCCCTATAGCATGAGATGTGATATCCAAGTCCTTCCCATTCCAATCCTGAGACCCTTCCTATAGCATGAGATGTGATATCTCAATGCTTCTAATACCAAACCTGAGACCCTTCCTATAACATGAGATGGGATATCCAACTCCTTCCCATTCCAAACCTGAGACCCTTCCTATGGCATGAGATGTGATATCCAGCTCCTTCCCATTCCAATCCTGAGACCCTTCCTATAGCATGAGATGTGATATCTCAATGCTTCTACTAAACCCAAGACCCTTCCTATAGCATGAGATGTGATATCCAACTCCTTCCCATTACAATCCTGAGACCCTTCCTATAGCATAAGATGTGATTTATCAATGGTTCTAATACCAAACCTGAGATCCTTCCTATAACATGAGATGTTATATTCAACTCCTTCCCATTCCAAACCTGAGACCCTTCCTATAGCATGAGATGTGATATCTCAATGCTTCTACCAAACCGGGGACCCTTCCGATAGCATGAGATGTGATATCCATCTCCTTCCCATTCCAAACCTTAGACCCTTCCCATAGCATGAGATGTGATATCTCAATGCATCTAATACCAAACCTGGACTCTTCCTATAGCATGAAATGTGATATCCAACTCCTTCCCATTCCAAACCTGAGACTCTTCCTGTAGCATGAGATGTGATATCTCAATGCTTCTACCAAACATGAGACCCTTCTTATAGCATGAGATGTGATATCCAACTCCTTCCCATTCCAATCCTGAGACCCTTCCGATAGCATGAGATGTGATATCTCAATGCTTCTAATACCAAACCTGAGACCCTCCCTATAGCATAAGATATGATATCCAAGTCCTTCCCATTCCAATCCTGAGACCCTTCCTATAAAATGAGATGTGATATCCAACTCCTTCCCATTCCAACCTGAGACCCTTCCTATAGCATGAGATGGGATATCCAACTCCTTCCGAATCCAATCCTGAGACCCTTCTGATAGCATGAGATGTTATCTCTCAATGCTTCTAACAAACCTGAGACACTTCCTATGTCATGAGATGTGATATCAAACTCCTTCCAATTCCAATCCTGAGACCCTTCCAATAGCATGAGATGTGATATCCAACTCCTTCCCTTTCCAATCCTGAGACCCTTCCTATACCATGAGATGTGATATCTCAATGCTTCTAATACCAATCCTGAGACCCGCCCTATAACATGAGATGTGATATCTAAATCCTTCCCCTTCTAAACCTGAGACCCTTCCTTTAGCATGAGATGTGATATCCAACTCCTGCCTATTCCAATCCTGAGACCCTTCCGATAGCATGAGATGTGATATCTCAATGCTTCTAATATCAAACCTGAGACCCTCCCTATAGCATGAGATGTGATATCCAAGTCCTTCCCATTCCAATCCTGAGACCCTTCCTATAGCATGAGTTGTGATATCTCAATGCTTCTAATACCAATCCTGAGACCCTTCCGATAGCATGAGATGTGATACCTCAATGCTTCTAATATCAAACCTGAGACCCTCCCTATAGCATGAGATGTGATATCCAACTCCTTCCCATTCCGATCCTGAGACCCTTCCGATAGCAGAGGTGTGATATCTCAATGCTTATACCAAACCTGAGACCCTTCCTATGGCATGAGATGTTATATCCAACTCCTTCCCATTCCAATCCTGAGACCCTTCCTAAAGCATGAGATGTGTTATCTCAATGCTTCTACCAAACCTGAGACCCTTACTATAGCAGGAGATGTGATATCCAACTCCTTCCCATTCCAATCCCCTGACCCTTCCTATAGCATGAGATGTGATATCCAACTCCTTCCCATTGCAATCCTGAGACGCTTCCTATAGCATAAGATGTGATTTCTAAATGGTTCTAATACCAAACCTGAGATCCTTCCTATAACATGAGATGTGATATCTCAATGCTTCTACCAAACCGGGGACCCTTCCTATAGCATGAGATGTGATATCCATCTCCTACCCATTCCAATCCCGAGACCCTTCCTATAGCATGAGATGTGATATCCATCTCCTTCCCATTCCAATCCCGAGACCCTTCCTATAGCATGAGATGTGATATCCAACTCCTTCCCATTCCAATCCCGAGACCCTTCCTATAGCATGATATGTGATATCTCAATGCTTCTACCAAACCGGGGTCCCTTCCTATAGCATGAGATGTGATATCCATCTCCTACCCATTCCAATCCCCAGACCCTTCCTATAGCATGAGATGTGATATCCATCTCCTTCCCATTCCAATCCTGAGACCCTTCCTATAGCATGAGATGTAATATCTCAATGCTTCTACCAATCCTGAGACCCTTCCTATAGCATAAGATGTGATTTCTAAATGGTTCTAATACCAAACCTGAGATCTTCCTATAGCATGAGATGTGATATCTCAATGCTTCTACCAAACCGGGGACCCTTCCTATAGCATGAGATGTGATATCCATCTCCTACCCATTCCAATCCCGAGACCCTTCCTATAGCATGAGATGTGATATCCATCTCTTTCCCATTCCAATCCCGAGACCCTTCCTATAGCATGAGATGTGATATCTCAATGCTTCTAATACCAAACCTGAGATCCTTCCTATAGCATGAGATGTGATATCCAACTCCTTCCCATTCCAATCCTGAGACCCTTCCGATAGCATGAGATGTGATATCTCAATGCTTCTAATACCAAATCTGAGACCCTCCCTATAGCATAAGATGTGATATCCAAGTCCTTCCCATTCCAATCCTGAGACCCTTCCTATAACATGAGATGTTTTATCCAACTCCTTCCCATTCCAACCTGAGACCCTTCCTATAGCATGAGATGGGATATCCGACTCCTTCCCAATCCAATCCTGAGACCCTTCCGATAGCATGAGATGTGATATCTCAATGCTTCTAACAAACCTGAGACCCTTCCTATCTCATGAGATGTGATATCAAACTCCTTCCCATTCCAATCCTGACACCCTTCTTATACCATGAGATGTGATATTTCAATACTTCTAATACCAATCCTGAGACCCTTTCTATAACATGAGATGTGATATCCAAATCCTTCCCCTTCCAAACCTGAGACCCTTTCTATAGCATGAGATGTGATATCCAACTCCTTCCCATTACAAACCTGAGATCCTTCCTGTAGCATGAGATGTGATATCCAACACCTTCACCCATTCCTAACCCGAGACCCATCCTGTAGCATGAGATGTGATATCTCAGTGCTTCTAATACCAAAACCGAGACCATTCCTGTAGCATGAGATATGATATCCAACTCCTTCCCATTCGAAACCTGAGTCCCTTCCTGTAGCAAGAGATGTGATATCCAAATCTTTCCCATTCGAAACCTGAGACCCTTCCCATAGCATGAGATGTGATATCCAACTCCTTCCCATTCCAATCCTGAGACCCTTCCTATAGCATGCGATGTGATATCTCAATGTATCTAATACCAAACCTGGACTCTTCCTATAGAATGAAATGTGATACCCAACTCCTTCCCATTCCAAACCTGAGACCCTTCCTGTAGCATGAGATGTGATATCTCAATGCTTCTACCAAACATGAGACCCTTATTATAGCATGAGATGTGATATCCAACTCCTTCCCATTCCAATCCTGAGACCCTTCCGATAGCATGAGATGTGATATCTCAATGCTTCTAATACCAAACCTGAGACCCTCCCTATAGCATAAGATATGATATCCAAGTCCTTCCCATTCCAATCCTGAGACCCTTCCTATGACATGAGATGTGATATCCAACTCCTTCCCATTCCAACCTGAGACCCTTCCTATAGCATGACATGGGATATCCAACTCCTTCCGAATCCAATCCTGAGACCCTTCCGATAGCATGAGATGTTATCTCTCAATGCTTCTAACAAACCTGAGACCCTTCCTATTTCATGAGATGTGATATGAGACTCCTTCCAATTCCAATCCTGAGACCCTTCCTATAGCATGAGATGTGATATCCAACTCCTTCCCCTCCAATCCTGAGACCCTTCCTATACCATGAGATGTGATATCTCAATGCTTCTAATACCAATCCTGAGACCCGCCCTATAGCATGAGATGTGATATCCAAGTCCTTCCCATTCCAATCCTGAGACCCTTCCTATAGCATGATATTTGATATCTCAATGCTTCTAATACCAAACCTGAGACCCTTCCTATAACATGAGATGGGATATCCAACTCCTTCCCATTCCAATCCTGAGACCCTTCTGATAGCAGAGGTGTGATATCTCAATGCTTATACCAAACCTGAGACCCTTTCTATGGCATGAGATGTGATATCCAACTCCTTCCCATTCCAATCCTGAGACCCTTCCTATAGCATGAGATGTGTTATCTCAATGCTTCTACCAAACCTGAGACCCTTACTATAGCAGGAGATGTGATATCCACTCCTTCCCATTCCAATCCCCTGACCCTTCGTATAGCATGAGATGTGATATCTCCATGCTTCTACTGAACCCGAGACCCTTCCTATAGCATGAGATGTGATATCCAACTCCTTCCCATTCCAATCCTGAGACGCTTCCTATAGCATAAGATGTGATTTCTAAATGGTTCTAATTCCAAACCTGAGATTCTTCCTATAACATGAGATGTGATATCTCAATGCTTCTACCAAACCGGGGACCCTTCCTATAGCATGAGATGTGATATCCATCTCCTACCCATTCCAATCCCGAGACCCTTCCTATAGCATGAGATGTGATATCCATCTCCTTCCCATTCCAATCCCGAGACCCTTCCTATAGCATGAAATGTAATATATCAATGCTTCTACCAAACCTGAGACCCTTCCTATAGCATGAGATGTGATATCCAACTCCTTCCCATTCCAATCCCGAGACCCTTCCTATAGCATGAGATGTAATATCTCAATGCTTCTACCAATCCTGAGACCCTTCCTATAGCATGAGATGTGATATCCATCTCCTACCCATTCCAATCCCGATACCCTTCCTATAGCATGAGATGTGATATCCATCTCTTTCCCATTCCAATCCCGAGACCCTTCCTATAGCATGAGATGTGATATCTCAATGCTTCTAATACCAAACCTGAGATCCTTCCTATAGCATGAGATGTGATATCCAACTCCTTCCCATTCCAATCCTGAGACCCTTCCGATAGCATGAGATGTGATATCTCAATGCTTCTAATACCAAATCTGAGACCCTCCCTATAGCATAAGATGTGATATCCAAGTCCTTCCCATTCCAATCCTGAGACCCTTCCTATAACATGAGATGTTTTATCCAACTCCTTCCCATTCCAACCTGAGACCCTTCCTATAGCATGAGATGGGATATCCAACTCCTTCCCAATCCAATCCTGAGACCCTTCCGATAGCATGAGATGTGATATCTCAATGCTTCTAACAAACCTGAGACCCTTCCTATCTCATGAGATGTGATATCAAACTCCTTCCCATTCCAATCCTGATACCCTTCTTATACCATGAGATGTGATATTTCAATACTTCTAATACCAATCCTGAGACCCTTCCTATAGCATGAGATGTGATATCAAACTCCTTCCCATTCCAATCCTGAGACCCTTCCTATAGCATGAGATGTGATATCCAACTCCTTCCCATTCCAATCCTGAGACCCTTCCAATAGCATGAGATATGATATCTCAATGCTTCTAATATCAAACCGGAGACCCTCCCTATAGCATGAGATGGGATATCCAAGTCCTTCCCATTCCAATCCTGAGACCCTTCCTATAGCATGAGATGTGATATCTCAATCCTTCTAATACCAAACCTGAGACCCTTCCTATAACATGAGATGGGATATCCAACTCCTTCCCATTCCAAACCTGAGACCCTTCCTATGGCATGAGATGTGATATCCAGCTCCTTCCCATTCCAATCCTGAGACCCTTCCTATAGCATGAGATGTGATATCGCAATGCTTCTAATACCAAATCTGAGACCCTCCCTAGCATAAGATGTGATATCCAAGTCCTTCCCATTCCAATCCTGAGACCCTTCCTATAGCATGAGATGGGATATCCAACTCCTTCCCAATCCAATCCTGAGACCCTTCCGATAGCATGAGATGTGATATCTCAATGCTTCTAACAAACCTGAGACCCTTCCTATTTCATGAGATGTGATATCAAACTCCTTCCCATTCCAATCCTGAGACCCTTCCTATAGCATGAGATGTGATATCCAACTCCTTCCCATTCCAATCCTGAGACCCTTCTTATACCATGAGATGTGATATTTCAATACTTCTAATACCAATCCTGAGACCCGCCCTATAACATGAGATGTGATATCCAAATCCTTCCCCTTCTAAACCTGAGACCCTTCCTTTAGCATGAGATGTGATATCCAACTCCTTCCCATTCCAATCCTGAGACCCTTCCGATAGCATGAGATATGATATCTCAATGCTTCTAATATCAAACCGGAGACCCTCCCTATAGCATGAGATGGGATATCCAAGTCCTTCCCATTCCAATCCTGAGACCCTTCCTATAGCATGAGATGTGATATCTCAATCCTTCTAATACCAAACCTGAGACCCTTATTATAACATGAGATGGGATATCCAACTCCTTCCCATTCCAAACCTGAGACCCTTCCTATGGCATGAGATGTGATATCCAGCTCCTTCCCATTCCAATCCTGAGACCCTTCCTATAGCATGAGATGTGATATCTCAATGCTTCTACTAAACCCAAGACCCTTCCTATAGCATGGGATGTGATATCCAACTCCTTCCCATTACAATCCTGAGACCCTTCCTATAGCATACGATGTGATTTATCAATGGTTCTAATACCAAACCTGAGATCCTTCCTATAACATGAGATGTTATATTCAACTCCTTCCCATTCCAAACCTGAGACCCTTCCTATAGCATGAGATGTAATATCTCAATGCTTCTACCAAACCTGGGACCCTTCCGATAGCATGAGATGTGATACCCATCTCCTTCCCATTCCAAACCTGAGACCCTTCCCATAGCATGAAATGTGATATCCAACTCCTTCCCATTCCAATCCTGAGACCCTTCCTATAACATGAGATGTGATATCTCAATGCATCTAATACCAAACCTGGACTCTTCCTATAGCATGAAATGTGATATCCAACTCCTTCCCATTCCAAACCTAAGACCCTTCCTGTAGCATGAGATGTGATATCTCAATGCTTCTACCAAACATGAGACCCTTCTTATAGCATGAGATGTGATATCCAACTCCTTCCCATTCCAATCCTGAGACCCTTCCGATAGCATGAGATGTGATATCTCAATGCTTCTAATACCAAACCTGAGACCCTCCCTATAGCATAAGATATGATATCCAAGTCCTTCCCATTCCAATACTGAGACCCTTCCTATAACATGAGATGTGATATCCAACTCCTTCCCATTCCAACCTGAGACCCTTCCTATAGCATGAGATGGGATATCCAACTCCTTCCGAATCCAATCCTGAGACCCTTCCGATAGCATGAGATGTTATCTCTCAATGCTTCTAACAAACCTGAGACACTTCCTATGTCATGAGATGTGATATCAAACTCCTTCCAATTCCAATCCTGAGACCCTTCCTATAGCATTAGATGTGATATCCAACTCCTTCCCTTTCCAATCCTGAGACCCTTCCTATACCATGAGATGTGATATCTCAATGCTTCTAATACCAATCCTGAGACCCGCCCTATAACATGAGATGTGATATCCAAATCCTTCCCCTTCTAAACCTGAGACCCTTCCTTTAGCATGAGATGTGATATCCAACTCCTGCCCATTCCAATCCTGAGACCCTTCCGATAGCATGAGATGTGATATCTCAATGCTTCTAATATCAAACCTGAGACCCTCCCTATAGCATGAGATGTGATATCCAAGTCCTTCCCATTCCGATCCTGAGACCCTTCCTATAGCATGAGTTGTGATATCTCAGTGCTTCTAATACCAAACCTGAGACCCTTCCTATAACATGAGATGGGATATCCAACTCCTTCCCATTCCAATCCTGAGACCCTTCCGATAGCAGAGGTGTGATATCTCAATGCTTATACCAAACCTGAGATCCTTCCTATGGCATGAGATGTTATATCCAACTCCTTCCCATTCCAATCCTGAGACCCTTCCTAAAGCATGAGATGTGTTATCTCAATTCTTCTACCAAACCTGAGACCCTTACTATAGCAGGAGATGTGATATCCAACTCCTTCCCATTCCAATCCCCTGATCCTTCCTATAGCATGAGATGTGATATCCAACTCCTTCCCATTGCAATCCTGAGACGCTTCCTATAGCATAAGATGTGATTTCTAAATGCTTCTAATACCAAACCTGAGATCCTTCCTATAACATGAGATGTGATATCTCAATGCTTCTACCAAACCGGGGACCCTTCCTATAGCATGAGATGTGATATCCATCTCCTACCCATTCCAATCCCGAGACCCTTCCTATAGCATGAGATGTGATATCCATCTCCTTCCCATTCCAATCCCGAGACCCTTCCTATAGCAGAGATGTAATATCTCAATGCTTCTACCAAACCTGAGACCCTTCCTATAGCATGAGATGTGATATCCAACTCCTTCCCATTCCAATCCCGAAACCCTTCCTATAGCATGATATGTGATATCTCAATGCTTCTACCAAACCGGGGTCCCTTCCTATAGCATGAGATGTGATATCCATCTCCTACCCATTCCAATCCCCAGACCCTTCCTATAGCATGAGATGTGATATCCATCTCCTTCCCATTCAAATCCCGAGACCCTTCCTATACCATGAGATGTAATATCTCAATGCTTCTACCAATCCTGAGACCCTTCCTATAGCATAAGATGTGATTTCTAAATGGCTCTAATACCAAACCTGAGATCTTCCTATAGCATGAGATGTGATATCTCAATGCTTCTACCAAACCGGGGACCCTTCCTATAGCATGAGATGTGATATCCATCTCCTACCCATTCCAATCCCGAGACCCTTCCTATAGCATGAGATGTGATATCCATCTCTTTCCCATTCCAATCCCGAGACCCTTCCTATAGCATGAGATGTGATATCTCAATGCTTCTAATACCAAACCTGAGATCCTTCCTATAGCATGAGATGTGATATCCAACTCCTTCCCATTCCAATCCTGAGACCCTTCCGATAGCATGAGATGTGATATCTCAATGCTTCTAATACCAAATCTGAGACCCTCCCTATAGCATAAGATGTGATATCCAAGTCCTTCCCATTCCAATCCTGAGACCCTTCCTATAACATGAGATGTTTTATCCAACTCCTTCCCATTCCAACCTGAGACCCTTCCTAGAGCATGAGATGGGATATCCAACTCCTTCCCAATCCAATCCTGAGACCCTTCCGATAGCATGAGATGTGATATCTCAATGCTTCTAACAAACCTGAGACCCTTCCTATCTCATGAGATGTGATATCAAACTCCTTCCAATTCCAATCCTGAGACCCTTCCTATAGCATGAGATGTGATATTTCAATACTTCTAGTACCAATCCTGAGACCCGCCCTATAACATGAGATGTGATATCCAAATCCTTCCCCTTCCAAACCTGAGACCCTTTCTATAGCATGAGATGTGATATCCAACTCCTTCACATTACAAACCTGAGATCCTTCCTGTAGCATGAGATGTGATATCCAACACCTTCACCCATTCCTAACCGGAGACCCATCCTGTAGCATGAGATGTGATATCTCAGTGCTTCTAATACCAAAACCGAGACCATTCCTGTAGCATGAGATATGATATCCAACTCCTTCCCATTCGAAACCTGAGTCCCTTCCTGTAGCAAGAGATGTGATATCCAAATCTTTCCCATTCCAAACCTGAGACCCTTCCCATAGCATGAGATGTGATATCCAACTCCTTCCCATTCCAATCCTGAGACCCTTCCTATAGCATGAGATGTGATATCTCAATGTATCTAATACCAAACCTGGACTCTTCCTATAGCATGAAATGTGATATCCAACTCCTTCCCATTCCAAACCTGAGACCCTTCCTGTAGCATGAGATGTGATATCTCAATACTTCTACCAAACATGAGACCCTTCTTATAGCATGAGATGTGATATCCAACTCCTTCCCATTCCAATCCTGAGACCCTTCCGATAGCATGAGATGTGATATCTCAATGCTTCTAATACCAAACCTGAGACCCTCCCTATAGCATAAGATATGATATCCAAGTTCTTCCCATTCCAATCCTGAGACCCTTCCTATGACATGAGATGTGATATCCAACTCCTTCCCATTCCAACCTGAGACCCTTCCTATAGCATGAGATGGGATATCCAACTCCTTCCGAATCCAATCCTGAGACCCTTCCGATAGCATGAGATGTTATCTCTCAATGCTTCTAACAAACCTGAGACCCTTCCTATTTCATGAGATGTGATATCAAACTCCTTCCAATTCCAATCCTGAGACCCTTCCTATAGCATGAGATGTGATATCCAACTTCTTCCCTTTCCAATCCTGAGACCCATCCTATACCATTAGATGTGATATCTCAATGCTTCTAATACCAATCCTGAGACCCGCCCTATAACATGAGATGTGATATCCAAATCCTGACCCTTCTAAACCTGAGACCCTTCCTTTAGCATGAGATGTGATATCCAACTCCTGCCCATTCCAATCCTGAGACCCTTCCGATAGCATGAAATGTGATATCTCAATGGTTCTAATATCAAACCTGAGACCCTCCCTATAGCATGAGAAGTGATATCCAAGTCCTTCCCATTCCAATCCTGAGACCCTTCCTATAGCATGAGATGTGATATCTCAATGCTTGTAATACCAAACCTGAGACCCTTCCTATAACATGAGATGGGATATCCAACTCCTTCCCATTCCAATCCTGAGACCCTTCCGATAGCAGAGGTGTGATATCTCAATGCTTATACCAAACCTGAGACCCTTCCTATGGCATGAGATGTGATATCCAACTCCTTCCCATTCCAATCCTGAGACCCTTCCTATAGCATGAGATGTGTTATCTCAATGCTTCTACCAAACCTGAGACCCTTACTATAGCAGGAGATGTGATATCCACTCCTTCCCATTCCAATCCCTGACCCTTCGTATAGCATGAGATGTGATATCTCCATGCTTCTACTGAACCCGTGATATCTCAATGCTTCTACCAAACATGAGACCCTTCTTATAGCATGAGATGTGATATCCAACTCCTTCCCATTCCAATCCTGAGACCCTTCCGATAGCATGAGATGTGATATCTCAATGCTTCTAATACCAAACCTGAGACCCTCCCTATAGCATAAGATATGATATCCAAGTCCGTCCCATTCCAATCCTGAGACCCTTCCTATGACATGAGATGTGATATCCAACTCCTTCCCATTCCAACCTGAGACCCTTCCTATAGCATGAGATAGGATATCCAACTCCTTCCGAATCCAATCCTGAGACCCTTCCGATAGCATGAGATGTTATCTCTCAATGCTTCTAACAAACCTGAGACCCTTCCTATTTCATGAATGGGATATCAAACTCCTTCCAATTCCAATCCTGAGACCATTCCTATAGCATGAGATGTGTTATCTCAATGCTTCTACCAAACCTGAGACCCTTACTATAGCAGGAAATGTGATATCCACTCCTTCCCATTCCAATCCCTGACCCTTCGTATAGCATGAGATGTGATATCTCCATGCTTCTACTGAACCCGAGACCCTTCCTATAGCATGAGATGTGATATCCAACTCCTTCCCATTCCAATCCTGAGACGCTTCCTATAGCATAAGATGTGATTTCTAAATGGTTCTAATTCCAAACCTGAGATTCTTCCTATAACATGAGATGTGATATCTCAATGCTTCTACCAAACCGGGGACCCTTCCTATAGCATGAGATGTGATATCCATCTCCTACCCATTCCAATCCCGAGACCCTTCCTATAGCATGAGATGTGATATCCATCTCCTTCCCATTCCAATCCCGAGACCCTTCCTATAGCATGAGATGTAATATCTCAATGCTTCTACCAAACCGGGGACCCTTCCTATAGCATGAGGTGTGATATCCACCTCCTACCCATTCCAATCCCGAGACCCTTCCTATAGCATGAGATGTGATATCCATCTCTTTCCCATTCCAATCCCGAGACCCTTCGTATAGCATGAGATGTGATATCTCAATGCTTCTAATATCAAACCTGAGATCCTTCCTATAGCATGAGATGTGATATCCAACTCCTTCCCATTCCAATCCTGAGACCCTTCCGATAGAATGAGATGTGATATCTCAATGCTTCTAATACCAAATCTGAGACCCTCCCTATAGCATAAGATGTGATATCCAAGTCCTTCCCATTCCAATCCTGAGACCCTTCCTATAGCATGAGATGGGATATCCAACTCCTTCCCAAACCAATCCTGAGACCCTTCCGATAGCATGAGATGTAATATCTCAATGCTTCTATCAAACCTGAGACCCTTCCTATAGCATGAGATGTGATATCCAACTCCTTCCCATTCCAATCCCGAGACCCTTCCTATAGCATGAGATGTGATATCTCAATGCTTCTACCAAACCGGGGTCCCTTCCTATAGCATGAGATGTGATATCCATCTCCTACCCATTCCAATCCCGAGACCCTTCCTATAGCATGAGATGTGATATCCATCTCCTTCCCATTCCAATCCCAAGACCCTTCCTATAGCATGAGATGTAATATCTCAATACTTCTACCAATCCTGAGACCCTTCCTATAGCATAAGATGTGATTGCTAAATGGTTCTAATACCAAACCTGAGATCCTTCCTATAGCATGAGATGTGATATCCCAATGCTTCTACCAAACCGGGGACCCTTCCTATAGCATGAGATGTGATATCCACCTCCTACCCATTCCAATCCCGAGACCCTTCCTATAGCATGAGATGTGATATCCATCTCTTTCCCATTCCAATCCCGAGACCCTGCATATAGCATGAGATGTGATATCTCAATGCTTCTAATACCAAACCTGAGATCCTTCCTATAGCATGAGATGTGATATCCAACTCCTTCCCATTCCAATCCTGAGACCCTTCCGATAGCATGAGATGTGATATCTCAATGCTTCTAATACCAAATCTGAGACCCTCCCTATAGCATAACATGTGATATCCAAGTCCTTCCCATTCCAATCCTGAGACCCTTCCTATAGCATGAGATGTGATATCAAACTCCTTCCCATTCCAATCCTGAGACCCTTCTTATACCATGAGATGTGATATTTCAATACTTCTAATACCAATCCTGAGACCCGCCCTATAACATGAGATGTGATATCCAAATCCTTCCCCTTCCAAACCTGAGACCCTTCCTTTAGCATGAGATGTGATATCCAACTCCTTCCCATTCCAATCTTGAGACCCTTCCGATAGCATGAGATATGATATCTCAATGCTTCTAATATCAAACCGGAGACCCTCTCTATAGCATGAGATGTGATATACAAGTCCTTCCCATTCCAATCCTGAGACCCTTCCTATAGCATGAGATGTGATATCTCAATGCTTCTAATACCAAACCTGAGACCCTTCCTATAACATGAGATGGGATATCCAACTCCTTCCCATTCCAAACCTGAGACCCTTCCTATGGCATGAGATGTGATATCCAGCTCCTTCCCATTCCAATCCTGAGACCCTTCCTATAGCATGGAATGTGATATCTCAATGCTTCTAATACCAAAACCGAGACCATTCCTGTAGCATGAGATGTGATATCCAACTCCTTCCCACTACAACCCTGAGACCCTTACTATAGCATAAGATGTGATTTATCAATGGTTCTAATACCAAACCTGAGATCCTTCCTATAACATGAGATGTGATATCCATCTCTTTCTCTTTCCCATTCCAATCCCGAGAGCCTTCCTATAGCATGAGATGTGATATCTCAATGCTTCTAATACCAAACCTGAGATCCTTCCTATAGCATGAGATGTGATATCCAACTCCTTCCCATTCCAATCCCGAGAGCCTTCCTATAGCATGAGATGTGATATCTCAATGCTTCTAATACCAAACCTGAGACCCTTCCGATAGCATGAGATGTGATATCTCAATGCTTCTAATACCAAATCTGAGACCCTCCCTAGCATAAGATGTGATATCCAAGTCCTTCCCATTCCAATCCTGAGACCCTTCCTATAGCTTGAGATGGGATATCCAACTCCTTCCCAATCCAATCCTGAGACCCTTCCGATAGCATGAGATGTGATATCTTAATGCTTCTAACAAACCTGAGACCCTTCCTATCTCATGAGATGTGATATCAAACTCCTTCCCATTCCAATCCTGAGACCCTTCCTATAGCATGAGATGTGATATCCAACTCCTTCCCATTCCAATCCTGAGACCCTTCTTATACCATGAGATGTGATATTTCAATACTTCTAATACCAATCCTGAGACCCGCCCTATAACATGAGATGTGATATCCAAATCCTTCCCCTTCCAAACCTGAGACCCTTCCTTTAGCATGAGATGTGATATCCAACTCCTTCCCATTCCAATCCTGAGACCCTTCCGATAGCATGAGATATGATATCTCAATGCTTCTAATATCAAACCTGAGACCCTCCCTATAGCATGAGATGTGATATCCAAGTCCTTCCCATTCCAATCCTGAGACCCTTCCTATAGCATGAGATGTGATATCTCAATGCTTCTAATACCAAACCTGAGACCCTTCCTATAACATGAGATGGGATATCCAACTCCTTCCCATTCCAAACCTGAGACCCTTCCTATGGCATGAGATGTGATATCCAGCTCCTTCCCATTACAATCCTGAGACCCTTCCTATAGGATGAGATGTGATATCTCAATGCTTCTACTAAACCCAAGACCCTTCCTATAGCATGAGATGTGATATCCAACTCCTTCCCATTACAATCCTGAGACCCTTCCTATAGCATAAGATGTGATTTATCAATGGTTCTAATACCAAACCTGAGATCCTTCCTATAACATGAGATGTGATATCCATCTCTTTCCCATTCCAATCCCGAGAGCCTTCCTATAGCATGAGATGTGATATCTCAATGCTTCTAATACCAAACCTGAGATCCTTCCTATAGCATGAGATGTGATATCCAACTCCTTCCCATTCCAATCCTGAGACCCTTCCGATAGCATGAGATGTGATATCTCAATGCTTCTAATACCAAATCTGAGACCCTCCCTAGCATAAGATGTGATATCCAAGTCCTTCCCATTCCAATCCCGAGACCCTTCCTATAGCATGAGATGTAATATCTCAATGCTTCTACCAATCCTGAGACCCTTCCTATAGCATAAGATGTGATTTCTAAATGGTTCTAATACCAAACCTGAGATTCTTCCTATAGCATGAGATGTGATATCTCAATGCTTCTACCAAACCGGGGACCCTTCCTATAGCATGAGATGTGATATCCACCTCCTACCCATTCCAATCCCGAGACCCTTCCTATAGCATGAGATGTGATATCCATCTCTTTCCCATTCCAATCCCGAGACCCTTCCTATAGCATGAGATGTGATATCTCAATGCTTCTAATACCAAACCTGAGATCCTTCCTATAGCATGAGATGTGATATCCAACTCCTTCCCATTCCAATCCTGAGACCCTTCCGATAGCATGAGATGTGATATCTCAATGCTTCTAATACCAAATCTGAGACCCTCCCTAGCATAAGATGTGATATCCAAGTCCTTCCCATTCCAATCCTGAGACCCTTCCTATAGCTGGAGATGGGATATCCAACTCCTTCCCAATCCAATCCTGAGACCCTTCCGATAGCATGAGATGTGATATCTCAATGCTTCTAACAAACCTGAGACCCTTCCTATCTCATGAGATGTGATATCAACTCCTTCCCATTCCAATCCTGAGACCCTTCCTATAGCATGAGATGTGATATCCAACTCCTTCCCATTCCAATCCCGAGACCCTTCCTATAGCATGAGATGTGATATCTCAATGCTTCTACCAAACCGGGGTCCCTTCCTATAGCATGAGATGTGATATCCATCTCCTACCCATTCCAATCCCGAGACCCTTCCTATAGCATGAGATGTGATATCCATCTCCTTCCCATTCCAATCCCAAGACCCTTCCTATAGCATGAGATGTAATATCTCAATACTTCTACCAATCCTGAGACCCTTCCTATAGCATAAGATGTGATTGCTAAATGGTTCTAATACCAAACCTGAGATCCTTCCTATAGCATGAGATGTGATATCCCAATGCTTCTACCAAACCGGGGACCCTTCCTATAGCATGAGATGTGATATCCACCTCCTACCCATTCCAATCCCGAGACCCTTCCTATAGCATGAGATGTGATATCCATCTCTTTCCCATTCCAATCCCGAGACCCTGCATATAGCATGAGATGTGATATCTCAATGCTTCTAATACCAAACCTGAGATCCTTCCTATAGCATGAGATGTGATATCCAACTCCTTCCCATTCCAATCCTGAGACCCTTCCGATAGCATGAGATGTGATATCTCAATGCTTCTAATACCAATTCTGAGACCCTCCCTATAGCATAAGATGTGATATCCAAGTCCTTCCCATTCCAATCCTGAGACCCTTCCTATAGCATGAGATGTGATATCAAACTCCTTCCCATTCCAATCCTGAGACCCTTCTTATACCATGAGATGTGATATTTCAATACTTCTAATACCAATCCTGAGACCCGCCCTATAACATGAGATGTGATATCCAAATCCTTCCCCTTCCAAACCTGAGACCCTTCCTTTAGCATGAGATGTGATATCCAACTCCTTCCCATTCCAATCTTGAGACCCTTCCGATAGCATGAGATATGATATCTCAATGCTTCTAATATCAAACCGGAGACCCTCTCTATAGCATGAGATGGGATATCCAACTCCTTCCCATTCCAAACCTGAGACCCTTCCTATGGCATGAGATGTGATATCCAGCTCCTTCCCATTCCAATCCTGAGACCCTTCCTATAGCATGAGATGTGATATCTCAATGCTTCTACTAAACCCAAGACCCTTCCTATAGCATGAGATGTGATATCCAACTCCTTCCCACTACAATCCTGAGACCCTTACTATAGCATAAGATGTGATTTATCAATGGTTCTAATACCAAACCTGAGATCCTTCCTATAACATGAGATGTGATATCCATCTCTTTCCCATTCCAATCCCGAGAGCCTTCCTATAGCATGAGATGTGATATCTCAATGCTTCTAATACCAAACCTGAGATCCTTCCTATAGCATGAGATGTGATATCCAACTCCTTCCCATTCCAATCCTGAGACCCTTCCGATAGCATGAGATGTGATATCTCAATGCTTCTAATACCAAATCTGAGACCCTCCCTAGCATAAGATGTGATATCCAAGTCCTTCCCATTCCAATCCTGAGACCCTTCCTATAGCTTGAGATGGGATATCCAACTCCTTCCCAATCCAATCCTGAGACCCTTCCGATAGCATGAGATGTGATATCTTAATGCTTCTAACAAACCTGAGACCCTTCCTATCTCATGAGATGTGATATCAAACTCCTTCCCATTCCAATCCTGAGACCCTTCCTATAGCATGAGATGTGATATCCAACTCCTTCCCATTCCAATCCTGAGACCCTTCTTATACCATGAGATGTGATATTTCAATACTTCTAATACCAATCCTGAGACCCGCCCTATAACATGAGATGTGATATCCAAATCCTTCCCCTTCCAAACCTGAGACCCTTCCTTTAGCATGAGATATGATATCCAACTCCTTCCCATTCCAATCCTGAGACCCTTCCGATAGCATGAGATATGATATCTCAATGCTTCTAATATCAAACCTGAGACCCTCCCTATAGCATGAGATGTGATATCCAAGTCCTTCCCATTCCAATCCTGAGACCCTTCCTATAGCATGAGATGTGATATCTCAATGCTTCTAATACCAAACCTGAGACCCTTCCTATAACAGAAGATGGGATATCCAACTCCTTCCCATTCCAAACCTGAGACCCTTCCTATGGCATGAGATGTGATATCCAGCTCCTTCCCATTACAATCCTGAGACCCTTCCTATAGCATGAGATGTGATATCTCAATGCTTCTAATAAACCCAAGACCCTTCCTATAGCATGAGATGTGATATCCAACTCCTTCCCATTACAATCCTGAGACCCTTCCTATAGCATAAGATGTGATTTATCAATGGTTCTAATACCAAACCTGAGATCCTTCCTATAACATGAGATGTGATATCCATCTCTTTCCCATTCCAATCCCGAGAGCCTTCCTATAGCATGAGATGTGATATCTCAATGCTTCTAATACCAAACTTGAGATCCTTCCTATAGCATGAGATGTGATATCCAACTCCTTCCCATTCCAATCCTGAGACCCTTCCGATAGCATGAGATGTGATATCTCAATGCTTCTAATACCAAATCTGAGACCCTCCCTAGCATAAGATGTGATATCCAAGTCCTTCCCATTCCAATCCCGAGACCCTTCCTATAGCATGAGATGTAATATCTCAATGCTTCTACCAATCCTGAGACCCTTCCTATAGCATAAGATGTGATTTCTAAATGGTTCTAATACCAAACCTGAGATTCTTCCTATAGCATGAGATGTGATATCTCAATGCTTCTACCAAACCGGGGACCCTTCCTATAGCATGAGATGTGATATCCACCTCCTACCCATTCCAATCCCGAGACCCTTCCTATAGCATGAGATGTGATATCCATCTCTTTCCCATTCCAATCCCGAGACCCTTCCTATAGCATGAGATGTGATATCTCAATGCTTCTAATACCAAACCTGAGATCCTTCCTATAGCATGAGATGTGATATCCAACTCCTTCCCATTCCAATCCTGAGACCCTTCCGATAGCATGAGATGTGATATCTCAATGCTTCTAATACCAAATCTGAGACCCTCCCTAGCATAAGATGTGATATCCAAGTCCTTCCCATTCCAATCCTGAGACCCTTCCTATAGCTGGAGATGGGATATCCAACTCCTTCCCAATCCAATCCTGAGACCCTTCCGATAGCATGAGATGTGATATCTCAATGCTTCTAACAAACCTGAGACCCTTCCTATCTCATGAGATGTGATATCAAACTCCTTCCCATTCCAATCCTGAGACCCTTCCTATAGCATGAGATGTGATATCCAACTCCTTCCCATTCCAATCCTGAGACCCTTCTTATACCATGAGATGTGATATTTCAATACTGCTAATACCAATCCTGAGACCCGCCCTATAACATGAGATGTGATATCCAAATCCTTCCCCTTCCAAACCTGAGACCCTTCCTTTAGCATGAGATGTGATATCCAACTCCTTCCTATTCCAATCCTGAGACCCTTCCGATAGCATGAGATATGATATCTCAATGCTTCTAATATCAAACCAGAGACCCTCCCTATAGCATGAGATGTGATATCCAAGTCCTTCCCATTCCAATCCTGAGACCCTTCCTATAGCATGAGATGTGATATCTCAATGCTTCTAATACCAAACCTGACACCCTTCCTATAACATGAGATGGGATATCCAACTCCTTCCCATTCCAAACCTGAGACCCTTCCTATGGCATGAGATGTGATATCCAGCTCCTTCCCATTCCAATCCTGAGACCCTTCCTATAGCATGAGATGTGATATCTCAATGCTTCTACTAAACCCAAGACCCTTCCTATAGCATGAGATGTGATATCCAACTCCTTCCCATTACAATCCTGAGACCCTTCCTATAGCATAAGATGTGATTTATCAATGGTTCTAATTCCAAACCTGAGATCCTTCCTATAACATGAGATGTTATATTCAACTCCTTCCCATTCCAAACCTGAGACCCTTCCTATAGCATGAGATGTGATATCTCAATGCTTCTACCAAACCGGGGACCCTTCCGAAAGCATGAGATGTGATATCCATCTCCTTCCCATTCCAAACCTTAGACCCTTCCCATAGCATGAGATGTGATATCTCAATGCATCTAATACCAAACCTGGACTCTTCCTATAGCATGAAATGTGATATCCAACTCCTTCCCATTCCAAACCTGAGACTCTTCCTGTAGCATGAGATGTGATATCTCAATGCTTCTACCAAACCTGAGACCCTTCTTATAGCATGAGATGTGATATCCAACTCCTTCCCATTCCAATCCTGAGACCCTTCCGATAGCATGAGATGTGATATCTCAATGCTTCTAATACCAAACCTGAGACCCTCCCTATAGCATAAGATATGATATCCATGTCCTTCCCATTCCAATCCTGAGACCCTTCCTATAAAATGAGATGTGATATCCAACTCCTTCCCATTCCAACCTGAGACCCTTCCTATAGCATGAGATGGGATATCCAACTCCTTCCGAATCCAATCCTGAGACCCTTCTGATAGCATGAGATGTTATCTCTCAATGCTTCTAACAAACCTGAGACACTTCCTATGTCATGAGATGTGATATCAAACTCCTTCCAATTCCAATCCTGAGACCCTTCCAATAGCATGAGATGTGATATCCAACTCCTTCCCTTTCCAATCCTGAGACCCTTCCTATACCATGAGATGTGATATCTCAATGCTTCTAATACCAATCCTGAGACCCGCCCTATAACATGAGATGTGATATCTAAATCCTTCCCCTTCTAAACCTGAGACCCTTCCTTTAGCATGAGATGTGATATCCAACTCCTGCCCATTCCAATCCTGAGACCCTTCCGATAGCATGAGATGTGATATCTCAATGCTTCTAATATCAAACCTGAGACCCTCCCTATAGCATGAGATGTGATATCCAAGTCCTTCCCATTCCAATCCTGAGACCCTTCCTATAGCATGAGTTGTGAAATCTCAATGCTTCTAATACCAATCCTGAGACCCTTCCGATAGCATGAGATGTGATACCTCAATGCTTCTAATATCAAACCTGAGACCCTCCCTATAGCATGAGATGTGATATCCAACTCCTTCCCATTCCGATCCTGAGACCCTTCCGATAGCAGAGGTGTGATATCTCAATGCTTATACCAAACCTGAGACCCTTCCTATGGCATGAGATGTTATATCCAACTCCTTCCCATTCCAATCCTGAGACCCTTCCTAAAGCATGAGATGTGTTATCTCAATGCTTCTACCAAACCTGAGACCCTTACTATAGCAGGAGATGTGATATCCAACTCCTTCCCATTCCAATCCCCTGACCCTTCCTATAGCATGAGATGTGATATCCAACTCCTTCCCATTGCAATCCTGAGACGCTTCCTATAGCATAAGATGTGATTTCTAAATGGTTCTAATACCAAACCTGAGATCCTTCCTATAACATGAGATGTGATATCTCAATGCTTCTACCAAACCGTGGACCCTTCCTATAGCATGAGATGTGATATCCATCTCCTACCCATTCCAATCCCGAGACCCTTCCTATAGCATGAGATGTGATATCCATCTCCTTCCCATTCCAATCCCGAGACCCTTCCTATAGCATGAGATGTAATATCTCAATGCTTCTACCAAACCTGAGACCCTTCCTATAGCATGAGATGTGATATCCAACTCCTTCCCATTCCAATCCCGAGACCCTTCCTATAGCATGATATGTGATATCTCAATGCTTCTACCAAACCGGGGTCCCTTCCTATAGCATGAGATGTGATATCCATCTCCTACCCATTCCAATCCCCAGACCCTTCCTATAGCATGAGATGTGATATCCATCTCCTTCCCATTCCAATCCCGAGACCCTTCCTATAGCATGAGATGTAATATCTCAATGCTTCTACCAATCCTGAGACCCTTCCTATAGCATAAGATGTGATTTCTAAATGGTTCTAATACCAAACCTGAGATCTTCCTATAGCATGAGATGTGATATCTCAATGCTTCTACCAAACCGGGGACCCTTCCTATAGCATGAGATGTGATATCCATCTCCTACCCATTCCAATCCCGAGACCCTTCCTATAGCATGAGATGTGATATCCATCTCTTTCCCATTCCAATCCCGAGACCCTTCCTATAGCATGAGATGTGATATCTCAATGCTTCTAATACCAAACCTGAGATCCTTCCTATAGCATGAGATGTGATATCCAACTCCTTCCCATTCCAATCCTGAGACCCTTCCGATAGCATGAGATGTGATATCTCAATGCTTCTAATACCAAATCTGAGACCCTCCCTATAGCATAAGATGTGATATCCAAGTCTTTCCCATTCCAATCCTGAGACCCTTCCTATAACATGAGATGTTTTATCCAACTCCTTCCCATTCCAACCTGAGACCCTTCCTATAGCATGAGATGGGATATCCAACTCCTTCCCAATCCAATCCTGAGACCCTTCCGATAGCATGAGATGTGATATCTCAATGCTTCTAACAAACCTGAGACCCTTCCTATCTCATGAGATGTGATATCAAACTCCTTCCCATTCCAATCCTGACACCCTTCTTATACCATGAGATGTGATATTTCAATACTTCTAATACCAATCCTGAGACGCGCCCTATAACATGAGATGTGATATCCAAATCCTTCCCCTTCCAAACCTGAGACCCTTTCTATAGCATGAGATGTGATATCCAACTCCTTCCCATTACAAACCTGAGATCCTTCCTGTAGCATGAGATGTGATATCCAACACCTTCACCCATTCCTAACCCGAGACCCATCCTGTAGCATGAGATGTGATATCTCAGTGCTTCTAATACCAAAACCGAGACCATTCCTGTAGCATGAGATATGATATCCAACTCCTTCCCATTCGAAACCTGAGTCCCTTCCTGTAGCAAGAGATGTGATATCCAAATCTTTCCCATTCGAAACCTGAGACCCTTCCCATAGCATGAGATGTGATATCCAACTCCTTCCCATTCCAATCCTGAGACCCTTCCTATAGCATGCGATGTGATATCTCAATGTATCTAATACCAAACCTGGACTCTTCCTATAGAATGAAATGTGATATCCAACTCCTTCCCATTCCAAACCTGAGACCCTTCCTGTAGCATGAGATGTGATATCTCAATGCTTCTACCAAACATGAGACCCTTCTTATAGCATGAGATGTGATATCCAACTCCTTCCCATTCCAATCCTGAGACCCTTCCGATAGCATGAGATGTGATATCTCAATGCTTCTAATACCAAACCTGAGACCCTCCCTATAGCATAAGATATGATATCCAAGTCCTTCCCATTCCAATCCTGAGACCCTTCCTATGACATGAGATGTGATATCCAACTCCTTCCCATTCCAACCTGAGACCCTTCCTATAGCATGACATGGGATATCCAACTCCTTCCGAATCCAATCCTGAGACCCTTCCGATAGCATGAGATGTTATCTCTCAATGCTTCTAACAAACCTGAGACCCTTCGTATTTCATGAGATGTGATATGAAACTCCTTCCAATTCCAATCCTGAGACCCTTCCTATAGCATGAGATGTGATATCCAACTCCTTCCCTTTCCAATCCTGAGACCCTTCCTATACCATGAGATGTGATATCTCAATGCTTCTAATACCAATCCTGAGACCCGCCCTATAGCATGAGATGTGATATCCAAGTCCTTCCCATTCCAATCCTGAGACCCTTCCTATAGCATGAGATTTGATATCTCAATGCTTCTAATACCAAACCTGAGACCCTTCCTATAACATGAGATGGGATATCCAACTCCTTACCATTCCAATCCTGAGACCCTTCTGATAGCAGAGGTGTGATATCTCAATGCTTATACCAAACCTGAGACCCTTTCTATGGCATGAGATGTGATATCCAACTCCTTCCCATTCCAATCCTGAGACCCTTCCTATAGCATGAGATGTGTTATCTCAATGCTTCTACCAAACCTGAGACCCTTACTATAGCAGGAGATGTGATATCCACTCCTTCCCATTCCAATCCCCTGACCCTTCGTATAGCATGAGATGTGATATCTCCATGCTTCTACTGAACCCGAGACCCTTCCTATAGCATGAGATGTGATATCCAACTCCTTCCCATTCCAATCCTGAGACGCTTCCTATAGCATAAGATGTGATTTCTAAATGGTTCTAATTCCAAACCTGAGATTCTTCCTATAACATGAGATGTGATATCTCAATGCTTCTACCAAACCGGGGACCCTTCCTGTAGCATGAGATGTGATATCCATCTCCTACCCATTCCAATCCCGAGACCCTTCCTATAGCATGAGATGTGATATCCATCTCCTTCCCATTCCAATCCCGAGACCCTTCCTATAGCATGAAATGTAATATCTCAATGCTTCTACCAAACCTGAGACCCTTCCTATAGCATGAGATGTGATATCCAACTCCTTCCCATTCCAATCCCGAGACCCTTCCTATAGCATGAGATGTAATATCTCAATGCTTCTACCAATCCTGAGACCCTTCCTATAGCATGAGATGTGATATCCATCTCCTACCCATTCCAATCCCGATACCCTTCCTATAGCATGAGATGTGATATCCATCTCTTTCCCATTCCAATCCCGAGACCCTTCCTATAGCATGAGATGTGATATCTCAATGCTTCTAATACCAAACCTGAGATCCTTCCTATAGCATGAGATGTGATATCCAACTCCTTCCCATTCCAATCCTGAGACCCTTCCGATAGCATGAGATGTGATATCTCAATGCTTCTAATACCAAATCTGAGACCCTCCCTATAGCATAAGATGTGATATCCAAGTCCTTCCCATTCCAATCCTGAGACCCTTCCTATAACATGAGATGTTTTATCCAACTCCTTCCCATTCCAAAATGAGACCCTTCCTATAGCATGAGATGGGATATCCAACTCCTTCCCAATCCAATCCTGAGACCCTTCCGATAGCATGAGGTGTGATATCTCAATGCTTCTAACAAACCTGAGACCCTTCCTATCTCATGAGATGTGATATCAAACTCCTTCCCATTCCAATCCTGATACCCTTCTTATACCATGAGATGTGATATTTCAATACTTCTAATACCAATCCTGAGACCCTTCCTATAGCATGAGATGTGATATCAAACTCCTTCCCATTCCAATCCTGAGACCCTTCCTATAGCATGAGATGTGATATCCAACTCCTTCCCATTCCAATCCTGAGACCCTTCCGATAGCAGGAGATATGATATCTCAATGCTTCTAATATCAAACCGGAGACCCTCCCTATAGCATGAGATGGGATATCCAAGTCCTTCGCATTCCAATCCTGAGACCCTTCCTATAGCATGAGATGTGATATCTCAATCCTTCTAATACCAAACCTGAGACCCTTCCTATAACATGAGATGGGATATCCAACTCCTTCCCATTCCAAACCTGAGACCCTTCCTATGGCATGAGATGTGATATCCAGCTCCTTCCCATTCCAATCCTGAGACCCTTCCTATAGCATGAGATGTGATATCGCAATGCTTCTAATACCAAATCTGAGACCCTCCCTAGCATAAGATGTGATATCCAAGTCCTTCCCATTCCAATCCTGAGACCCTTCCTATAGCATGAGATGGGATATCCAACTCCTTCCCAATCCAATCCTGAGACCCTTCCGATAGCATGAGATGTGATATCTCAATGCTTCTAACAAACCTGAGACCCTTCCTATCTCATGAGATGTGATATCAAACTCCTTCCCATTCCAATCCTGACACCCTTCCTATAGCATGAGATGTGATATCCAACTCCTTCCCATTCCAATCCTGAGACCCTTCTTATACCATGAGATGTGATATTTCAATACTTCTAATACCAATCCTGAGACCCGCCCTATAACATGAGATGTGATATCCAAATCCTTCCCCTTCCAAACCTGAGACCCTTCCTTTAGCATGAGATGTGATATCCAACTCCTTCCCATTCCAATCCTGAGACCCTTCCGATAGCATGAGATATGATATCTCAATGCTTCTAATATCAAACCGGAGACCCTCCCTATAGCATGAGATGGGATATCCAAGTCCTTCCCATTCCAATCCTGAGACCCTTCCTATAGCATGAGATGTGATATCTCAATCCTTCTAATACCAAACCTGAGACCCTTCCTATAACATGAGATGGGATATCCAACTCCTTCCCATTCCAAACCTGAGACCCTTCCTATGGCATGAGATGTGATATCCAGCTCCTTCCCATTCCAATCCTGAGACCCTTCCTATAGCATGAGATGTGATATCTCAATGCTTCTACTAAACCCAAGACCCTTCCTATAGCATGGGATGTGATATCCAACTCCTTCCCATTACAATCCTGAGACCCTTCCTATAGCATAAGATGTGATTTATCAATGGTTCTAATACCAAACCTGAGATCCTTCCTATAACATGAGATGTTATATTCAACTCCTTCCCATTCCAAACCTGAGACCCTTCCTATAGCATGAGATGTAATATCTCAATGCTTCTACCAAACCTGGGACCCTTCCGATCGCATGAGATGTGATACCCATCTCCTTCCCATTCCAAACCTGAGACCCTTCCCATAGCATGAAATGTGATATCCAACTCCTTCCCATTCCAATCCTGAGACCCTTCCTATAACATGAGATGTGATATCTCAATGCATCTAATACCAAACCTGGACTCTTCCTATAGCATGAAATGTGATATCCAACTCCTTCCCATTCCAAACCTAAGACCCTTCCTGTAGCATGAGATGTGATATCTCAATGCTTCTACCAAACATGAGACCCTTCTTATAGCATGAGATGTGATATCCAACTCCTTCCCATTCCAATCCTGAGACCCTTCCGATAGCATGAGATGTGATATCTCAATGCTTCTAATACCAAACCTGAGACCCTCCCTATAGCATAAGATATGATATCCAAGTCCTTCCCATTCCAATCCTGAGACCCTTCCTATAACATGAGATGTGATATCCAACTCCTTCCCATTCCAACCTGAGACCCTTCCTATAGCATGAGATGGGATATCCAACTCCTTCCGAATCCAAACCTGAGACCCTTCCGATAGCATGAGATGTTATCTCTCAATGCTTCTAACAAACCTGAGACACTTCCTATGTCATGAGATGTGATATCAAACTCCTTCCAATTCCAATCCTGAGACCCTTCCTATAGCATTAGATGTGATATCCAACTCCTTCCCTTTCCAATCCTGAGACCCTTCCTATACCATGAGATGTGATATCTCAATGCTTCTAATACCAATCCTGAGACCCGCCCTATAACATGAGATGTGATATCCAAATCCTTCCCCTTCTAAACCTGAGACCCTTCCTTTAGCATGAGATGTGATATCCAACTCCTGCCCATTCCAATCCTGAGACCCTTCCGATAGCATGAGATGAGATATCTCAATGCTTCTAATATCAAACCTGAGACCCTCCCTATAGCATGAGATGTGATATCCAAGTCCTTCCCATTCCGATCCTGAGACCCTTCCTATAGCATGAGTTGTGATATCTCAATGCTTCTAATACCAAACCTGAGACCCTTCCTATAACATGAGATGGGATATCCAACTCCTTCCCATTCCAATCCTGAGACCCTTCCGATAGCAGAGGTGTGATATCTCAATGCTTATACCAAACCTGAGATCCTTCCTATGGCATGAGATGTTATATCCAACTCCTTCCCATTCCAATCCTGAGACCCTTCCTAAAGCATGAGATGTGTTATCTCAATTCTTCTACCAAACCTGAGACCCTTACTATAGCAGGAGATGTGATATCCAACTCCTTCCCATTCCAATCCCCTGACCCTTCCTATAGCATGAGATGTGATATCCAACTCCTTCCCATTGCAATCCTGAGACGCTTCCTATAGCATAAGATGTGATTTCTAAATGGTTCTAATACCAAACCTGAGATCCTTCCTATAACATGAGATGTGATATCTCAATGCTTCTACCAAACCGGGGACCCTTCCTATAGCATGAGATGTGATATCCATCTCCTACCCATTCCAATCCCGAGACCCTTCCTATAGCATGAGATGTGATATCCATCTCCTTCCCATTTCAATCCCGAGACCCTTCCTATAGCATGAGATGTAATATCTCAATGCTTCTACCAAACCTGAGACCCTTCCTATAGCATGAGATGTGATATCCAACTCCTTCCCATTCCAATCCCGAGACCCTTCCTATAGCATGATATGTGATATCTCAATGCTTCTACCAAACCGGGGTCCCTTCCTATAGCATGAGATGTGATATCCATCTCCTACCCATTCCAATCCCCAGACCCTTCCTATAGCATGAGATGTGATATCCATCTCCTTCCCATTCAAATCCCGAGACCCTTCCTATACCATGAGATGTAATATCTCAATGCTTCTACCAATCCTGAGACCCTTCCTATAGCATAAGATGTGATTTCTAAATGGCTCTAATACCAAACCTGAGATCTTCCTATAGCATGAGATGTGATATCTCAATGCTTCTACCAAACCGGGGACCCTTCCTATAGCATGAGATGTGATATCCATCTCCTACCCATTCCAATCCCGAGACCCTTCCTATAGCATGAGATGTGATATCCATCTCTTTCCCATTCCAATCCCGAGACCCTTCCTATAGCATGAGATGTGATATCTCAATGCTTCTAATACCAAACCTGAGATCCTTCCTATAGCATGAGATGTGATATCCAACTCCTTCCCATTCCAATCCTGAGACCCTTCCGATAGCATGAGATGTGATATCTCAATGCTTCTAATACCAAATCTGAGACCCTCCCTATAGCATAAGATGTGATATCCAAGTCCTTCCCATTCCAATCCTGAGACCCTTCCTATAACATGAGATGTTTTATCCAACTCCTTCCCATTCCAACCTGAGACCCTTCCTAGAGCATGAGATGGGATATCCAACTCCTTCCCAATCCAATCCTGAGACCCTTCCGATAGCATGAGATGTGATATCTCAATGCTTCTAACAAACCTGAGACCCTTCCTATCTCATGAGATGTGATATCAAACTCCTTCCCATTCCAATCCTGACACCCTTCTTATACCATGAGATGTGATATTTCAATACTTCTAGTACCAATCCTGAGACCCGCCCTATAACATGAGATGTGATATCCAAATCCTTCCCCTTCCAAACCTGAGACCCTTTCTATAGCATGAGATGTGATATCCAACTCCTTCCCATTACAAACCTGAGATCCTTCCTGTAGCATGAGATGTGATATCCAACACCTTCACCCATTCCTAACCGGAGACCCATCCTGTAGCATGAGATGTGATATCTCAGTGCTTCTAATACCAAAACCGAGACCATTCCTGTAGCATGAGATATGATATCCAACTCCTTCCCATTCGAAACCTGAGTCCCTTCCTGTAGCAAGAGATGTGATATCCAAATCTTTCCCATTCCAAACCTGAGACCCTTCCCATAGCATGAGATGTGATATCCAACTCCTTCCCATTCCAATCCTGAGACCCTTCCTATAGCATGAGATGTGATATCTCAATGTATCTAATACCAAACCTGGACTCTTCCTATAGCATGAAATGTGATATCCAACTCCTTCCCATTCCAAACCTGAGACCCTTCCTGTAGCATGAGATGTGATATCTCAATACTTCTACCAAACATGAGACCCTTCTTATAGCATGAGATGTGATATCCAACTCCTTCCCATTCCAATCCTGAGACCCTTCCGATAGCATGAGATGTGATATCTCAATGCTTCTAATACCAAACCTGAGACCCTCCCTATAGCATAGGATATGATATCCAAGTTCTTCCCATTCCAATCCTGAGACCCTTCCTATGACATGAGATGTGATATCCAACTCCTTCCCATTCCAACCTGAGACCCTTCCTATAGCATGAGATGGGATATCCAACTCCTTCCGAATCCAATCCTGAGACCCTTCCGATAGCATGAGATGTTATCTCTCAATGCTTCTAACAAACCTGAGACCCTTCCTATTTCATGAGATGTGATATCAAACTCCTTCCAATTCCAATCCTGAGACCCTTCCTATAGCATGAGATGTGATATCCAACTTCTTCCCTTTACAATCCTGAGACCCTTCCTATACCATTAGATGTGATATCTCAATGCTTCTAATACCAATCCTGAGACCCGCCCTATAACATGAGATGTGATATCCAAATCCTGACCCTTCTAAACCTGAGACCCTTCCTTTAGCATGAGATGTGATATCCAACTCCTGCCCATTCCAATCCTGAGACCCTTCCGATAGCATGAAATGTGATATCTCAATGGTTCTAATATCAAACCTAAGACCCTCCCTATAGCATGAGAAGTGATATCCAAGTCCTTCCCATTCCAATCCTGAGACCCTTCCTATAGCATGAGATGTGATATCTCAATGCTTGTAATACCAAACCTGAGACCCTTCCTATAACATGAGATGGGATATCCAACTCCTTCCCATTCCAATCCTGAGACCCTTCCGATAGCAGAGGTGTGATATCTCAATGCTTATACCAAACCTGAGACCCTTCCTATGGCATGAGATGTGATATCCAACTCCTTCCCATTCCAATCCTGAGACCCTTCCTATAGCATGAGATGTGTTATCTCAATGCTTCTACCAAACCTGAGACCCTTACTATAGCAGGAGATGTGATATCCACTCCTTCCCATTCCAATCCCTGACCCTTCGTATAGCATGAGATGTGATATCTCCATGCTTCTACTGAACCCGTGATATCTCAATGCTTCTACCAAACATGAGACCCTTCTTATAGCATGAGATGTGATATCCAACTCCTTCCCATTCCAATCCTGAGACCCTTCCGATAGCATGAGATGTGATATCTCAATGCTTCTAATACCAAACCTGAGACCCTCCCTATAGCATAAGATATGATATCCAAGTCCGTCCCATTCCAATCCTGAGACCCTTCCTATGACATGAGATGTGATATCCAACTCCTTCCCATTCCAACCTGAGACCCTTCCTATAGCATGAGATAGGATATCCAACTCCTTCCGAATCCAATCCTGAGACCCTTCCGATAGCATGAGATGTTATCTCTCAATGCTTCTAACAAACCTGAGACCCTTCCTATTTCATGAGATGGGATATCAAACTCCTTCCAATTCCAATCCTGAGACCCTTCCTATAGCATGAGATGTGTTATCTCAATGCTTCTACCAAACCTGAGACCCTTACTATAGCAGGAAATGTGATATCCACTCCTTCCCATTCCAATCCCTGACCCTTCGTATAGCATGAGATGTGATATCTCCATGCTTCTACTGAACCCGAGACCCTTCCTATAGCATGAGATGTGATATCCAACTCCTTCCCATTCCAATCCTGAGACGCTTCCTATAGCATAAGATGTGATTTCTAAATGGTTCTAATTCCAAACCTGAGATTCTTCCTATAACATGAGATGTGATATCTCAATGCTTCTACCAAACCGGGGACCCTTCCTATAGCATGAGATGTGATATCCATCTCCTACCCATTCCAATCCCGAGACCCTTCCTATAGCATGAGATGTGATATCCATCTCCTTCCCATTCCAATCCCGAGACCCTTCCTATAGCATGAGATGTAATATCTCAATGCTTCTACCAAACCGGGGACCCTTCCTATAGCATGAGATGTGATATCCACCTCCTACCCATTCCAATCCCGAGACCCTTCCTATAGCATGAGATGTGATATCCATCTCTTTCCCATTCCAATCCCGAGACCCTTCGTATAGCATGAGATGTGATATCTCAATGCTTCTAATATCAAACCTGAGATCCTTCCTATAGCATGAGATGTGATATCCAACTCCTTCCCATTCCAATCCTGAGACCCTTCCGATAGAATGAGATGTGATATCTCAATGCTTCTAATACCAAATCTGAGACCCTCCCTATAGCATAAGATGTGATATCCAAGTCCTTCCCATTCCAATCCTGAGACCCTTCCTATAGCATGAGATGGGATATCCAACTCCTTCCCAATCCAATCCTGAGACCCTTCCGATAGCATGAGATATAATATCTCAATGCTTCTATCAAACCTGAGACCCTTCCTATAGCATGAGATGTGATATCCAACTCCTTCCCATTCCAATCCCGAGACCCTTCCTATAGCATGAGATGTGATATCTCAATGCTTCTACCAAACCGGGGTCCCTTCCTATAGCATGAGATGTGATATCCATCTCCTACCCATTCCAATCCTGAGACCCTTCCTATAGCATGAGATGTGATATCCATCTCCTTCCCATTCCAATCCCAAGACCCTTCCTATAGCATGAGATGTAATATCTCAATACTTCTACCAATCCTGAGACCCTTCCTATAGCATAAGATGTGATTGCTAAATGGTTCTAATACCAAACCTGAGATCCTTCCTATAGCATGAGATGTGATATCCCAATGCTTCTACCAAACCGGGGACCCTTCCTATAGCATGAGATGTGATATCCACCTCCTACCCATTCCAATCCCGAGACCCTTCCTATAGCATGAGATGTGATATCCATCTCTTTCCCATTCCAATCCCGAGACCCTTCATATAGCATGAGATGTGATATCTCAATGCTTCTAATACCAAACCTGAGATCCTTCCTATAGCATGAGATGTGATATCCAACTCCTTCCCATTCCAATCCTGAGACCCTTCCGATAGCATGAGATGTGATATCTCAATGCTTCTAATACCAAATCTGAGACCCTCCCTATAGCATAAGATGTGATATCCAAGTCCTTCCCATTCCAATCCTGAGACCCTTCCTATAGCATGAGATGTGATATCAAACTCCTTCCCATTCCAATCCTGAGACCCTTCTTATACCATGAGATGTGATATTTCAATACTTCTAATACCAATCCTGAGACCCGCCCTATAACATGAGATGTGATATCCAAATCCTTCCCCTTCCAAACCTGAGACCCTTCCTTTAGCATGAGATGTGATATCCAACTCCTTCCCATTCCAATCTTGAGACCCTTCCGATAGCATGAGATATGATATCTCAATGCTTCTAATATCAAACCGGAGACCCTCTCTATAGCATGAGATGTGATATCCAAGTCCTTCCCATTCCAATCCTGAGACCCTTCCTATAGCATGAGATGTGATATCTCAATGCTTCTAATACCAAACCTGAGACCCTTCCTATAACATGAGATGGGATATCCAACTCCTTCCCATTCCAAACCTGAGACCCTTCCTATGGCATGAGATGTGATATCCAGCTCCTTCCCATTCCAATCCTGAGACCCTTCCTTTAGCATGAGATGTGATATCTCAATGCTTCTACTAAACCCAAGACCCTTCCTATAGCATGAGATGTGATATCCAACTCCTTCCCACTACAATCCTGAGACCCTTACTATAGCATAAGATGAGATTTATCAATGGTTCTAATACCAAACCTGAGATCCTTCCTATAACATGAGATGTGATATCCATCTCTTTCCCATTCCAATCCCGAGAGCCTTCCTATAGCATGAGATGTGATATCTCAATGCTTCTAATACCAAACCTGAGATCCTTCCTATAGCATGAGATGTGATATCCAACTCCTTCCCATTCCAATCCTGAGACCCTTCCGATAGCATGAGATGTGATATCTCAATGCTTCTAATACCAAATCTGAGACCCTCCCTAGCATAAGATGTGATATCCAAGTCCTTCCCATTCCAATCCTGAGACCTTTCCTATAGCTTGAGATGGGATATCCAACTCCTTCCCAATCCAATCCTGAGACCCTTCCGATAGCATGAGATGTGATATCTTAATGCTTCTAACAAACCTGAGACCCTTCCTATCTCATGAGATGTGATATCAAACTCCTTCCCATTCCAATCCTGAGACCCTTCCTATAGCATGAGATGTGATATCCAACTCCTTCCCATTTCAATCCTGAGACCCTTCTTATACCATGAGATGTGATATTTCAATACTTCTAATACCAATCCTGAGACCCGCCCTATAACATGAGATGTGATATCCAAATCCTTCCCCTTCCAAACCTGAGACCCTTCCTTTAGCATGAGATGTGATATCCAACTCCTTCCCATTCCAATCCTGAGACCCTTCCGATAGCATGAGATATGATATCTCAATGCTTCTAATATCAAACCTGAGACCCTCCCTATAGCATGAGATGTGATATCCAAGTCCTTCCCATTCCAATCCTGAGACCCTTCCTATAGCATGAGATGTGATATCTCAGTGCTTCTAATACCAAACCTGAGACCCTTCCTATAACATGAGATGGGATATCCAACTCCTTCCCATTCCAAACCTGAGACCCTTCCTATGGCATGAGATGTGATATCCAGCTCCTTCCCATTACAATCCTGAGACCCTTCCTATAGCATGAGACGTGATATCTCAATGCTTCTACTAAACCCAAGACCCTTCCTATAGCATGAGATGTGATATCCAACTCCTTCCCATTACAATCCTGAGACCCTTCCTATAGCATAAGATGTGATTTATCAATGGTTCTAATACCAAACCTGAGATCCTTCCTATAACATGAGATGTGATATCCATCTCTTTCCCATTCCAATCCCGAGAGCCTTCCTATAGCATGAGATGTGATATCTCAATGCTTCTAATACCAAACCTGAGATCCTTCCTATAGCATGAGATGTGATATCCAACTCCTTCCCATTCCAATCCTGAGACCCTTCCGATAGCATGAGATGTGATATCTCAATGCTTCTAATACCACATCTGAGACCCTCCCTAACATAAGATGTGATATCCAAGTCCTTCCCATTCCAATCCTGAGACCCTTCCTATAGCTTGAGATGGGATATCCAACTCCTTCCCAATCCAATCCTGAGACCCTTCCGATAGCATGAGATGTGATATCTTAATGCTTCTAACAAACCTGAGACCCTTCCTATCTCATGAGATGTGATATCAAACTCCTTCCCATTCCAATCCTGAGACCCTTCCTATAGCATGAGATGTGATATCCAACTCTTTCCCATTCCAATCCTGAGACCCTTCTTATACCATGAGATGTGATATTTCAATACTTCTAATACCAATCCTGAGACCCGCCCTATAACATGAGATGTGATATCCAAATCCTTCCCCTTCCAAACCTGAGACCCTTCCTTTAGCATGAGATGTGATATCCAACTCCTTCCCATTCCAATCCTGAGACCCTTCCGATAGCATGAGATATGATATCTCAATGCTTCTAATATCAAACCTGAGACCCTCCCTATAGCATGAGATGTGATATCCAAGTCCTTCCCATTCCAATCCTGAGACCCTTCCTATAGCATGAGATGTGATATCTCAATGCTTCTAATACCAAACCTGAGACCCTTCCTATAACATGAGATGGGATATCCAACTCCTTCCCATTCCAAACCTGAGACCCTTCCTATGGCATGAGATGTGATATCCAGCTCCTTCCCATTACAATCCTGAGACCCTTCCTATAGCATGAGATGTGATATCTCAATGCATCTAATGCCAAACCTGGACTCTTCCTATAGCATGAAATGTGATATCCAACTCCTTCCCATTCCAAACCTGAGACCCTTCCTGTAGCATGAGATGTGATATCTCAATGCTTCTACCAAACATGAGACCCTTCTTATAGCATGAGATGTGATATCCAACTCCTTCCCATTCCAATCCTGAGACCCTTCCGATAGCATGAGATGTGATATCTCAATGCTTCTAATACCAAACCTGAGACCCTCCCTATAGCATAAGATATGATATCCAAGTCCTTCCCATTCCAATCCTGAGACCCTTCCTATAAAATGAGATGTGATATCCAACTCCTTCCCATTCCAACCTGAGACCCTTCCTATAGCATGAGATGGGATATCCAACTCCTTCCTAATCCAATCCTGAGACCCTTCCGATAGCATGAGATGTTATCTCTCAATGCTTCTAACAAACCTGAGACACTTCCTATGTCATGAGATGTGATATCAAACTCCTTCCCATTCCAATCCTGAGACCCTTCCTATACCATGAGATGTGATATCTCAATGCTTCTAATACCAATCCTGAGACCCGCCCTATAACATGAGATGTGATATCCAAATCCTTCCCCTTCTAAACCTGAGACCCTTCCTTTAGCATGAGATGTGATATCCAACTCCTGCCCATTCCAATCCTGAGACCCTTCCGATAGCATGAGATGTGATATCTCAATGCTTCTAATATCAAACCTGAAACCCTCCCTATAGCATGAGATGTGATATCCAAGTCCTTCCCATTCCGATCCTGAGACCCTTCCTATAGCATGAGTTGTGATATCTCAATGCTTCTAATACCAATCCTGAGACCCTTCGATAGCATGATATGTGATACCTCAATGCTTCTAATATCAAACCTGAGACCCTCCCTATAGCATGAGATGTGATATCCAACTCCTTCCCATTCCGATCCTGAGACCCTTCCGATAGCAGAGGTGTGATATCTCAATGCTTATACCAAACCTGAGACCCTTCCTATGGCATGAGATGTTATATCCAACTCCTTCCCATTCCAATCCTGAGACCCTTCCTAAAGCATGAGATGTGTTATCTCAATGCTTCTACCAAACCTGAGACCCTTACTATAGCAGGAGATGTGATATCCAACTCCTTCCCATTCCAATCCCCTGACCCTTCCTATAGCATGAGATGTGATATCCAACTCCTTCCCATTGCAATCCTGAGACGCTTCCTATAGCATAAAATGTGATTTCTAAATGGTTCTAATACCAAACCTGAGATCCTTCCTATAACATGAGATGTGATATCTCAATGCTTCTACCAAACCGGGGACCCTTCCTATAGCATGAGATGTGATATCCATCTCCTACCCATTCCAATCCCGAGACCCTTCCTATAGCATGAGATGTGATATCCATCTCCTTCCCATTCCAATCCCGAGACCCTTCCTATAGCACGAGATGTAATATCTCAATGCTTCTACCAAACCTGAGACCCTTCCTATAGCATGAGATGTGATATCCAACTCCTTCCCATTCCAATCCTGAGACCCTTCCGATAGCATGAGATATGATATCTCAATGCTTCTAATATCAAACCTGAGACCCTCCCTATAGCATGAGATGTGATATCCAAGTCCTTCCCATTCCAATCCTGAGACCCTTCCTATAGCATGAGATGTGATATCTCAATGCTTCTAATACCAAACCTGAGACCCTTCCTATAACATGAGATGGGATATCCAACTCCTTCCCATTCCAAACCTGAGACCCTTCCTATGGCATGAGATGTGATATCCAGCTCCTTCCCATTACAATCCTGAGACCCTTCCTATAGCATGAGATGTGATATCTCAATGCTTCTACTAAACCCAAGACCCTTCCTATAGCATGAGATGTGATATCCAACTCCTTCCCATTACAATCCTGAGACCCTTCCTATAGCATAAGATGTGATTTATCAATGGTTCTAATACCAAACCTGAGATCCTTCCTATAACATGAGATGTTATATTCAACTCCTTCCCATTCCAAACCTGAGACCCTTCCTATAGCATGAGATGTGATATCTCAATGCTTCTACCAAACCGGGGACCCTTCCCATAGCATGAGATGTGATATCCATCTCCTTCCCATTCCAAACCTGAGACCCTTCCCATAGCATGAGATGTGATATCTCAATGCATCTAATGCCAAACCTGGACTCTTCCTATAGCATGAAATGTGATATCCAACTCCTTCCCCTCCCCAAACCTGAGACCCTTCCTGTAACATGAGATGTGATATCTCAATGCTTCTACCAAACATGAGACCCTTCTTATAGCATGAGATGTGATATCCAACTCCTTCCCATTCCAATCCTGAGACCCTTCCGATAGCATGAGATGTGATATCTCAATGCTTCTAATACCAAACCTGAGACCCTCCCTATAGCATAAGATATGATATCCAAGTCCTTCCCATTCCAATCCTGAGACCCTTCCTATAAAATGAGATGTGATATCCAACTCCTTCCCATTCCAACCTGAGACCCTTCCTATAGCATGAGATGGGATATCCAACTCCTTCCTAATCCAATCCTGAGACCCTGCCGATAGCATGAGATGTTATCTCTCAATGCTTCTAACAAACCTGAGACACTTCCTATGTCATGAGATGTGATATCAAACTCCTTCCAATTCCAATCCTGAGACCCTTCCTATAGCATGAGATGTGATATCCAACTCCTTCCCTTTCCAATCCTGAGACCCTTCCTATACCATGAGATGTGATATCTCAATGCTTCTAATACCAATCCTGAGACCCGCCCTATAACATGAGATGTGATATCCAAATCCTTCCCCTTCTAAACCTGAGACCCTTCCTTTAGCATGAGATGTGAAATCCAACTCCTGCCCATTCCAATCCTGAGACCCTTCCGATAGCATGAGATGTGATATCTCAATGCTTCTAATATCAAACCTGAGACCCTCCCTATAGCATGAGATGTGATATCCAAGTCCTTCCCATTCCGATCCTGAGACCCTTCCTATAGCATGAGTTGTGATATCTCAATGCTTCTAATACCAATCCTGAGACCCTTCGATAGCATGAGATGTGATACCTCAATGCTTCTAATATCAAACCTGAGACCCTCCCTATAGCATGAGATGTGATATCCAACTCCTTCCCATTCCGATCCTGAGACCCTTCCGATAGCAGAGGTGTGATATCTCAATGCTTATACCAAACCTGAGACCCTTCCTATGGCATGAGATGTTATATCCAACTCCTTCCCATTCCAATCCTGAGACCCTTCCTAAAGCGCATGAGATGTGTTATCTCAATGCTTCTACCAAACCTGAGACCCTTACTATAGCAGGAGATGTGATATCCAACTCCTTCCCATTCCAATCCCCTGACCCTTCCTATAGCATGAGATGTGATATCCAACTCCTTCCCATTGCAATCCTGAGACGCTTCCTATAGCATGAGATGTGATATCCATCTCCTTCCCATTCCATTCCCGAGACCCTTCCTATAGCATGAGATGTAATATCTCAATGCTTCTACCAATCCTGAGACCCTTCCTATAGCATAAGATGTGATTTCTAAATGGTTCTAATACCAAACCTGAGATCTTCCTATAGCATGAGATGTGATATCTCAATGCTTCTACCAAACCGGGGACCCTTCCTATAGCATGAGATGTGATATCCATCTCCTACCCATTCCAATCCCGAGACCCTTCCTATAGCATGAGATGTGATATCTCAATGCTTCTAATACCAAACCTGAGATCCTTCCTATAGCATGAGATGTGATATCCAACTCCTTCCCATTCCAATCCTGAGACCCTTCCGATAGCATGAGATGTGATATCTCAATGCTTCTAATACCAAATCTGAGACCCTCCCTATAGCATAAGATGTGATATCCAAGTCCTTCCCATTCCAATCCTGAGACCCTTCCTATAACATGAGATGTTTTATCCAACTCCTTCCCATTCCAACCTGAGACCCTTCCTATAGCATGAGATGGGATATCCAACTCCTTCCCAATCCAATCCTGAGACCCTTCCGATAGCATGAGATGTGATATCTCAATGCTTCTAACAAACCTGCGACCCTTCCTATCTCATGAGATGTGATATCAAACTCCTTCCCATTCCAATCCTGACACCCTTTTTATACCATGAGATGTGATATTTCAATACTTCTAATACCAATCCTGAGACCCGCCCTATAACATGAGATGTGATATCCAAATCCTTCCCCTTCCAAACCTGAGACCCTTTCTATAGCATGAGATGTAATATCCAACTCCTTCCCATTACAAATCTGAGATCCTTCCTGTAGCATGAGATGTGATATCCAACACCTTCACCCATTCCTAACCCGAGACCCATCCTGTAGCATGAGATGTGATATCTCAGTGCTTCTAATACCAAAACCGAGACCATTCCTTTAGCATGAGATATGATATCCAACTACTTCCCATTCGAAACCTGAGTCCCTTCCTGTAGCAAGAGATGTGATATCCAAATCTTTCCCACACCAAACCTGAGACCCTTCCTATAACATGAGATGGGATATCCAACTCCTTCCCATTCCAATCCTGAGACCCTTCCGATAGCAGAGGTGTGATATCTCAATGCTTATACCAAACCTGGGACCCTTCCTATGGCATGAGATGTTATATCCAACTCCTTCCCATTCCAATCCTGAGACCCTTCCTAAAGTATGAGATGTGTTATCTCAATGCTTCTACCAAACCTGAGACCCTTACTATAGCAGGAGATGTGATATCCAACTCCTTCCCATTCCAATCCCCTGACCCTTCCTATAGCATGAGATGTGATATCCAACTCCTTCCGATTGCAATCCTGAGACGCTTCCTATAGCATAAGATGTGATTTCTAAATGGTTCTAATACCAAACCTGAGATCCTTCCTATAACATGAGATGTGATATCTCAATGCTTCTACCAAACTGGGGACCCTTCCTATAGCATGAGATGTGATATCCATCTCCTACCCATTTCAATCCCGAGACCCTTCCTATAGCATGAGATGTGATATCCATCTCCTTCCCATTCCAATCCTGAGACCCTTCCTATAGCATGAGATGTAATATCTCAATGCTTCTACCAAACCTGAGACCCTTCCTATAGCATGAGATGTGATATCCAACTCCTTCCCATTCCAATCCCGAGACCCTTCCTATAGCATGATATGTGATATCTCAATGCTTCTACCAAACTGGGGTCCCTTCCTATAGCATGAGATGTGATATCCAACTCCTGCCCATTCCAATCCTGAGACCCTTCCGATAGCATGAGATGTGATATCTCAATGCTTCTAATGTCAAACCTGAGACCCTCCCTATAGCATGAGATGTGATATCCAAGTCCTTCCCATTCCGATCCTGAGACCCTTCCTATAGCATGAGTTGTGATATCTCAATGCTTCTAATACCAATCCTGAGACCCTTCGATAGCATGAGATGTGATACCTCAATGCTTCTAATATCAAACCTGAGACCCTCCCTATAGCATGAGATGTGATATCCAACTCCTTCCCATTCCGATCCTGAGACCCTTCCGATAGCAGAGGTGTGATATCTCAATGCTTATACCAAACCTGAGACCCTTCCTATGGCATGAGATGTTATATCCAACTCCTTCCCATTCCAATCCCCTGACCCTTCCTATAGCATGAGATGTGGTATCCAACTCCTTCCCATTGCATTCCTGAGACGCTTCCTATAGCATAAGATGTGATTTCTAAATGGTTCTAATACCAAACCTGAGATCCTTCCTATAACATGAGATGTGATATCCATCTCCTTTCCATTCCAATCCCGAGACCCTTCCTATAGCATGAGATGTAATATCTCAATGCTTCTACCAAACCTGAGACCCTTCCTATAGCATGAGATGTGATATCCAACTCCTTCCCATTCCAATCCCGAGACCCTTCCTATAGCATGATATGTGATATCTCAATGCTTCTACCAAACCGGGGTCCCTTCCTATAGCATGAGATGTGATATCCATCTCCTACCCATTCCAATCCCCAGACCCTTCCTATAGCATGAGATGTGATATCCATCTCCTTCCCATTCCAATCCCGAGACCCTTCCTATAGCATGAGATGTAATATCTCAATGCTTCTACCAATCCTGAGACCCTTCCTATAGCATAAGATGTGATTTCTAAATGGTTCTAATACCAAACCTGAGATCTTCCTATAGCATGAGATGTGATATCTCAATGCTTCTACCAAACCGGGGACCCTTCCTATAGCATGAGATGTGATATCCATCTCCTACCCATTCCAATCCCGAGACCCTTCCTATAGCATGAGATGGAATATCCATCTCTTTCCCATTCCAATCCCGAGACCCTTCCTATAGCATGAGATGTGATATCTCAATGCTTCTAATACCAAACCTGAGATCCTTCCTATAGCATGAGATGTGATATCCAACTCCTTCCCATTCCAATCCTGAGACCCTTCCGATAGCATGAGATGTGATATCTCAATGCTTCTAATACCAAACCTGAGATCCTTCCTATAGCATGAAATGTGATATCCAAGTCCTTCCCATTCCAATCCTGAGACCCTTCCTATAACATGAGATGTTTTATCCAACTCCTTCCCATTCCAACCTGAGACCCTTCCTATAGCATGAGATGGGATATCCAACTCCTTCCCAATCCAATCCTGAGACCCTTCCGATAGCATGAGATGTGATATCTCAATGCTTCTAACAAACCTGAGACCCTTCCTATCTCATGAGATGTGATATCAAACTCCTTCCCATTCCAATCCTGACACCCTTCCGATAGCATGAGATGTGATATCTCAATGCTTCTAACAAACCTGAGACCCTTCCTATCTCATGAGATGTGATATCAAACTCCTTCCCAATCCAATCCTGAGACCCTTCCTATAGCATGATGTTAGGAAAGATTTCATAATTCTAGGGAATTTTCCTTCCATGTGGCAACCCCTAAACTTTTTGCTGTTGTTTTTCACCTTGTTCTTGACTTTGCCAGAGAAGTGCAGCCTTCTGCCGCACTCCTCTGGGCTTTCGCTCCTTTCTTACGGGGAAACTGACATGCCCTTAAGACAGTCAGTACCGGGGAACGCTGTTTCCCGTAGTTTCTTCTATCGTGTTGCGGCTTTAGTGCAACATGACACAAGAGGGCACTGTAAGCTACGTTACAGCTCTCTTGGGTCTCTAGCCTTCTACAGACCCTAGATACTCTTTTAGGAATGTATTTGATCGGTGCAAGTCATTCAGGGACTCGAATGGTGGCAGCGATCGTTTTGTTTATTTTGAGCTCCTTTTGGCGTTCTGAGCACGTTTTTCGCACTGAACCCAAAATGGTGGCCTGGCTCCCAAAATGGCCAGTCCACGAGGCTCCTTTGTCCTGTCCACTGACCGTCTTGCTCCCTTCACCTTCCCCAGGTCGGGCGACCCGGGGCCTTCCTTATTTGGGCATGTACTTTCCCGCGAAACGTGGTTGCTTTCGCGGGCTTCTACATGTCGTTTGTGTGCCTCCAGGGTGTGGGCTGGGATGTCTGGTCCCAATACACATCCTGGGTGCCAGAGAGTCTAGGGTAGTGTGAATGCCTGGGACCACCGTGGTCCGTGATTGGTCCACGTATGGTATGTGTGTTGATGAGCGGATCTCCCATTGGCTCCCCTCCGTTTTGGCGCGAAGGGAACCGTGGATAAGAGGGAGCTGGAAACACCACTACCATGTCGATCTCCTGAGTTCTCACGAACGAAGGAATACAGGAGCCAAGTATCCTGCAACCACGAGGCTGGACCGAGGAATCGCTGGTGACCCGCTGAAGGAATTCTCCTTTGCACTGCTGTCGTCCTGTGAAACCCTTTCCTCCTTTGATCGAACCAGAAGGCCTGTACTGGTGCTTCGACCTTTGGAATAGCAGGAACAGCTATTCCCGGCGACTTCATCATCTCCTGCCAAGTAAGCCTTCGGAAGTGTCTCTGGGCCATCCAGTTGACTGACCAGCTTACAAGGGAGTCCTGCTCTGTAACTGCCGCCAGGTTGTGTTGTATTTCGAGTCCTGGTCACTCTCCCACGCTTCGTACGCTTGGCGTCCCCAGGTCTGAAGGGAGGAGTGTACATTTGGCTCGAATACACACGGCCGCTCCGTTGTCCTGCTGCGGCAACAAAACTGTGCTGGTTTCGTCGATTGGGACGTCTTTTTGCTCTACACGACTACGAGGCGTTCCCTGCTCTTCTGAACCTGCCAGCTGCTGAAACTAACGTGGAGAAGCCTGGGTCTGCTTGCTTCGGGGACCGGTGAGTAGTTTAGCTAGGATCTGGTCGCCCTCCTGCAGTATCCCATTGCTTTTCCCTGCTGTGTAAAAACAGCACCCTTTTGGCCGTACTCGCGCTCTGCTTCTGCCCGCTGTGGAGGCTGCGCTTGAGTTGCGGAACCTGTTCTCCTTCTGCTGGGCACTAACCCGAACTGCCTGACTTCCTCCGAAGAGCTTCCCCTTTTGCCCGTTGGCACCGGCGTGGCAGGTACTTTGAGCACAAGGCTCCACTCTTCGCAGGGCTCGGACTTCCATCTAGTTAGGTGCCTCTGAAGGCGAACTGAGTCTAAAGCGTTATCGCACTGCCTGTTTTCCTTTCCTTTCAGGTCGACTACATATTTCGTGCTTTAAACGCTTGCGACTGTGTATTTGTATATATATTGTGTTGATATGGTATGTGTTGGTTTAATATTGTGATATTGTGATTTTCTCGCTACGGTCATTATTTTAAAGGCCTTAAAATAAATGTGTATCTATTTTTGATATAACAACTGTTTGGAGTAGTTTGTAAGCGCTCTTGCTTTGTGTGCTCATTGCGGGCTTTCAGTCACCCTCACCCCTCTTGAGACCTAGTCTTGACCGCCGCGATCGCTACCTTGATTGGTCTGGCTTGTCCAGAGGTTACCCTGTTCCAAGTAATTAGGTTGGCCTTCTGAACTTCTGCGCCACCAGGACAGAGTTCAGAAATCCGTCTTAACAAATTGGTGTACAGCGGTGGGATACGACTGAAGGTATCCAGTGTTGCGCTCGAACTAAGGCAATTTCAGGTTATTCCAACCAGTACACGTAGTGAATTGTTGTAGTATAACTTTAAAAAGGCCATAGTCCTATCAAACAGTATGGAAACAAATACGTTGTTAACTTTAAATGTTTCCAAATCAGAAACGCTGAAAAAGATGTGTGCAGAGAGAGGTGTTTCCTCTCAAGGCACTAAATTGGAAATGATCCAAAGAATCGTGGCGTGGCAAGAAGCGCAGCTTGACGCTATAACTTCTGAGGACAGTGCGGAAGGTGGTGGGGCTGCTCTCACTGGTAGAACCGACGGTTCTGCCGCCGCACTGATCCATCGCGACCACGAGGACAGGGAGGACGAGCTGTCTAATGTTTCCTCTGCCAGTGCTGATGGGGAGGCTATGCTTGAATTCAAGAAGCAAGAGCTGCGGTTTAGGCAGCAGGAGCTTGAATTCAGCATAGCCAAACTAAAAATCGAACAGGCAGAAAAACAGAAAGACAGGGATCACCAGTTGGAACTGGCCAAGCTTCAGGTTGCAAATGGATCCAAGGGTCCTGGACATGGGTCTGGGGCTTCCTCTCATCCACGGTTTCCGAAAGATCTGCTCAGTGTGTATGAAGAAAGGAATGACATTATGGACTGGCTGAATGCGTTTGAGTATGCATGCGAGGTTCAAGAAGTTGACAATGCTGATAAGATTGCGTGGTTGCTCAGTAGACTGCCCCATTCTGGCTGTAGTGCCATTATGGAAATGTCGAAGGCTGAGCGGGCTGATTTCGCAATGTTAAAGCAAACTCTCATTTTAAAGTTTGGGAAGACTCCGGCCCAATATTTAAAGCGTTTTCGAGAGTATAAGAAAAAGGAAGGTGGTACTTGGGTATCTTATGTCGCTGAATCTTTGAAAAACTTAACTGGCTGGGTCGAAGGTTATAAGGTTTCTACCTTCGAAGGCATGATCAATCTGGTCATGCTGGAACATATTTTTGCTTCTTCTTCCCCGGAGCTTAAGCAGCATTTGGCCGATTCGAAGGAGATAGATCCTAAGAAGCTGGCCATTGCAGCAGACTTATGGGTGTCACATCGAGTGTCCCATAAGGACAAAACTCATCCTGGTAAGCAGGAGGAAGGGAAAAAGTCCAAAGATATGGAGGGTGGGGAATCTGCTAAATCTTCTTCCCATAAGGGCCACAAAAAGAAAAACAAGGGTAAGACACAAGAGAACTCACAGGGTAGTGGAGGTCCGCCTCCAAAACAGAACTCTGGTTATAATAAGCCTCCCTACGTAAACAGACCCAATGGGGCTTGTTTTTCTTGTGGAGCAACTGACCATGTGAAGGGGGATCCCCGTTGTAAGGTTAGACCTTTGGGGGTCCACTCCGCTAATCTGGCCTTCTCCTCCTACGAGGAAGAAGAGATTACAGGAGCATCCTTCTCCTCAGACTCATTTCCCAGCGGGATAGAGGCTGAGGTAGTTTTAGTGTCCCTGGGTTCCTGGGAGCCTAAAGTCGCAGAGGCTTATGCTAGGATTCCGGATAATACCAAGCACTACTTTAAAGACAGTGTGCTGATCAATGGAGTGGATACTCCAGCTCTTAGGGATAGTGGGTGCAGTCGCACTGTAGTGGATTCTACCTTGGTAGACTCAGAGGAAGTTGCCAGAGCTACTCTGATGCCCACTAAGTTGGCTGACGGCCCCCTCCGTATGTTTCCCGTGATCCCTGTAAATCTTACTTTAAATGGTACAGCAGTCAGGATTCCAATGAGCATTCAGAGAAACGTCCCGGGAAAGGTCTTGTTGGGTAATGATCTCAGAGCTTTAGGGCTCGTAGGAGACACTGCCGAAAGACCCTACACACGGTCTCAAGCACGGGCAGAATTGGCCAAGTCCAATACGCCGCCCCAGCCGAAGGGGAAACCCAAGGCGAAAGGAGTCTACAAGTCAAGACGAGGGAAAGAGAATATTCCCCCGAGCTCGCCTACCACTGCGGTGGAGGAAGTTGGTCAATCGCCCGGGCCTGACGAGGAGGTGGCGATGCCTGAAGTATTCGACCTAAACGATCATCCTGAACTAAAAGACTTGTTAGTTGAAGGAGGTCCTGATAGGGACGAATTCAGTAAAGGCCAACGTGAGTGCCCATCTCTGGAAGGCCTAAGGAGACAGGCCTGCTCCCAGCTTGAGGGTGAACCTCCTGGGAAGCATAGGATTTACTGGGAAGGTGGACTCCTGTATAGTGAGCCCACAGAGTCTACAGAAGGAGACCATAGGAGGTTGGTGGTTCCCCTTGCTGTTAGGCCCTTCCTCCTGCAGTTTGCGCATGAAGTTCCCCTTGCTGGTCACCTCGGTATGAGGAAGACCAAGCAAAGGTTATCCATGCACTTCTACTGGCCCAAGATGGGGGAGCAAGTAGAAAGTCACTGCAGGAGTTGTGCCGCCTGCCAGTTGTCTGGTAAGGTTGGCGCGACAATCCAAGCTCCGTTGGTACCGCTCCCAGTTGTGGGGGTACCATTTAAAAGGGTAGGGATCGACATGGTTGGTCCCCTTGACCCGCAAACATCCTCGGGCAATAGGTTCATCCTGGTCGACCATGCAACCCGGTATCCTGAGGCCGTCCCATTTACAACTGTAACTGCCAAGCCAGTTGCAGAAGCTTTACTCTGCATGTTTACTAGGGTTGGCTTCCCTAAAGAAGTTGTGCCGGATGATGGCAGCAACTTTATGTCGAAGTATAGGCAGGCTATGTGGATAGAATGTAGGGTCACCTACAGGTTCTCTTCTGCATACCACCCCCAGACCAATGGTCTGGGGGGGCGTTTTAACAGGACGTTAAAGAGCATGATTGGGGCTCTGGAGGAGCCTCAGAGAAGAAAATGGGATCTTCTTGTTTCATGCTTACTGTTTGCCTACCGAGAGGTACCACAGGAGGGTGTTGGCTTCAGCCCCTTTGAACTTCTGTTCGGTCATCCCGTACGGGGACCCTTAGCCATCGTCAAAGAGGGATGGGAGATGCCCACTCCCCCTGTTACTACCAACGTAGTTGATTATGTGCTAGGGCTCAGAAAACGGATGGTACTTCTGATGGGCTTGACTAGTGATAAATTGAAGGCAGGGCAAGCGCTGGTGAAACATTGGTACGACCAGAAAGCTTCCCTCATCAACTTTACACATGGTCAGCAAGTCCTGATCATGAATCCCATAAGGCCTCAAGCTTTACAGGACAAATGGTCAGGCCCTTACCCAGTGGTGGAGCCCCTGGGTGAGGTTAACTATTCAGTGGACCTTGGAAGGCCTGGACAGGCTCTAAAAGTGTTTCACGTGAATGGGCTGAAGGCTTTCGTCCCAAGCGTCGAAATCGCAGCACTGCTATTGGCTTCAGACGTTGAGGAAGAGGAGTCTGAACCTCTCCCCGACCTGTTCCCAAGCAGTCCTTCAGTTAGCTCTTTTGAGGGTGTCCGAGTGGCCCCTCACCAAAATGGACAAGGCTCAGTGGTTTACCTTGGACATGAAGTAGGTGGAGGGAGGAGACAGCCTCTACTCAGTCAGGTACAAGCAGTACAAGACTGGCCTACCCCCACTGCGCAAACCCAAGTGAGAGCCTTCTTAGGACTCACGGGGTATTACCGCAATTTTGTGGCAGACTATGGCACCATAGCTGCTCCTCTGACTGCCCTCACAACTCCGAAGAAACCCAAGAAGGTAACTTGGACCGACGAGTGTGAGAAGGCCTTCAATGGCTTAAAAGACTCCTTGTGCCAGGCCCCTGTCCTTAGGGCCCCTGATTATCAAAGACCTTTTATCGTGCAGACGGATGCCTCTGACACTGGGATAGGAGCTGTACTATCACAAGTAGATGAGAAGGGTAAGGAACACCCTATCGGTTTTATTAGTCGCCAGCTTAAGGACAGAGAGCTCAGATGGTCCACGGTAGAGAAAGAATGTTTCTCTGTTGTGTGGGCCCTAAGGAAGCTGAGGCCCTACCTCTATGGGACCCACTTCACTGTGCAGACTGACCATAAGCCGTTAAAGTGGCTAATGAACATGAAGGGGGAGAATCCAAAGTTGCTTAGGTGGTCCATAAGTCTACAAGGCTTCGACTTCACTATTGAGCATAGGCCAGGTGTCCAACATAGCAATGCTGATGGGTTGTCCAGAATGTTTAACCGACCTGAACAAGAGACTCATCCAGGGGTGGATTAGTTCCCCCTGTCCATAGTCTGGGAGGGGCGAGTGTTAGGAAAGATTTCATAATTGTAGGGAATTTTCCTTCCATGTGGCAACCCCTAAACTTTTTGCTGTTGTTTTACACCTTGTTCTTGACTTTGCCAGAGAAGTGCAGCCTTCTGCCGCACTCCTCTGGGCTTTTGCTCCTTTCTTACGGGGAAACTGACATGCCCTTAAGACAGTCAGTACCGGGGAACGCTGTTTCCCGTAGTTTCTTCTATCGTGTTGCGGCTTTAGTGCAACATGACACAAGAGGGCACTGTAAGCTACGTTACAGCTCTCTTGGGTCTCTAGCCTTCTACAGACCCTAGATACTCTTTTAGGAATGTATTTGATCGGTGCAAGTCATTCAGGGACTCGAATGGTGGCAGCGATCGTTTTGTTTATTTTGAGCTCCTTTTGGCGTTCTGAGCACGTTTTTCGCACTGAACCCAAAATGGTGGCCTGGCTCCCAAAATGGCCAGTCCACGAGGCTCCTTTGTCCTGTCCACTGACCGTCTTGCTCCCTTCACCTTCCCCAGGTCGGGCGACCCGGGGCCTTCCTTATTTGGGCATGTACTTTCCCGCGAAACGTGGTTGCTTTCGCGGGCTTCTACATGTCGTTTGTGTGCCTCCAGGGTGTGGGCTGGGATGTCTGGTCCCAATACACATCCTGGGTGCCAGAGAGTCTAGGGTAGTGTGAATGCCTGGGACCACCGTGGTCCGTGATTGGTCCACGTATGGTATGTGTGTTGATGAGCGGATCTCCCATTGGCTCCCCTCCGTTTTGGCGCGAAGGGAACCGTGGATAAGAGGGAGCTGGAAACACCACTACCATGTCGATCTCCTGAGTTCTCACGAACGAAGGAATACAGGAGCCAAGTATCCTGCAACCACGAGGCTGGACCGAGGAATCGCTGGTGACCCGCTGAAGGAATCCTCCTTTGCACTGCTGTCGTCCTGTGAAACCCTTTCCTCCTTTGATCGAACCAGAAGGCCTGTACTGGTGCTTCGACCTTTGGAATAGCAGGAACAGCTATTCCCGGCGACTTCATCATCTCCTGCCAAGTAAGCCTTCGGAAGTGTCTCTGGGCCATCCAGTTGACTGACCAGCTTACAAGGGAGTCCTGCTCTGTAACTGCCGCCAGGTTGTGTTGTATTTCGAGTCCTGGTCACTCTCCCACGCTTCGTACGCTTGGCGTCCCCAGGTCTGAAGGGAGGAGTGTACATTTGGCTCGAATACACACGGCTGCTCCGTTGTCCTGCTGCGGCAACAAAACTGTGCTGGTTTCGTCGATTGGGACGTCTTTTTGCTCTACACGACTACGAGGCGTTCCCTGCTCTTCTGAACCTGCCAGCTGCTGAAACTAACGTGGAGAAGCCTGGGTCTGCTTGCTTCGGGGACCGGTGAGTAGTTTAGCTAGGATCTGGTCGCCCTCCTGCAGTATCCCATTGCTTTTCCCTGCTGTGTAAAAACAGCACCCTTTTGGCCGTACTCACGCTCTGCTTCTGCCCGCTGTGGAGGCTGCGCTTGAGTTGCGGAACCTGTTCTCCTTCTGCTGGGCACTAACCCGAACTGCCTGACTTCCTCCGAAGAGCTTCCCCTTTTGCCCGTTGGCACCGGCGTGGCAGGTACTTTGAGCACAAGGCTCCACTCTTCGCAGGGCTCGGACTTCCATCTAGTTAGGTGCCTCTGAAGGCGAACTGAGTCTAAAGCGTTATCGCACTGCCTGTTTTCCTTTCCTTTCAGGTCGACTACATATTTCGTGCTTTAAACGCTTGCGACTGTGTATTTGTATATATATTGTGTTGATATGGTATGTGTTGGTTTAATATTGTGATATTGTGATTTTCTCGCTACGGTCATTATTTTAAAGGCCTTAAAATAAATGTGTATCTATTTTTGATATAACAACTGTTTGGAGTAGTTTGTAAGCGCTCTTGCTTTGTGTGCTCATTGCGGGCTTTCAGTCACCCTCACCCCTCTTGAGACCTAGTCTTGACCGCCGCGATCGCTACCTTGATTGGTCTGGCTTGTCCAGAGGTTACCCTGTTCCAAGTAATTAGGTTGGCCTTCTGAACTTCTGCGCCACCAGGACAGAGTTCAGAAATCCGTCTTAACACATGAGATGTGATATCTCAATGCTTCTAATACCAAACCTGAGATCCTTCCTATAGCATGAGATGTGATATCCAACTCCTTCCCATTCCAATCCTGAGACCCTTCCGATAGCATGAGATGTGATATCTCAATGCATCTAATACCAAATCTAAGACCCTCCCTATAGCATAAGATGTGATATCCAAGTCCTTCCCATTCCAATCCTGAGACCCTTCCTATAACATGAGATGTTTTATCCAACTCCTTCCCATTCCAACCTGAGACCCTTCCTATAGCATGAGATGGGATATTCAACTCCTTCCCAATCCAATCCTGAGACCCTTTCCGATAGCATGAGATGTGATATCTCAATGCTTCTAACAGACCTGAGACCCTTCCTATCTCATGAGATGTGATATCAAACTCCTTCCCATTCCAATCCTGACACCCTTCTTATACCATGAGATGTGATATTTCAATACTTCTAATACCAATCCTGAGACCCGCCCTATAACATGAGATGTGATATCCAAATCCTTCCCCTTCCAAACCTGAGACCCTTTCTATAGCATGAGATGTGATATCCAACTCCTTCCCATTACAAACCTGAGATCCTTCCTGTAGCATGAGATGTGATATCCAACACCTTCACCCATTCCTAACCCGAGACCCATCCTGTAGCATGAGATGTGATATCTCAGTGCTTCTAATACCAAAACTGAGACCATTCCTGTAGCATGAGATATGATATCCAACTCCTTCCCATTCGAAACATGAGTCCCTTCCTGTAGCAAGAGATGTGCTATCCAAATCTTTCCCATTCGAAACCTGAGACCCTTCCCATAGCATGAGATGTGATATCCAACTCCTTCCCATTCCAATCCTGAGACCATTCCTATAGCATGAGATGTGATATCTCAATGTATCTAATACCAAACCTGGACTCTTCCTATAGCATGAAATGTGATAACCAACTCCTTCCCATTCCAAACCTGAGACCCTTCCTGTAGCATGAGATGTGATATCTCAATGCTTCTACCAAACATGAGACCCTTCTTATAGCATGAGATGTGATATCCAACTCCTTCCCATTCCAATCCTGAGACCCTTCCGATAGCATGAGATGTGATATCTCAATGCTTCTAATACCAAACCTGAGATCCTCCCTATAGCATAAGATATGATATCGAAGTCCTTCCCATTCCAATCCTGAGACCCTTCCTATGACATGAGATGTGATATCCAACTCATTCCCATTCCAACCTGAGACCCTTCCTATAGCATGACATGGGATATCCAACTCCTTCCGAATCCAATCCTGAGACCCTTCCGATAGCATGAGATGTTATCTCTCAATGCTTCTAAGAAACCTGAGACCCTTCCTATTTCATGAGATGTGATATGAAACTCCTTCCAATTCCAATCCTGAGACCCTTCCTATAGCATGAGATGTGATATCCAACTCCTTCCCTATCCAATCCTGAGACCCTTCCTATACCATGAGATGTGATATCTCAATGCTTCTAATACCAATCCTGAGACCCGCCCTATAACATGAGATGTGATATCCAAATCCTTCCCCTTCTAAACCTGAGACCCTTCCTTTAGCATGAGATGTGATATCCAACTCCTGCCCATTCCAATCCTGAGACCCTTCCGCTAGCATGAGATGTGATATCTCAATGCTTCTAATATCAAACCTGAGACCCCACCCTATAGCATGAGATGTGATATCCAAGTCCTTCCCATTCCAATCCTGAGACCCTTCCTATAGCATGAGATGTGATATCTCAATGCTTCTAATACCAAACCTGAGACCCTTCCTATAACATGAGATGGGATATCCAACTCCTTCCCATTCCAATCCTGAGACCCTTCTGATAGCAGAGGTGTGATATCTCAATGCTTATACCAAACCTGAGACCCTTTCTATGGCATGAGATGTGATATCCAACTCCTTCCCATTCCAATCCTGAGACCCTTCCTATAGCATGAGATGTGTTATCTCAATGCTTCTACCAAACCTGAGACCCTTACTATAGCAGGAGATGTGATATCCACTCCTTCCCATTCCAATCCCCTGACCCTTCGTATAGCATGAGATGTGATATCTCCATGCTTCTACTGAACCCGAGACCCTTCCTATAGCATGAGATGTGATATCCAACTCCTTCCCATTCCAATCCTGAGACGCTTCCTATAGCATAAGATGTGATTTCTAAATGGTTCTAATTCCAAACCTGAGATTCTTCCTATAACATGAGATGTGATATCTCAATGCTTCTACCAAACCGGGGACCCTTCCTATAGCATGAGATGTGATATCCATCTCCTACCCATTCCAATCCCGAGACCCTTCCTATAGCATGAGATGTGATATCCATCTCCTTCCCATTCCAATCCCGAGACCCTTCCTATAGCATGAGATGTAATATCTCAATGCTTCTACCAAACCTGAGACCCTTCCTATAGCATGAGATGTGATATCCAACTCCTTCCCATTCCAATCCCGAGACCCTTCCTATAGCATGAGATGTAATATCTCAATGCTTCTACCAATCCCCAGGCCCTTCCTATAGCATGAGATGTGATATCCATCTCCTTCCCATTCCAATCCCAAGACCCTTCCTATAGCATGAGATGTAATATCTCAATGCTTCTACCAATCCTGAGACCCTTCCTATAGCATAAGATGTGATTTCTAAATGGTTCTAATACCAAACCTGAGATCTTCCTATAGCATGAGATGTGATATCTCAATGCTTCTACCAAACCGGGGACCCTTCCTATAGCATGAGATGTGATATCCATCTCCTACCCATTCCAATCCCGAGACCCTTCCTATAGCATGAGATGTGATATCCATCTCTTTCCCATTCCAATCCCGAGACCCTTCCTATAGCATGAGATGTGATATCTCAATGCTTCTAATACCAAACCTGAGATCCTTCCTATAGCATGAGATGTGATATCCAACTCCTTCCCATTCCAATCCTGAGACCCTTCCGATAGCATGAGATGTGATATCTCAATGCTTCTAATACCAAATCTGAGACCCTCCCTATAGCATAAGATGTGATATCCAAGTCCTTCCCATTCCAATCCTGAGACCCTTCCTATAACATGAGATGTTTTATCCAACTCCTTCCCATTCCAACCTGAGACCCTTCCTATAGCATGAGATGGGATATCCAACTCCTTCCCAATCCAATCCTGAGACCCTTCCGATAGCATGAGATGTGATATCTCAATGCTTCTAACAAACCTGAGACCCTTCCTATCTCATGAGATGTGATATCAAACTCCTTCCCATTCCAATCCTGACACACTTCTTATACCATGAGATGTGATATTTCAATACTTCTAATACCAATCCTGAGACCCTTCCTATAGCATGAGATGTGATATCAAACTCCTTCCCATTCCAATCCTGAGACCCTTCCTATAGCATGAGATGTGATATCCAACTCCTTCCCATTCCAATCCCAAGACCCTTCCTATAGCATGAGATGTAATATCTCAATGCTTCTACCAATCCCCAGGCCCTTCCTATAGCATGAGATGTGATATCCATCTCCTTCCCATTCCAATCCCAAGACCCTTCCTATAGCATGAGATGTGATATCTCAATGCTTCTAATACCAAACCTGAGATCCTTCCTATAGCATGAGATGTGATATCCAACTCCTTCCCATTCCAATCCTGAGACCCTTCCTATAGCATGAGATGTAATATCTCAATGCTTCTACCAATCCCCAGGCCCTTCCTATAGCATGAGATGTGATATCCATCTCCTTCCCATTCCAATCCCAAGACCCTTCCTATAGCATGAGATGTAATATCTCAATGCTTCTACCAATCCTGAGACCCTTCCTATAGCATGAGATGTGATATCTCAATGCTTCTAATACCAAATCTGAGACCCTCCCTATAGCATAAGATGTGATATCCAAGTCCTTCCCATTCCAATCCTGAGACCCTTCCTATAACATGAGATGTTTTATCCAACTCCTTCCCATTCCAACCTGAGACCCTTCCTATAGCATGAGATGGGATATCCAACTCCTTCCCAATCCAATCCTGAGACCCTTCCGATAGCATGAGATGTGATATCTCAATGCTTCTAACAAACCTGAGACTCTTCCTATCTCATGAGATGTGATATCAAACTCCTTCCCATTCCAATCCTGACACACTTCTTATACCATGAGATGTGATATTTCAATACTTCTAATACCAATCCTGAGACCCTTCCTATAGCATGAGATGTGATATCAAACTCCTTCCCATTCCAATCCTGAGACCCTTCCTATAGCATGAGATGTGATATCCAACTCCTTCCCATTCCAATCCTGAGACCCTTCCGATAGCATGAGATGTGATATCACAATGCTTCTAATACCAAATCTGAGACCCTCCCTAGCATAAGATGTGATATCCAAGTCCTTCCCATTCCAATCCTGAGACCCTTCCTATAGCATGAGATGGGATATCCAACTCCTTCCCAATCCAATCCTGAGACCCTTCCGATAGCATGAGATGTGATATCTCAATGCTTCTAACAAACCTGAGACCCTTCCTATCTCATGAGATGTGATATCAAACTCCTTCCCATTCCAATCCTGAGACCCTTCCTATAGCATGAGATGTGATATCCAACTCCTTCCCATTCCAATCCTGAGACCCTTCTTATACCAAGAGATGTGATATTTCAATACTTCTAATACCAATCCTGAGACCCGCCCTATAACATGAGATGTGATATCCAAATCCTTCCCCTTCCAAACCTGAGACCCTTCCTTTAGCATGAGATGTGATATCCAACTCCTTCCCATTCCAATCCTGAGACCCTTCCGATAGCATGAGATATGATATCTCAATGCTTCTAATATCAAACCGGAGACCCTCCCTATAGCATGAGATGTGATATCCAAGTCCTTCCCATTCAAATCCTGAGACCCTTCCTATAGCATGAGATGTGATATCTCAATGCTTCTAATACCAAACCTGAGACCCTTCCTATAACATGAGATGGGATATCCAACTCCTTCCCATTCCAAACCTGAGACCCTTCCTATGGCATGAGATGTGATATCCAGCTCCTTCCCATTCCAATCCTGAGACCCTTCCTATAGCATGAGATGTGATATCTCAATGCTTCTACTAAACCCAAGACCCTTCCTATAGCATGAGATGTGATATCCAACTCCTTCCCATTACAATCCTGAGACCCTTCCTATAGCATAAGATGTGATTTATCAATGGTTCTAATACCAAACCTGAGATCCTTCCTATAACATGAGATGTTATATTCAACTCCTTCCCATTCCAAACCTGAGACCCTTCCTATAGCATGAGATGTGATATCTCAATGCTTCTACCAAACCGGGGACCCTTCCGATAGCATGAGATGTGATATCCATCTCCTTCCCATTCCAAACCTGAGACCCTTCCCATAGCATGAAATGTGATATCCAACTCCTTCCCATTCCAATCCTGAGACCCTTCCTATAACATGAGATGTGATATCTCAATGCATCTAATACCAAACCTGGACTCTTCCTATAGCATGAAATGTGATATCCAACTCCTTCCCATTCCAAACCTGAGACCCTTCCTGTAGCATGAGATGTGATATCTCAATGCTTCTACCAAACATGAGACCCTTCTTATAGCAAGAGATGTGATATCCAACTCCTTCCCATTCCAATCCTGAGACCCTTCCGATAGCATGAGATGTGATATCTCAATGCTTCTAATACCAAACCTGAGACCCTCCCTATAGCATAAGATATGATATCCAAGTCCTTCCCATTCCAATCCTGAGACCCTTCCTATAACATGAGATGTGATATCCAACTCCTTCCCATTCCAACCTGAGACCCTTCCTATAGCATGAGATGGGATATCCAACTCCTTCCCATTCCAATCCTGAGACCCTTCCGATAGCATGAGATGTGATATCTCAATGCATCTAATACCAAATCTAAGACCCTCCCTATAGCATAAGATGTGATATCCAAGTCCTCCCCATTCCAATCCTGAGACCCTTCCTATAACATGAGATGTTTTATCCAACTCCTTCCCATTCCAACCTGAGACCCTTCCTATAGCATGAGATGGGATATTCAACTCCTTCCCAATCCAATCCTGAGACCCTTTCCGATAGCATGAGATGTTATCTCTCAATGCTTCTAACAAACCTGAGACACTTCCTATGCCATGAGATGTGATATCAAACTCCTTCCAGTTCCAATCCTGAGACCCTTCCTATAGCATGAGATGTGATATCCAACTCCTTCCCTTTCCAATCCTGAGACCCTTCCTATACCATGAGATGTGATATCTCAATGCTTCTAATACCAATCCTGAGACCCGCCCTATAACATGAGATGTGATATCCAAATCCTTCCCCTTCTAAACCTGAGACCCTTCCTTTAGCATGAGATGTGATATCCAACTCCTGCCCATTCCAATCCTGAGACCCTTCCGATAGCATGAGATGTGATATCTCAATGCTTCTAATATCAAACCTGAGACCCTCCCTATAGCATGAGATGTGATATCCAAGTCCTTCCCATTCCGATCCTGAGACCCTTCCTATAGCATGAGTTGTGATATCTCAATGCTTCTAATACCAAACCTGAGACCCTTCCTATAACATGAGATGGGATATCCAACTCCTTCCCATTCCAATCCTGAGACCCTTCCGATAGCAGAGGTGTGATATCTCAATGCTTATACCAAACCTGAGATCCTTCCTATGGCATGAGATGTTATATCCAACTCCTTCCCATTCCAATCCTGAGACCCTTCCTAAAGCATGAGATGTGTTATCTCAATGCTTCTACCAAACCTGAGACCCTTACTATAGCAGGAGATGTGATACCCAACTCCTTCCCATTCCAATCCCCTGACCCTTCCTATAGCATGAGATGTGATATCCAACTCCTTCCCATTGCAATCCTGAGACGCTTCCTATAGCATAAGATGTGATTTCTAAATGGTTCTAATACCAAACCTGAGATCCTTCCTATAACATGAGATGTGATATCTCAATGCTTCTACCAAACCGGGGACCCTTCCTATAGCATGAGATGTGATATCCATCTCCTACCCATTCCAATCCCGAGACCCTTCCTATAGCATGAGATGTGATATCCATCTCCTTCCCATTCCAATCCCGAGACCCTTCCTATAGCATGAGATGTAATATCTCAATGCTTCTACCAAACCTGAGACCCTTCCTATAGCATGAGATGTGATATCCAACTCCTTCCCATTCCAATCCCGAGACCCTTCCTATAGCATGATATGTGATATCTCAATGCTTCTACCAAACCGGGGTCCCTTCCTATAGCATGAGATGTGATATCCATCTCCTACCCATTCCAATCCCCAGACCCTTCCTATAGCATGAGATGTGATATCCATCTCCTTCCCATTCAAATCCCGAGACCCTTCCTATACCATGAGATGTAATATCTCAATGCTTCTACCAATCCTGAGACCCTTCCTATAGCATAAGATGTGATTTCTAAATGGTTCTAATACCAAACCTGAGATCTTCCTATAGCATGAGATGTGATATCTCAATGCTTCTACCAAACCGGGGACCCTTCCTATAGCATGAGATGTGATATCCATCTCCTACCCATTCCAATCCCGAGACCCTTCCTATAGCATGAGATGTGATATCCATCTCTTTCCCATTCCAATTCCGAGACCCTTCCTATAGCATGAGATGTGATATCTCAATGCTTCTAATACCAAACCTGAGATCCTTCCTATAGCATGAGATGTGATATCCAACTCCTTCCCATTCCAATCCTGAGACCCTTCCGATAGCATGAGATGTGATATCTCAATGCTTCTAATACCAAATCTGAGACCCTCCCTATAGCATAAGATGTGATATCCAAGTCCTTCCCATTCCAATCCTGAGACCCTTCCTATAACATGAGATGTTTTATCCAACTCCTTCCCATTCCAACCTGAGACCCTTCCTAGAGCATGAGATGGGATATCCAACTCCTTCCCAATCCAATCCTGAGACCCTTCCGATAGCATGAGATGTGATATCTCAATGCTTCTAACAAACCTGAGACCCTTCCTATCTCATAAGATGTGATATCAAACTCCTTCCCATTCCAATCCTGACACCCTTCTTATACCATGAGATGTGATATTTCAATACTTCTAGTACCAATCCTGAGACCCGCCCTATAACATGAGATGTGATATCCAAATCCTTCCCCTTCCAAACCTGAGACCCTTTCTATAGCATGAGATGTGATATCCAACTCCTTCCCATTACAAACCTGAGATCCTTCCTATAGCATGAGATGTGATATCCAACACCTTCACCCATTCCTAACCCGAGACCCATCCTGTAGCATGAGATGTGATATCTGAGTGCTTCTAATACCAAAACCGAGACCATTCCTGTAGCATGAGATATGATATCCAACTCCTTCCCATTCGAAACCTGAGTCCCTTCCTGTAGCAAGAGATGTGATATCCAAATCTTTCCCATTCCAAACCTGAGACCCTTCCCATAGCATGAGATGTGATATCCAACTCCTTCCCATTCCAATCCTGAGACCCTTCCTATAGCATGAAATGTGATATCCAACTCCTTCCCATTCCAAACCTGAGACCCTTCCTGTAGAATGAGATGTGATATCTCAATGCTTCTACCAAACATGAGACCCCTCTTATAGCATGAGATGTGATATCCAACTTCTTCCCATTCCAATCCTGAGACCCTTCCGATAGCATGAGATGTGATATCTCAATGCTTCTAATACCAAACCTGAGACCCTCCCTATAGTTTAAGATATGATATCCAAGTCCTTCCCATTCCAATCCTGAGACCCTTCCTATGACATGAGATGTGATATCCAACTCCTTCCCATTCCAACCTGAGACCCTTCCTATAGCATGAGATGGGATATCCAACTCCTTCCGAATCCAATCATGAGACCCTTCCGATAGCATGAGATGTTATCTCTCAATGCTTCTAACAAACCTGAGACCCTTCCTATTTCATGAGATGTGATATCAAACTCCTTCCAATTCCAATCCTGAGACCCTTCCTATAGAATGAGATGTGATATCCAACTCCTTCCCTTTCCAATCCTGAGACCCTTCCTATACCATGAGATGTGATATCTCAATGCTTCTAATACCAATCCTGAGACCCGCCCTATAACATGAGATGTGATATCCAAATCCTGACCCTTCTAAACCTGAGACCCTTCCTTTAGCATGAGATGTGATATCCAACTCCTGCCCATTCCAATCCTGAGACCCTTCCGATAGCATGAGATGTGATATCTCAATGGTTCTAATATCAAACCTGAGACCCTCCCTATAGCATGAGAAGTGATATCCAAGTCCTTCCCATTCCAATCCTGAGACCCTTCCTATAGCATGAGATGTGATATCTCAATGCTTGTAATACCAAACCTGAGACCCTTCCTATAACATGAGATGGGATATCCAACTCCTTCCCATTCCAATCCTGAGACCCTTCCGATAGCAGAGGTGTGATATCTCAATGCTTATACCAAACCTGAGACCCTTCCTATGGCATGAGATGTGATATACAACTCCTTCCCATTCCAATCCTGAGACCCTTCCTATAGCATGAGATGTGTTATCTCAATGCTTCTACCAAACCTGAGACCCTTACTATAGCAGGAGATGTGATATCCACTCCTTCCCATTCCAATCCCTGACCCTTCGTATAGCATGAGATGTGATATCTCCATGCTTCTACTGAACCCGTGATATCTCAATGCTTCTACCAAACATGAGACCCTTCTTATAGCATGAGATGTGATATCCAACTCCTTCCCATTCCAATCCTGAGGCCCTTCCGATAGCATGAGATGTGATATCTCAATGCTTCTAATACCAAACCTGAGACCCTCCCTATAGCATAAGATATGATATCCAAGTCCTTCCCATTCCAATCCTGAGACCCTTCCTATGACATGAGATGTGATATCCAACTCCTTCCCATTCCAACCTGAGACCCTTCCTATAGCATGAGATGGGATATCCAACTCCTTCCGAATCCAATCCTGAGACCCTTCCGATAGCATGAGATGTTATCTCTCAATGCTTCTAACAAACCTGAGACCCTTCCTATTTCATGAGATGTGATATCAAACTCCTTCCAATTCCAATCCTGAGACCCTTCCTATAGCATGAGATGTGTTATCTCAATGCTTCTACCAAACCTGAGACCCTTACTATAGCAGGAGATGTGATATCCACTCCTTCTCATTCCAATCCCTGACCCTTCGTATAGCATGAGATGTGATATCTCCATGCTTCTACTGAACCCGAGACCCTTCCTATAGCATGAGATGTGATATCCAACTCCTTCCCATTCCAATCCTGAGACGCTTCCTATAGCATAAGATGTGATTTCTAAATGGTTCTAATTCCAAACCTGAGATTCTTCCTATAACATGAGATGTGATATCTCAATGCTTCTACCAAACCGGGGACCCTTCCTATAGCATGAGATGTGATATCCATCTCCTACCCATTCCAATCCCGAGACCCTTCCTATAGCATGAGATGTAATATCTCAATGCTTCTATCAAACCTGAGACCCTTCCCATAGCATGAGATGTGATATCCAACTCCTTCCCATTCCAATCCCGAGACCCTTCCTATCGCATGAGATGTGATATCTCAATGCTTCTACCAAACCGGGGTTCCTTCCTATAGCATGAGATGTGATATCCATCTCCTACCCATTCCAATCCCGAGACCCTTCCTATAGCATGAGATGTGATATCCATCTCCTTCCCATTCCAATCCCAAGACCCATCCTATAGCATGAGATGTAATATCTCAATGCTTCTACCAATCCTGAGACCCTTCCTATAGCATAAGATGTGATTTCTAAATGGTTCTAATACCAAACCTGAGATCCTTCATATAGCATGAGATGTGATATCTCAATGCTTCTACCAAACCGGGGACCCTTCCTATAGCAGGAGATGTGATATCCACCTCCTACCCATTCCAATCCCGAGACCCTTCCTATAGCATGAGATGTGATATCCATCTCTTTCCCATTCCAATCCCGAGACCCTTCGTATAGCATGAGATGTGATATTTCAATGCTTCTAATACCAAACCTGAGATCCTTCCTATAGCATGAGATGTGATATCCAACTCCTTCCCATTCCAATCCTGAGACCCTTCCGATAGCATGAGATGTGATATCTCAATGCTTCTAATACCAAATCTGAGACCCTCCCTATAGCATAAGATGTGATATCCAAGTCCTTCCCATTCCAATCCTGAGACCCTTCCTATAGCATGAGATGGGATATCCAACTCCTTCCCAATCCAATCCTGAGACCCTTCCGATAGCATGAGATGTAATATCTCAATGCTTCTATCAAACCTGAGACCCTTCCTATAGCATGAGATGTGATATCCAACTCCTTCCCATTCCAATCCCGAGACCCTTCCTATAGCATGAGATGTGCTATCCATCTCCTACCCATTCCAATCCCGAGACCCTTCCTATAGCATGAGATGTGATATCCATCTCCTTCCCATTCCAATCCCAAGACCCTTCCTATAGCATGAGATGTAATATCTCAATGCTTCTACCAATCCTGAGACCCTTCCTATAGCATAAGATGTGATTGCTAAATGGTTCTAATACCAAACCTGAGATCCTTCCTATAGCATGAGATGTGATATCTCAATGCTTCTACCAAACCGGGGACCCTTCCTATAGCATGAGATGTGATATCAACCTCCTACCCATTCCAATCCTGAGACCCTTCCTATAGCATGAGATGTGATATCCATCTCTTTCCCATTCCAATCCCGAGACCCTTCATATAGCATGAGATGTGATATCTCAATGCTTCTAATACCAAACCTGAGATCCTTCCTATAGCATGAGATGTGATATCCAACTCCTTCCCATTCCAATCCTGAGACCCTTCCGATAGTATGAGATGTGATATCTCAATGCTTCTAATACCAAATCTGAGACCCTCCCTATAGCATAAGATGTGATATCCAAGTCCTTCCCATTCCTATCCTGAGACCGTTCCTATAGCATGAGATGTGATATTAAACTCCTTCCCATTCCAATCCTGAGACCCTTCTTATACCATGAGATGTGATATTTCAATACTTCTGATACCAATCCTGAGACCCGCCCTATAACATGAGATGTGATATCCAAATCCTTCCCCTTCCAAACCTGAGACCCTTCCTTTAGCATGAGATGTGATATCCAACTCCTTCCCATTCCAATCTTGAGACCCTTCCGATAGCATGAGATATGATATCTCAATGCTTCTAATATCAAACCGGAGACCCTCTCTATAGCATGAGATGTGATATCCAAGTCCTTCCCATTCCAATCCTGAGACCCTTCCTATAGCATGAGATGTGATATCTCAATGCTTCTAATACCAAACCTGAGACCCTTCCTATAACATGAGATGGGATATCCAACTCCTTCCCATTCCAAACCTGAGACCCTTCCTATGGCATGAGATGTGATATCCAGCTCCTTCCCATTCCAATCCTGAGACCCTTCCTATAGCATGAGATGTGATATCTCAATGCTTCTACTAAACCCAAGACCCTTCCTATAGCATGAGATGTGATATCCAACTCCTTCCCACTACAATCCTGAGACCCTTACTATAGCATAAGATGTGATTTATCAATGGTTCTAATACCAAACCTGAGATCCTTCCTATAACATGAGATGTGATATTCAACTCCTTCCCATTCCAAACCTGAGACCCTTCCTGTAGCATGAGATGTGATATCTCAAAGCTTCTACCAAACCGGGGACCCTTCCGATAGCATGAGATGTGATATCCATCTCCTTCCCATTCCAAACCTGAGACCCTTCCCATAGCATGAGATGTGATATCCAACTTGTTCCCATTCCAATCCTGAGACCCTTCCTATAGCATGAGATGTGATATCTCAATGCATCTAATACCAAACCTGGACTCTTCCTATAGCATGAAATGTGATATCCAACTCCTTCCCATTCCAAACCTGAGACCCTTCCTGTAGCATGAGATGTGATATCTCAATGCTTCTACCAAACATGAGACCATTCTTATAGCATGAGATGTGATATCCAACTCCTTCCCATTCCAATCCTGAGACCCTTCCTATAACATGAGATGTGTTATCCAACTCCTTCCCATTCCAACCTGAGACCCTTCCTATAGCATGAGATGGGATATCCAACTCCTTCCGAATCCAATCCTGAGACCCTTCCGATAGCATGAGATGTTATCTCTCAATGCTTCTAACAAACCTGAGACCCTGCCTATGTCATGAGATGTGATATCAAACTCCTTCCAATTCCAATCCTGAGACCCTTCCTATAGCATGAGATGTGATATCCATCTCCTTCCCTTTCCAATCCTGAGACCCTTCCTATACCATGAGATGTGATATCTCAATGCTTCTAATACCAATCCTGAGACCCGCCCTATAACATGAGATGTGATATCCAAATCCTTCCCCTTCTAAACCTGAGACCCTTCCTTTAGCATGAGATGTGATATCCAACTCCTGCCCATTCCAATCCTGAGACCCATCCGATTGCATGAGATGTGATATCTCAATGCTTCTAATATCAAACCTGAGACCCTCCCTATAGAATGAGATGTGATATCCAAGTCCTTCCCATTCCAATCCTGAGACCCTTCCTATAGCATGAGATGTGATATCTCAATGCTTCTACCAAACCTGAGACCCTTCCTATAGCATGAGATGTGATATCCATCTCCTTCCCATTCCAATCCCGAGACCCTTCCTATAACATGAGATGTAATATCTCAATGCTTCTACCAAACCTGAGACCCTTCCTATAGCATGAGATGTGATATCCAACTCCTTCCCATTCCAATCCCGAGACCCTTCCTATAGCATGAGATGTGATATCTCAATGCTTCTACCAAACCGGGGTCCCTTCCTATAGCATGAGATGTGATATCCATCTCCTACCCATTCCTATCCCCAGACCCTTCCTATAGCATGAGATGTGATATCCATCTCCTTCCCATTCCAATCCCGAGACCCTTCCTATAGCATAAGATGTAATATCTCAATGCTTCTACCAATCCTGAGACCCTTCCTATAGCATAAGATGTGATTTCTAAATGGTTCTAATACCAAACCTGAGATCCTTCCTATAGCATGAGATGTGATATCTCAATGCTTCTACCAAACCGGGGACCCTTCCTATAGCATGAGATGTGATATCCATCTCCTACCCATTCCAATCCCGAGACCCTTCCTATAGCATGAGATGTGATATCCATCTCTTTCCCATTCCAATCCCGAGACCTTTCCTATAGCATGAGATGTGATATCTCAATGCTTCTAATACCAAACCTAAGATCCTTCCTATAGCATGAGATGTGATATCCAACTCCTTCCCATTCCAATCCTGAGACCCTTCCGATAGCATGAGATGTGATATCTCAATGCTTCTAATACCAAATCTGAGACCCTCCCTATAGCATAAGATGTGATATCCAAGTCCTTCCCATTCCAATCCTGAGACCCTTCCTATAACATGAGATGTTTTATCCAACTCCTTCCCATCCCAACCTGAGACCCTTCCTATAGCATGAGATGGGATATCCAACTCCTTCCCAATCCAATCCTGAGACCCTTCTTATACCATGAGATGTGATATTTCAATACTTCTAATACCAATCCTGAGACCCGCCCTATAACATGAGATGTGATATCCAAATCCTTCCCTTTCCAAACCTGAGACCCTTCCTTTAGCATGAGATGTGATATCCAACTCCTTCCCATTCCAATCCTGAGACCCTTCCGATATCTCAATGCTTCTAATATCAAACCTGAGACCCTCCCTATAGCATGAGATGTGATATCCAAGTCCTTCCCATTCCAATCCTGAGACCCTTCCTATAGCATGAGATGTGATATCTCAATGCTTCTAATACCAAACCTGAGACCCTTCCTATAACATGAGATGGGATATCCAACTCCTTCCCATTCCAAACCTGAGACCCTTCCTATGACATGAGATGTGATATCCAGCTCCTTCCCATTCAAATCCTGAGACCCTTCCTATAGCATGAGATGTGATATCTCAATGCTTCTACTAAACCCAAGACCCTTCTTATAGCATGAGATGTGATATCCAACTCCTTCCCATTCCAATCCTGAGACCCTTCTTATACCATGAGATGTGATATTTCAATACTTATAATACCATTCCTGAGACCCGCCCTATAACATGATATGTGATATCCAAATCCTTCCCCTTCCAAACCTGAGACCCTTCCTTTAGCATGAGATGTGATATCCAACTCCTTCCCATTCCAATCCTGAGACCCTTCCGATAGCATGAGATGTGATATCTCAATGCTTATAATATCAAACCTGAGACCCTCCCTATAGCATGAGATGTGATATCCAAGTCCTTCCCATTCCAATCCTGAGATCCTTCCTATAGCATGAGATGTGATATCTCAATGCTTCTAATACCAAACCTGAGACCCTTCCTATAACATGAGATGGGATATCCAACTCCTTCCCATTTCAAACCTGAGACCCTTCCTATGGCATGAGATGTGATATCCAGCTCCTTCCCATTCAAATCCTGAGACCCTTTCTATAGCATGAGATGTGATATCTCAATGCTTCTACTAAACCCAAGACCCTTCCTATAGCATGAGATGTGATATCCAACTCCTTCCCATTACAATCCTGAGACCCTTCCTATAGCATAAGATGTGATTTATCAATGGTTCTAATACCAAACCTGAGATCCTTCCTATAACATGAGATGTGGTATTCAACTCCTTCCGATTCCAAACCTGAGACCCTTCCTATAGCATGAGATGTGATATCTCAATGCTTCTACCAAACCGGGGACCCTTCCGATAACATGAGATGTGATATCCATCTCCTTCCCATTCCAATCACGAGACCCTTCCTATAGCATGAGATGTGATATCCATCTCCTTCCCATTCCAATCCCGAGACCCTTCCTATAGCATGAGATGTGAAATCTCAATGGTTCTACAAAACCTGAGACCCTTCCTATAGCATGAGATGAGATATCCAACTCCTTCCCATTCAAATCCCGAGACCCTTCCTATAGCATGAGATGTGATATCTCAATGCTTCTAATACCAAACCTGAGATCCTTCCTATAGCATGAGATGTGATATCCAACTCCTTTCCATTCCAAACCTGAGACACTTCCTATAGCATGAGATGTGATATCTCAATGCTTCTACCAAACATGAGACCCTTCCTATAGCATGAGATGTGATATCTCACTGCTTCTAATACCAAAACTGAGACCCTTCCTATAGCATGAGATGTGATATCCAACTGCTTCCGATTCCAATCGTGAGACCCTTCCGATAGCATGAGATGTGATATCTTAATGCTTCTAATACCACACCTGAGACCCTCCCTGTTAAGACGGATTTCTGAACTCTGTCCTGGTGGCGCAGAAGTTCAGAAGGCCAACCTAATTACTTGGAACAGGGTAACCTCTGGACAAGCCAGACCAATCAAGGTAGCGATCGCGGCGGTCAAGACTAGGTCTCAAGAGGGGTGAGGGTGACTGAAAGCCCACAGTGAGCACACAAAGTAAGAGCGCTTACAAACTACTCCAAACAGTTGTTTATATCAAAAATAGATACACATTTATTATAAGGCCTTGAAACTAATAACCACAGTAAAAGCAGCAATATACAACGATATTAAACCAACACATACACTATCCACCCAATATATATACAGAATACACAGTTTCACAGCATTAGCAGCACGAAATATGTTATCCACCTGCAGGGGAAGGAAAACAGGCAGTGCGAACCAATGCGTGTGATATGTCCGCCTTCTGAGGCCCCTAACTAGATGGTAGTCCAATCCCTACGAAGAGTGGAGCCTAGCGCTCAAAAGTACCTGCACACGCCGGTGCCAATGGGCAGAAGGTGAAGCTCTTCGGAGGACGTTGAACAGCTCTGTAGGGAGCTCTAATGAAGGAGAACACGGTCCGCGACTCTAGCGCAGCCTCCACTGTGAGGCAGAAGCAGGGCGCGAGTACGGACAAGGGGTGCTGTATTCACAGCGGGGAAAAGCAAAGGGCACTGCAGGAGGGCGACCAGATCCTAGCTAATCTACTCACCGGTCCCCGAAGCAAGCAGGCCCGAGCTTCTCCTCGATAGATGCAGCTTCTGGCAGGTTCTGAAGAGCAGGGAACGTCTCGTCGTCGTGCAGAGTAAAAAGACGTCCCGATCGAAGAAACAAGCACAGTTTTGTCGCCACAGCAGGGCAACGGAACGGCCGGGTGTATTCAAGCCAAACGAGCACTGCTCACCTCTAGCTTAGGGTTGCTAAGCAAACGAAGCGTGTGAGCGTGCCCCGGACTCAGAATACCACCCAACCTGTCGGCGATTACAGAGCAGGACTCCTTAGTAAGCTGGTCAGTCAACTGGATGGCCCAGAGACACTTCCGAAGGCTTACGGCAGGAGTTGATGAAGGTGCCGGGAATAGCTGGTCCTGCTATTCCAATAGGTCGAAGCGCCAGTACAGGCCTTCTTGTTCGATCTTAGGTGGAAAGGGCTTCACCGGACGACAGCAATGAGGAGCAGAAGTTCTTCAGGGGGTCACCAGCGATTCCTCGGTCCAGCCTTGTGTTCGCAGGATACTTGGCTCCTGTATCCCTGGGTTCGTAAGAACTCAGGAGATCGACATGGTAGTGGTGTTTCCAGCTCCCTCTTATCCACGGTTCCCTTCGCGCCAAAACGGAGGGGAGCCAATGGGAGATCCGCTCATCAACACACATACCATACGTGGACCAATCACGGACCACAGTGGTCCCAGGCATTCACACCACCCTAGACTCTCTGGCACCCAGGATGTGTATTGGGACCAGACAGCCCAGCCCACATCCTGGGGGCACTCAAACGACATGTAGAAGCCCGCGAAAGCAACCGTGTTTCGCGGGAAACTACATGCCCAAATAAGGAAGGCCCCGGGTCGCCTGACCCGGGGGAAGGTAAAGGGAGCAAGACGGACAGTGGACGAGACAAAGGAGCCTCGTGGTCCGGCCATTTTGGGTAGCCGGGCCACCCTTTTGTGTTCGCGGCAAAAAGGTGCTCAGAACGGCAAAAGGAGCTCAAAATAAACCAAATGATCGCTGCCACCAGCCCAGTCCCTGAATGACTTGCACCGATCCAAAAACCATCCTACAAGAGTGTCTAGGGTCTGTAGAAGGCTAGAGACCCAAGAGAGCTGTAACTTAGCTTACAGTGCCCTCTTGTGTCGTGTTGCACTAAAATGGCGACACGATAAAAGAAACTACGGGAAACAGCGTTCCCCGGTACTGACTGTCTTAAGGGCATGTCAGTTTCCCCGTAAGAAAGGAGCGAAAGCCCAGAGGAGTACGGCAGAAGGCTGCACTTCTCTGGCAAAGTCAAGAAAACAGGTTGAAAACAATAGCAAAAAGTTTAGGGGTTGCCACATGGAAGGAAAGTTCCCTACAATAACGAAATCTTTCCTAACACTCGCCCCTCCCAGACTATGGACAGGGGGAACTAATCCACCCCTGGATGAGTCTCTTGTTCAGGTCGGTAAAACATTCTGGACAACCCATCAGCATTGCTATGTTGGACACCTGGCCTATGCTCAATAGTGAAGTCGAAGCCTTGTAGACTTATGGACCACCTAAGCAACTTTGGATTCTCCCCCTTCATGTTCATTAGCCACTTTAACGGCTTATGGTCAGTCTGCACAGGGAAGTGGGTCCCATAGAGGTAGGGCCGCAGCTTCCTTAGGGCCCACACAACAGAGAAACATTCTTTCTCTACCGTGGACCATCTGAGCTCTCTGTCCTTAAGCTGGCGACTAATAAAACCGATAGGGTGTTCCTTACCCTTCTCATCTACTTGCGATAGTACAGCTCCTATCCCAGTGTCAGAGGCATCCGTCTGCACGATAAAAGGTCTTTGATAATCAGGGGCCCTGAGCACAGGGGCCTGGCACAAGGAGTCTTTCAAGCCATTGAAGGCCTTCTCACACTCGTCAGTCCAAGTTACCTTCTTGGGTTTCTTCGGAGTTGTGAGGGCAGTCAGAGGAGCAGCTATGGTGCCATAGTCTGCCACAAAATTGCGGTAATAACCCGTGAGTCCTAAGAAGGCTCTCACTTGGGTTTGTGTAGTGGGGGTAGGCCAGTCTTGTACTGCTTGTACCTTACTGGATAGAGGCTGTCTCCTCCCTCCAACTACTTCATGTCCAAGGTAAACCACTGAGCCTTGTCCATTTTGGTGAGGGGCCACTCGGACACCCTCAAAAGAGCTATCTGAAGGACTGCTTGGGAACAGGTTGGGGAGAGGTTCAGACTCCTCTCCCACAACGTCTGAAGCCAGTAGCAGTGCTGCGATTTCGACGCTTGGGCCGAAAGCCTTCAGCCTATTCACGGGAAGCACTTTTGGAGCCTGTCCAGGCCTTCCAAGGTCCACTGAATAGTTAACCTCACCCAGGGGCTCCACCACTGGGTAAGGGCCTGACCATTTGTCCTGTAAAGCTCGAGGCCTTATGAGATTCATGATCAGGACTTGCTGACCAAGTGTAAAGTTGATGAGGGAAGCTTTCTGGTCGTACCAATGTTTCACCAGCGCTTGCCCTGCCTTCAATTTAACACTAGCCAAGCCCATCAGAAGTACCATCCGTTTTCTGAGCCCTAGCACATAATCAACTACATTGGTAGTAACAGGGGGAGTGGGCATCTCCCATCCCTCCTTGACAATGGCTAAGGGTCCCCGTACGGGATGACCGAACAGAAGTTCGAAGGGGCTGAAGCCAACACCCTCCTGTGGTACCTCTCGGTAGGCAAACAGTAAGCATGAAACAAGAAGATCCCATTCTCTTCCCTGAGGCTCCTCCAGAGCCCCAATCATGCTCGTTAACGTCCTGTTGAAACGCCCCCCCAGACCATCGGTCTGGGGGCGGTATGCAGAAGAGAACCTGTAGGTGACCCCACATTCTTTCCACATAGCCTGCCTATACTTCGACATAAAGTTGCTGCCATGATCCGACACAACTTCTTTAGGGAAGCCAACCCTAGTGAACATGCCGAGTAAAGCTTCTGCAACTGGCTTGGCAGTTACAGTTGTAAATGGGACGGCCTCAGGATACCTGGTTGCATGGTCGACCAGCACCAGGATAAACCTATTGCCTGAGGATGTTTGCGGGTCAAGGGGACCAACCATGTCGATCCCTACCCTTTCAAATGGTACCCCCACAACTGGGAGCGGTACCAACGGAGCTTGGATTGTCGCGCCAACCTTACCAGACAACTGGCAGGCGGCACAACTCCTGCAGTGACTTTCTACTTGCTCCCCCATCTTGGGCCAGTAGAAGTGCATGGATAACCTTTGCTTGGTCCTCCTCATACCAAGGTGACCAGCAAGGTGAACGACATGCGCCAACTGCAGGAGGAAGGGCCTAACAGCAAGGGAAACCACCAACCTCCTATGGTCTCCTTCTGTAGACTCTGTGGGCTCACTATAAAGGAGTCCACCTTCCTGGTAAATCCTTTGCAACCCAGGAGGTTCACCCTCAAGCTGGGAGCAGGCCTGTCTCCTTAGGCCTTCCAGAGATGGGCACTCACGTTGGCCCTTACTGAAGTCGTCCCTATCAGGACCTCCTTCAACTAACAAGTCTTTTAGTTCAGGATGGTCGTTGGGGTCGAACACTTCAGGCATCGCCACCTCCTCGTCAGGCTCGGGCGATTGACCAACTCCCTCCACCGCAGTGGTAGGCGAGCTCGGGGGAATATTCTCTTTCCCCCGTCGGGACTTGTTGACTCCTTTCGCCTTGGGTTTCCCCTTCGGCTGGGGCGGCGTATTGGACTTGGCCAATGCTGCCCGTGCTTGAGACCGTGTGTAGGGTCTTTCGGCAGTGTCTCCTACGAGCCCTAGAGCTCTGAGATCATTGCCCAACAAGACCTTTCCCGGGACGTTTCTCTGAATGCTCACTGGAATCCTAACTGCTGTACCATTTAAAGTTAGATTAACAGGGATCACGGGAAACATACGGAGGGGGCCGTCAGCCAACTTAGTGGGCATCAGAGGAGCTCTGGCAACTTCCTCTGAGTCTACCAAGGTAGAATCCACTACAGTTCGACTGCACCCACTATCCCTAAGAGCTGGAGTATCCACTCCATTGATCAGCACACTGTCTTTAAAGTAGTGCTTGGTATTATCCGGAATCCTAGCATACGCCTCTGCGACTTTAGGCTCCCAGGAACCCAGGGACACTAAAACTACCTCAGCCTCTATTCCGCTGGGAAATGAGTCTGAGGAGAAGGATGCTCCTGTAATCTCTTCTTCCTCGTAGGAGGAGAAGGCCAGATTAGCGGAGTGGACCCCCAAAGGTCTAACCTTACAACGGGGATCCCCCTTCACATGGTCAGTTGCTCCACAAGAAAAACAAGCCCCATTGGGTCTGTTTACGTAGGGAGGCTTATTATAACCAGAGTTCTGTTTCGGAGGCGAACCTCCGCTACCCTGTGAGTTCTCGTATGGCTTACCCTTATTTTTCTTTTTGTGGCCCTTATGGGAAGAAGATTTAGCAGATTCCCCACCCTCCATATCTTTGGACTTTTTCCCTTCCTCCTGCTTACCAGGATGAGTTTTGTCCTTATGGGACACTCGATGTGACACCCATAAATCTGCTGCAATGGCCAGCTTCTTAGGATCTATCTCCTTCGAATCGGCCAAATGCTGCTTAAGCTCCGGGGAAGAAGAAGCAAAAATGTGTTCCAGCATGACCAGATTGATCATGCCTTCGAAGGTAGAAACCTTATAACCTTCAACCCAGCCAGTCAAGTTTTTCAGGGACTCAGCTACATACGACACCCAAGTACCACCTTCCTTTTTCTTATACTCTCTAAACCTTTTCAAATATTGGGTCGGAGTCTTCCCAAACTTTAAAATGAGAGTCTGCTTCAACATTGCAAAATCAGCGCGCTCAGCCTTCGACATTTCCATAATGGCACTGCAACCAGAATGGGGCAGTCTGCTGAGTAACCATGCAATCTTATCCGCATTATCAACCTCCTGAACCTCGCATGCATACTCAAACGCATTTAACCAGTCCATAATGTCATTTCGTTCCTCATACACACTGAGCAGATCTTTTGGAAACCGTGGATGAGAGGAAGCCCCAGAACCATGTCCAGGACCCTTGGACCCATTTGCGAACTGAAGCTTGGCCAGTTCCAACTGGTGATCCCTGTCTTTTTGTTTTTCTGCCTGTTCGATTTTCAGTTTGGCTATGCTGAATTCAAGCTCCTGCTGCCTAAACCGCAGCTCTTGCTTCTTGAATTCAAGCATAGCCTCCCCATCAATACTGGCAGAGGAAACGTTAGACATTACATCCTCCCTGTCCTCGTGGTCGTGATGGATCAGTGCAGCGGCAGAACCGTCGGTTCTGCCAGTGAGAGCAGCCCCACCACCTTCTGCACTGTCCTCGGAAGTTATAGCGTCAAGCTGCGCTTCTTGCCACGCCACGATTCTCTGGATCATTTCCAATTTAGTGCCTTGAGAGGAAACCCCTCTCTCTGCACACATCTTCTTCAATGTTTCAGATTTCGAAGCATTTAAGGTTAATAAAGTATTCGTTTCCATACTGTTGATAGGACTATGGCCTTTTTAACGTTATATTCAATACTTTACTGCGTGTCCTGGTTGGAATAACCTGAAAACGCCTTAGCTCGTGCGCAACACTGGATACCTTCAGTCGTATCCCACCGCTGCCACCAATTTGTTAAGACGGATTTCTGAACTCTGTCCTGGTGGCGCAGAAGTTCAGAAGGCCAACCTAATTACTTGGAACAGGGTAACCTCTGGACAAGCCAGACCAATCAAGGTAGCGATCGCGGCGGTCAAGACTAGGTCTCAAGAGGGGTGAGGGTGACTGAAAGCCCACAGTGAGCACACAAAGTAAGAGCGCTTACAAACTACTCCAAACAGTTGTTTATATCAAAAATAGATACACATTTATTATAAGGCCTTGAAACTAATAACCACAGTAAAAGCAGCAATATACAACGATATTAAACCAACACATACACTATCCACCCAATATATATACAGAATACACAGTTTCACAGCATTAGCAGCACGAAATATGTTATCCACCTGCAGGGGAAGGAAAACAGGCAGTGCGAACCAATGCGTGTGATATGTCCGCCTTCTGAGGCCCCTAACTAGATGGTAGTCCAATCCCTACGAAGAGTGGAGCCTAGCGCTCAAAAGTACCTGCACACGCCGGTGCCAATGGGCAGAAGGTGAAGCTCTTCGGAGGACGTTGAACAGCTCTGTAGGGAGCTCTAATGAAGGAGAACACGGTCCGCGACTCTAGCGCAGCCTCCACTGTGAGGCAGAAGCAGGGCGCGAGTACGGACAAGGGGTGCTGTATTCACAGCGGGGAAAAGCAAAGGGCACTGCAGGAGGGCGACCAGATCCTAGCTAATCTACTCACCGGTCCCCGAAGCAAGCAGGCCCGAGCTTCTCCTCGATAGATGCAGCTTCTGGCAGGTTCTGAAGAGCAGGGAACGTCTCGTCGTCGTGCAGAGTAAAAAGACGTCCCGATCGAAGAAACAAGCACAGTTTTGTCGCCACAGCAGGGCAACGGAACGGCCGGGTGTATTCAAGCCAAACGAGCACTGCTCACCTCTAGCTTAGGGTTGCTAAGCAAACGAAGCGTGTGAGCGTGCCCCGGACTCAGAATACCACCCAACCTGTCGGCGATTACAGAGCAGGACTCCTTAGTAAGCTGGTCAGTCAACTGGATGGCCCAGAGACACTTCCGAAGGCTTACGGCAGGAGTTGATGAAGGTGCCGGGAATAGCTGGTCCTGCTATTCCAATAGGTCGAAGCGCCAGTACAGGCCTTCTTGTTCGATCTTAGGTGGAAAGGGCTTCACCGGACGACAGCAATGAGGAGCAGAAGTTCTTCAGGGGGTCACCAGCGATTCCTCGGTCCAGCCTTGTGTTCGCAGGATACTTGGCTCCTGTATCCCTGGGTTCGTAAGAACTCAGGAGATCGACATGGTAGTGGTGTTTCCAGCTCCCTCTTATCCACGGTTCCCTTCGCGCCAAAACGGAGGGGAGCCAATGGGAGATCCGCTCATCAACACACATACCATACGTGGACCAATCACGGACCACAGTGGTCCCAGGCATTCACACCACCCTAGACTCTCTGGCACCCAGGATGTGTATTGGGACCAGACAGCCCAGCCCACATCCTGGGGGCACTCAAACGACATGTAGAAGCCCGCGAAAGCAACCGTGTTTCGCGGGAAACTACATGCCCAAATAAGGAAGGCCCCGGGTCGCCTGACCCGGGGAAAGGTAAAGGGAGCAAGACGGACAGTGGACGAGACAAAGGAGCCTCGTGGTCCGGCCATTTTGGGTAGCCGGGCCACCCTTTTGTGTTCGCGGCAAAAAGGTGCTCAGAACGGCAAAAGGAGCTCAAAATAAACCAAATGATCGCTGCCACCAGCCCAGTCCCTGAATGACTTGCACCGATCCAAAAACCATCCTACAAGAGTGTCTAGGGTCTGTAGAAGGCTAGAGACCCAAGAGAGCTGTAACTTAGCTTACAGTGCCCTCTTGTGTCGTGTTGCACTAAAATGGCGACACGATAAAAGAAACTACGGGAAACAGCGTTCCCCGGTACTGACTGTCTTAAGGGCATGTCAGTTTCCCCGTAAGAAAGGAGCGAAAGCCCAGAGGAGTACGGCAGAAGGCTGCACTTCTCTGGCAAAGTCAAGAAAACAGGTTGAAAACAATAGCAAAAAGTTTAGGGGTTGCCACATGGAAGGAAAGTTCCCTACAATAACGAAATCTTTCCTAACACTCCCTATAGCATAAGATGTGATATCCAAGTCCTTCCCATTCCAATCCTGAGACCCTTCCTATAACATGAGATGTGATATCCAACTCCTTCCCATTCCAACCTGAGACCCGTTCCTATAGCATGAGATGTGATATCTCAATGCTTCTAATACCAAACCTGAGACCCTTCCTATAACATGAGATGGGATATCCAACTCCTTCCCATTCCAATCCTGAGACCCTTCTGATAGCAGAGGTGTGATATCTTAATGCTTATACCAAACCCGAGACCCTTCATATGGCATGAGATGTGATATCCAACACCTTCCCATTCCAATCCTGAGACCCTTCCTATAGCATGAGATGTGTTATCTCAATGCATCTACCAAACCTGAGACCCTTCCTATAGCATAAGATGTGATATCCAACTCCTTCCCATTACAATCCTGAGACCCTTCCTATAGCATGAGATGTGATATCTCAATGCTTCTAATACCAAACATGAGATCCTTCCTATAACATGATATGTGATATCCAACTTCTTCCCATTCCAAACCTGAGACCCTTCCTATAGCATGAGATGTGATTTCCAACTCCTTCCCATTCCGATCCTGAGACCCTTCCTATACCATGGGATGTGATATCTCAATGCTTCTAAAACCAACCCTGAGAACCATCCTATAACATGAGATGTGATATCTAAATCCTTCCCTTTCCAAACCTGAGACCCTTCCTTTAGCATGTGATGTGATATCCAACTCCTTCCCATTCCAATCCTGCGTCCCTTCCTATAGCATGAGATTTGATATCTCAGTGCTTCTAATACCAAACCTGAGACCCTTCCTATAACATGAGATGTGATATCCAACTCCTTTCGATTCCAATCCTGAGACCCTTCTTATACCATGAGATGTGATATCTCAATGCTTCTAATACCAAACCTGAGACCTGTCCTATTACATGAGATGTGATATCCAAATCCTTCCCATTCCAATCCTGAGACCCTGCATATAGCATGAAATGTGATATCTCAATGTTTCTAATACCAAACCTGAGACTCTTCCTATAGCAAGAGATGTGATATCCAAATCCTTCCCATTCCAAACCTGAGACCCTTCCCATAGCATGAGAAGTGATATCCAACTCCTTCCCATTCCAATCCTGAGACCCTTCCTATAGCATGAGATGTGATATCTCAATGCATCTAATACCAAACCTGGACTCTTCCTATAGCATGAAATGTGATATCCAACTCCTTCCCATTCCAAACCTGAGACCCTTCCTATAGCATGAGATGTGATATCTCAATGCTTCTACCAAACATGAGACCCTTCCTATAGAATGAGATGTGATATCTCAATGCATCTAATACCAAACCTGAGACCCTTCGTATAGCATGAGATGGGATATCCATCTCCTTCTCAATCCAATCATGAGACCCTTCCGATAGCATGAGATGTGATATCTCAATGCTTCTAATACCAAACCTGAGACCCTCCCTATAGCATAAGATATGATATCCAAGTCCTTCCCATTCCAATCCTGAGACCCTTCCTATAACATGTGATGTGATATCCAACTCCTTCCCATTCCAACCTGAGACCCTTCCTATAGCATGAGATGGGATATCCAACTCCTTCCCAATCCAATCCTGAGACCCTTCCGATAGCATGAGATGTTATCTCTCAATGCTTCTAACAAACCTGAACCCTTCCTATGTCATGAGATGTGATATCAAACTCCTTCCAATTCCAATCCTGAGACCCTTCCTATAGCATGAGATGTGATATCCAACTCCTTCCCATTCCAATCCCCTGACCCTTCCTATAGCATGAGATGTGATATCCTAATGCTTCTAATACCAAACCTGAGACCCTCCCTATAGCATAAGATGTGATATCCAAGTCCTTCCCATTCCAATTCTGAGACCCTTCCTAAAACATGAGATGTGATATCCAACTCCTTCCCATTCCAACCTGAAACCCTTCCTATAGCATGAGATGTGATATCATCTCCTTCCCAATCCAATCATGAGACCCTTCCGATAGCATGAGATGTGTTATCTCAATGGTTCTACCAAACCTGAGACCCTTCCTTTAGCATAAGATATGATATCCAAGTCCTTCCCATTCCAATCCTGAGACCCTTCCTATAACATGAGATATGATATCCAACTCCTTCCCATTCCAACCTGAGACCCTTCCTATAGCATGAGATGGGATATCCAACTCCTTCCCAATCCAATCCTGAGACCCTTCCGATAGCATGAGATGTTATCTCTCAATGCTTCTAACAAACCTGAGACCCTTCCTATGTCATGAGATGTGATATCAAACTCCTTCCAATTCCAATCCTGAGACCCTTCCTATAGCATGAGATGTGATATCCAACTCCTTCCCATTCCAATCCCCTGACCCTTCCTATAGCATGAGATGTGATATCTTAATGCTTCTAATACCAAACCTGAGACCCTCCCTATAGCATAAGATGTGATATCCAAGTCCTTCCCATTCCAATCCTGAGACCCTTCCTATAACATGAGATGTGATATCCAACTCCTTCCCATTCCAACCTGAAACCCTTCCTATAGCATGAGATGTGATATCATCTCCTTCCCAATCCAATCATGAGACCCTTCCGATAGCATGAGATGTGTTATCTCAATGGTTCTACCAAACCTGAGACCCTTCCTTTAGCATGTGATGTGATATCCAACTCCTTCCCATTCCAATCCTGAGACACTTCCTGTAGCATGAGATGTGATATCTCAATGCTTCTAATACCAAACCTGGACCCTTCCTATAGCATGAGATATGATATCCAACTCCTTCCCATTCCAATCCTGCGTCCCTTCCTATAGCATGAGATTTGATATCTCAGTGCTTCTAATACCAAACCTGAGACCCTTCCTATAACATGAGATGTGATATCCAACTCCTTCCGATTCCAATCCTGAGACCCTTCCTATACAATGAGATGTGATATCTCAATGCTTCTAATACCAAACCTGAGACCTGTCCTATTACATGAGATGTGATATCCAAATCCTTACCATTCTAATCCTGAGACCCTTCCTATAGCATGAGATGTGATATCTCAATGTTTCTAATACCAAACTTGAGACCCTTCCTATAGCAAGAGATGTGATATCCAAATCCTTCCCATTCCAAACCTGAGACCTTTCTCATAGCATGAGATGTGATATCCAACTCCTTCCCATTCCAATCCTGAGACCCTTCCTATAGCATGAGATGTGATTCTCAATGCTTCTGATACCAAACCTGAGACCTGTCCTATTGCATGAGATGTGATATCCAAATCCTTCCCATTCCAATCTTGAGACCCTTCCTATAGCATGAGATGTGATATCTCAATGTTTCTAATGCCAAACCTGAGACCCTTCCTATAGCAAGAGATGTGATATCCAAATCCTTCCCATTCCAAACCTGCCTGAGACCCTTCCCATAGCATGAGATGTGATATCCAACTCCTTCCCATTCCAATCCTGAGACCCTTCCTATAGCATGAGATGTGATATCTCAATGCTTCTACCAAACATAAGACCCTTCCTATAACATGAGATGTGATATCCAACTCCTTCCCATTCCAACCTGAGACCCTTCGTATAGCATGAGATGGGATATCCATCTCCTTCCCAATCCAATCATGAGACCCTTCCGATAGCATGAGATGTGATATCTCAATACTTCTAACAAACCTGAGACCTGCCCTATAACATGAGATGTGATATCCAAATCCTTCCCCTTCCAAACCTGAGACCCTTCCTTTAGCATGAGATGGGATATCAAACTCCTTCCCATTCCAATCCTGACACCCTTCCGATTGCATGACATGTGATATCTCAATGCTTCTAATATCAAACCTGAGACCCTCCCTATAGCATGAGATGTGATATCCAAGTCTTTCCCATTCCAATCCTGAGACCCTTCCTATAGCATGAGATGTGATATCTCAATGCTTCTAATACCAAACCTGGGACCCTTCCTATAACATGAGATGGGATATCCAACTCCTTCCCATTCCAATCCTGAGACCCTTCTGATAGCAGAGGTGTGATATTTTAATGCTTATACCAAACCTGAGACCCTTCCTATGGCATGAGATGTGATATCCAACTCCTTCCCATTCCAATCCTGAGACCCTTCCTATAGCATGAGATGTGTTATCTCAATGGTTCTACAAACCTGAGACCCTTCCTATAGCATAAGATGTGATATCCAACTCCTTCCCATTCCAATCCTGAGACCCTTCCTATAGCATGAGATGTGATATCTCAATGCTTCTAATACCAAACATGAGATCCTTCCTATAACATGAGACGTGATATCCAACTCCTTCCCATTCCAAACCTGAGACCCTTCCTTTAGCATGAGATGGGATATCAAACTCCTTCCCATTCCAATCCTGACACCCTTCCGATTGCATGAGATGTGATATCTCAATGCTTCTAAAACCAACCCTGAGACCTGTCCTATTACATGAGATGTGATATCCAAATCCTTACCATTCTAATCCTGAGACCCTTCCTATAGCATGATATGTGATATCTCAATGTTTCTAATACCAAACTTGAGACCCTTCATATAACATGAGATGTTAAATCTAAATCCTTCCCTTTCCAAACCTGAGACCCTTCCTTTAGCATGTGATGTGATATCCAACTCCTTCCCATTCCAATCCTGAGACCCTTCCTATAGCATGAGATGTGATATCTCAGTGCTTCTAATACCAAACCTGAGACCCTTCCTATAACATGAGATGTGATATTCAACTCCTTCCCATTCCAATCCTGAGACCCTTCCTATACCATGAGATGTGATATCTCAATGCTTCTAATACCAAACCTGAGACCTGTCCTATTACATGAGATGTGATATCCAAATCCTTACCATTCTAATCCTGAGACCCTTCCTATAGCATGATATGTGATATCTCAATGTTTCTAATACCAAACTTGAGACCCTTCCTATAGCAAGAGATGTGATATCCAAATCCTTCCCATTCCAAACCTGAGACCTTCCCATAGCGTGAGATGTGATACCCAACTACTTCCCATTCCAATCCTGAGTCCCTTCCTATAGCATGTGATGTGATATCTCAATGCTTCTAATACCAAACCTGAGACCTGTCCTATTGCATGAGATGTGATATCCAAATCCTTCCCATTCCAATCTTGAGACCCTTCCTATAGCATGAGATGTGATATCTCAATGTTTCTAATGCCAAACCTGAGACCCTTCCTATATCAAGAGATGTGATATCCAAATCCTTCCCATTCCAAACCTGCCTGAGACCCTTCCCATAGCATGAGATGTGATATCCAACTCCTTCCCATTCCAATCCTGAGACCCTTCCTATAGCATGAGATGTGATATCTCAATGCTTCTACCAAACATAAGACCCTTCCTATAACATGAGATGTGATATCCAACTCCTTCCCATTCCAACCTGAGACCCTTCGTATAGCATGAGATGGGATATCCATCTCCTTCCCAATCCAATCATGAGACCCTTCCGATAGCATGAGATGTGATATCTCAATACTTCTAACAAACCTGAGACCTGCCCTATAACATGAGATGTGATATCCAAATCCTTCCCCTTCCAAACCTGAGACCCTTCCTTTAGCATGAGATGGGATATCAAACTCCTTCCCATTCCAATCCTGACACCCTTCCGATTGCATGACATGTGATATCTCAATGCTTCTAATATCAAACCTGAGACCCTCCCTATAGCATGAGATGTGATATCCAAGTCTTTCCCATTCCAATCCTGAGACCCTTCCTATAGCATGAGATGTGATATCTCAATGCTTCTAATACCAAACCTGGGACCCTTCCTATAACATGAGATGGGATATCCAACTCCTTCCCATTCCAATCCTGAGACCCTTCTGATAGCAGAGGTGTGATATTTTAATGCTTATACCAAACCTGAGACCCTTCCTATGGCATGAGATGTGATATCCAACTCCTTCCCATTCCAATCCTGAGACCCTTCCTATAGCATGAGATGTGTTATCTCAATGGTTCTACAAACCTGAGACCCTTCCTATAGCATAAGATGTGATATCCAACTCCTTCCCATTCCAATCCTGAGACCCTTCCTATAGCATGAGATGTGATATCTCAATGCTTCTAATACCAAACATGAGATCCTTCCTATAACATGAGACGTGATATCCAACTCCTTCCCATTCCAAACCTGAGACCCTTCCTTTAGCATGAGATGGGATATCAAACTCCTTCCCATTCCAATCCTGACACCCTTCCGATTGCATGAGATGTGATATCTCAATGCTTCTAAAACCAACCCTGAGACCTGTCCTATTACATGAGATGTGATATCCAAATCCTTACCATTCTAATCCTGAGACCCTTCCTATAGCATGATATGTGATATCTCAATGTTTCTAATACCAAACTTGAGACCCTTCATATAACATGAGATGTTAAATCTAAATCCTTCCCTTTCCAAACCTGAGACCCTTCCTTTAGCATGTGATGTGATATCCAACTCCTTCCCATTCCAATCCTGAGACCCTTCCTATAGCATGAGATGTGATATCTCAGTGCTTCTAATACCAAACCTGAGACCCTTCCTATAACATGAGATGTGATATTCAACTCCTTCCCATTCCAATCCTGAGACCCTTCCTATACCATGAGATGTGATATCTCAATGCTTCTAATACCAAACCTGAGACCTGTCCTATTACATGAGATGTGATATCCAAATCCTTACCATTCTAATCCTGAGACCCTTCCTATAGCATGATATGTGATATCTCAATGTTTCTAATACCAAACTTGAGACCCTTCCTATAGCAAGAGATGTGATATCCAAATCCTTCCCATTCCAAACCTGAGACCTTCCCATAGCGTGAGATGTGATACCCAACTACTTCCCATTCCAATCCTGAGTCCCTTCCTATAGCATGTGATGTGATATCTCAATGCTTCTAATACCAAACCTGAGACCTGTCCTATTGCATGAGATGTGATATCCAAATCCTTCCCATTCCAATCTTGAGACCCTTCCTATAGCATGAGATGTGATATCTCAATGTTTCTAATACCAAACCTGAGACCCTTCCTATATCAAGAGATGTGATATCCAAATCCTTCCCATTCCAAACCTGAGACCCTTCCCATAGCATGAGATGTGATATCCAACTCCTTCCCATTCCAATCCTGAGACCCTTCCTATAGCATGAGATGTGATATCTCAATGCTTCTAATCCCAAACCTGAGATCCTTCCTATAGCATGAGATGTGAAATCCAACTCCTTCCCATTCCAATCATGAGACCCTTCCGATAGCATGAGATGTGATATCTCAATGCATCTAATACCAAACCTGGACTCTTCCTATAGCATGAAATGTGATATCCAACTCCTTCCCATTCCAAACCTGAGACCCTTCCTATAGCATGAGATGTGATATCTCAATGCTTCTACCAAACATGAGACCCTTCCTATAGCATGAGATGTGATATCCAACTCCTTCCCATTTCAATCCTGAGACCCTTCCGATAGCATGAGATGTGATATCTCAATGCTTCTAATACCAAACCTGAGACCCTCCCTATAGCATAAGATATGATATCCAAGTCCTTCCCATTCTAATCCTGAGACCCTTCCTATAACATGAGATGTGATATCCAACTCCTTCCCATTCCAACCTGAGACCCTTCCTATAACATGAGATGGGATATCCAACTCCTTCCCAATCCAATCCTGAGACCCTTCCGATAGCATGCGATGTGATATCTCAATGCTTCTAACAAACCTGAGACCCTTCCTATCTCATGAGATGTGATATCAAACTCCTTCCCATTCCAATCCTGAGACCCTTCCTATAGCATGAGATGTGATATCCAACTCCTTCCAATCCTGAGACCCTTCTTATACCATGAGATGTGATATTTCAATACTTCTAATACCAATCCTGAGACCCGCCCTATAACATGAGATGTGATATCCAAATCCTTCCCCTTCCAAACCTGAGACCCTTCCTTTAGCATGAGATGTGATATCCAACTCCTTCCCATTCCAATCCTGAGACCCTTCCGATAGCATGAGATATGATATCTCAATGCTTCTAATATCAAACCGGAGACCCTCCCTATAGCATGAGATGTGATATCCAAGTCCTTCCCATTCCAATCCTGAGACCCTTCCTATAGCATGAGATGTGATATCTTAATGCTTCTAATACCAAACCTGAGACCCTTCCTATAACACGAGATGGGATATCGAACTCCTTCCCATTCCAAACCTGAGACCCTTCCTATGGCATAAGATGTGATATCCAGCTCCTTCCCATTCCAATCCTGAGACCCTTCCTATAGCATGAGATGTGATATCTCAATGCTTCTACTAAACCCAAGACCCTTCCTATAGCATGAGATGTGATATCCAACTCCTTCCCATTACAATCCTGAGACCCTTCCTATAGCATAAGATGTGATTTATCAATGGTTCTAATACCAAACCTGAGATCCTTCCTATAACATGAGATGTGATATTCAACTCCTTCCCATTCCAAACCTGAGACCCTTCCTATAGCATGAGATGTGATATCTCAATGCTTCTACCAAACCGGGGACCCTTCCGATAGCATGAGATGTGATATCCATCTCCTTCCCATTCCAAACCTGAGACCCTTCCCATAGCATGAGATGTGATATCCAACTCCTTCCCATTCCAATCCTGAGACCCTTCCTATAGCATGAGATGTGATATCTCAATGCATCTAATACCAAACCTGGACTCTTCCTACAGCATGAAATGTGATATCCAACTCCTTCCCATTCCAAACCTGAGACCCTTCCTGTAGCATGAGATGTGATATCTCAATGCTTCTACCAAACATGAGACCCTTCTTATAGCATGAGATGTGATATCCAACTCCTTCCCATTCCAATCCTGAGACCCTTCCGATAGCATGAGATGTGATATCTCAATGCTTCTAATACCAAACCTGAGACCCTCCCTATAGCATAAGATATGATATCCAAGTCCTTCCCATTCCAATCCTGAGACCCTTCCTATAACATGAGATGTGATATCCAACTCCTTCCCATTCCAACCTGAGACCCTTCCTATAGCATGAGATGGGATATCCAACTCCTTCGGAATCCAATCCTGAGACCCTTCCGATAGCATGAGATTTTATCTCTCAATGCTTCTAACAAACCTGAGACCCTTCCTATGTCATGAGATGTGATATCAAACTCCTTCCAATTCCAATCCTGAGACCCTTCCTATAGCATGAGATGTGATATCCAACTCCTTCCCTTTCCAATCCTGAGACCCTTCCTATACCATGAGATGTGATATCTCAATGCTTCTAATACCAATCCTGAGACCCGCCCTATAACATGATATGTGATATCCAAATCCTTCCCCTTCTAAACCTGAGACCCTTTCTTTAGCATGAGATGTGATATCCAACTCCTGCCCATTCCAATCCTGAGACCCTTCCGATAGCATGAGATGTGATATCTCAATGCTTCTAATATCAAACCTGAGACCCTCCCTATAGAATGAGATGTGATATCCAAGTCCTTCCCATTCCAATCCTGAGACCCTTCCTATAGCATGAGATGTGATATCTCAATGCTTCTAATACCAAACCTGAGACCCTTCCTATAACATGAGATGGGATATCCAACTCCTTCCCATTCCAATCCTGAGACCCTTCTGATAGCAGAGGTGTGATATCTCAATGCTTATACCAAAACTGAGACCCTTCCTATGGCATGAGATGTTATATCCAACTCCTTCCCATTCCAATCCTGAAACCCTTCCTGTGGCATGAGATGTGTTATCTCAATGCTTCTACCAAACCTGAGACCCTTACTATAGCAGGAGATGTGATATCCAACTCCTTCCCATTCCAATCCCCTGACCCTTCCTATAGCATGAGATGTGATATTTCCATGCTTCTACTGAACCCGAGACCCTTCCTATAGCATGAGATGTGATATCCAACTCCTTCCCATTGCAATCCTGAGACACTTCCTATAGCATAAGATGTGATTTCTAAATGGTTCTAATACCAAACCTGAGATCCTTCCTATAACATGAGATGTGATATCTCAATGCTTCTACCAAACCGGGGACCCTTCCTATAGCATGAGATGTGATATCCATCTCCTACCCATTCCAATCCCGAGACCCTTCCTATAGCATGAGATGTGATATCCATCTCCTTCCCATTCCAATCCCGAGACCCTTCCTATAGCATGAGATGTAATATCTCAATGCTTCTACCAAACCTGAGACCCTTCCTATAGCATGAGATGTGATATCCAACTCCTTCCCATTCCAATCCCGAGACCCTTCCTATAGCATGAGATGTGATATCTCAATGCTTCTAATACCAAATCTGAGACCCTCCCTATAGCATAAGATGTGATATCCAAGTCCTTCCCATTCCTATCCTGAGACCCTTCCTATAGCATGAGATGTGATATCAAACTTCTTCCCATTCCAATCCTGAGACCCTTCTTATACCATGAGATGTGATATTTCAATACTTCTAATACCAATCCTGAGACCCGCCCTATAACATGAGATGTGATATCCAAATCCTTCCCCTTCCAAACCTGAGACCCTTCCTTTAGCATGAGATGTGATATCCAACTCCTTCCCATTCCAATCTTGAGACCCTTCCGAAAGCATGAGATATGATATCTCAATGCTTCTAATATCAAACCGGAGACCCTCTCTATAGCATGAGATGTGATATCCAAGTCCTTCCCATTCCAATCCTGAGACCCTTCCTATAGCATGAGATGTGATATCTCAATGCTTCTAATACCAAACCTGAGACCCTTCCTATAACATGAGATGGGATATCCAACTCCTTCCCATTCCAAACCTGAGACCCTTCCTATGGCATGAGATGTGATATCCAGCTCCTTCCCATTCCAATCCTGAGACCCTTCCTATAGCATGAGATGTGATATCTCAATGCTTCTACTAAACCCAAGACCCTTCCTATAGCATGAGATGTGATATCCAACTCCTTCCCACTACAATCCTGAGACCCTTACTATAGCATAAGATGTGATTTATCAATGGTTCTAATACCAAACCTGAGATCCTTCCTATAACATGAGATGTGATATTCAACTCCTTCCCATTCCAAACCTGAGACCCTTCCTGTAGCATGAGATGTGATATCTCAAAGCTTCTACCAAACCGGGGACCCTTCCGATAGCATGAGATGTGATATCCATCTCCTTCCCATTCCAAACCTGAGACCCTTCCCATAGCATGAGATGTGATATCCAACTCGTTCCCATTCCAATCCTGAGACCCTTCCTATAGCATGAGATGTGATATCTCAATGCATCTAATACCAAACCTGGACTCTTCCTATAGCATGAAATGTGATATCCAACTCCTTCCCATTCCAAACCTGAGACCCTTCCTGTAGCATGAGATGTGATATCTCAATGCTTCTACCAAACATGAGACCATTCTTATAGCATGAGATGTGATATCCAACTCCTTCCCATTCCAATCCTGAGACCCTTCCGATAGCATGAGATGTGATATCTCAATGCTTCTAATACCAAACCTGAGACCCTCCCTATAGCATAAGATATGATATCCAAGTCCTTCCCATTCCAATCCTGAGACCCTTCCTATAACATGAGATGTGATATCCAACTCCTTCCCATTCCAACCTGAGACCCTTCCTATAGCATGAGATGGGATATCCAACTCCTTCCGAATCCAATCCTGAGACCCTTCCGATAGCATGAGATGTTATCTCTCAATGCTTCTAACAAACCTGAGACCCTGCCTATGTCATGAGATGTGATATCAAACTCCTTCCAATTCCAATCCTGAGACCCTTCCTATAGCATGAGATGTGATATCCAACTCCTTCCCTTTCCAATCCTGAGACCCTTCCTATACCATGAGATGTGATATCTCAATGCTTCTAATACCAATCCTGAGACCCGCTCTATAACATGAGATGTGATATCCAAATCATTCCCCTTCTAAACCTGAGACCCTTCCTTTAGCATGAGATGTGATATCCAACTCCTGCCCATTCCAATCCTGAGACCCATCCGATTGCATGAGATGTGATATCTCAATGCTTCTAATATCAAACCTGAGACCCTCCCTATAGAATGAGATGTGATATCCAAGTCCTTCCCATTCCAATCCTGAGACCCTTCCTATAGCATGAGATGTGATATCTCAATGCTTCTACCAAACCTGAGACCCTTACTATAGCAGGAGATGTGATATCCAACTCCTTCCCATTCCAATCCCCTGACCCTTCCTATAGCATGAGATGTGATATGTCCATGCTTCTACTGAACCCGAGACCCTTCCTATAGCATGAGATGTGATATCCAACTCCTTCCCATTGCAATCCTGAGACGCTTCCTATAGCATAAGATGTGATTTCTAAATGGTTCTAATACCAAACCTGAGATCCTTCCTATAACATGAGATGTGATATCTCAATGCTTCTACCAAACCGGGGACACTTCCTATAGCATGAGATGTGATATCCATCTCCTACCCATTCCAATCCCGAGACCCTTCCTATAGCATGAGATGTGATATCCATCTCCTTCCCATTCCAATCCCGAGACCCTTCCTATAGCATGAGATGTAATATCTCAATGCTTCTACCAAACCTGAGACCCTTCCTATAGCATGAGATGTGATATCCAACTCCTTCCCATTCCAATCCCGAGACCCTTCCTATAGCATGAGATGTGATATCTCAATGCTTCTACCAAACCGGGGTCCCTTCCTATAGCATGAGATGTGATATCCATCTCCTACCCATTCCAATCCCCAGACCCTTCCTATAGCATGAGATGTGATATCCATCTCCTTCCCATTCCAATCCCGAGACCCTTCCTATAGCATGAGATGTAATATCTCAATGCTTCTACCAATCCTGAGACCCTTCCTATAGCATAAGATGTGATTTCTAAATGGTTCTAATACCAAACTTGAGATCCTTCCTATAGCATGAGATGTGATATCTCAATGCTTCTACCAAACCGGGGACCCTTCCTATAGCATGAGATGTGATATCCATCTCCTACCCATTCCAATCCCGAGACCCTTCCTATAGCATGAGATGTGATATCCATCTCTTTCCCATTCCAATCCCGAGACCCTTCCTATAGCATGAGATGTGATATCTCAATGCTTCTAATACCAAACCTAAGATCCTTCCTATAGCATGAGATGTGATATCCAACTCCTTCCCATTCCAATCCTGAGACCCTTCCGATAGCATGAGATGTGATATCTCAATGCTTCTAATACCAAATCTGAGACCCTTCCTATAACATGAGATGGGATATCCAACTCCTTCCCATTCCAAACCTGAGACCCTTCCTATGGCATGAGATGTGATATCCAGCTCCTTCCCATTCAAATCCTGAGACCCTTTCTATAGCATGAGATGTGATATCTCAATGCTTCTACTAAACCCAAGACCCTTCCTATAGCATGAGATGTGATATCCAACTCCTTCCCATTACAATCCTGAGACCCTTCCTATAGCATAAGATGTGATTTATCAATGGTTCTAATACCAAACCTGAGATCCTTCCTATAACATGAGATGTGGTATTCAACTCCTTCCGATTCCAAACCTGAGACCCTTCCTATAGCATGAGATGTGATATCTCAATGCTTCTACCAAACCGGGGACCCTTCCGATAGCATGAGATGTGATATCCATCTCCTTCCCATTCCAATCACGAGACCCTTCCTATAGCATGAGATGTGATATCCATCTCCTTCCCATTCCAATCCCGAGACCCTTCCTATAGCATGAGATGTGAAATCTCAATGGTTCTACAAAACCTGAGACCCTTCCTATAGCATGAGATGAGATATCCAACTCCTTCCCATTCAAATCCCGAGACCTTTCCTATAGCATGAGATGTGATATCTCAATGCTTCTAATACCAAACCTGAGATCCTTCCTATAGCATGAGATGTGATATCCAACTCCTTTCCATTCCAAACCTGAGACACTTCCTATAGCATGAGATGTGATATCTCAATGCTTCTACCAAACATGAGACCCTTCCTATAGCATGAGATGTGATATCTCACTGCTTCTAATACCAAAACTGAGACCCTTCCTATAGCATGAGATGTGATATCCAACTGCTTCCGATTCCAATCCTGAGACCCTTCCGATAGCATGAGATGTGATATCTTAATGCTTCTAATACCGCACCTGAGACCCTCCCTATAGCATAAGATGTGATATCCAAGTCCTTCCCATTCCAATCCTGAGACCCTTCCTATAACATGAGATGTGATATCCAACTCCTTCCCATTCCAACCTGAGACCCGTTCCTATAGCATGAGATGTGATATCTCAATGCTTCTAATACCAAACCTGAGACCCTTCCTATAACATGAGATGGGATATCCAACTCCTTCCCATTCCAATCCTGAGACCCTTCTGATAGCAGAGGTTTGATATCTTAATGCTTATACCAAACCTGAGACCCTTCATATGGCATGAGATGTGATATCCAACTCCTTCCCATTCCAATCCTGAGACCCTTCCTATAGCATGAGATGTGTTATCTCAATGCATCTACCAAACCTGAGACCCTTCCTATAGCATAGGATGTGATATCCAACTCCTTCCCATTCCAATCCTGAGACCCTTCCTATAGCATGAGATGTGATATCTCAATGCTTCTAATACCAAACATGAGATCCTTCCTATAACATGATATGTGATATCCAACTTCTTCCCATTCCAAACCTGAGACCCTTCCTATAGCATGAGATGTGATTTCCAACTCCTTCCCATTCCGATCCTGAGACCCTTCCTATACCATGAGATGTGATATCTCAATGCTTCTAAAACCAACCCTGAGAACCATCCTATAACATGAGATGTGATATCTAAATCCTTCCCTTTCCAAACCTGAGACCCTTCCTTTAGCATGTGATGTGATATCCAACTCCTTCCCATTCCAATCCTGAGACCCTTCCTATACCATGAGATGTGATATCTCAATGCTTCTAATACCAAACCTGAGACCTGTCCTATTACATGAGATGTGATATCCAAATCCTTCCCATTCCAATCCTGAGACCCTGCATATAGCATGAAATGTGATATCTCAATGTTTCTAATACCAAACCTGAGACTCTTCCTATAGCAAGAGATGTGATATCCAAATCCTTCCCATTCCAAACCTGAGACCCTTCCCATAGCATGAGAAGTGATATCCAACTCCTTCCCATTCCAATCCTGAGACCCTTCCTATAGCATGAGATGTGATATCTCAATGCATCTAATACCAAACCTGGACTCTTCCTATAGCATGAAATGTGATATCCAACTCCTTCCCATTCCAAACCTGAGACCCTTCCTATAGCATGAGATGTGATATCTCAATGCTTCTACCAAACATGAGACCCTTCCTATAGAATGAGATGTGATATCTCAATGCATCTAATACCAAACCTGGACTCTTCCTATAGCATGAAATGTGATATCAAACTCCTTCCCATTCCAATCCTGAGACCCTTCCGATAGCATGAGATGTGATATCTCAATGCTTCTAATACCAAACCTGAGACCCTCCCTATAGCATAAGATATGATATCCAAGTCCTTCCCATTCCAATCCTGAGACCCTTCCTATAACATGTGATGTGATATCCAACTCCTTCCCATTCCAACCTGAGACCCTTCCTATAGCATGAGATGGGATATCCAACTCCTTCCCAATCCAATCCTGAGACCCTTCCGATAGCATGAGATGTTATCTCTCAATGCTTCTAACAAACCTGAGACCCTTCCTATGTCATGAGATGTGATATCAAACTCCTTCCAATTCCAGTCCTGAGACCCTTCCTATAGCATGAGATGTGATATCCAACTCCTTCCCATTCCAATCCCCTGACCCTTCCTATAGCATGAGATGTGATATCTTAATGCTTCTAATACCAAACCTGAGACCCTCCCTATAGCATAAGATGTGATATCCAAGTCCTTCCCATTCCAATCCTGAGACCCTTCCTATAACATGAGATGTGATATCCAACTCCTTCCCATTCCAACCTGAAACCCTTCCTATAGCATGAGATGTGATATCATCTCCTTCCCAATCCAATCATGAGACCCTTCCGATAGCATGAGATGTGTTATCTCAATGGTTCTACCAAACCTGAGACCCTTCCTTTAGCATGTGATGTGATATCCAACTCCTTCCCATTCCAATCCTGAGACACTTCCTGTAGCATGAGATGTGATATCTCAATGCTTCTAATACCAAACCTGGACCCTTCCTATAGCATGAGATATGATATCCAACTCCTTCCCATTCCAATCCTGCGTCCCTTCCTATAGCATGAGATTTGATATCTCAGTGCTTCTAATACCAAACCTGAGACCCTTCCTATAACATGAGATGTGATATCCAACTCCTTCCGATTCCAATCCTGAGACCCTTCCTATACAATGAGATGTGATATCTCAATGCTTCTAATACCAAACCTGAGACCTGTCCTATTACATGAGATGTGATATCCAAATCCTTACCATTCTAATCCTGAGACCCTTCCTATAGCATGAGATGTGATATCTCAATGTTTCTAATACCAAACTTGAGACCCTTCCTATAGCAAGAGATGTGATATCCAAATCCTTCCCATTCCAATCCTGAGACCCTTCCTATAGCATGAGATGTGATTCTCAATGCTTCTGATACCAAACCTGAGACCTGTCCTATTGCATGAGATGTGATATCCAAATCCTTCCCATTCCAATCTTGAGACCCTTCCTATAGCATGAGATGTGATATCTCAATGTTTCTAATGCCAAACCTGAGACCCTTCCTATAGCAAGAGATGTGATATCCAAATCCTTCCCATTCCAAACCTGCCTGAGACCCTTCCCATAGCATGAGATGTGATATCCAACTCCTTCCCATTCCAATCCTGAGACCCTTCCTATAGCATGAGATGTGATATCTCAATGCTTCTACCAAACATAAGACCCTTCCTATAACATGAGATGTGATATCCAACTCCTTCCCATTCCAACCTGAGACCCTTCGTATAGCATGAGATGGGATATCCATCTCCTTCTCAATCCAATCATGAGACCCTTCCGATAGCATGAGATGTGATATCTCAATACTTCTAATAAACCTGAGACCTGCCCTATAACATGAGATGTGATATCCAAATCCTTCCCCTTCCAAACCTGAGACCCTTCCTTTAGCATGAGATGGGATATCAAACTCCTTCCCATTCCAATCCTGACACCCTTCCGATTGCATGACATGTGATATCTCAATGCTTCTAATATCAAACCTGAGACCCTCCCTATAGCATGAGATGTGATATCCAAGTCCTTCCCATTCCAATCCTGAGACCCTTCCTATAGCATGAGATGTGATATCTCAATGCTTCTAATACCAAACCTGGGACCCTTCCTATAACATGAGATGGGATATCCAACTCCTTCCCATTCCAATCCTGAGACCCTTCTGATAGCAGAGGTGTGATATTTTAATGCTTATACCAAACCTGAGACCCTTCCTATGGCATGAGATGTGATATCCAACTCCTTCCCATTCCAATCCTGAGACCCTTCCTATAGCATGAGATGTGTTATCTCAATGGTTCTACCAAACCTGAGACCCTTCCTATAGCATAAGATGTGATATCCAACTCCTTCCCATTCCAATCCTGAGACCCTTCCTATAGCATGAGATTTGATATCTCAATGCTTCTAATACCAAACATGAGATCCTTCCTATAACATGAGATGTGATATCCAACTCCTTCCCATTCCAAACCTGAGACCCTTCCTATAGCATGAGATGTGATATCCAACTCCTTCCCATTCCAATCCTGAGACCCTTCCTATACCATGAGATGTGATATCTCAATGCTTCTAAAACCAACCCTGAGACCTGTCCTATTACATGAGATGTGATATCCAAATCCTTACGATTCTAATCCTGAGACCCTTCCTATAGCATGATATGTGATATCTCAATGTTTCTAATACCAAACTTGAGACCCTTCCTATAACATGAGATGTGAAATCTAAATCCTTCCCTTTCCAAACCTGAGACCCTTCCTTTAGCATGTGATGTGATATCCAACTCCTTCCCATTCCAATCCTGAGACCCTTCCTATAGCATGAGATGTGATATCTCAGAGCTTCTAATACCAAACCTGAGACCCTTCCTATAACATGAGATGTGATATTCAACTCCTTCCCATTCCAATCCTGAGACCCTTCCTATACCATGAGATGTGATATCTCAATGCTTCTAATACCAAACCTGAGACCTTTCCTGTTACATGAGATGTGATATCCAAATCCTTACCATTCTAATCCTGAGACCCTTCCTATAGCATGATATGTGATATCTCAATGTTTCTAATACCAAACTTGAGACCCTTCCTATAGCAAGAGATGTGATATCCAAATCCTTCCCATTCCAAACCTGAGACCTTCCCATAGCGTGAGATGTGATACCCAACTACTTCCCATTCCAATCCTGAGTCCCTTCCTATAGCATGTGATGTGATATCTCAATGCTTCTAATACCAAACCTGAGACCTGTCCTATTGCATGAGATGTGATATCCAAATCCTTCCCATTCCAATCTTGAGACCCTTCCTATAGCATGAGATGTGATATCTCAATGTTTCTAATACCAAACCTGAGACCCTTCCTATATCAATCAGTACAAAAAAGAACACCTGAACAGAAAAAAATGTTTTCACTACAGCTACCAGAATCCTTTGAGTCTAATTAGACACACCTGCTCAACAGCCTCCCTGATGATTATTTGAGATAAGAAAGCGCTAGGAGGAGAACAACTACAGACCACAGAACTGCAGCTGAGGGATCTAACCCTGTTATTACTGAGTACCTGATTTGCAGCAAGGGATCTAACCCTGTTAATACTGAGTACCTGATTTGCAGCAGAAGGGATCTAACCCTGTGAATATTTGTCCATTTTGGGATGTGACCCAGCTACTTATTTTTTGCAACAGGTTCAATTGACCAGGACCGGGAGTGCGCGCCTCACCCACCTTCTTTTTTGTACTGAATGCTATGGGAGTCCCGGGCTCCAGAGGCAGCGCCACGGGGTGACTGTGCCCCACTTTGGAGAATCATAAAGATGGTTCTCTCCCCTCCCCCAAATTTGGGAAGGACTTGTGCTTTGGAGGGGTGTCGGTTGCTGGTCACCTGAACAGAAAAAAAAAGTTTTCACTACAGCTACCAGAATCCTTTGAGTCTAATTAGACACACCTGCTCAACAGCCTCCCTGATGATTATTTGAGATAAGAAAGCGCTAGGAGGAGAACAACTACAGACCACAGAACTGCAGCTGAGGGATCTAACCCTGTTATTACTGAGTACCTGATTTGCAGCAAGGGATCTAACCCTGTTAATACTGAGTACCTGATTTGCAGCAGAAGGGATCTAACCCTGTGAATATTTGTCCATTTTGGGATGTGACCCAGCTACTTATTTTTTGCAACAGGCTCAATAGACCAGGACCGGGAGTGCGCGCCTCACCCACCTTCTTTTTTGTACTGAATGCTATGGGAGTCCCGGGCTCCAGACGCAGCGCCACGGGATGACTGTGCCCCACTTTGGAGAATCATAAAGATGGTTCTCTCCCCTCCCCCAAATTTGGGAAGGACTTGTGCTTTGGAGGGGTGTCGGTTGCTGGTCACCTGAACAGAAAAAAAAACGTTTTCACTACAGCTACCAGAATCCTTTGAGTCTAATTAGACACACCTGCTCAACAGCCTCCCTGATGATTATTTGAGATAAGAAAGCGCTAGGAGGAGAACAACTACAGACCACAGAACTGCAGCTGAGGGATCTAACCCTGTTATTACTGAGTACCTGATTTGCAGCAAGGGATCTAACCCTGTTAATACTGAGTACCTGATTTGCAGCAGAAGGGATCTAACCCTGTGAATATTTGTCCATTTTGGGATGTGACCCAGCTACTTATTTTTCGCAACAGGTTCAATTGACCAGGACCGGGAGTGCGCGCCTCACCCACCTTCTTTTTTGTACTGAATGCTATGGGAGTCCCGGGCTCCAGAGGCAGCGCCACGGGGTGACTGTGCCCCACTTTGGAGAATCATAAAGATGGTTCTCTCCCCTCCCCCAAATTTGGGAAGGACTTGTGCTTTGGAGGGGTGTCGGTTGCTGGTCACCTGAACAGAAAAAAAACGTTTTCACTACAGCTACCAGAATCCTTTGAGTCTAATTAGACACACCTGCTCAACAGCCTCCCTGATGATTATTTGAGATAAGAAAGCGCTAGGAGGAGAACAACTACAGACCACAGAACTGCAGCTGAGGGATCTAACCCTGTTATTACTGAGTACCTGATTTGCAGCAAGGGATCTAACCCTGTTAATACTGAGTACCTGATTTGCAGCAGAAGGGATCTAACCCTGTGAATATTTGTCCATTTTGGGATGTGACCCAGCTACTTATTTTTTGCAACAGGTTCAATTGACCAGGACCGGGAGTGCGCGCCTCACCCACCTTCTTCCTTCCTATATCAAGAGATGTGATATCCAAATCCTTCCCATTCCAAACCTGAGACCCTTCCCATAGCATGAGATGTGATATCCAACTCCTTCCCATTCCAATCCTGAGACCCTTCCTATAGCATGAGATGTGATATCTCAATGCTTCTAATCCCAAACCTGAGATGCTTCCTATAGCATGAGATGTGAAATCCAACTCCTTCCCATTCCAATCCTGAGACCCTTCCGATAGCATGAGATGTGATATCTCAATGCATATAATACCAAACCTGGACTCTTCCTATAGCATGAAATGTGATATCCAACTCCTTCCCATTCCAAACCTGAGACCCTTCCTATAGCATGAGATGTGATATCTCAATGCTTCTACCAAACATGAGACCCTTCCTATAGCATGAGATGTGATATCCAACTCCTTCCCATTTCAATCCTGAGACCCTTCCGATAGCATGAGATGTGATATCTCAATGCTTCTAATACCAAACCTGAGACCCTCCCTATAGCATAAGATATGATATCCAAGTCCTTCCCATTCTAATCCTGAGACCCTTCCTATAACATGAGATGTGATATCCAACTCCTTCCCATTCCAACCTGAGACCCTTCCTATAGCATGAGATGGGATATCCAACTCCTTCCCAATCCAATCCTGAGACCCTTCCGATAGCATGCGATGTGATATCTCAATGCTTCTAACAAACCTGAGACCCTTCCTATCTCATGAGATGTGATATCAAACTCCTTCCCATTCCAATCCTGAGACCCTTCCTATAGCATGAGATGTGATATCCAACTCCTTCCAATCCTGAGACCCTTCTTATACCATGAGATGTGATATTTCAATACTTCTAATACCAATCCTGAGACCCGCCCTATAACATGAGATGTGATATCCAAATCCTTCCCCTTCCAAACCTGAGACCCTTCCTTTAGCATGAGATGTGATATCCAACTCCTTCCCATTCCAATCCTGAGACCCTTCTGATAGCATGAGATATGATATCTCAATGCTTCTAATATCAAACCGGAGACCCTCCCTATAGCATGAGATGTGATATCCAAGTCCTTCCCATTCCAATCCTGAGACCCTTCCTATAGCATGAGATGTGATATCTTAATGCTTCTAATACCAAACCTGAGACCCTTCCTATAACACGAGATGGGATAACCAACTCCTTCCCATTCCAAACCTGAGACCCTTCCTATGGCATGAGATGTGATATCCAGCTCCTTCCCATTCCAATCCTGAGACCCTTCCTATAGCATGAGATGTTATATCTCAATGCTTCTACTAAACCCAAGACCCTTCCTATAGCATGAGATGTGATATCCAACTCCTTCCCATTACAATCCTGAGACCCTTCCTATAGCATAAGATGTGATTTATCAATGGTTCTAATACCAAACCTGAGATCCTTCCTATAACATGACATGTGATATTCAACTCCTTCCCATTCCAAACCTGAGACCCTTCCTATAGCATGAGATGTGATATCTCAATGCTTCTACCAAACCGGGGACCCTTCCGATAGCATGAGATGTGATATCCATCTCCTTCCCATTCCAAACCTGAGACCCTTCCCATAGCATGAGATGTGATATCCAACTCCTTCCCATTCCAATCCTGAGACCCTTCCTATAGCATGAGATGTGATATCTCAATGCATCTAATACCAAACCTGGACTCTTCCTACAGCATGAAATGTGATATCCAACTCCTTCCCATTCCAAACCTGAGACCCTTCCTGTAGCATGAGATGTGATATCTCAATGCTTCTACCAAACATGAGACCCTTCTTATAGCATGAGATGTGATATCCAACTCCTTCCCATTCCAATCCTGAGACCCTTCCGATAGCATGAGATGTGATATCTCAATGCTTCTAATACCAAACCTGAGACCCTCCCTATAGCATAAGATATGATATCCAAGTCCTTCCCATTCCAATCCTCAGACCCTTCCTATAACATGAGATGTGATATCCAACTCCTTCCCATTCCAACCTGAGACCCTTCCTATAGCATGAGATGGGATATCCAACTCCTTCGGAATCCAATCCTGAGACCCTTCCGATAGCATGAGATGTTATCTCTCAATGCTTCTAACAAACCTGAGACCCTTCCTATGTCATGAGATGTGATATCAAACTCCTTCCAATTCCAATCCTGAGACCCTTCCTATAGCATGAGATGTGATATCCAACTCCTTCCCTTTCCAATCCTGAGACCCTTCCTATACCATGAGATGTGATATCTCAATGCTTCTAATACCAATCCTGAGACCCGCCCTATAACATGATATGTGATATCCAAATCCTTCCCCTTCTAAACCTGAGACCCTTCCTTTAGCATGAGATGTGATATCCAACTCCTGCCCATTCCAATCCTGAGACCCTTCCGATAGCATGAGATGTGATATCTCAATGCTTCTAATATCAAACCTGAGACCCTCCCTATAGAATGAGATGTGATATCCAAGTCCTTCCCATTCCAATCCTGAGACCCTTCCTATAGCATGAGATGTGATATCTCAATGCTTCTAATACCAAACCTGAGACCCTTCCTATAACATGAGATGGGATATCCAACTCCTTCCCATTCCAATCCTGAGACCCTTCTGATAGCAGAGGTGTGATATCTCAATGCTTATACCAAAACTGAGACCCTTCCTATGGCATGAGATGTTATATCCAACTCCTTCCCATTCCAATCCTGAAACCCTTCCTGTAGCAAGAGATGTGATATCTCAATGCTTCTAATATCAATCCTGAGACCTGCCCTATAACACGAGATGTGATATATAAATCCTTCCCCTTCCAAACCTGAGACCCTTCCTTTAGCTTGAGATGTGATATCCAACTCCTTCCCATTCCAATCCTGAGACCCTTCCGATAGCATGAGATGTGATATCTCAATGCTTCTAATATCAAACCTGAGACCCTCCCTATAGCATGAGATGTGATATCCAAGTCCTTCCCATTCCAATCCTGAGACCCTTCCTATAGCATGAGATGTGATATCTCAATGCTTCTAATACCAAACCTGAGACCCTTCCTATAACATGAGATGGGATATCCAACTCCTTCCCATTCCAATCCTGAGACCCTTCTGATAGCAGAGGTGTGATATCTTAATGCTTATACCAAACCTGAGACCCTTCATATGGCATGAGATGTGATATCCAACTCCTTCCCATTCCAATCCTGAGACCCTTCCTATAGCATGAGATGTGTTATCTCAATGCTTCTACCAAACCTGAGACCCTTCCTATAGCATAAGATGTGATATCCAACTCCTTCCCATTCCAATCCTGAGACCCTTCCTATAGCATGAGATGTGATATCTCAATGCTTCTAATACCAAACATGAGATCCTTCCTATAACATGATATGTGATATCCAACTCCTTCCCATTCCAAACCTGAGACCCTTCCTATAGCATGAGATGTGATTTCCAACTCCTTCCCATTCCAATCCTGAGACCCTTCCTATACCATGAGATGTGATATCTCAATGCTTCTAAAACCAACCCTGAGAACCATCCTATAACATGAGATGTGATATCTAAATCCTTCCCTTTCCAAACCTGAGACCCTTCCTTTAGCATGTGATGTGATATCCAACTCCTTCCCATTCCAATCCTGCGTCCCTTCCTATAGCATGAGATTTGATATCTCAGTGCTTCTAATACCAAACCTGAGAGCCTTCCTATAACATGAGATGTGATATCCAACTCCTTCCGATTCCAATCCTGAGACCCTTCCTATACCATGAGATGTGATATCTCAATGCTTCTAATACCAAACCTGAGACTTGTCCTATTACATGAGATGTGATATCCAAATCCTTCCCATTCTAATCCTGAGACCCTTCCTATAGCATGAGATGTGATATCTCAATGTTTCTAATACCAAACCTGAGACCCTTCCTATAGCAAGAGATGCGATATCCAAATCCTTCCCATTCCAAACCTGAGACCCTTCCCATAGCATGAGATGTGAAATCCAACTCCTTCCCATTCCAATCCTGAGACCCTTCCTATAGCCTGAGATGTGATATCTCAATGCTTCTAATACCAAACCTGAGACCTGTCCTATTGCATGAGATGTGATATCCAAATCCTTCCCATTCCAATCCTGAGACCCTTCCTATAGCATGAGATGTGATATCTCAATGTTTCTAATACCAAACCTGAGACCCTTCCTATAGCAAGAGATGTGATATCCAAATCCTTCCCATTCCAAACCTGAGACCCTTCCCATAGCATGAGAAGTGATATCCAACTCCTTCCCATTCCAAACCTGAGACCCTTCCTATAGCATGAGATGTGATATCTCAATGCATCTAATACCAAAGCTGGACTCTTCCTATAGCATGAAATGTGATATCCAACTCCTTCCCATTCCAAACCTGAGACCCTTCCTATAGCATGAGATGTGATATCTCAATGCTTCTACCAAACATGAGACCCTTCCTATAGAATGAGATGTGATATCAAACTCCTTCCCATTCCAATCTTGAGACCCTTCCGATAGCATGAGATGTGATATCTCAATGCTTCTAATACCAAACCTGAGACCCTCCCTATAGCATAAGATATGATATCCAAATCCTTCCCATTCCAATCCTGAGACCCTTCCTATAACATGAGATGTGATATCCAACTCCTTCCCATTCCAACCTGAGACCCTTCCTATAGCATGAGATGGGATATCCAACTCCTTCCCAATCCAATGCTGAGACCGTTCCGATAGCATGAGATGTTATCTCTCAATGCTTCTAACAAACCTGAGACCCTTCCTATAGCATGAGATGTGATTTCCAACTCCTTCCCATTCCAATCCTGAGACCCTTCCTATACCATGAGATGTGATATCTAAATCCCTCCCTTTCCAAACCTGAGACCCTTCCTTTAGCATGTGATGTGATATCCAACTCCTTCCCATTCCAATCCTGCGTCCCTTCCTATAGCATGAGATGTGATATCCAACTCCTTCCCTTTCCAATCCTGAGACCCTTCCTATACCATGAGATGTGATATCTCAATGCTTCTAATACCAATCCTGAGACCCGCCCTATAACATGATATGTGATATCCAAATCCTTCCCCTTCTAAACCTGAGACCCTTCCTTTAGCATGAGATGTGATATCCAACTCCTGCCCATTCCAATCCTGAGACCCTTCCGATAGCATGAGATGTGATATCTCAATGCTTCTAATATCAAACCTGAGACCCTCCCTATAGAATGAGATGTGATATCCAAGTCCTTCCCATTCCAATCCTGAGACCCTTCCTATAGCATGAGATGTGATATCTCAATGCTTCTAATACCAAACCTGAGACCCTTCCTATAACATGAGATGGGATATCCAACTCCTTCCCATTCCAATCCTGAGACCCTTCTGATAGCAGAGGTGTGATATCTCAATGCTTATACCAAAACTGAGACCCTTCCTATGGCATGAGATGTTATATCCAACTCCTTCCCATTCCAATCCTGAAACCCTTCCTGTAGCAAGAGATGTGATATCTCAATGCTTCTAATATCAATCCTGAGACCTGCCCTATAACACGAGATGTGATATATAAATCCTTCCCCTTCCAAACCTGAGACCCTTCCTTTAGCTTGAGATGTGATATCCAACTCCTTCCCATTCCAATCCTGAGACCCTTCCGATAGCATGAGATGTGATATCTCAATGCTTCTAATATCAAACCTGAGACCCTCCCTATAGCATGAGATGTGATATCCAAGTCCTTCCCATTCCAATCCTGAGACCCTTCCTATAGCATGAGATGTGATATCTCAATGCTTCTAATACCAAACCTGAGACCCTTCCTATAACATGAGATGGGATATCCAACTCCTTCCCATTCCAATCCTGAGACCCTTCTGATAGCAGAGGTGTGATATCTTAATGCTTATACCAAACCTGAGACCCTTCATATGGCATGAGATGTGATATCCAACTCCTTCCCATTCCAATCCTGAGACCCTTCCTATAGCATGAGATGTGTTATCTCAATGCTTCTACCAAACCTGAGACCCTTCCTATAGCATAAGATGTGATATCCAACTCCTTCCCATTCCAATCCTGAGACCCTTCCTATAGCATGAGATGTGATATCTCAATGCTTCTAATACCAAACATGAGATCCTTCCTATAACATGATATGTGATATCCAACTCCTTCCCATTCCAAACCTGAGACCCTTCCTATAGCATGAGATGTGATTTCCAACTCCTTCCCATTCCAATCCTGAGACCCTTCCTATACCATGAGATGTGATATCTCAATGCTTCTAAAACCAACCCTGAGAACCATCCTATAACATGAGATGTGATATCTAAATCCTTCCCTTTCCAAACCTGAGACCCTTCCTTTAGCATGTGATGTGATATCCAACTCCTTCCCATTCCAATCCTGCGTCCCTTCCTATAGCATGAGATTTGATATCTCAGTGCTTCTAATACCAAACCTGAGAGCCTTCCTATAACATGAGATGTGATATCCAACTCCTTCCGATTCCAATCCTGAGACCCTTCCTATACCATGAGATGTGATATCTCAATGCTTCTAATACCAAACCTGAGACTTGTCCTATTACATGAGATGTGATATCCAAATCCTTCCCATTCTAATCCTGAGACCCTTCCTATAGCATGAGATGTGATATCTCAATGTTTCTAATACCAAACCTGAGACCCTTCCTATAGCAAGAGATGCGATATCCAAATCCTTCCCATTCCAAACCTGAGACCCTTCCCATAGCATGAGATGTGAAATCCAACTCCTTCCCATTCCAATCCTGAGACCCTTCCTATAGCCTGAGATGTGATATCTCAATGCTTCTAATACCAAACCTGAGACCTGTCCTATTGCATGAGATGTGATATCCAAATCCTTCCCATTCCAATCCTGAGACCCTTCCTATAGCATGAGATGTGATATCTCAATGTTTCTAATACCAAACCTGAGACCCTTCCTATAGCAAGAGATGTGATATCCAAATCCTTCCCATTCCAAACCTGAGACCCTTCCCATAGCATGAGAAGTGATATCCAACTCCTTCCCATTCCAAACCTGAGACCCTTCCTATAGCATGAGATGTGATATCTCAATGCATCTAATACCAAAGCTGGACTCTTCCTATAGCATGAAATGTGATATCCAACTCCTTCCCATTCCAAACCTGAGACCCTTCCTATAGCATGAGATGTGATATCTCAATGCTTCTACCAAACATGAGACCCTTCCTATAGAATGAGATGTGATATCAAACTCCTTCCCATTCCAATCTTGAGACCCTTCCGATAGCATGAGATGTGATATCTCAATGCTTCTAATACCAAACCTGAGACCCTCCCTATAGCATAAGATATGATATCCAAATCCTTCCCATTCCAATCCTGAGACCCTTCCTATAACATGAGATGTGATATCCAACTCCTTCCCATTCCAACCTGAGACCCTTCCTATAGCATGAGATGGGATATCCAACTCCTTCCCAATCCAATGCTGAGACCGTTCCGATAGCATGAGATGTTATCTCTCAATGCTTCTAACAAACCTGAGACCCTTCCTATAGCATGAGATGTGATTTCCAACTCCTTCCCATTCCAATCCTGAGACCCTTCCTATACCATGAGATGTGATATCTAAATCCCTCCCTTTCCAAACCTGAGACCCTTCCTTTAGCATGTGATGTGATATCCAACTCCTTCCCATTCCAATCCTGCGTCCCTTCCTATAGCATGAGATTTGATATCTCAGTGCTTCTAATACCAAACCTGAGACCCTTCCTATAACATGAGATGTGATATCCAACTCCTTCCGATTCCAATCCTGAGACCCTTCCTATACCATGAGATGTGATATCTCAATGCTTCTAATACCAAACCTGAGACCTGTCCTATTACATGAGATATGATATCCAAATCCTTCCCATTCTAATCCTGAGACCCTTCCTATAGCATGAGATGTGATATCTCAATGTTTTTAATACCAAACCTGAGACCCTTCCTATAGCAAGAGATGCGATATCCCAATCCTTCCCATTCCAAACCTGAGACCCTTCCCATAGCATGAGATGTGAAATCCAACTCCTTCTCATTCCAATCCTGAGACCCTTCCTATAGCATGAGATGTGATATCTCAATGCTTCTAATACCAAACCTGAGACCTGTCCTATTGCATGAGATGTGATATCCAAATCCTTCCCATTCCAATCCTGAGACCCTTCCTATAGCATGAGATGTGATATCTCAATGTTTCTAATACCAAACCTGAGACCCTTCCTATAGCAAGAGATGTGATATCCAAATCCTTCCCATTCCAAACCTGAGACCCTTCCCATAGCATGAGAAGTGATATCCAACCCCTTCCCATTCCAAACCTGAGACCCTTCCTATAGCATGAGATGTGATATCTCAATGCATCTAATACCAAACCTGGACTCTTCCTATAGCATGAAATGTGATATCCAACTCCTTCCCATTCCAAACCTGAGACCCTTCCTATAGCATGAGATGTGATATCTCAATGCTTCTACCAAACATGAGACCCTTCCTATAGAATGAGATGTGATATCAAACTCCTTCCCATTCCAATCCTGAGACCCTTCCGATAGCATGAGATGTGATATCTCAATGCTTCTAATACCAAACCTGAGACCCTCCCTATAGCATAAGATATGATATCCAAATCCTTCCCATTCCAATCCTGAGACCCTTCCTATAACATGAGATGTGATATCCAACTCCTTCCCATTCCAACCTGAGACCCTTCCTATAGCATGAGATGGGATATCCAACTCCTTCCCAATCCAATCCTGAGACCCTTCCGATAGCATGAGATGTTATCTCTCAATGCTTCTAACAAACCTGAGACCCTTCCTATGTCATGAGATGTGATATCAAACTCCTTCCAATTCCAATCCTGAGACCCTTCCTATAGCATGAGATGTGATATCCAACTCCTTCCCATTCCAATCCCCTGACCCTTCCTATAGCATGAGTTGTGATATCTTAATGCTTCTAATACCAAACCTGAGACCCTCCCTATAGCATAAGATGTGATATCCAAGTCCTTCCCATTCCAATCCTGAGACCCTTCCTATAACATGAGATGTGATATCCAACTCCTTCCCATTCCAACCTGAGACCCTTCCTATAGCATGAGATGTGATATCCATCTCCTTCCCAATCCAATCATGAGACCCTTCCGATAGCATGAGATGTGTTATCTCAATGGTTCTACCAAACCTGGACCCTTCCTATAGCATGAGATATTGTTAAGACGGATTTCTGAACTCTGTCCTGGTGGCGCAGAAGTTCAGAAGGCCAACCTAATTACTTGGAACAGGGTAACCTCTGGACGAGCCAGACCAATCAAGGTAGCGATCGCGGCAGTCAAGACTAGGTCTCAAGAGGGGTGAGGGTGACTGAAAGCCCGCAATGAGCACACAAAGCAAGATCACTTACAAACTACTCCAAACAGTTGTTATATAAAAATATATACACATTTATTTTAAGGCCTTTAAAACAATGACCGTAGCGAGAAAATCACAATATCACAATATTAAACCAACACATACCATATCCACACAATATATATACAAATACGACAGTCGCAAGCGTTATATGCACAAAATGTGTAGTCCACCTGAAAGGGAAGGAAAACAGGCAGTGCGATACAATGCTTTAGACTCAGTTCGCCTTCAGCGGCACCTAACTAGATGGAAGTCCGAGCCCTGCGAAGAGTGGAGCCTTGTGCTCAAAGTACCTGCACGCGCTGGTGCCAACGGGCAAAAGGAGAAGCTCTTCGAAGGAAGTCAGGCAGTTCAGATTAGTGCACTAAAGAAGAAGAACAGGTTCCGCGACTCAAGCGCAGCCTCCACAGTGGGCAGAAGCAGAGTGCGAATACGGAAAAGGGTGCTGTTTTACACAGCGGGGAAAAGCAAGGGGCTCCTGCAGGAGGGCGACCAGATCCTAGCTATGCTACTCACCGGTCCCCGATGCAAGCAGGCCCAGGCTTCTCCACGTCAGTTTCAGCAGCTGGCAGGGTCAGAAGAGCAGGGAACGCCTCGTCGTCGTGTTGAGTAAAAAGACGTCCCAATCGAAGAAACCCGCACAGTTTGTCACTCCAGCAGAGCAACGGAGCGGCCGTGTGTATCTGAGCCCAATGTACACTACTCACTTCAGACCTGGGAACGCCAAGTGTACGAAGCGTGTGAGAGTGACAAGGACTCGAAATACTACACAACCTTGCGGCGGTTACAGAGCAAGACTCCCGTGTAAGCTGGTCAGTCAACTGGATGGCCCAGAGACGCTTCCGAAGGCTTACTGGCAGGAGATGGTGAAGATGCCGAGAATAGCTGTTCCCGCTATTCCAAGGGGTCGAAGTACCAGTACAGGCCTTCTGGTTCGATCAAAGGTGAAAAGGGTTTCACAAGGCGACAGCAGTGCAGAGGAGGAGTCCTTCAGCGGGTCACCAGCGATTCCTCGGTCCAGCCTCTTGGTTGCAGGATACTTGGCTCCTGTATTCCTTCGTTCGTGAGAACTCAGGAGATCGACATGGTAGTGGTGTTTCCAGCCCCCTCTTATCCACGGTTCCCTTCGCGCCAAAACGGAGGGGACCCAATGGGAGATCCGCTCATCAACACTCACACCATTCGTGGACCAATCACGGACCACGGCGGTCCCAGGCATTCACACCACCCTAGACTTTCTGGCACCCAGGATGTGTATTGGGACCAGACATCCCAGCCCACACCCTGGAGGCACACATACGACATGTAGAAGCCCGCGAAAGCATCCGTGTTTCGCGGGAAAGTACATGCCCAAATAAGGAAGGCCCCGGGTCGGCTCGACCTGGGGAAGGTGAAGGGAGCAAGACGGTCAGTAGACAGGACAAAGGAGCCTCGTGGTCTGGCCATTTTGGGAGCCAGGCCACCATTTTGGGTTCAGCGCGAAAAACGCGCTTAGAACGCCAAAAGGAGCTCAAAATACACAAAACGATCGCTGCCACCATTCCAGTCCCTGAATGACTTGCACCGATCAAATACAATCCTAAACGAGTATCTAGGGCCTGTAGAAGGCTAGAGACCCAAGAGAGCTGTAACTTAGCTTACAGTGCCCTCTTGTGTCATGTTGCACTAAAGCCGCAACATGGTAAAAGAAACTACGGGAAACAGCGTTCCCCGGTACTGACTGTCTTAAGGGCATGTCAGTTTCCCCGTAAGAAAGGAGCAAAAGCCCAGAGGAGTGCGGCAGAAGGCTGCACTTCTCTGGCAAAGTCAAGAACAAGGTGAAAAACAACAGCAAAAAGTTTAGGGGTTGCCACATGGAAGGAAAATTACCTACAATTACGAAATCTTTCCTAACACTCGCCCCTCCCAGACTATGGACAGGGGGAACTAATCCACCCCTGGATGAGTCTCTTGTTCAGGTCGGTTAAACATTCTGGACAACCCATCAGCATTGCTATGTTGGACACCTGGCCTATGCTCAATAGTGAAGTCGAAGCCTTGGAGACTTATGGACCACCTAAGCAACTTTGGATTCTCCCCCTTCATGTTCATTAGCCACTTTAACGGCTTATGGTCAGTTTGCACAGTGAAGTGGGTCCCATAGAGGTAGGGCCTCAGCTTTCTTAGGGCCCACACAACAGAGAAACATTCTTTCTCTACCGTGGACCATCTGAGCTCTCTGTCCTTAAGCTGGCGACTAATAAAACCGATAAGGTGTTCCTTACCCTTCTCATCTACTTGTGATAGTACAGCTCCTATCCCAGTGTCAGAGGCGTCCGTCTGCACGATAAAAGGTCTTTGATAATCAGGGGCCCTGAGGACAGGGGCCTGGCACAAGGAGTCTTTTAAGCCATTGAAGGCCTTCTCACACTCGTCGGTCCAAGTTACCTTCTTGGGTTTCTTCGGAGTTGTGAGGGCAGTCAGAGGGGCAGCTATGGTGCCATAGTCTGCCACAAAATTGCGGTAATACCCCGTGAGTCCTAAGAAGGCTCTCACTTGGGTTTGCGTAGTGGGGGTAGGCCAGTCTTGTACTGCTTGTACTTTACTGGGAAGAGGCTGTATCCTCCCTCCACCTACTTCATGTCCAAGGTAAACCACTGAGCCTTGTCCAATCTGGCATTTACTAGCCTTTATGGTCAGGTGTGCTTTCTGAAGAGCCTGGAGCACAATCCCGAGGTGTTTCACATGGTCTTCCCAGGTGGCACTGAAAACTGCTATATCGTCCAGATATGCAAGACAGAATTCGTCCAACCCATTCAACACATGATTCACAAGCCTCTGGAAAGTGGCAGGTGCATTCTTCAACCCGAACGGCATTACCCGGAATTGGTAGAGGCCGTCTGGAGTAGAAAATGCCGTCTTCGCCTTGGCATGTTCTGCTAAAGCTATTTGCCAATAGCCAGCAGTGAGGTCAAACGTGCTGAGGTACTTGGAGGCACCCAAAGTATCCACCAGCTCATCTGTTCGAGGCAAGGGGTGTGCATCTGTCTTGGTGACAGCATTCAGAGCCCTGTAATCCACGCGGAACCTCAATTCAGAAGTGCCTGCCTTTGGAACCAAAACCACAGGGCTGGACCAAGGACTACTGGACGGTTCAATCACCCCAAGGTCTAACATATTGTTGACCTCGGTCTTAATATAAGACCGTACTTTGTCTGACATCCTGTATCCCCTACTTTTGGTAGGTACACTGTCTCCTGTGTCAATGTTATGTTTGCACCAAGGTGTCAAACCAGGCGACTGTGAAAACAGGGGGGAAAACTGCCTAAGCAAACTTTTCACCTCAGCCTGCTGATCAGAAGTCAGGTGAGGGGCCACTCGGACACCCTCAAAGGAGCTATCTGAAGGACCGCTTTGGAACAGGTCGGGGAGAGGTTCAGACTCCTCTTCCTCAACCTCTGAAGCCAGTAGCAGTGCTGCGATTTCGACTCTTGGGACGAAAGCCTTCAGCATATTCACATGAAACACTTTTGGAGCCTGTCGAGGCCTTCCAAGGTGCACTAAATAGTTAACCTCACCCAGGGGCTCCACCACTGTGTAAGGGCCTGACCATTTGTCCTGTAAAGCGCGAGGCCTTATGGGATTCATGATCAGGACTTGCTGACCAGGTGTAAAGTTGATGAGGGAAGCTTTCTGGTCGTACCAATGTTTCACCAACGCTTGTCCTGCCTTCAATTTATCACTAGCCAAGCCCATCAGAAGTACCATCCGTTTTCTGAGCCCTAGCACATAATCAACTACGTTGGTAGTAACAGGGGGAGTGGGCATCTCCCATCCCTCCTTGACGATGGCTAAGGGTCCCCGTGCGGGATGACCGAACAGAAGTTCGAAGGGGCTGAAGCGAACACCCTCCTGTGGTACCTCTCGGTAGGCAAACAGTAAGCATGGTAAAAGAAGATCCCATTTTCTTCTCTGAGGCTCCTCCAGAGCCCCAATCATGCTCTTTAACGTTCTGTTGAAACGTTCCACCAGACCATTGGTCTGGGGGTGGTATGCAGAAGTGAACTTGTAGGTGACCCCACATTCTTTCCACATAGCCTGCATATACTTCGACATAAAGTTGCTGCCACGATCTGACACAACTTCTTTAGGGAAGCCAACCCTAGTAAATATGCCGAGTAAAGCTTTTGCAACTGACTTGGCAGTTACAGTTTTCAATGGGATGGCCTCAGGATACCTGGTTGCATGGTCGACCAGCACCAGGATAAACCTATTGCCCGAGGATGTTTGCGGGTCAAGGGGACCAACGATGTCGATCCCTACCCTTTCGAATGGTACCCCCACAACTGGGAGCGGTACCAACGGAGCTTGGATTGTCGCGCCAACCTTACCAGACAACTGGCAGGAGGCACAACTCCTGCAGTGACTTTCTACTTGCACCCCCATCTTGGGCCAGTAGAAGTGCATGGATAACCTTTGCTTGGTCCTCTTCATACCAAGGTGACCAGCAAGGGGAACTTCATGCGCCAACTGCAGGAGGAAGGGCCTAACAGCAAGGGGAACCACCAACCTCCTATGGTCTCCTTCTGTAGACTCTGTGGGCTCACTATACAGGAGTCCACCTTCCCAATAAATCCTATGCGTCCCAGGAGGTTCACCCTCAAGCTGGGAGCAGGCCTGTCTCCTTAGGCCTTCCAGAGATGGGCACTCAGGTTGGCCTTTACTGAATTCGTCCCTATCAGGACCTCCTTCAACTAACAAGCCTTTTTGTTCAGGATGATCGTTGGGGTTGAATACTTCAGGCTTCGCCACCTCCTCGTCAGGCCCGGGCGATTGACCAACTTCCTCCACCGCAGTGGTAGGCGAGCTCGGGGGAATATTCTCTTTCCCTCGTCGTGACTTGTCGACTCCTTTTGCCTTGGGTTTCCCCTTCGGCTGGGGCGGCGTATTGGACTTGGCCAATGCTGCCCGTGCTTGAGACCGTGTGTAGGGTCTTTCGGCAGTGTCTCCTACGAGCCCTAAAGCTCTGAGATCATTACCTAACAAGACCTTTCCCGGGACGTTTCTCTGAATGCTCACTGGAATCCTGACTGCTGTACCATTTAAAGTAAGATTTACAGGTATTACGGGAAACATACGGAGGGGGCCGTCAGCCAACTTAGTGGGCATCAGAGTAGCTCTGGCAACTTCCTCTGAGTCTACCAAGGTAGAATCTACTACAGTGCGACTGCACCCACTATCCCTAAGAGCTGGAGTATCTACTCCATTGATCAGCACACTGTCTTTAAAGTAGTGCTTGGTATTATCCGGAATCCTAGCATAAGCCTCTGCGACTTTAGGCTCCCAGGAACCCAGGGACACTAAAACTACCTCAGCCTCTATCCCGCTGGGAAATGAGTCTGAGGAGAAGGATGCTCCTGTAATCTCTTCTTCCTCGTAGGAGGAGAAGGCCAGATTAGCGGAGTGGACCCCCAAAGGTCTAACCTTACAACGGGGATCCCCCTTCACGTGGTCAGTTGCTCCACAAGCAAAACAAGATCCATTGGGTCTGTTTACATAGGGAGGCTTATTGTAACCAGAGTTCTGTTTCGGAGGCTGACCTCCACTACCCTGTGAGTTCTCTTGTGTCTTACCCTTATTTTTCTTTTTGTGGCCCTTATGAGAAGAAGTTTTAGCAGATTCTCCACCCTCCATATCTTTGGACTTTTTCCCTTCCTCCTGCTTACCAGGATGAGTTTTGTCCTTATGGGACACTCAATGTGACACCGATAAATCGGCTGCAATGGCCAGCTTCTTAGGATCTATCTCCTTCGAATCGGCCAAATGCTGCTTAAGCTCTGGGGAAGAAGAAGCAAAAATGTGTTCCAGCATGACAAGATTATCATGCCTTCGAAGGTAGAAACCTTATAACCTTCGACCCAGCCAGTTAAGTTTTTCAAGGATTCAGTGACATAAGATACCCAAGTACCACCTTCCTTTTTCTTATACTCTCTGAAACGTTTCAAATATTGGGCCGGAGTCTTCCCAAACTTTAAAATGAGAGTTTGCTTTAACATTGCGAAATCAGCTCGCTCAGCCTTCGACATTTCCATAATGGCACTACAGCCAGAATGGGGCAGTCTGCTGAGTAACCAGGCAATCTTATCAGCATTGTCAACTTGTTGAACTTCGCATGCATACTCAAACGCATTCAGCCAGTCCATAATGTCATTCCTTTCTTCATACACACTGAGCAGATCTTTCGGAAACCGTGGATGAGAGAAGGCCCCAGACCCATGTCCAGGACCATTGGACCCATTTGCAACCTGAAGCTTGGCCAGTTCCAACTGGTGATCCCTGTCTTTTTGTTTTTCTGCCTGTTCGATTTTTAGTTTGGCTATGCTGAATTCAAGCTCCTGCTGCCTAAACCGCAGCTCTTGCTTCTTGAATTCAAGCATAGCCTCCCCATCAGCACTGGCAGAGGAAACATTAGACATCTCATCCTCCCTGTCCTCGTGGTCGCGGGGGATCAGTGCAGCGGCAGAACCGTCGGTTCTACCAGTGAGAGCAGCCCCACCACCTTCCGCACTGTCCTCAGAAGTTATAGCGTCAAGCTGCGCTTCTTGCCACGCCACGATTCTTTGGATCATTTCCAATTTCGTGCCTTGAGAGGAAACACCTCTCTCCGCACACATCTTCTTCAATGTTTCTGATTTGGAAGCATTTAAAGTTAACAAGGTATTTGTTTCCATACTGTTGGATAGGACTATGGCCTTTTTAAAGTTATACTACAACAATTCACTACGTGTCCTGGTTGGAATAACCTGAAATGCCTTAGTTTGTGCGCAACACTGGATACCTTCAGTCGTATCCCACCGCTGTACACCAATTTGTTAAGACGGATTTCTGAACTCTGTCCTGGTGGCGCAGAAGTTCAGAAGGCCAACCTAATTACTTGGAACAGGGTAACCTCTGGACGAGCCAGACCAATCAAGGTAGCGATCGCGGCGGTCAAGAATAGGTCTCAAGAGGGGTGAGGGTGACTGAAAGCCCGCAATGAGCACACAAAGCAAGATCACTTACAAACTACTCCAAACAGTTGTTATATAAAAATATATACACATTTATTTTAAGGCCTTTAAAACAATGACCGTAGCGAGAAAATCACAATGGGCCTCATTACAACCTGCCAGTCCGGGACCGTGCAAAATCCGTGACGGTGGTAAAAACGTTTCCGTGTCCGCAAGGTTGCGGAAAAACCGTCAGATTACACGCTGTCGGTCGCGCGCACCACACGGACTCGGAAACGTTGTTACCGCCGTCACGGAAAACCCCACGGAAATGGAAATAACGAAGCCACAAGTGGCGCAAAACCCGTTTCCGCCTCCGCCACCACGGACACGGAACCGGAAATACCATGATCGCCAAAACAGGAAACAGAGAGGCGGCCATCATATAAAAGCACAATCCATTGCCATCCAGAGCCAGCACAAGCACAATCTAACTCTGAGAAGCCAAAAGGGACCACCAGCATGTCTGCCAGGATTCCTGCTCAGAGGCAGCGCAAACAGCGCTTCAGCGAGGCGGAGCTACCCGTCTTGGTGGAACACATTGTGGACAATGCTGAGATGCTGTTCAGCGCCGACCAACGGCGTGCCACACAGCAGCGGAGGAAGGAGGTGTGGGCCGAAGCTGCACGCAAGTGCACCGCCGTGGGCGTGGCAGTGAGGAGCGTGAAGGACTGCCACAAGCGTTGGGATGACCTGAGGCTGAGGGTACGCAACCTCATTTCCACGCACCGCCAACGCAGCAGTGGGACAGGCGGAAGACCCCCTTCCCCACTGAGGCTGCAAGCATGGGAGGAGCGTTGCAGCAGCGTCCTCCACCTAGAGGGAATCCATGGGATCGGGCAGGCTGAGGCAGGAGTGAGCCCACCTGCAGATGCCGGTAAGTGCCCAAACATGAATGCCACATGTAAATATGCAGTTGTGAGTACTGGGCCAAAGGACCCATTAACAACCCCCCCCCAGGCAGTGCGTGTGTGGGCCAAAGGACCCATTAACAACCCCCCCCAGGCAGTGCATGTGTGGGCCAAAGGACCCATTAACAACCCCCCCCAGGCAGTGCGTGTGTGGGCGAAAGGACCCATTAACAACCCCTCCCCCAGGCAGTTCATGTGTGGGCCAAAGGACCCATTAACAACCCCCCCCCCCAGGCAGTGCATGTGTGGGCCAAAGGACCCATTAACAACCCCCCCCCCCCCCAGGCAGTGCATGTGTGGGCCAAAGGACCCATCATGATCCGTATGGCAACCAATATCACTGAATGCAGACACCAGCAATCAGATGCATGTGACAAACACTATTCAATGTACAATCTTAATGACGCATGTGATGCACCCATCTGCCACCACAACAACACTAATTGCATGCCCTTTGTGTCCCCACAGCCGTTTCAAGTGACAGTGATACTGCACAACAGGCCAGCCAATCTGCATCGGCAAGTACACTAGCCACCGCCACCACACAGGAGGATGCTGCCGGCAGTTCTGCACCTCTGGCCACATTACCAGCCACTACAGATGTGCGGCACACCACCACCACCGACATCCCCACCGTCTCCACACTGGCTGAGTCTAGACAGGTGCCACGGGAACCTATCATGGACACCCAACACAACACCGAAGGCAGCAGCACTGCAGAGGGGGCGGCCTGCAGTGATAACAGTGCCCCGCAAGAGCACTCGGAAACGGGGCCACAGGGGGAGATGCCCACATTGGAAGACCTGGGCTCCTTCCATGAGCTGGGGTTCAGCCCCACTTTACTGGGGAGTCCCATGAGGTCGCCCACCCCATCCATGGCCGAACTGAATGCCCGCATGCAGCGGATGGAGGACCAGCAGGCTACCCTCACCCAGCTGGTGGAGAGGCAGCTAGAGGAATCCAGGCTGCAGAGGGAGAGCTACAGCGCCTCAGTGCGTCGCCTGTCGAGGTCCATTGGACGCTTTGCGAGCACCATAGTGACCCTTGCACGCCATGTGCGGGAGGGCAACAACCACACCTCCAGGCTTGTAGAGGCCATGTTGGTTGGCCAACAGGCAAATCTGGCACGGATGCCCTCAATCCCAGATTCTGGCCCATCAAACACTACCACCCCATCCAGCTCCACTACTGCCAGTCCAAGGAGGCGCTCGAGTAGGCTAACGGGTCCTTCGGGCAAGGTTGCACAGGCACAGAAGCGCACACGGAAGTGATGGCATGTGTGTGGGGCAGTGCAGGACACATGTGGACTACAAGGGTGTGAGAGGGGTGGGCACGTTTGGGTGGTGGGGTAGGTAGTTTTGGGGGTTTGGACAATGGCTCTGGGTGGGGGTGGGCACGTTTGGGTGGTGGGTGGCCCCGGGTGTACAGCTTCCCTAACCAATGCACCTTCTTCCCTGTTGTTATCACATCAATACATCACCATTTCAAATCAAGACATACATGTGTGGACATTGATCATTTATTTTGCAGTGCAACTATTAATTCATTGTCGTCACCATGTTTGTGCATTTCTGTGAATGTGCTGTGACTCAAAAGTAAATGCGAATCAGGGCATCCCGTGCTCTCTGGCCATCATGTGGACCCCCAGGGGGAGGCGGTGCCATCCCATCCCCATCCCCATCCCCATCTCCATCCCCATCCCCATCTTCCTCATCTGCGTTAGGTGGCATTGGGATGTTCCTGCGCTGACATATATTGTGCAGCATGGCACATACGAGCGTGATTTTGCCCGTCTTCACTGGGCTGTACAGCAGTGATCCGCCATATCTGCTCAGACAGCGGAAACGGGCCTTCAGCAGTCCAAATGTCCTCTCAATCATTCCACGTGTGCGGATATGTGCCCTATTGTATGCCTCTTCATGCCTGTTCCTTGGTCTCCGTACAGGTGTCATCATCCATGGCGTGAGTGCATATCCCGCATCACCTACATGGGATTTAGATGGGGGAACATGTCAGTGTTTGTGGCATCATGTCCTCATCTGCTGCTGTGCATTCGTGTATCATCATTCATTCATGCATATGTACCATGCAGTGTATGGAGGTATGTCTTGGGCATCACGAGGTATGTCGCTGACTGCATATGGGCCTACACATTAACTTGCATGTTTACTGTGCCCTGCGGGTGACATTTGATTGTGTGCATGTCATGGTGCAGTGCTGTCCACACATGGCAGAGTGACTCCACTGTACTGAAGTAGTAAATACACGTCGTCTCATTTACACGCCTCTCATGCTTTTTGGGGCAGTGTTTCAATTGAGGGTGGGTGTCTGCAGTGGCACAGGGTTCATGGGACAGTGACGGGATTGGCTGTGGCAGCGTGTGCACGGGCACATTGTGGTGCCCTGTCATGTCTTCCTTCATGATGTTTGGCATCCGCTGTGTATTTGGTAGATGGAAGGGGGGTGATGCATGTGCGGTCACAGCGGCACACTCACAATGCTCATTGGCCTGGACACACACACACCACTCCGACAGGGTTGTAGCATCGTCAGCTGTACTCACCCAATAGCCATGTGCTTTGTCCGGCATAGCGTTCCATGTACCGTGGCAACGTGGAATTCCGCAGTACCATTGAGTCATGTGATGAGCCTGGGAAACGTGCGCAGCAGTGTGTAATCAGTTGCATGGCATCACAAACCATCTGGACATTCAAAGAGTGATACTGTTTCCTATTGCGGAACACCGCCTCAATTGCATGTGGTACTGTCAGCTCGACGTGGGTGCAGTCAACTGCGCCTATGCAATTTGGCATGCCTGCTATGGCATGGAAGGCCAACTTGGTGGCAATGACCTCGGGGAGGGTGCGGGGTAGGGCTATGTGTTCCGACACATGGCGCAACAGGGCATCCAGTACCTGTACCAGGATTTTTGAGAAACACGGTTGTGATATGCCGTGCAGCTCACCAACCGTGTGTTGATAGGTGCCAGTGCCAAGGAAATGCAGAACTGAGACAACCTTCAAGAGGGGGGGGTGGCGGTGGGGGTGTCAATTAGGCTGCTGATGTTGTCCACAATCATGGCGGTGATGTGCAGGATTGTTGCGCGGTCCAGCTGGTATAGGGTGTGGATCTGTCCTGGGGTGAGGTTCCAGGGTGAGGCCCTGATGCGTGGTATTGGTGGCTGGCGGCGGGGTCGGGCTGGCTGGGCAATGGGGTTTGCCATAGCTGCAGGGTTGGCTGGCTGCCGCCTGCGCCTCCTCCGCCTACGCCTCCTCCTCTGCGCCATTACTGCCACCATGTGCAGTGCTGCCTGTTGGTTGAGTAGGCCCAGTCCCAGTGCTACTAGACCTGCTGCCTGCATGGTCTGTGTTGTGTTGGGCTGGGTGTGGCCCTTTTGTAGGCTCCCAGTGGCCTGCTAGGTCCAGCTGGGCTGATTTGGTGCACCTGTGCCCTGATTCAGTTCAGCAGGCAGTGTATAACGCCATGTTCGCGGTGGCGGCGGTTCCGCCACCGTGATCACGGTATTTACGCCATTTTTTTGCCGGTATTTCCGTGTCCGCGCTAGTTGTGAAGCTCACGGTGTTTCGTGTTGACGGTAACGGAGGGGTTTCCATTCCAATCCTGCGTCCCTTCCTATAGCATGAGATTTGATATTCAGTGCTTCAAATACCAAACCTGAGACCCTTCCTATAACATGAGATGTGATATCCAACTCCTTCCGATTCCAATCCTGAGACCCTTCCTATACCATGAGATGTGATATCTCAATGCTTCTAATACCAAACCTGAGACCTGTCCTATTACATGAGATGTGATATCCAAATCCTTACCATTCTAATCCTGAGACCCTTCCTATAGCATGAGATGTGATATCTCAATGTTTCTAATACCAAACTTGAGACCCTTCCTATAGCAAGAGATGTGATATCCAAATCCTTCCCATTCCAAACCTGAGACCTTCCCATAGCATGAGATGTGATATCCAACTCCTTCCCATTCCAATCCCGAGACCCTTCCTATAGCATGAGATGTGATTCTCAATGCTTCTAATACCAAACCTGAGACCTGTCCTATTGCATGAGATGTGATATCCAACTCCTTCCCATTCCAATCCTGAGACCCTTCCTATAGCATGAGATGTGATATCTCAATGCATCTAATACCAAACCTGGACTCTTCCTATAGCATGAAATGTGATATCCAACTCCTTCCCATTTCAAACCTGAGACCCTTCCTATAGCATGAGATGTGATATCTCAATGCTTCTACCAAACATGAGACCCTTCCTATAACATGAGATGTCATATCCAACTCCTTCCTATTCCAACCTGAGACCCTTCGTATAGCATGAGATGGGATATCCATCTCCTTCCCAATCCAATCATGAGACCCTTCCGATAGCATGAGATGTGATATCTCAATACTTCTAACAAACCTGAGACCCTTCCTATGGCATGAGATGTGATATCAAACTCCTTCCCATTCCAATCCTGAGACCCTTCCTATCGCATGAGATGTGATATCCAACTCCTTCCGATTCCAATCCTGAGACCCTTCCTATATCATGAGATGTGATATCTCAATGCTTCTAATACCAAACCTGAGACCTGTCCTATTAGATGACATGAGATGTGATATCCAAATCCTTACCATTCTAATCCTGAGACCCTTCCTATAGCATGAGATGTGATATCTCAATGTTTCTAATACCAAACTTGAGACCCTTCCTATAGCAAGAGATGTGATATCTCAATGCTTCTAATACCGAACCTGAGACCTGTCCTATTACATGAGATGTGATATCCAAATCCTTCCCATTCTAATCCTGAGACCCTTCCTATAGCATGAGATGTGATATCTCAATGTTTCTAATACCAAACCTGAGACCCTTCCTATAGCAAGAGATGCGATATCCAAATCCTTCCCATTCCAAACCTGAGACCCTTCCCATAGCATGAGATGTGAAATCCAACTCCTTCCCATTCCAATCCTGAGACCCTTCCTATACCATGAGTGTGATATCTCAATGCTTCTAATACCAAACCTGAGACCTGTCCTATTACATGAGATGTGATATCCAAATCCTTCCCATTCTAATTCTGAGACCCTTCCTATAGCATGAGATGTGATATCTCAATGCTTCTACCAAACATGAGACCCTTCCTATAGAATGAGATGTGATATCAAACTCCTTCCCATTCCAATCCTGAGACCCTTCCGATAGCATGAGATGTGATATCTCAATGCTTCTAATACCAAACCTGAGACCCTCCCTATAGAATGAGATGTGATATCAAACTCCTTCCCATTCCAACCTGAGACTCTTCCCATAGCATGAGATGTGAAATCCAACTCCTTCCCATTCCAATCCTGAGACCCTTCCTATAGCATGAGATGTGATATCTCAATGCTTCTAATACCAAACCTGAGACCTGTCCTATTGCATAAGATGTGATATCCAAATCCTTCCCATTCCAATCCTGAGACCCTTCCTATAGCATGAGATGTGATATCTCAATGTTTCTAATACCAAACCTGAGACCCTTCCTATAGCAAGAGAAGTGATATCCAACTCCTTCCCATTCCAATCCTGAGACCCTTCCTATAGCATGAGATGTGATATCTCAATGCATCTAATACCAATCCTGGACTCTTCCTATAGCATGAAATGTGATATCCAACTCCTTCCCATTCCAAACCTGAGACCCTTCCTATAGCATGAGATGTGATATCTCAATGCTTCTACCAAACATGAGACCCTTCCTATAGAATGAGATGTGATATCAAACTCCTTCCCATTCCAATCCTGAGACCCTTCCGATAGCATGAGATGTGATATCTCAATGCTTCTAATACCAAACCTGAGACCCTCCCTATAGCATAAGATATGATATCCAAGTCCTTCCCATTCCAATCCTGAGACCCTTCCTATAACATGAGATGTGATATCCAACTCCTTCCCATTCCAACCTGAGACCCTTCCTATAGCCTGAGATGGGATATCCAACTCCTTCCCAATCCAATCCTAAAACCCTTCCGATAGCATGAGATGTTATCTCTCAATGCTTCTAACAAACCTGAGACCCTTCCTATGTCATGAGATGTGATATCAAACTCCTTCCAATTCCAATCCTGAGACCCTTCCTATAGCATGAGATGTGATATCAAACTCCTTCCCATTCCAATCCCCTGACCCTTCCTATAGCATGAGATGTGATATCTTAATGCTTCTAATACCAAACCTGAGACCCTCCCTATAGCATAAGATGTGATATCCAAGTCCTTCCCATTCCAATCCTGAGACCCTTCCGATAACATGAAATGTGATATCCAACTCCTTCCCATTCCAACCTGACACCCTTCCTATAGCATGAGATGTGATATCCATCTCCTTCCCAATCCAATCATGAGACCCTTCCGATAGCATGAGATGTGTTATCTCAATGGTTCTACCAAACCTGAGACCCTTCCTTTAGCATGTGATGTGATATCCAACTCCTTCCCATTCCAATCCTGAGACACTTCCTGTAGCATGAGATGTGATATCTCAATGCTTCTAATACCAAACCTGGACCCTTCCTATAGCATGAGATATGATATCCAACTCCTTCCCATTCCAATCCTGCGTCCCTTCCTATAGCATGAGATTTGATATCTCAGTGCTTCTAATACCAAACCTGAGACCCTTCCTATAACATGAGATGTGATGTCCAACTCCTTCCGATTCCAATCCTGAGACCCTTCCTATACCATGAGATGTGATATCTCAATGCTTCTAATACCAAACCTGAGACCTGTCCTATTACATGAGATGTGATATCCGAATCCTTACCATTCTAATCCTGAGACCCTTCCTATAGCATGAGATGTGATATCTCAATGTTTCTAATACCAAACTTGAGACCCTTCCTATAGCAAGAGATGTGATATCCAAATCCTTCCCATTCCAAACCTGAGACCTTCCCATAGCATGAGATGTGATATCCAACTCCTTCCCATTCCAATCCTGAGACCCTTCCTATAGCATGAGATGTGATTCTCAATGCTTCTAATACCAAACCTGAGACCTGTCCTATTGCATGAGATTTGATATCCAACTCCTTCCCATTCCAATCCTGAGACCCTTCCTATAGCATGAGATGTGATATCTCAATGCATCTAATACCAAACCTGGATTCTTCCTATAGCATGAAATGTGATATCCAACTCCTTCCCATTTCAAACCTGAGACCCTTCCTATAGCATGAGATGTGATATCTCAATGCTTCTAATACCAAACCTGAGACCCTTCCTATAGCATAAGATATGATATCCAAGTCCTTCCCATTCCAATCCTGAGACCCTTCCTATAACATGAAACGTGATATCCAACTCCTTCCCATTCCAACCTGAGACCCTTCCTATAGCATGAGATGGGATATCCAACTCCTTCCGAATCCAATCCTGAGACCCTTCCGATAGCATGAGATGTTATCTCTCAATGCTTCTAACAAACCTGAGACCCTTCCTATGTCATGAGATGTGATATCAAACTCCTTCCAATTCCAATCCTGAGACCCTTCCTATAGCATGAGATGTGATATCCAACTCCTTCCCTTTCCAATCCTGAGACCCTTCCTATACCATGAGATGTGATATCTCAATGCTTCTAATACCAATCCTGAGACCCGCCCTATAACATGAGATGTGATATCCAAATCCTTCCCCTTCTAAACCTGAGACCCTTCCTTTAGCATGAGATGTGATATCCAACTCCTGCCCATTCCAATCCTGAGACCCTTCCGATAGCATGAGATGTGATATCTCAATGCTTCTAATACCAAACCTGAGACCCTTCCTATAACATGAGATGGGATATCCAACTCCTTCCCATTCCAATCCTGAGACCCTTCCGATAGCAGAGGTGTGATATCTCAATGCTTATACCAAACCTGAGACCCTTCCTATGGCATGAGATGTTATATCCAACTCCTTCCCATTCCAATCCTGAGACCCTTCCTATAGCATGAGATGTGCTATCTCAATGCTTCTACCAAACCTGAGACCCTTACTATAGCAGGAGATGTGATATCCAACTCCTTCCCATTCCAATCCCCTGACCCTTCCTATAGCATGAGATGTGATATTTCCATGCTTCTACTGAACCCGAGACCCTTCCTATAGCATGAGATGTGATATCCAACTCCTTCCCATTGCAATCCTGAGACGCTTCCTATAGCATAAGATGTGATTTCTAAATGGTTCTAATACCAAACCTGAGATCCTTCCTATAACATGAGATGTGATATCTCAATGCTTCTACCAAACCGGGGACCCTTCCTATAGCATGAGATGTGATATCCATCTCCTACCCATTCCAATCCCGAGACCCTTCCTATAGCATGAGATGTGATATCCATCTCCTTCCCATTCCAATCCCGAGACCCTTCCTATAGCATGAGATGTAATATCTCAATGCTTCTACCAAACCTGAGACCCTTCCTATAGCATGAGATGTGATATCCAACTCCTTCCCATTCCAATCCCGAGACCCTTCCTATAGCATGAGATGTGATATCTCAATGCTTCTACCAAACCGGGGTCCCTTCCTATAGCATGAGATGTGATATCCATCTCCTACCCATTCCAATCCCCAGACCCTTCCTATAGCATGAGATGTGATATCCATCTCCTTCCCATTCCAATCCCGATACCCTTCCTATAGCATGAGATGTAATATCTCAATGCTTCTACCAATCCTGAGACCCTTCCTATAGCATAAGATGTGATTTCTAAATGGTTCTAATACCAAACCTGAGATCCTTCCTATAGCATGAGATGTGATATCTCAATGCTTCTACCAAACCGGGGACCCTTCCTATAGCATGAGATGTGATATCCATCTCCTACCCATTCCAATCTCGAAACCCTTCCTATAGCATGAGATGTGATATCCATCTCTTTCCCATTCCAATTCCGAGACCCTTCCTATAGCATGAGATGTGATATCTCAATGCTTCTAATACCAAACCTGAGATCCTTCCTATAGCATGAGATGTGATATCCAACTCCTTCCCATTCCAATCCTGAGACCCTTCCGATAGCATGAGATGTGATATCTCAATGCTTCTAATACCAAATCTGAGACCCTCCCTATATCATAAGATGTGATATCCAAGTCCTTCCCATTCCAATCCTGAGACCCTTCCTATAACATGAGATGTTTTATCCAACTCCTTCCCATTCCAACCTGAGACCCTTCCTATAGCATGAGATGGGATATCCAACTCCTTCCCAATCCAATCCTGAGACCCTTCCGATAGCATGAGATGTGATATCTCAATGCTTCTAACAAACCTGAGACCCTTCCTATTTCATGAGATGTGATATCAAACTCCTTCCCATTCCAATCCTGAGACCCTTCTTATACCATGAGATGTGATATTTCAATACTTCTAATACCAATCCTGAGACCTGCACTATAGCATGAGATGTGATATCTCAATGCTTCTAATACCAAACCTGAGATCCTTCCTATAGCATGAGATGTGATATCCAACTCCTTCCCATTCCAAACCTGAGACACTTCCTATAGCATGAGATGTGATATCTCAATGCTTCTACCAAACATGAGACCCTTCCTATAGCATGAGAAGTGATATCTCACTGCTTCTAATACCAAAACTGAGACCCTTCCTATAGCATGAGATGTGATATCAAACTGCTTCCCATTCCAATCCTGAGACCCTTCCGATAGCATGAAATGTCATATCTTAATGCTTCTAATACCAAACCTGAGACCCTCCCTATAGCATAAGATGTGATATCCAAGTCCTTCCCATTCCAATCCTGAGAACCTTCCTATAACATGAGATGTGATATCCAACTCCTTCCCATTCCAACCTGAGACCCGTTCCTATAGCATGAGATGGGATATCCATCTCCTTCCCAATCCAAACCTGAGACCCTTCCTATGGCATGATATGTGATATCAAAATCCTTCCCATTCCAATCCTGAGACCCTTCCTATGCCATGAGATGTGATATTTCAATACTTCTAATACCAATCCTGAGACCCGCCCTATAACATGAGATGTGATATCCAAATCCTTCCCATTCCAATCCTGAGATCCTTCCGATAGCATGAGATGTGATATCTCAATGCTTCTAATATCAAACCTGAGACCCTCCCTATAGCATGAGATGTGATATCCAAGTCCTTCACATTCCAATCCTGAGACCCTTCCTATAGCATGAGATGTGATATCTCAATGCTTCTAATACCAAACCTGAGACCCTTCCTATAACATGAGATGGGATATCCAACTCCTTCCCATTCCAAACCTGAGACCCTTCCTATGGCATGAGATGTGATATCCAGCTCTTTCCCATTCAAATCCTGAGACCCTTCCTATAGCATGAGATGTGATATCTCAATGCTTCTACTAAACCCAAGACCCTTCCTATAGCATGAGATGTGATATCCAACTCCTTCCCATTACAATCCTGAGACCCTTCCTATAGCATAAGATGTGATTTATCAATGGTTCTAATACCAAACCTGAGATCCTTCCTATAACATGAGATGTGGTATTCAACTCCTTCCCATTCCAAACCTGAGACCCTTCCTATAGCATGAGATGTGATATCTCAATGCTTCTACCAAACCGGGGACCCTTCCGATAGCATGAGATGTGATATCCATCTCCTTCCCATTCCAATCACGAGACCCTTCCTATAGCATGAGATGTGATATCCATCTCCTTCCCATTCTAATCCCGAGACCCTTCCTGTAGCATGAGATGTGAAATCTCAATGCTTCTACAAAACCTGAGACCCTTCCTATAGCATGAGATGAGATATCCAACTCCTTCCCATTCCAATCCCGAGACCCTTCCTATAGCATGAGATGTGATATCTCAATTCTTCTAATACCAAACCTGAGATCCTTCCTATAGCATGAGATGTGATATCCAACTCCTTCCCATTCCAAACCTGAGACACTTCCTATAGCATGAGATGTGATATCTCAATGCTTCTACCAAACATGAGACCCTTCCTATAGCATGAGATGTGATATCTCACTGCTTCTAATACCAAAACTGAGACCCTTCCTATAGCATGAGATGTGATATCCAACTGCTTCCCATTCCAATCCTGAGACCCTTCCGATAGCATGAAATGTGATATCTTAATGCTTCTAATACCAAACCTGAGACCCTCCCTATAGCATAAGATGTGATATCCAAGTCCTTCCCATTCCAATCCTGAGACCCTTCCTATAACATGAGATGTGATATCCAACTCCTTCCCATTCCAACCTGAGACCCGTTCCTATAGCATGAGATGGGATATCCATCTCCTTCCCAATCCAAACCTGAGACCCTTCCTATGGCATGATATGTGATATCAAACTCCTTCCCATTCCAATCCTGAGACCCTTCCTATACCATGAGATGTGATATCTCAATGCTTCTAATATCAATCCTGAGACCTGCCCTATAACACGAGATGTGATATACAAATCCTTCCCCTTCCAAACCTGAGACCCTTCCTTTAGCTTGAGATGTGATATCCAACTCCTTCCCATTCCAATCCTGAGACCCTTCCGATAGCATGAGATGTGATATCTCAATGCTTCTAATATCAAACCTGAGACCCTCCCTATAGCATGAGATTTGATATCCAAGTCCTTCCCATTCCAATCCTGAGACCCTTCCTATAGCATGAGATGTGATATCTCAATGCTTCTAATACCAAACCTGAGACCCTTCCTATAACATGAGATGGGATATCCAACTCCTTCCCATTCCAATCCTGAGACCCTTCTGATAGCAGAGGTGTGATATCTTAATGCTTATACCACCTGAGACCCTTCATATGGCATGAGATGTGATATCCAACTCCTTCCCATTCCAATCCTGAGACCCTTCCTATAGCATGAGATGTGTTATCTCAATGCCTCTACCAAACCTGAGACCCTTCCTATAGCATAAGATGTGATATCCAACTCCTTCCCATTCCAATCCTGAGACCCTTCCTATAACATGAGATGTTTAATCCAACTCCTTCCCATTCCAACCTGAGACCCTTCCTATCTCATGAGATGTGATATCAAACTCCTTCCCATTCCAATCCTGAGACCCTTCTTATACCATGAGATGTTATATTTCAATACTTCTAATACCAATCCTGAGACCCGCCCTATAACATGAGATGTGATATCCAAATCCTTCCCCTTCCAAACCTGAGACCCTTCCTTTAGCATGAGATGTGATATCTCAATGCTTCTAATATCAAACCTGAGACCCTCCCTATAGCATGAGATGTGATATCCAAGTCCTTCCCATTCCAATCCTGAGACCCTTCCTATAGCATGAGATGTGATATCTCAATGCTTCTAATACCAAACCTGAGAACCTTCCTATAACATGAGATGGGATATCCAACTCCTTCCCATTCCAAACCTGAGACCCTTCCTATGGCATGAGATGTGATATCCAGCTCCTTCCCATTCAAATCCTGAGACCCTTCCTATAGCATGCGATGTGATATCTCAATGCTTCTACTAAACCCAAGACCCTTCCTATAGCATGAGATGTGATATCCAACTCCTTCCCATTACAATCCTGAGACCCTTCCTATAGCATAAGATGTGATTTATCAATGGTTCTAATACCAAACCTGAGATCCTTCCTATAACATGAGATATGGTATTCAACTCCTTCCCATTCCAAACCTGAGACCCTTCCTATAGCATGAGATGTGATATCTCAATGCTTCTACCAAACCGGGGACCCTTCCGATAGCATGAGATGTGATATCCATCTCCTTCCCATTCCAATCACGAGACCCTTCCTATAGCATGAGATGTGATATCCATCTCCTTCCCATTCCAATCCCGAGACCCTTCCTATAGCATGAGATGTGAAATCTCAATGCTTCTACAAAACCTGAGACCCTTCCTATAGCATGAGATGAGATATCCAACTCCTTCCCATTCCAATCCCGAGACCCTTCCTATAGCATGAGATGTGATATCTCAATGCTTCTAATACCAAACCTGAGATCCTTCCTATAGCATGAGATGTGATATCCAACTCCTTCCCATTCCAAACCTGAGACACTTCCTATAGCATGAGATGTGATATCTCAATGCTTCTACCAAACATGAGACCCTTCCTATAGCATGAGATGTGATATCTCACTGCTTCTAATACCAAAACTGAGACCTTTCCTATAGCATGAGATGTGATATCCAAGTCCTTCCCATTCCAATCCTGAGACCCTTCCGATAGCATGAGATGTGATATCTTAATGCTTCTAATACCAAACCTGAGACCCTTCCTATAGCATGAGATGGGATATCCAACTCCTTCCGAATCCAATCCTGAGACCCTTCCTATAACATGAGATGTGATATCCAACTCCTTCCCATTCCAACCTGAGGCCCGTTCCTAAAGCATGAGATGGGATATCCATCTCCTTCCCAATCCAAACCTGAGACCCTTCCTAAGGCATGATATGTGATATCAAACTCCTTCCCATTCCAATACTGAGACCCTTCCTATACCATAAGATGTGATATCTCAATGCTTCTAATATCAATCCTGAGACCTGCCCTATAACACGAGATGTGATATACAAATCCTTCCCCTTCTAAACCTGAGACCCTTCCTTTAGCATGAGATGTGATATCCAACTCCTGCCCATTCCAATCCTGAGACCCTTCCGATAGCATGAGATGTGATATCTCAATGCTTCTAATATCAAACCTGAGACCCTTCCTATACCATGAGATGTGATATCTCAATGCTTCTAATATCAATCCTGAGACCTGACCTATAACACGAGATGTGATATACAAATCCTTCCCCTTCCAAACCTGAGACCCTTCCTTTAGCTTGAGATAGGATATCCAACTCCTTCCCATTCCAATCCTGAGACCCTTCTGATAGCAGAGGTGTGATATCTTAATGCTTATACCAAACCTGAGACCCTTCATATGGCATGAGATGTGATATCCAACTCCTTCCCATTCCAATCCTGAGACCCTTCCTATAGCATGAGATGTGTTATCTCAATGCTTCTACCAAACCTGAGACCCTTCCTATAGCATAAGATGTGATATCCAACTCCTTCCCATTCCAATCCTGAGACCCTTCCTATAGCATGAGATGTGATATCTCAATGCTTCTAATACCAAACATGAGATCCTTCCTATAACATGATATGTGATATCCAACTCCTTCCCATTCCAAACCTGAGACCCTTCCTATAGCATGAGATGTGATTTCCAACTCCTTCCCATTCCAATCCTGAGACCCTTCCTATACCATGAGATGTGATATCTCAATGCTTCTAAAACCAACCCTGAGAACCATCCTATAACACGAGATGTGATATCTAAATCCTTCCTTTTCCAAACCTGAGACCCTTCCTTTAGCATGTGATGTGATATCCAACTCCTTCCCATTCCAATCCTGCGTCCCTTCCTATAGCATGAGATTTGATATCTCAGTGCTTCTAATACTAAACCTGAGACCCTTCCTATAACATGAGATGTGATATCCAACTCCTTCCGATTCCAATCCTGAGACCCTTCCTATACCATGAGATGTGATATCTCAATGCTTCTAATACCAAACCTGAGACCTGTCCTATTACATGAGATGTGATATCCAAATCCTTCTCATTCTAATCCTGAGACCCTTCCTATAGCATGAGATGTGATATCTCAATGTTTCTAATACCAAACCTGAGACCCTTCCTATAGCAAGAGATGTGATATCCAAATCCTTCCCATTCCAAACCTGAGACCCTTCCCATAGCATGAGAAGTGATATCCAACTCCTTCCCATTCCAATCCTGAGACCCTTCCTATAGCATGAGATGTGTTATCTCAATGCTTCTACCAAACCTGAGACCCTTCCTATAGCATAAGATGTGATATCCAACTCCTTCCCATTCCAATCCTGAGACCCTTCCTATAGCATGAGATGTGATATCTCAATGCTTCTAATACCAAACATGAGATCCTTCCTATAACATGATATGTGATATCCAACTCCTTCCCATTCCAAACCTGAGACCCTTCCTATAGCATGAGAAGTGATTTCCAACTCCTTCCCATTCCAATCCTGAGACCCTTCCTATACCATGAGATGTGATATCTCAATGCTTCTAAAACCAACCCTGAGAACCATCCTATAACACGAGATGTGATATCTAAATCCTTCCTTTTCCAAACCTGAGACCCTTCCTTTAGCATGTGATGTGATATCCAACTCCTTCCCATTCCAATCCTGCGTCCCTTCCTATAGCATGAGATTTGATATCTCAGTGCTTCTAATACTAAACCTGAGACCCTTCCTATAACATGAGATGTGATATCCAACTCCTTCCGATTCCAATCCTGAGACCCTTCCTATACCATGAGATGTGATATCTCAATGCTTCTAATACCAAACCTGAGACCTGTCCTATTACATGAGATGTGATATCCAAATCCTTCTCATTCTAATCCTGAGACCCTTCCTATAGCATGAGATGTGATATCTCAATGTTTCTAATACCAAACCTGAGACCCTTCCTATAGCAAGAGATGTGATATCCAAATCCTTCCCATTCCAAACCTGAGACCCTTCCCATAGCATGAGAAGTGATATCCAACTCCTTCCCATTCCAATCCTGAGACCCTTCCTATAGCATGAGATGTGTTATCTCAATGCTTCTACCAAACCTGAGACCCTTCCTATAGCATAAGATGTGATATCCAACTCCTTCCCATTCCAATCCTGAGACCCTTCCTATAGCATGAGATGTGATATCTCAATGCTTCTAATACCAAACATGAGATCCTTCCTATAACATGATATGTGATATCCAACTCCTTCCCATTCCAAACCTGAGACCCTTCCTATAGCATGAGATGTGATTTCCAACTCCTTCCCATTCCAATCCTGAGACCCTTCCTATACCATGAGATGTGATATCTCAATGCTTCTAAAACCAACCCTGAGAACCATCCTATAACACGAGATGTGATATCTAAATCCTTCCTTTTCCAAACCTGAGACCCTTCCTTTAGCATGTGATGTGATATCCAACTCCTTCCCATTCCAATCCTGCGTCCCTTCCTATAGCATGAGATTTGATATCTCAGTGCTTCTAATACTAAACCTGAGACCCTTCCTATAACATGAGATGTGATATCCAACTCCTTCCGATTCCAATCCTGAGACCCTTCCTATACCATGAGATGTGATATCTCAATGCTTCTAATACCAAACCTGAGACCTGTCCTATTACATGAGATGTGATATCCAAATCCTTCTCATTCTAATCCTGAGACCCTTCCTATAGCATGAGATGTGATATCTCAATGTTTCTAATACCAAACCTGAGACCCTTCCTATAGCAAGAGATGTGATATCCAAATCCTTCCCATTCCAAACCTGAGACCCTTCCCATAGCATGAGAAGTGATATCCAACTCCTTCCCATTCCAATCCTGAGACCCTTCCTATAGCATGAGATGTGATATCTCAATGCTTCTAATACCAAACCTGAGACCTGTCCTATTGCATGAGATGTGATATCCAAATCCTTCCCATTCCAATCCTGAGACCCTTCCTATAGCATGAGATGTGATATCTCAATGCATCTAATACCAAACATGAGATCCTTCCTATAACATGATATGTGATATCCAACTCCTTCCCATTCCAAACCTGAGACCCTTCCTATAGCATGAGATGTGATATCTCAATGCTTCTAATACCAAACCTGAGACCTGTCCTATTGCATGAGATGTGATATCCAACTCCTTCCCATTACAAACCTGAGACCCTTCCTATAGCATGAGATGTGATATCTCAATGCTTCTACTAAACATGAGACCCTTCCTATAGAATGAGATGTGATATCAAACTCCTTCCCATTCCAATCCTGAGACCCTTCCGATAGCATGAGATGTGATATCTCAATGCTTCTAATACCAAACCTGAGACCCTCCCTATAGCATAAGATATGATATCCAAGTCCTTCCCATTCCAATCCTGAGACCCTTCCTATAACATGAGATGTGATATACAACTCCTTCCCATTCCAACCTGAGACCCTTCCTATAGCATGAGATGGGATATCCAACTCCTTCCCAATCCAATCCTGAGACCCTTCCGATAGCATGAGATGTTATCTCTCAATGATTCTAACAAACCTGAGACCCTTCCTATGTCATGAGATGTGATATCAAACTCCTTCCAATTCCAATCCTGAGACCCTTCCTATAGCATGAGATGTGATATCCAACTCCTTCCCATTCCAATACCCTGACCCTTCCTATAGCATGAGATGTGATATCTTAATGCTTCTAATACCAAACCTGAGACCCTCCCTATAGCATAAGATGTGATATCCAAGTCCTTCCCATTCCAATCCTGAGACCCTTCCTATAACATGAGATGTGATATCCAACTCCTTCCCATTCCAACCTGAGACCCTTCCTATAGCATGAGATGTGATATCCATCTCCTTCCCAATCCAATCATGAGACCCTTCCGATAGCATGAGATGTGTTATCTCAATGGTTCTAATACCAAACTTCAGACCCTTCCTATAGCAAGAGATGTGATATCTCAATGCTTCTAATACCAAACCTGAGACCTGTCCTATTACATGAGATGTGATATCCAAATCCTTACCATTCTAATCCTGAGACCCTTCCTATAGCATGAGATGTGATATCTCAATGTTTCTAATACCAAACTTGAGACCCTTCCTATAGCAAGAGATGTGATATCTCAATGCTTCTAATACCAAACCTGAGACCTGTCCTATTACATGAGATGTGATATCCAAATCCTTCCCATTCTAATCCTGAGACCCTTCCTATAGCATGAGATGTGATCTCAATGTTTCTAATACCAAACCTGAGACCCTTCCTATAGCAAGAGATGCGATATCCAAATCCTTCCCATTCCAAACCTGAGACCCTTCCCATAGCATGAGATGTGAAATCCAACTCCTTCCCATTCCAATCCTGAGACCCTTCCTATACCATGAGATGTGATATCTCAATGCTTCTAATACCAAACCTGAGACCTGTCCTATTACATGAGATGTGATATCCAAATCCTTCCCATTCTAATCCTGAGACCCTTGGTATAGCATGAGATGTGATATCTCAATGTTTCTAATGCCAAACCTGAGACCCTTCCTATAGCAAGAGATGCGATATCCAAATCCTTCCCATTCCAAACCTGAGACCCTTCCCATAGCATGAGATGTGAAATCCAACTCCTTCCCATTCCAATCCTGAGACCCTTCCTATAGCATGAGATGTGATATCTCAATGCTTCTAATACCAAACCTGAGACCTGTCCTATTGCATGAGATGTGATATCCAAATCCTTCCCATTCCAATCCTGAGACCCTTCCTATAGCATGAGATGTGATATCTCAATGTTTCTAATACCAAACCTGAGACCCTATAGCAAGAGATGTGATATCCAAATCCTTCCCATTCCAAACCTGAGACCCTTCCCATAGCATGAGAAGTGATATCCAACTCCTTCCCATTCCAATCCTGAGACCCTTCCTGTAGCATGAGATGTGATATCTCAATGCATCTAATACCAAACCTGGACTCTTCCTATAGCATGAAATGTGATATCCAACTCCTTCCCATTCCAAACCTGATACCCTTCCTATAGCATGAGATGTGATATCTCAATGCTTCTACCAAACATGAGACCCTTCCTATAGAATGAGATGTGATATCAAACTCCTTCCCATTCCAATCCTGAGACCCTTCCGATAGCATGAGATGTGATATCTCAATGCTTCTAATACCAAACCTGAGACCCTCCCTATAGCATAAGATATGATATCCAAGTCCTTCCCATTCCAATCCTGAGACCCTTCCTATAACATGAGATGTGATATCCAACTCCTTCCCATTCCAACCTGAGACCCTTCCTATAGCATGAGATGGGATATCCAACTCCCTCCCAATCCAATCCTGAGACCCTTCCGATAGCATGAGTTGTTATCTCTCAATGCTTCTAACAAACCTGAGACCCTTCCTATGTCATGAGATGTGATATCAAACTCCTTCCAATTCCAATCCTGAGACCCTTCCTATAGCATGAGATGTGATATCCAACTCCTTCCCATTCCAATCCCCTGACCCTTCCGATAGCATGCGATGTGATATCTCAATACTTCTAACAAACCTGAGACCCTTCCTATGGCATGAGATGTGATATCAAACTCCTTCCCATTCCAATCCTGAGACCCTTCCTATAGCATGAGATGTTATATCCAACTCCTTCCCATTCCAACCTGAGACCCTTCGTATAGCATGAGATGGGATATCCATCTCCTTCCCAATCCAATCATGAGACCCTTCCGATAGCATGAGATGGGATATCTCAATACTTCTAACAAACCTGAGACCCTTCCTATGGCATGAGATGTGATATCAAACTCCTTCCCATTCCAATCCTGCGTCCCTTCCTATAGCATGAGATTTGATATCTCAGTGCTTCTAATACCAAACCTGGACCCTTCCTATAGCATGAGATATGATATCCAACTCCTTCCCATTCCAATCCTGCGTCCCTTCCTATAGCATTAGATTTGATATCTCACTGCTTCTAATACCAAACCTGAGACCCTTCCTATAACATGAGATGTGATATCCAACTCCTTCCGATTCCAATCCTGAGACCCTTCCTATACCATGAGATGTGATATCTCAATGCTTCTAATACCAAAACTGAGACCTGTCCTATTGCATGCGATGTGATATCCAATTCCTTACCATTCTAATCCTGAGACCCTTCCTATAGCATGAGATGTGATATCTCAATGTTTCTAATACCAAACTTGAGACCCTTCCTATAACAAAAGATGTGATATCCAAATCCTTCCCATTCCAAACCTGAGACCTTCCCATAGCATGAGATGTGATATCCAACTCCTTCCCATTCCAATCCTGAGACCCTTCCTATAGCATGAGATGTGATTCTCAATGCTTCTAATACCAAACCTGAGACCTGTCCTATTGCATGAGATGTGATATCCAACTCCTTCCCATTCCAATCCTGAGACCCTTCCTATAGCATGAGATGTGATATCTCAATGCATCTAATACCAAACCTGGACTCTTCCTATAGCATGACATGTGATATCCAACTCCTTCCCATTTCAAACCTGAGACCCTTCCTATAGCATGAGATGTGATATCTCAATGCTTCTACCAAACATGAGACCCTTCCTATAACATGAGATGTGATATCCAACTCCTTCCCATTCCAACCTGAGACCCTTCGTATAGCATGAGATGGGATATCCATCTCCTTCCCAATCCGATCATGAGACCCTTCCGATAGCATGAGATGTGATATCTCAATACTTCTAACAAACCTGAGACCCTTCTTATGGCATGAGATGTGATATCAGACTCCTTCCCATTCCAATCCTGCGTCCCTTCCTATAGCATGAGATTTGATATCTCAGTGCTTCTAATACCAAACCTGAGACCCTTCCTATAACATGAGATGTTATATCCAACTCCTTCCGATTCCAATCCTGAGACCCTTCCTATACCATGAGATGTGATATCTCAATGCTTCTAATACCAAACCTGAGACCTGTCCTATTACATGAGATGTGATATCCAAATCCTTATCAATCTAATCCTGAGACCCTTCCTATAGCATGAGATGTGATATCTCAATGTTTCTAATACCAAACTTGAGACCCTTCCTATAGCAAGAGATGTGATATCTCAATGCTTCTAATACCAAACCTGAGACCTGTCCTATTACATGAGATGTGATATCCAAATCCTTCCCATTCTAATCCTGAGACCCTTCCTATAGCATGAGATGTGATATCTCAATGTTTCTAATACCAAACCTGAGACCCTTCCTATAGCAAGAGATGCGATATCCAAATCCTTCCCATTCCAAACCTGAGACCCTTCCCATAGCATGAGATGTGAAATCCAACTCCTTCCCATTCCAATCCTGAGACCCTTCCTATACCATGAGATGTGATATCTCAATGCTTCTAATACCAAACCTGAGACCTGTCCTATTACATGAGATGTGATATCCAAATCCTTCCCATTCTAATCCTGAGACCCTTCCTATAGCATGAGATGTGATATCTCAATGTTTCTAATACCAAACCTGAGACCCTTCCTATAGCAAGAGATGCGATATCCAAATCCTTCCCATTCCAAACCTGAGACCCTTCCCATAGCATGAGATGTGAAATCCAACTCCTTCCCATTCCAATCCTGAGACCCTTCCTATAGCATGAGATGTGATATCTCAATGCTTCTAATATCAAACCTGAGACCTGTCCTATTGCATGAGATGTGATATCCAAATCCTTCTCATTCCAATCCTGAGACCCTTCCTATAGCATGAGATGTGATATCTCAATGTTTCTAATACCAAACCTGAGACCCTTCCTATAGCAAGAGATGTGATATCCAAATCCTTCCCATTCCAAACCTGAGACCCTTCCCATAGCATGAGAAGTGATATCCAACTCCTTCCCATTCCAATCCTGAGACCCTTCCTATAGCATGAGATGTGATATCCCAATGCCTCTAATACCAAACCTGGACTCTTCCTATAGCATGAAATGTGATATCCAACTCCTTCCCATTCCAATCCTGAGACCCTTCCTATAGCATGAGATGTGGTATCTCAATGCTTCTACCAAACATGAGACCCTTCCTATAGAATGAGATGTGATATCAAACTCCTTCCCATTCCAATCCTGAGACCCTTCCGATAGCATGAGATGTGATATCTCAATGCTTCTAATACCAAACCTGAGACCCTCCCTATAGCATAAGATATGATATCCAAGTCCTTCCCATTCCAATCCTGAGACCCTTCCTATAACATGAGATGTGATATCCAACTCCTTCCCATTCCAACCTGAGACCCTTCCTATAGCATGAGATGGGATATCCAACTCCTTCCCAATCCATTCCTGAGACCCTTCCTATAGCCTGAGATGTGATATCCAACTCCTTCCCATTCCAATCCCCTGACCCTTCCTATAGCATGAGATGTGATATCCATCTCCTTCCCAATCAAATCATGAGACCCTTCCGATAGCATGAGATGTGTTATCTCAATGGTTCTACCAAACCTGAGACCTGTCCTGTTGCATGAGATGTGATATCCAACTCCTTCCCATTCCAATCCTGAGACCCTTCCTATAGCCTGAGATGTGATATCCAACTCCTTCCCATTCCAATCCCCTGACCCTTCCTATAGCATGAGATGTGATATCCATCTCCTTCCCAATCAAATCATGAGACCCTTCCGATAGCATGAGATGTGTTATCTCAATGGTTCTACCAAACCTGAGACCTGTCCTGTTGCATGAGATGTGATATCCAACTCCTTCCCATTCCAATCCTGAGACCCTTCCTATAGCATGAGATGTGATATCTCAATGCATCTAATACCAAACCTGGACTCTTCCTATAGCATGAAATGTGATATCCAACTCCTTCCCATTTCAAACCTGAGACCCTTCCTATAGCATGAGATGTGATATCTCAATGCTTCTACCAAACATGAGACCCTTTCTATAACATGAGATGTGATATCCAACTCCTTCCCATTCCAACCTGAGACCCTTCATATAGCATGAGATGGGATATCCATCTCCTTCCCAATCCAATCATGAGACCCTTCCGATAGCATGAGATGTGATATCTCAATACTTCTAACAAACCTGAGACCCTTCCTATGGCATGAGATGTGATATCAAACTCCTTCCCATTCCAATCCTGAGACCCTTCCTATAGCATGAGATGTGATATCCAACTCCTTCCCATTCCAATCCTGAGATACTTCCTATACCATGAGATGTGATATCTCAATGCTTCTAATATCAATCCTGAGACCTGCCCTATAACATGAGATGTGATATCCAAATCCTTCCCCTTCCAAACCTGAGACCCTTCCTTTAGCATGAGATGGGATATCAAACTCCTTCCCATTCCAATCCTGACAGCCTTCCGATTGCATGACATGTGATATCTATATGCTTCTAATATCAAACCTGAGACCCTCCCTATAGCATGAGAAGTGATATCCAAGTCCTTCCCATTCCAATCCTGAGACCCTTCCTATAGCATGAGATGTGATATCTCAATGCTTCTAATATCAAACCTGAGACCCTTCCTATAACATGAGATGGGATATCCAACTCCTTCCCATTCCAATCCTGAGACCCTTCTGATAGCAGAGGTGTGATATTTTAATGCTTATACCAAACCTGAGACCCTTCCTATGGCATGAGATGTGATATCCAACTCCTTCCCATTCCAATCCTGAGACCCTTCCCATAGCATGAGATGTGTTATCTCAATGGTTCTACCAAACCTGAGACCCTTCCTGTAGCATAGGTTGTGATATCCAACTCCTTCCCATTCCAATCCTGAGACCCTTCCTATAGCATGAGATGTGATATCTCAATGCTTCTAATACCAAACATGAGATCCTTCCTATAACATGAGATGTGATATCCAACTCCTTCCCATTCCAAACCTGAGACCCTTCCTATAGCATGAGATGTGATATCCAACTCCTTCCCATTCCAATCCTGAGACCCTTCCTATACCAAGAGATGTGATATCTCAATGCTTCTAAAACCAACCCTGAGAACCATCCTATAACATGAGATGTGATATCTAAATCCTTCCCTTTCCAAACCTGAGACCCTTCCTTTAGCATGTGATGTGATATCCAACTCCTTCCCATTCCAATCCTGAGACCCTTCCTATATCATGATTTGTGATATCTCAATGCTTCTAATACCAAACCTGAGATCCTTCCTATAACATGAGATGTGATATCCAACTCCTTCCCATTCCAAACCTGAGACCCTTCCTATAGCATGAGATGTGATATCCAACTCCTTCCCATTCCAATCCTGAGACCCTTCCTATACCATGAGATGTGATATCTCAATGCTTCTAATACCAAACCTGGACCCTTCCTATAGCATGAGATGAGATATCCAATTTTTCCCATTCCAATCCTGCGTCCCTTCCTATAGCATGAGATTGGATATCTCAGTGCTTCTAATACCAAACCCGAGACCCTTCCTATAACATGAGATGTGATATCCAACTCCTTCCGATTCCAATCCTGAGACCCTTCCTATACCATGAGATGTGATATCTCAATGCTTCTAATACCAAACCTGAGACCTGCCCTATTACTTGAGATGTGATATCCAAATCCTTCCCATTCCAATCCTGAGACTCTTCGTATAGCATGAGATGTGATATCTCAATGTTTTTAATAGCAAACCTGAGACCCTTCCTATAGCAAGAGATGTGATATCCAAATCCTTCCCATTCCAAACCTGAGACCCTTCCTATAGCATGAGATGTGATATCCAACTCCTTCCCATTCCAATCCTGAGACCCTTCCTATAGCAAGAGATGTGATATCCAAATCCTTCCCATTCCAAACCTGAGACCCTTCCTATAGCATGAGAGGTGATATCCAATTCCTTCCCATTCCAATCCTGTGACCCTTCCTATAGCATGAGATTGGATATCCAATTTTTCCCATTCCAATCCTGAGACCCTTCCTATACCATGAAATGTGATATCTCAATGCTTCTAAAACCAACCCTGAGAACCATCATATAACATAAGATGTGATTTCTAAATCCTTCCCATTCCAATCCTGAGACCCTTCCGATGTCATGAGATGTGATATCTCAATGCTTCTAATACCAAACCTGGACCCTTCTTATAGCATGAGATGTGATATCCAAATACTTCCCATTGCAAACCTGAGACCCTTCCTATAGCATGAGATGTGATATCCAACTCCTTCCCATTCCAATCCTGAGACCCTTCCTATAGTAAGAGATGTGATATCCAAATACTTCCCATTCCAAACCTGAGACCCTTCCTATAGCATGAGAGGTGATATCCAACTCCTTCCCATTCCAATCCTGTGACCCTTCCTATAGCATGAGATTGGATATCCAATTTTTTCCATTCCAATCCTTCGTCCCTTCGTATAGCATGAGATTGGATATCTCAATGCTTCGAATACCAGACCTGAGACACTTCCTATAACATGAAATGTGATATCCAACTCCTTCCGATTCCAATCCTGAGACCCTTCCTATACCATGGGATGTGATATCTCAATGCTTCTAATACCAAACCTGAGGCCTGTCCTATTACATGAGATGTGATATCCAAATCCTTCCCATTCCAATCCTGAGACCCTTCCTATAGCATGAGATGTGATATCTCAATGCTTCTAATACCAAACCTGAGACCTGTCCTATTACATGAGATGTGATATCCAAATCCTTCCCATTCCAATCCTGAGACCCTTCCTATAGCATGAGATGTGATATCTCAACGTTTCTAATACCAAACCGGAGACCCTTCCTATAGCAAGAGATGTGATATCCAAATCCTTCCCATTCCAAACCTGAGACCCTTCCCATAGATGAGATGTGATATCCAACTTCTTCCCATCCTGAGACCCTTCCTATAGCATGAGATGTGATATCTCAATGCATCTAATACCAAACCTGGACTCTTCCTATAGCATGAAATGTGATATCCAATTCCTTCCCATTCCAAACCTGAGACCCTTCCTATAGCATGAGATGTGATATCTCAATGCTTCTACCAAACATGAGACCCTTCCTATAGCATGAGATGTGATATCCAACTCCTTCCCATTCCAATCCGGAGACCCTTCCGATAGCATGAGATGTGATATCTCAATGCTTCTAATACCAAACCTGAGACCCTCCCTATAGCATAAGATATGATATCCAAGTCCTTCCCATTCCAATCCTGAGACCTTTCCTATAAAATGAGATGTGATATCCAACTCCTTCCCATTCCAACCTGAGACCCTTCCTATAGCATGAGATGGGATATCCAACTCCTTCCCAATCCAATCCTGAGACCCTTCCGATAGCATGAGATGTTATCTCTCAATGCTTCTAACAAACCTGAGACCCTTCCTATGTCATGAGATGTGATATCAAACTCCTTCCCATTCCAATCCTGAGACCCTTCCTATAGCATGAGATGTGATTCTCAATGCTTCTAATACCAAACCTGAGACCTGTCCTATTGCATGAGATGTGATATCCAACTCCTTCCCATTCCAATCCTGAGACCCTTCCTATAGCATGAGATGTGATATCTCAATGCATCTAATACCAAACCTGGACTCTTCCTATAGCATGAAATGTGATATCCAACTCCTTCCCATTTCAAACCTGAGACCCTTCCTATAGCATGAGATGTGATATCTCAATGCTTCTACCAAACATGAGACCCTTCCTATAACATGAGATGTCATATCCAACTCCTTCCCATTCCAACCTGAGACCCTTCGTATAGCAAGAGATGGGATATCCATCTCCTTCCCAATCCAATCATGAGACCCTTCCGATAGCATGAGATGTGATATCTCAATACTTCTAACAAACCTGAGACCCTTCCTATGGCATGAGATGTGATATCAAACTCCTTCCCATTCCAATCCTGAGACCCTTCCTATAGCATGAGATGTGATATCCAACTCCTTCCGATTCCAATCCTGAGACCCTTCCTATACCATGAGATGTGATATCTCAATGCTCCTAATACCAAACCTGAGACCTGTCCTATTACATGACATGAGATGTGATATCCAAATCCTTACCATTCTAATCCTGAGACCCTTCCTATAGCATGAGATGTGAGATCTCAATGTTTCTAATACCAAACTTGAGACCCTTCCTATAGCAAGAGATGTGATATCTCAATGCTTCTAATACCAAACCTGAGACCTGTCCTATTACATGAGATGTGATATCCAAATCCTTCCCATTCTAATCCTGAGACCCTTCCTATAGCATGAGATGTGATATCTCAATGTTTCTAATACCAAACCTGAGACCCTTCCTATAGCAAGAGATGCGATATCCAAATCCTTCCCATTCCAAACCTGAGACCCTTCCCATAGCATGAGATGTGAAATCCAACTCCTTCCCATTCCAATCCTGAGACCCTTCCTATACCATGAGATGTGATATCTCAATGCTTCTAATACCAAACCTGAGACCTGTCCTATTACATGAGATGTGATATCCAAATCCTTCCCATTCTAATCCTGAGACCCTTCCTATAGCATGAGATGTGATATCTCAATGTTTCTAATACCAAACCTGAGACCCTTCCTATAGCAAGAGATGCGATATCCAAATCCTTCCCATTCCAAACCTGAGACCCTTCCCATAGCATGAGATGTGAAATCCAACTCCTTCCATTCCAATCCTGAGACCCTTCCTATAGCATGAGATGTGATATCTCAATGCTTCTAATACCAAACCTGAGACCTGTCCTATTGCATGAGATGTGATATCCAAATCCTTCCCATTCCAATCCTGAGACCCTTCCTATAGCATGAGATGTGATATCTCAATGTTTCTAATACCAAACCTGAGACCCTTCCTATAGCAAGAGATGTGATATCCAAATCCTTCCCATTCCAAACCTGAGACCCTTCCCATAGCATGAGAAGTGATATCCAACTCCTTCCCATTCCAATCCTGAGACCCTTCCTATAGCATGAGATGTGATATCTCAATGCATCTAATACCAAACCTGGACTCTTCCTATAGCATGAAATGTGATATCCAACTCCTTCCCATTCCAAACCTGAGACCCTTCCTATAGCATGAGATGTGATATCTCAATGCTTCTACCAAACATGACACCCTTCCTATAGAATGAGATGTGATATCAAACTCCTTCCCATTCCAATCCTGAGACCCTTCCGATAGCAAGAGATGTGATATCTCAATGCTTCTAATACCAAACCTGAGACCCTCCCTATAGCATAAGATATGATATCCAAGTCCTTCCCATTCCAATCCTGAGACCCTTCCTATAACATGAGATGTGATATCCAACTCCTTCCCATTCCAACCTGAGACCCTTCCTATAGCATGAGATGGGATATCCAACTCCTTCCCAATCCAATCCTGAGACCCTTCCGATAGCATGAGATGTTATCTCTCAATGCTTCTAACAAACCTGAGACCCTTCCTATGTCATGAGATGTGATATCAAACTCCTTCCAATTCCAATCCTGAGACCCTTCCTATAGCATGAGATGTGATATCCAACTCCTTCCCATTCCAATCCCCTGACCCTTCCTATAGCATGAGATGTGATATCTTAATGCTTCTAATACCAAACCTGAGACCCTCCCTTTAGCATAAGATGTGATATCCAAGTCCTTCCCATTCCAATCCTGAGACCCTTCCGATAACATGAAATGTGATATCCAACTCCTTCCCATTCCAACCTGACACCCTTCCTATAGCATGAGATGTGATATCCATCTCCTTCCCAATCCAATCATGAGACCCTTCCGATAGCATGAGATGTGTTATCTCAATGGTTCTACCAAACCTGAGACCCTTCCTTTAGCATGTGATGTGATATCCAACTCCTTCCCATTCCAATCCTGAGACACTTCCTGTAGCATGAGATGTGATATCTCAATGCTTCTAATACCAAACCTGGACCCTTCCTATAGCATGAGTATGATATCCAACTCCTTCCCATTCCAATCCTGCGTCCCTTCCTATAGCATGAGATTTGATATCTCAGTGCTTCTAATACCAAACCTGAGACCCTTCCTATAACATGAGATGTGATGTCAGACTCCTTCCGATTCCAATCCTGAAACCCTTCCTATACCATGAGATGTGATATCTCAATGCTTCTAATACCAAACCTGAGACCTGTCCTATTACATGAGATGTGATATCCAAATCCTTACCATTCTAATCCTGAGACCCTTCCTATAGCATGAGAGGTGATATCTCAATGTTTCTAATACCAAACTTGAGACCCTTCCTATAGCAAGAGATGTGATATCCAAATCCTTCCCATTCCAAACCTGAGACCTTCCCATAGCATGAGATGTGATATCCAACTCCTTCCCATTCCAATCCTGAGACCCTTCCTATAGCATGAGATGTGATTCTCAATGCTTCTAATACCAAACCTGAGACCTGTCCTATTGCATGAGATGTGATATCCAACTCCTTCCCATTCCAATCCTGAGACCCTTCCTATAGCATGAGATGTGATATCTCAATGCATCTAATACCAAACCTGGACTCTTCCTATAGCATGAAATGTGATATCCAACTCCTTCCCATTTCAAACCTGAGACCCTTCCTATAGCATGAGATATGATATCTCAATGCTTCTAATACCAAACCTGAGACCCTCCCTATAGCATAAGATATGATATCCAAGTCCTTCCCATTCCAATCCTGAGACCCTTCCTATAAAATGAGACGTGATATCCAACTCCTTCCCATTCCAACCTGAGACCCTTCCTATAGCATGAGATGGGATATCCAACTCCTTCCGAATCCAATCCTGAGACCCTTCCGATAGCATGAGATGTTATCTCTCAATGCTTCTAACAAGCCTGAGACCCTTCCTATGTCATGAGATGTGATATCAAACTCCTTCCCTTTCCAATCCTGAGACTTTTCCTATACCATGCGATGTGATATCTCAATGCTTCTAATACCAATCCTGAGACCCGCCCTATAACATGAGATGTGATATCCAAATCCTTCCCCTTCTAAACCTGAGACCCTTCCTTTAGCATGAGATGTGATATCCAACTCCTGCCCATTTCAATCCTGAGACCCTTCCGATAGCATGAGATGTGATATCTCAATGCTTCTAATATCAAACCTGAGACCTTCCCTATAGAATGAGATGTGATATCCAAGTCCTTCCCATTCCAATCCTGAGACCCTTCCTATAGCATGAGATGCGATATCTTAATGCTTCTAATACCAAACCTGAGACCCTTCCTATAACATGAGATGGGATATCCAACTCCTTCCCATTCCAATCCTGAGACCCTTCCGATAGCAGAGGTGTGATATCTCAATGCTTTTACCAAACCTGAGACCCTTCCTATGACATGAGATGTTATATCCAACTCCTTCCCATTCCAATCCTGAGACCCTTCCTATAGCATGAGATGTGTTATCTCAATGCTTCTACCAAACCTGAGACCCTTACTATAGCAGGAGATGTGATATCCAACTCCTTCCCATTCCAATCCCCTGACCCTTCCTATAGCATGAGTTGTGATATTTCCATGCTTCTACTGAACCCGAGACCCTTCCTATAGCATGAGATGTGATATCCAACTCCTTCCCATTGCAATCCTGAGACGCTTCCTATAGCATAAGATGTGATTTCTAAATGGTTCTAATACCAAACCTGAGATCCTTCCTATAACATGAGATGTGATATCTCAATGCTTCTACCAAACCGGGGACCCTTCCTATAACCTGAGATGTGATATCTATCTCCTACCCATTCCAATCCCGAGACCCTTCCTATAGCATGAGATGTGATATCCATCTCCTTCCCATTCCAATCCCGAGACCCTTCCTATAGCATGAGATGTAATATCTCAATGCTTCTACCAAACCTGAGACCCTTCCTATAGCATGAGATGTGATATCCAACTCCTTCCCATTCCAATCCCGAGACCCTTCCTATAGCATGAGATGTGATATCTCAATGCTTCTACCAAACCGGGGTCCCTTCCTATAGCATGAGATGTGATATCCATCTCCTACCCATTCCAATCCCCAGACCCTTCCTATAGCATGAGATGTGATATCCATCTCCTTCCCATTCCAATCCCGAGACCCTTCCTATAGCATGAGATGTAATATCTCAATGCTTCTACCAATCCTGAGACCCTTCCTATAGCATAAGATGTGATTTCTAAATGGTTCTAATACCAAACCTGAGATCCTTCCTATAGCATGAGATGTGATATCTCAATGCTTCTACCAAACCGGGGACCCTTCCTATAGCATGAGATGTGATATCCATCTCCTACCCATCCTATAGCATGAGATGTGATATCCATCTCTTTCCCATTCCAATCCCGAGACCCTTCCTATAGCATGAGATGTGATATCTCAATGCTTCTAATACCAAACCTGAGATCCTTCCTATAGCATGAGATGTGATATCCAACTCCTTCCCATTCCAATCCTGAGACCCTTCCGATAGCATGAGATGTGATATCTCAATGCTTCTAATACCAAATCTGAGACCCTCCCTATAGCATAAGATGTGATATCCAAGTCCTTCCCATTCCAATCCTGAGACCCTTCCTATAACATGAGATGTTTTATCCAACTCCTTCCCATTCCAACCTGAGACCCTTCCTATAGCATGAGATGGGATATCCAACTCCTTCCCAATCCAATCCTGAGACCCTTCCTATCTCATGAGATGTGATATCAAACTCCTTCCCATTCCAATCCTGAGACCCTTCTTATACCATGAGATGTGATATTTCAATACTTCTAATACCAATCCTGAGACCTGCCCTATAACATGAGATGTGATATCCAAATCCTTCCCCTTCCAAACCTGAGACCCTTCCTTTAGCATGAGATGTGATATCCAACTCCTTCCCATTCCAATCCTGAGACCCTTCCGATAGCATGAGATGTGATATCTCAATGGTTCTAATACCAAACCTGAGATCCTTCCTATAACATGAGATGTGGTATTCAACTCCTTCCCATTCCAAACCTGAGACCCTTCCTATAGCATGAGATGTGATATCTCAATGCTTCTACCAAACCGGGGACCCTTCCGATAGCATGAGATGTGATATCCATCTCCTTCCCATTCCAATCACGAGACCCTTCCTATAGCATGACATGTGATATCCATCTCCTTCCCATTCCAATCCCGAGACCCTTCCTATAGCATGAGATGTGATATCTCAATGCTTCTAATACCAAACCTGAGATCCTTCCTATAGCATGAGATGTGATATCCAACTCCTTCCCATTCCAATCCTGAGACCCTTCCGATAGCATGAGATGTGATATCTCAATGCTTCTAATACCAAATCTGAGACCCTCCCTATAGCATAAGATGTGATATCCAAGTCCTTCCCATTCCAATCCTGAGACCCTTCCTATAAGATGAGATGTTTTATCCAACTCCTTCCCATTCCAACCTGAGACCCTTCCTATAGCATGAGATGGGATATCCAACTCCTTCCCAATCCAAACCTGAGACCCTTCCTATAACAAGAGATGTGATATCCAAATCCTTCCCATTCCAAACCTGAGACCTTCCCATAGCATGAGATGTGATATCCAACTCCTTCCCATTCCAATCCTGAGACCCTTCCTATAGCATGAGATGTGATTCTCAATGCTTCTAATACCAAACCTGAGACCTGTCCTATTGCATGAGATGTGATATCCAACTCCTTCCCATTCCAATCCTGAGACCCTTCCTATAGCATGAGATGTGATATCTCAATGCATCTAATACCAAACCTGGACTCTTCCTATAGCATGACATGTGATATCCAACTCCTTCCCATTTCAAACCTGAGACCCTTCCTATAGCATGAGATGTGATATCTCAATGCTTCTACCAAACATGAGACCCTTCCTATAACATGAGATGTGATATCCAACTCCTTCCCATTCCAACCTGAGACCCTTCGTATAGCATGAGATGGGATATCCATCTCCTTCCCAATCCGATCATGAGACCCTTCCGATAGCATGAGATGTGATATCTCAATACTTCTAACAAACCTGAGACCCTTCTTATGGCATGAGATGTGATATCAGACTCCTTCCCATTCCAAACCTGCGTCCCTTCCTATAGCATGAGATTTGATATCTCAGTGCTTCTAATACCAAACCTGAGACCCTTCCTATAACATGAGATGTTATATCCAACTCCTTCCGATTCCAATCCTGAGACCCTTCCTATACCATGAGATGTGATATCTCAATGCTTCTAATACCAAACCTGAGACCTGTCCTATTACATGAGATGTGATATCCAAATCCTTATCAATCTAATCCTGAGACCCTTCCTATAGCATGAGATGTGATATCTCAATGTTTCTAATACCAAACTTGAGACCCTTCCTATAGCAAGAGATGTGATATCTCAATGCTTCTAATACCAAACCTGAGACCTGTCCTATTACATGAGATGTGATATCCAAATCCTTCCCATTCTAATCCTGAGACCCTTCCTATAGCATGAGATGTGATATCTCAATGTTTCTAATACCAAACCTGAGACCCTTCCTATAGCAAGAGATGCGATATCCAAATCCTTCCCATTCCAAACCTGAGACCCTTCCCATAGCATGAGATGTGAAATCCAACTCCTTCCCATTCCAATCCTGAGACCCTTCCTATACCATGAGATGTGATATCTCAATGCTTCTAATACCAAACCTGAGACCTGTCCTATTACATGAGATGTGATATCCAAATCCTTCCCATTCTAATCCTGAGACCCTTCCTATAGCATGAGATGTGATATCTCAATGTTTCTAATACCAAACCTGAGACCCTTCCTATAGCAAGAGATGCGATATCCAAATCCTTCCCATTCCAAACCTGAGACCCTTCCCATAGCATGAGATGTGAAATCCAACTCCTTCCCATTCCAATCCTGAGACCCTTCCTATAGCATGAGATGTGATATCTCAATGCTTCTAATATCAAACCTGAGACCTGTCCTATTGCATGAGATGTGATATCCAAATCCTTCTCATTCCAATCCTGAGACCCTTCCTATAGCATGAGATGTGATATCTCAATGTTTCTAATACCAAACCTGAGACCCTTCCTATAGCAAGAGATGTGATATCCAAATCCTTCCCATTCCAAACCTGAGACCCTTCCCATAGCATGAGAAGTGATATCCAACTCCTTCCCATTCCAATCCTGAGACCCTTCCTATAGCATGAGATGTGATATCCCAATGCCTCTAATACCAAACCTGGACTCTTCCTATAGCATGAAATGTGATATCCAACTCCTTCCCATTCCAATCCTGAGACCCTTCCTATAGCATGAGATGTGGTATCTCAATGCTTCTACCAAACATGAGACCCTTCCTATAGAATGAGATGTGATATCAAACTCCTTCCCATTCCAATCCTGAGACCCTTCCGATAGCATGAGATGTGATATCTCAATGCTTCTAATACCAAACCTGAGACCCTCCCTATAGCATAAGATATGATATCCAAGTCCTTCCCATTCCAATCCTGAGACCCTTCCTATAACATGAGATGTGATATCCAACTCCTTCCCATTCCAACCTGAGACCCTTCCTATAGCATGAGATGGGATATCCAACTCCTTCCCAATCCAATCCTGAGACCCTTCCGATAGCATGAGATGTTATCTCTCAATGCTTCTAACAAACCTGAGACCCTTCCTCTGTCATGAGATGTGATATCAAACTCCTTCCAATTCCAATCCTGAGACCCTTCCTATAGCATGAGATGTGATATCCAACTCCTTCCCATTCCAATCCCCTGACCCTTCCTATAGCATGAGATGTGATATCCATCTCCTTCCCAATCAAATCATGAGACCCTTCCGATAGCATGAGATGTGTTATCTCAATGGTTCTACCAAACCTGAGACCCTTCCTTTAGCATGTGATGTGATATCCAACTCCTTCCCATTCCAATCCTGAGACACTTCCTGTAGCATGAGATGTGATATCTCAATGCTTCTAATACCAAACCTGGACCCTTCCTATAGCATGAGATATGATATCCAACTCCTTCCCATTCCAATCCTGCGTCCCTTCCTATAGCATGAGATTTGATATCTCAGTGCTTCTAATACCAAACCTGAGACCCTTCCTATAGCATGAGATATGATATCCAACTCCTTCCGATTCCAATCCCGAGACCCTTCCTATACCATGAGATGTGATATCTCAATGCTTCTAATACCAAACCTGAGACCTGTCCTGTTGCATGAGATGTGATATCCAACTCCTTCCCATTCCAATCCTGAGACCCTTCCTATAGCATGAGATGTGATATCTCAATGCATCTAATACCAAACCTGGACTCTTCCTATAGCATGAAATGTGATATCCAACTCCTTCCCATTTCAAACCTGAGACCCTTCCTATAGCATGATATGTGATATCTCAATGCTTCTACCAAACATGAGACCCTTTCTATAACATGAGTTGTGATATCCAACTCCTTCCCATTCCAACCTGAGACCCTTCATATAGCATGAGATGGGATATCCATCTCCTTCCCAATCCAATCATGAGACCCTTCCGATAGCATGAGATGTGATATCTCAATACTTCTAACAAACCTGAGACCCTTCCTATGGCATGAGATGTGATATCAAACTCCTTCCCATTCCAATCCTGAGACCCTTCCTATAGCATGAGATGTGATATCCAACTCCTTCCCATTCCAATCCTGAGATACTTCCTATACCATGAGATGTGATATCTCAATGCTTCTAATATCAATCCTGAGACCTGCCCTATAACATGAGATGTGATATCCAAATCCTTCCCCTTCCAAACCTGAGACCCTTCCTTTAGCATGAGATGGGATATCAAACTCCTTCCCATTCCAATCCTGACAGCCTTCCGATTGCATGACATGTGATATCTATATGCTTCTAATATCAAACCTGAGACCCTCCCTATAGCATGAGAAGTGATATCCAAGTCCTTCCCATTCCAATCCTGAGACCCTTCCTATAGCATGAGATGTGATATCTCAATGCTTCTAATATCAAACCTGAGACCCTTCCTATAACATGAGATGGGATATCCAACTCCTTCCCATTCCAATCCTGAGACCCTTCTGATAGCAGAGGTGTGATATTTTAATGCTTATACCAAACCTGAGACCCTTCCTATGGCATGAGATGTGATATCCAACTCCTTCCCATTCCAATCCTGAGACCCTTCCCATAGCATGAGATGTGTTATCTCAATGGTTCTACCAAACCTGAGACCCTTCCTGTAGCATAGGTTGTGATATCCAACTCCTTCCCATTCCAATCCTGAGACCCTTCCTATAGCATGAGATGTGATATCTCAATGCTTCTAATACCAAACATGAGATCCTTCCTATAACATGAGATGTGATATCCAACTCCTTCCCATTCCAAACCTGAGACCCTTCCTATAGCATGAGATGTGATATCCAACTCCTTCCCATTCCAATCCTGAGACCCTTCCTATACCATGAGATGTGATATCTCAATGCTTCTAAAACCAACCCTGAGAACCATCCTATAACATGAGATGTGATATCTAAATCCTTCCCTTTCCAAACCTGAGACCCTTCCTTTAGCATGTGATGTGATATCCAACTCCTTCCCATTCCAATCCTGAGACCCTTCCTATATCATGATTTGTGATATCTCAATGCTTCTAATACCAAACCTGAGATCCTTCCTATAACATGAGATGTGATATCCAACTCCTTCCCATTCCAAACCTGAGACCCTTCCTATAGCATGAGATGTGATATCTCAATGTTTCTAATACCAAACCTGAGACCCTTCCTATAGCAAGAGATGTGATATCCAAATCCTCCCCATTCCAAACCTGAGACCCTTCCCATAGCATGAGAAGTGATATCCAACTCCTTCCCATTCCAATCCTGAGACCCTTCCTATAGCATGAGATGTGATATCTCAATGCATCTAATACCAAACCTGGACTCTTCCTATAGCATGAAATGTGATATCCAACTCCTTCCCATTCCAAACCTGAGACCCTTCCTATAGCATGAGATGTGATATCTCAATGCTTCTACCAAACATGAGACCCTTCCTATAGAATGAGATGTGATATCAAACTCCTTCCCATTCCAACCTGAGACCCTTCATATAGCATGAGATGGGATATCCATCTCCTTCCCAATCCAATCATGAGACCCTTCCGATAGCATGAGATGTGATATCTCAATACTTCTAACAAACCTGAGACCCTTCCTATGGCATGAGATGTGATATCAAACTCCTTCCCATTCCAATCCTGAGACCCTTCCTATAGCATGAGATGTGATATCCAACTCCTTCCCATTCCAATCCTGAGATACTTCCTATACCATGAGATGTGATATCTCAATGCTTCTAATATCAATCCTGAGACCTGCCCTATAACATGAGATGTGATATCCAAATCCTTCCCCTTCCAAACCTGAGACCCTTCCTTTAGCATGAGATGGGATATCAAACTCCTTCCCATTCCAATCCTGACAGCCTTCCGATTGCATGACATGTGATATCTATATGCTTCTAATATCAAACCTGAGACCCTCCCTATAGCATGAGAAGTGATATCCAAGTCCTTCCCATTCCAATCCTGAGACCCTTCCTATAGCATGAGATGTGATATCTCAATGCTTCTAATATCAAACCTGAGACCCTTCCTATAACATGAGATGGGATATCCAACTCCTTCCCATTCCAATCCTGAGACCCTTCTGATAGCAGAGGTGTGATATTTTAATGCTTATACCAAACCTGAGACCCTTCCTATGGCATGAGATGTGATATCCAACTCCTTCCCATTCCAATCCTGAGACCCTTCCCATAGCATGAGATGTGTTATCTCAATGGTTCTACCAAACCTGAGACCCTTCCTGTAGCATAGGTTGTGATATCCAACTCCTTCCCATTCCAATCCTGAGACCCTTCCTATAGCATGAGATATGATATCTCAATGCTTCTAATACCAAACATGAGATCCTTCCTATAACATGAGATGTGATATCCAACTCCTTCCCATTCCAAACCTGAGACCCTTCCTATAGCATGAGATGTGATATCCAACTCCTTCCCATTCCAATCCTGAGACCCTTCCTATACCATGAGATGTGATATCTCAATGCTTCTAAAACCAACCCTGAGAACCATCCTATAACATGAGATGTGATATCTAAATCCTTCCCTTTCCAAACCTGAGACCCTTCCTTTAGCATGTGATGTGATATCCAACTCCTTCCCATTCCAATCCTGAGACCCTTCCTATACCATGAGATGTGATATCTCAATGCTTCTAATACCAAACCTGGACCCTTCCTATAGCATGAGATGAGATATCCAATTTTTCCCATTCCAATCCTGCGTCCCTTCCTATAGCATGAGATTGGATATCTCAGTGCTTCTAATACCAAACCCGAGACCCTTCCTATAACATGAGATGTGATATCCAACTCCTTCCGATTCCAATCCTGAGACCCTTCCTATACCATGAGATGTGATATCTCAATGCTTCTAATACCAAACCTGAGACCTGCCCTATTACTTGAGATGTGATATCCAAATCCTTCCCATTCCAATCCTGAGACTCTTCGTATAGCATGAGATGTGATATCACAATGTTTTTAATAGCAAACCTGAGACCCTTCCTATAGCAAGAGATGTGATATCCAAATCCTTCCCATTCCAAACCTGAGACCCTTCCTATAGCATGAGATGTGATATCCAACTCCTTCCCATTCCAATCCTGAGACCCTTCCTATAGCAAGAGATGTGATATCCAAATCCTTCCCATTCCAAACCTGAGACCCTTCCTATAGCATGAGAGGTGATATCCAATTCCTTCCCATTCCAATCCTGTGACCCTTCCTATAGCATGAGATTGGATATCCAATTTTTCCCATTCCAATCCTGAGACCCTTCCTATACCATGAAATGTGATATCTCAATGCTTCTAAAACCAACCCTGAGAACCATCCTATAACATAAGATGTGATTTCTAAATCCTTCCCATTCCAATCCTGAGACCCTTCCGATGTCATGAGATGTGATATCTCAATGCTTCTAATACCAAACCTGGACCCTTCTTATAGCATGAGATGTGATATCCAAATACTTCCCATTGCAAACCTGAGACCCTTCCTATAGCATGAGATGTGATATCCAACTCCTTCGCATTCCAATCCTGAGACCCTTCCTATAGTAAGAGATGTGATATCCAAATACTTCCCATTCCAAACCTGAGACCCTTCCTATAGCATGAGAGGTGATATCCAACTCCTTCCCATTCCAATCCTGTGACCCTTCCTATAGCATGAGATTGGATATCCAATTTTTTCCATTCCAATCCTTCGTCCCTTCGTATAGCATGAGATTGGATATCTCAATGCTTCGAATACCAGACCTGAGACACTTCCTATAACATGAAATGTGATATCCAACTCCTTCCGATTCCAATCCTGAGACCCTTCCTATACCATGGGATGTGATATCTCAATGCTTCTAATACCAAACCTGAGGCCTGTCCTATTACATGAGATGTGATATCCAAATCCTTCCCATTCCAATCCTGAGACCCTTCCTATAGCATGAGATGTGATATCTCAATGCTTCTAATACCAAACCTGAGACCTGTCCTATTACATGAGATGTGATATCCAAATCCTTCCCATTCCAATCCTGAGACCCTTCCTATAGCATGAGATGTGATATCACAATGTTTTTAATAGCAAACCTGAGACCCTTCCTATAGCAAGAGATGTGATATCCAAATCCTTCCCATTCCAAACCTGAGACCCTTCCTATAGCATGAGATGTGATATCCAACTCCTTCCCATTCCAATCCTGAGACCCTTCCTATAGCAAGAGATGTGATATCCAAATCCTTCCCATTCCAAACCTGAGACCCTTCCTATAGCATGAGAGGTGATATCCAATTCCTTCCCATTCCAATCCTGTGACCCTTCCTATAGCATGAGATTGGATATCCAATTTTTCCCATTCCAATCCTGAGACCCTTCCTATACCATGAAATGTGATATCTCAATGCTTCTAAAACCAACCCTGAGAACCATCCTATAACATAAGATGTGATTTCTAAATCCTTCCCATTCCAATCCTGAGACCCTTCCGATGTCATGAGATGTGATATCTCAATGCTTCTAATACCAAACCTGGACCCTTCTTATAGCATGAGATGTGATATCCAAATACTTCCCATTGCAAACCTGAGACCCTTCCTATAGCATGAGATGTGATATCCAACTCCTTCGCATTCCAATCCTGAGACCCTTCCTATAGTAAGAGATGTGATATCCAAATACTTCCCATTCCAAACCTGAGACCCTTCCTATAGCATGAGAGGTGATATCCAACTCCTTCCCATTACAATCCTGTGACCCTTCCTATAGCATGAGATTGGATATCCAATTTTTTCCATTCCAATCCTTCGTCCCTTCGTATAGCATGAGATTGGATATCTCAATGCTTCGAATACCAGACCTGAGACACTTCCTATAACATGAAATGTGATATCCAACTCCTTCCGATTCCAATCCTGAGACCCTTCCTATACCATGGGATGTGATATCTCAATGCTTCTAATACCAAACCTGAGGCCTGTCCTATTACATGAGATGTGATATCCAAATCCTTCCCATTCCAATCCTGAGACCCTTCCTATAGCATGAGATGTGATATCTCAATGCTTCTAATACCAAACCTGAGACCTGTCCTATTACATGAGATGTGATATCCAACTCCTTCGCATTCCAATCCTGAGACCCTTCCTATAGTAAGAGATGTGATATCCAAATACTTCCCATTCCAAACCTGAGACCCTTCCTATAACATGAGATGTGATATCCAACTCCTTCCCATTCCAAACCTGAGACCCTTCCTATAGCATGAGATGTGATATCCAACTCCTTCCCATTCCAATCCTGAGACCCTTCCTATACCATGAGATGTGATATCTCAATGCTTCTAAAACCAACCCTGAGAACCATCCTATAACATGAGATGTGATATCTAAATCCTTCCCTTTCCAAACCTGAGACCCTTCCTTTAGCATGTGATGTGATATCCAACTCCTTCCCATTCCAATCCTGAGACCCTTCCTATACCATGAGATGTGATATCTCAATGCTTCTAATACCAAACCTGGACCCTTCCTATAGCATGAGATGAGATATCCAATTTTTCCCATTCCAATCCTGCGTCCCTTCCTATAGCATGAGATTGGATATCTCAGTGCTTCTAATACCAAACCCGAGACCCTTCCTATAACATGAGATGTGATATCCAACTCCTTCCGATTCCAATCCTGAGACCCTTCCTATACCATGAGATGTGATATCTCAATGCTTCTAATACCAAACCTGAGACCTGCCCTATTACTTGAGATGTGATATCCAAATCCTTCCCATTCCAATCCTGAGACTCTTCGTATAGCATGAGATGTGATATCACAATGTTTTTAATAGCAAACCTGAGACCCTTCCTATAGCAAGAGATGTGATATCCAAATCCTTCCCATTCCAAACCTGAGACCCTTCCTATAGCATGAGATGTGATATCCAACTCCTTCCCATTCCAATCCTGAGACCCTTCCTATAGCAAGAGATGTGATATCCAAATCCTTCCCATTCCAAACCTGAGACCCTTCCTATAGCATGAGAGGTGATATCCAATTCCTTCCCATTCCAATCCTGTGACCCTTCCTATAGCATGAGATTGGATATCCAATTTTTCCCATTCCAATCCTGAGACCCTTCCTATACCATGAAATGTGATATCTCAATGCTTCTAAAACCAACCCTGAGAACCATCCTATAACATAAGATGTGATTTCTAAATCCTTCCCATTCCAATCCTGAGACCCTTCCGATGTCATGAGATGTGATATCTCAATGCTTCTAATACCAAACCTGGACCCTTCTTATAGCATGAGATGTGATATCCAAATACTTCCCATTGCAAACCTGAGACCCTTCCTATAGCATGAGATGTGATATCCAACTCCTTCGCATTCCAATCCTGAGACCCTTCCTATAGTAAGAGATGTGATATCCAAATACTTCCCATTCCAAACCTGAGACCCTTCCTATAGCATGAGAGGTGATATCCAACTCCTTCCCATTCCAATCCTGTGACCCTTCCTATAGCATGAGATTGGATATCCAATTTTTTCCATTCCAATCCTTCGTCCCTTCGTATAGCATGAGATTGGATATCTCAATGCTTCGAATACCAGACCTGAGACACTTCCTATAACATGAAATGTGATATCCAACTCCTTCCGATTCCAATCCTGAGACCCTTCCTATACCATGGGATGTGATATCTCAATGCTTCTAATACCAAACCTGAGGCCTGTCCTATTACATGAGATGTGATATCCAAATCCTTCCCATTCCAATCCTGAGACCCTTCCTATAGCATGAGATGTGATATCTCAATGCTTCTAATACCAAACCTGAGACCTGTCCTATTACATGAGATGTGATATCCAAATCCTTCCCATTCCAATCCTGAGACCCTTCCTATAGCATGAGATGTGATATCTCAACGTTTCTAATACCAAACCGGAGACCCTTCCTATAGCAAGAGATGTGATATCCAAATCCTTCCCATTCCAAACCTGAGACCCTTCCCATAGATGAGATGTGATATCCAACTTCTTCCCATCCTGAGACCCTTCCTATAGCATGAGATGTGATATCTCAATGCATCTAATACCAAACCTGGACTCTTCCTATAGCATGAAATGTGATATCCAATTCCTTCCCATTCCAAACCTGAGACCCTTCCTATAGCATGAGATGTGATATCTCAATGCTTCTACCAAACATGAGACCCTTCCTATAGCATGAGATGTGATATCCAACTCCTTCCCATTCCAATCCGGAGACCCTTCCGATAGCATGAGATGTGATATCTCAATGCTTCTAATACCAAACCTGAGACCCTCCCTATAGCATAAAATATGATATCCAAGTCCTTCCCATTCCAATCCTGAGACCTTTCCTATAAAATGAGATGTGATATCCAACTCCTTCCCATTCCAACCTGAGACCCTTCCTATAGCATGAGATGGGATATCCAACTCCTTCCCAATCCAATCCTGAGACCCTTCCGATAGCATGAGATGTTATCTCTCAATGCTTCTAACAAACCTGAGACCCTTCCTATGTCATGAGATGTGATATCAAACTCCTTCCCATTCCAATCCTGAGACCCTTCCTATAGCATGAGATGTGATTCTCAATGCTTCTAATACCAAACCTGAGACCTGTCCTATTGCATGAGATGTGATATCCAACTCCTTCCCATTCCAATCCTGAGACCCTTCCTATAGCATGAGATGTGATATCTCAATGCATCTAATACCAAACCTGGACTCTATCTATAGCATGAAATGTGATATCCAACTCCTTCCCATTTCAAACCTGAGACCCTTCCTATAGCATGAGATGTGATATCTCAATGCTTCTACCAAACATGAGACCCTTCCTATAACATGAGATGTCATATCCAACTCCTTCCCATTCCAACCTGAGACCCTTCGTATAGCAAGAGATGGGATATCCATCTCCTTCCCAATCCAATCATGAGATCCTTCCGATAGCATGAGATGTGATATCTCAATACTTCTAACAAACCTGAGACCCTTCCTATGGCATGAGATGTGATATCAAACTCCTTCCCATTCCAATCCTGAGACCCTTCCTATAGCATGAGATGTGATATCCAACTCCTTCCGATTCCAATCCTGAGACCCTTCCTATACCATGAGATGTGATATCTCAATGCTCCTAATACCAAACCTGAGACCTGTCCTATTACATGACATGAGATGTGATATCCAAATCCTTACCATTCTAATCCTGAGACCCTTCCTATAGCATGAGATTTGAGATCTCAATGTTTCTAATACCAAACTTGAGACCCTTCCTATAGCAAGAGATGTGATATCTCAATGCTTCTAATACCAAACCTGAGACCTGTCCTATTACATGAGATGTGATATCCAAATCCTTCCCATTCTAATCCTGAGACCCTTCCTATAGCATGAGATGTGATATCTCAATGTTTCTAATACCAAACCTGAGACCCTTCCTATAGCAAGAGATGCGATATCCAAATCCTTCCCATTCCAAACCTGAGACCCTTCCCATAGCATGAGATGTGAAATCCAACTCCTTCCATTCCAATCCTGAGACCCTTCCTATAGCATGAGATGTGATATCTCAATGCTTCTAATACCAAACCTGAGACCTGTCCTATTGCATGAGATGTGATATCCAAATCCTTCCCATTCCAATCCTGAGACCCTTCCTATAGCATGAGATGTGATATCTCAATGTTTCTAATACCAAACCTGAGACCCTTCCTATAGCAAGAGATGTGATATCCAAATCCTTCCCATTCCAAACCTGAGACCCTTCCCATAGCATGAGAAGTGATATCCAACTCCTTCCCATTCCAATCCTGAGACCCTTCCTATAGCATGAGATGTGATATCTCAATGCATCTAATACCAAACCTGGACTCTTCCTATAGCATGAAATGTGATATCCAACTCCTTCCCATTCCAAACCTGAGACCCTTCCTATAGCATGAGATGTGATATCTCAATGCTTCTACCAAACATGAGACCCTTCCTATAGAATGAGATGTGATATCAAACTCCTTCCCATTCCAATCCTGAGACCCTTCCGATAGCAAGAGATGTGATATCTCAATGCTTCTAATACCAAACCTGAGACCCTCCCTATAGCATAAGATATGATATCCAAGTCCTTCCCATTCCAATCCTGAGACCCTTCCTATAACATGAGATGTGATATCCAACTCCTTCCCATTCCAACCTGAGACCCTTCCTATAGCATGAGATGGGATATCCAACTCCTTCCCAATCCAATCCTGAGACCCTTCCGATAGCATGAGATGTTATCTCTCAATGCTTCTAACAAACCTGAGACCCTTCCTATGTCATGAGATGTGATATCAAACTCCTTCCAATTCCAATCCTGAGACCCTTCCTATAGCATGAGATGTGATATCCAACTCCTTCCCATTCCAATCCCCTGACCCTTCCTATAGCATGAGATGTGATATCTTAATGCTTCTAATACCAAACCTGAGACCCTCCCTTTAGCATAAGATGTGATATCCAAGTCCTTCCCATTCCAATCCTGAGACCCTTCCGATAACATGAAATGTGATATCCAACTCCTTCCCATTCCAACCTGACACCCTTCCTATAGCATGAGATGTGATATCCATCTCCTTCCCAATCCAATCATGAGACCCTTCCGATAGCATGAGATGTGTTATCTCAATGGTTCTACCAAACCTGAGACCCTTCCTTTAGCATGTGATGTGATATCCAACTCCTTCCCATTCCAATCCTGAGACACTTCCTGTAGCATGAGATGTGATATCTCAATGCTTCTAATACCAAACCTGGACCCTTCCTATAGCATGAGTATGATATCCAACTCCTTCCCATTCCAATCCTGCGTCCCTTCCTATAGCATGAGATTTGATATCTCAGTGCTTCTAATACCAAACCTGAGACCCTTCCTATAACATGAGATGTGATGTCAGACTCCTTCCGATTCCAATCCTGAAACCCTTCCTATACCATGAGATGTGATATCTCAATGCTTCTAATACCAAACCTGAGACCTGTCCTATTACATGAGATGTGATATCCAAATCCTTACCATTCTAATCCTGAGACCCTTCCTATAGCATGAGAGGTGATATCTCAATGTTTCTAATACCAAACTTGAGACCCTTCCTATAGCAAGAGATGTGATATCCAAATCCTTCCCATTCCAAACCTGAGACCTTCCCATAGCATGAGATGTGATATCCAACTCCTTCCCATTCCAATCCTGAGACCCTTCCTATAGCATGAGATGTGATTCTCAATGCTTCTAATACCAAACCTGAGACCTGTCCTATTGCATGAGATGTGATATCCAACTCCTTCCCATTCCAATCCTGAGACCCTTCCTATAGCATGAGATGTGATATCTCAATGCATCTAATACCAAACCTGGACTCTTCCTATAGCATGAAATGTGATATCCAACTCCTTCCCATTTCAAACCTGAGACCCTTCCTATAGCATGAGATATGATATCTCAATGCTTCTAATACCAAACCTGAGACCCTCCCTATAGCATAAGATATGATATCCAAGTCCTTCCCATTCCAATCCTGAGACCCTTCCTATAACATGAGACGTGATATCCAACTCCTTCCCATTCCAACCTGAGACCCTTCCTATAGCATGAGATGGGATATCCAACTCCTTCCGAATCCAATCCTGAGACCCTTCCGATAGCATGAGATGTTATCTCTCAATGCTTCTAACAAGCCTGAGACCCTTCCTATGTCATGAGATGTGATATCAAACTCCTTCCCTTTCCAATCCTGAGACTTTTCCTATACCATGCGATGTGATATCTCAATGCTTCTAATACCAATCCTGAGACCCGCCCTATAACATGAGATGTGATATCCAAATCCTTCCCCTTCTAAACCTGAGACCCTTCCTTTAGCATGAGATGTGATATCCAACTCCTGCCCATTTCAATCCTGAGACCCTTCCGATAGCATGAGATGTGATATCTCAATGCTTCTAATATCAAACCTGAGACCTTCCCTATAGAATGAGATGTGATATCCAAGTCCTTCCCATTCCAATCCTGAGACCCTTCCTATAGCATGAGATGCGATATCTTAATGCTTCTAATACCAAACCTGAGACCCTTCCTATAACATGAGATGGGATATCCAACTCCTTCCCATTCCAATCCTGAGACCCTTCCGATAGCAGAGGTGTGATATCTCAATGCTTTTACCAAACCTGAGACCCTTCCTATGACATGAGATGTTATATCCAACTCCTTCCCATTCCAATCCTGAGACCCTTCCTATAGCATGAGATGTGTTATCTCAATGCTTCTACCAAACCTGAGACCCTTACTATAGCAGGAGATGTGATATCCAACTCCTTCCCATTCCAATCCCCTGACCCTTCCTATAGCATGAGTTGTGATATTTCCATGCTTCTACTGAACCCGAGACCCTTCCTATAGCATGAGATGTGATATCCAACTCCTTCCCATTGCAATCCTGAGACGCTTCCTATAGCATAAGATGTGATTTCTAAATGGTTCTAATACCAAACCTGAGATCCTTCCTATAACATGAGATGTGATATCTCAATGCTTCTACCAAACCGGGGACCCTTCCTATAACCTGAGATGTGATATCCATCTCCTACCCATTCCAATCCCGAGACCCTTCCTATAGCATGAGATGTGATATCCATCTCCTTCCCATTCCAATCCCGAGACCCTTCCTATAGCATGAGATGTAATATCTCAATGCTTCTACCAAACCTGAGACCCTTCCTATAGCATGAGATGTGATATCCAACTCCTTCCCATTCCAATCCCGAGACCCTTCCTATAGCATGAGATGTGATATCTCAATGCTTCTACCAAACCGGGGTCCCTTCCTATAGCATGAGATGTGATATCCATCTCCTACCCATTCCAATCCCCAGACCCTTCCTATAGCATGAGATGTGATATCCATCTCCTTCCCATTCCAATCCCGAGACCCTTCCTATAGCATGAGATGTAATATCTCAATGCTTCTACCAATCCTGAGACCCTTCCTATAGCATAAGATGTGATTTCTAAATGGTTCTAATACCAAACCTGAGATCCTTCCTATAGCATGAGATGTGATATCTCAATGCTTCTACCAAACCGGGGACCCTTCCTATAGCATGAGATGTGATATCCATCTCCTACCCATCCTATAGCATGAGATGTGATATCCATCTCTTTCCCATTCCAATCCCGAGACCCTTCCTATAGCATGAGATGTGATATCTCAATGCTTCTAATACCAAACCTGAGATCCTTCCTATAGCATGAGATGTGATATCCAACTCCTTCCCATTCCAATCCTGAGACCCTTCCGATAGCATGAGATGTGATATCTCAATGCTTCTAATACCAAATCTGAGACCCTCCCTATAGCATAAGATGTGATATCCAAGTCCTTCCCATTCCAATCCTGAGACCCTTCCTATAACATGAGATGTTTTATCCAACTCCTTCCCATTCCAACCTGAGACCCTTCCTATAGCATGAGATGGGATATCCAACTCCTTCCCAATCCAATCCTGAGACCCTTCCTATCTCATGAGATGTGATATCAAACTCCTTCCCATTCCAATCCTGAGACCCTTCTTATACCATGAGATGTGATATTTCAATACTTCTAATACCAATCCTGAGACCTGCCCTATAACATGAGATGTGATATCCAAATCCTTCCCCTTCCAAACCTGAGACCCTTCCTTTAGCATGAGATGTGATATCCAACTCCTTCCCATTCCAATCCTGAGACCCTTCCGATAGCATGAGATGTGATATCTCAATGGTTCTAATACCAAACCTGAGATCCTTCCTATAACATGAGATGTGGTATTCAACTCCTTCCCATTCCAAACCTGAGACCCTTCCTATAGCATGAGATGTGATATCTCAATGCTTCTACCAAACCGGGGACCCTTCCGATAGCATGAGATGTGATATCCATCTCCTTCCCATTCCAATCACGAGACCCTTCCTATAGCATGACATGTGATATCCATCTCCTTCCCATTCCAATCCCGAGACCCTTCCTATAGCATGAGATGTGATATCTCAATGCTTCTAATACCAAACCTGAGATCCTTCCTATAGCATGAGATGTGATATCCAACTCCTTCCCATTCCAATCCTGAGACCCTTCCGATAGCATGAGATGTGATATCTCAATGCTTCTAATACCAAATCTGAGACCCTCCCTATAGCATAAGATGTGATATCCAAGTCCTTCCCATTCCAATCCTGAGACCCTTCCTATAAGATGAGATGTTTTATCCAACTCCTTCCCATTCCAACCTGAGACCCTTCCTATAGCATGAGATGGGATATCCAACTCCTTCCCAATCCAAACCTGGGACCCTTCCGATAGCATGAGATGTGATATCTCAATGCTTCTAACAAACCTGAGACCCTTCCTATCTCATGAGATGTGATATCAAACTCCTTCCCATTCCAATCCTGAGACCCTTCTTATACCATGAGATGTGATATTTCAATACTTCTAATACCAATCCTGAGACCTGCCCTATAACATGAGATGTGATATCCAAATCCTTCCCCTTCCAAACCTGAGACCCTTCCTTTAGCATGAGATGTGATATCCAACTCCTTCCCATTCCAATCCTAAGACCCTTCCGATAGCATGAGATGTGATATCTCAATGCTTCTAATATCAAACCTGAGACCCTCCCTATAGCATGAGATGTGATATCTCAATGCTTCTAATACCAAACCTGAGACCCTTCCTATAACATGAGATGGGATATCCAACTCCTTCCCATTCCAAACCTGAGACCCTTCCTATAGCATGAGATGTGATATCTCAATGCTTCTAATACCAAACCTGAGACCCTTCCTATAACATGAGATGTGATATCCAGCTCCTTCCCATTCAAATCCTGAAACCCTTCCTATAGCATGAGATGTGATATCTCAATGCTTCTACTAAACCCAAGACCCTTCCTATAGCATGAGATGTGATATCCAACTCCTTCCCATTACAATCCTGAGACCCTTCCTATAGCATAAGATGTGATTTATCAATGGTTCTAATACCAAACCTGAGATCCTTCCTATAACATGAGATGTGGTATTCAACTCCTTCCCATTCCACACCTGAGACCCTTCCTATAGCATGAGATGTGATATCTCAATGCTTCTACCAAACCGGGGACCCTTCCGATAGTATGAGATGTGATATCCATCTCCTTCCCATTCCAATCACGAGACCCTTCCTATAGCATGAGATGTGATATCCATCTCCTTCCCATTCCAATCCCGAGACCCTTCCTATAGCATGAGATGTGAAATCTCAATGCTTCCACAAAACCTGAGACCCTTCCTATAGCATGTGATGAGATATCCAACTCCTTCCCATTCCAATCCCGAGACCCTTCCTATAGCATGAGATGTGATATCTCAATGCTTCTAATACCAAACCTGAGATCCTTCCTATAGCATGAGATGTGATATCCAACTCCTTCCCATTCCAAACCTGAGACACTTCCTATAGCATGAGATGTTATATCTCAATGCTTCTACCAAACATGAGACCCTTCCTATAGCATGAGATGTGATATCTCACTGCTTCTAATACCAAAACTGAGACCCTTCCTATAGCATGAGATGTGATATCCAACTGCTTCCCATTCCAATCCTGAGACCCTTCCGATAGCATGAAATGTGATATCTTAATGCTCCCTATAGCATAAGATGTGATATCCAAGCCCTTCCCATTCCAATCCTGAGACCCTTCCTATAACATGAGATGTGATATCCAACTCCTTCCCATTCCAACCTGAGACCCGTTCCTATAGGATGAGATGGGATATCCATCTCCTTCCCAATCCAAACCTGAGACCCTTCCTATGGCATGATATGTGATATCAAACTCCTTCCCATTCCAATCCTGAGACCCTTCCTATACCATGAGATGTGATATTTCAATACTTCTAATACCAATCCTGAGACCCGCCCTATAACATGAGATGTGATATCCAAATCCTTCCCCTTCCAAACCTGAGACCCTTCCTATAGCATGAGATGTGATATCTCAATGCTTCTACCAAACATGAGACCCTTCCTATAGCATGAGATGTGATATCCAACTCCTTCCCATTCCAATCCGGAGACCCTTCCGATAGCATGAGATGTGATATCTCAATGCTTCTAATACCAAACCTGAGACCCTCCCTATAGCATAAGATATGATATCCAAGTCCTTCCCATTCCAATCCTGAGACCTTTCCTATAAAATGAGATGTGATATCCAACTCCTTCCCATTCCAACCTGAGACCCTTCCTATAGCATGAGATGGGATATCCAACTCCTTCCCAATCCAATCCTGAGACCCTTCCGATAGCATGAGATGTTATCTCTCAATGCTTCTAACAAACCTGAGACCCTTCCTATGTCATGAGATGTGATATCAAACTCCTTCCCATTCCAATCCTGAGACCCTTCCTATAGCATGAGATGTGATTCTCAATGCTTCTAATACCAAACCTGAGACCTGTCCTATTGCATGAGATGTGATATCCAACTCCTTCCCATTCCAATCCTGAGACCCTTCCTATAGCATGAGATGTGATATCTCAATGCATCTAATACCAAACCAGGACTCTTCCTATAGCATGAAATGTGATATCCAACTCCTTCCCATTTCAAACCTGAGACCCTTCCTATAGCATGAGATGTGATATCTCAATGCTTCTACCAAACATGAGACCCTTCCTATAACATGAGATGTCATATCCAACTCCTTCCCATTCCAACCTGAGACCCTTCGTATAGCAAGAGATGGGATATCCATCTCCTTCCCAATCCAATCATGAGATCCTTCCGATAGCATGAGATGTGATATCTCAATACTTCTAACAAACCTGAGACCCTTCCTATGGCATGAGATGTGATATCAAACTCCTTCCCATTCCAATCCTGAGACCCTTCCTATAGCATGAGATGTGATATCCAACTCCTTCCGATTCCAATCCTGAGACCCTTCCTATACCATGAGATGTGATATCTCAATGCTCCTAATACCAAACCTGAGACCTGTCCTATTACATGACATGAGATGTGATATCCAAATCCTTACCATTCTAATCCTGAGACCCTTCCTATAGCATGAGATTTGAGATCTCAATGTTTCTAATACCAAACTTGAGACCCTTCCTATAGCAAGAGATGTGATATCTCAATGCTTCTAATACCAAACCTGAGACCTGTCCTATTACATGAGATGTGATATCCAAATCCTTCCCATTCTAATCCTGAGACCCTTCCTATAGCATGAGATGTGATATCTCAATGTTTCTAATACCAAACCTGAGACCCTTCCTATAGCAAGAGATGCGATATCCAAATCCTTCCCATTCCAAACCTGAGACCCTTCCCATAGCATGAGATGTGAAATCCAACTCCTTCCCATTCCAATCCTGAGACCCTTCCTATACCATGAGATGTGATATCTCAATGCTTCTAATACCAAACCTGAGACCTGTCCTATTACATGAGATGTGATATCCAAATCCTTCCCATTCTAATCCTGAGACCCTTCCTATAGCATGAGATGTGATATCTCAATGTTTCTAATACCAAACCTGAGACCCTTCCTATAGCAAGAGATGCGATATCCAAATCCTTCCCATTCCAAACCTGAGACCCTTCCCATAGCATGAGATGTGAAATCCAACTCCTTCCATTCCAATCCTGAGACCCTTCCTATAGCATGAGATGTGATATCTCAATGCTTCTAATACCAAACCTGAGACCTGTCCTATTGCATGAGATGTGATATCCAAATCCTTCCCATTCCAATCCTGAGACCCTTCCTATAGCATGAGATGTGATATCTCAATGTTTCTAATACCAAACCTGAGACCCTTCCTATAGCAAGAGATGTGATATCCAAATCCTTCCCATTCCAAACCTGAGACCCTTCCCATAGCATGAGAAGTGATATCCAACTCCTTCCCATTCCAATCCTGAGACCCTTCCTATAGCATGAGATGTGATATCTCAATGCATCTAATACCAAACCTGGACTCTTCCTATAGCATGAAATGTGATATCCAACTCCTTCCCATTCCAAACCTGAGACCCTTCCTATAGCATGAGATGTGATATCTCAATGCTTCTACCAAACATGAGACCCTTCCTATAGAATGAGATGTGATATCAAACTCCTTCCCATTCCAATCCTGAGACCCTTCCGATAGCAAGAGATGTGATATCTCAATGCTTCTAATACCAAACCTGAGACCCTCCCTATAGCATAAGATATGATATCCAAGTCCTTCCCATTCCAATCCTGAGACCCTTCCTATAACATGAGATGTGATATCCAACTCCTTCCCATTCCAACCTGAGACCCTTCCTATAGCATGAGATGGGATATCCAACTCCTTCCCAATCCAATCCTGAGACCCTTCCGATAGCATGAGATGTTATCTCTCAATGCTTCTAACAAACCTGAGACCCTTCCTATGTCATGAGATGTGATATCAAACTCCTTCCAATTCCAATCCTGAGACCCTTCCTATAGCATGAGATGTGATATCCAACTCCTTCCCATTCCAATCCCCTGACCCTTCCTATAGCATGAGATGTGATATCTTAATGCTTCTAATACCAAACCTGAGACCCTCCCTTTAGCATAAGATGTGATATCCAAGTCCTTCCCATTCCAATCCTGAGACCCTTCCGATAACATGAAATGTGATATCCAACTCCTTCCCATTCCAACCTGACACCCTTCCTATAGCATGAGATGTGATATCCATCTCCTTCCCAATCCAATCATGAGACCCTTCCGATAGCATGAGATGTGTTATCTCAATGGTTCTACCAAACCTGAGACCCTTCCTTTAGCATGTGATGTGATATCCAACTCCTTCCCATTCCAATCCTGAGACACTTCCTGTAGCATGAGATGTGATATCTCAATGCTTCTAATACCAAACCTGGACCCTTCCTATAGCATGAGTATGATATCCAACTCCTTCCCATTCCAATCCTGCGTCCCTTCCTATAGCATGAGATTTGATATCTCAGTGCTTCTAATACCAAACCTGAGACCCTTCCTATAACATGAGATGTGATGTCAGACTCCTTCCGATTCCAATCCTGAAACCCTTCCTATACCATGAGATGTGATATCTCAATGCTTCTAATACCAAACCTGAGACCTGTCCTATTACATGAGATGTGATATCCAAATCCTTACCATTCTAATCCTGAGACCCTTCCTATAGCATGAGAGGTGATATCTCAATGTTTCTAATACCAAACTTGAGACCCTTCCTATAGCAAGAGATGTGATATCCAAATCCTTCCCATTCCAAACCTGAGACCTTCCCATAGCATGAGATGTGATATCCAACTCCTTCCCATTCCAATCCTGAGACCCTTCCTATAGCATGAGATGTGATTCGCAATGCTTCTAATACCAAACCTGAGACCTGTCCTATTGCATGAGATGTGATATCCAACTCCTTCCCATTCCAATCCTGAGACCCTTCCTATAGCATGAGATGTGATATCTCAATGCATCTAATACCAAACCTGGACTCTTCCTATAGCATGAAATGTGATATCCAACTCCTTCCCATTTCAAACCTGAGACCCTTCCTATAGCATGAGATATGATATCTCAATGCTTCTAATACCAAACCTGAGACCCTCCCTATAGCATAAGATATGATATCCAAGTCCTTCCCATTCCAATCCTGAGACCCTTCCTATAACATGAGACGTGATATCCAACTCCTTCCCATTCCAACCTGAGACCCTTCCTATAGCATGAGATGGGATATCCAACTCCTTCCGAATCCAATCCTGAGACCCTTCCGATAGCATGAGATGTTATCTCTCAATGCTTCTAACAAGCCTGAGACCCTTCCTATGTCATGAGATGTGATATCAAACTCCTTCCCTTTCCAATCCTGAGACTTTTCCTATACCATGCGATGTGATATCTCAATGCTTCTAATACCAATCCTGAGACCCGCCCTATAACATGAGATGTGATATCCAAATCCTCCCCTTCTAAACCTGAGACCCTTCCTTTAGCATGAGATGTGATATCCAACTCCTGCCCATTTCAATCCTAAGACCCTTCCGATAGCATGAGATGTGATATCTCAATGCTTCTAATATCAAACCTGAGACCTTCCCTATAGAATGAGATGTGATATCCAAGTCCTTCCCATTCCAATCCTGAGACCCTTCCTATAGCATGAGATGCGATATCTTAATGCTTCTAATACCAAACCTGAGACCCTTCCTATAACATGAGATGGGATATCCAACTCCTTCCCATTCCAATCCTGAGACCCTTCCGATAGCAGAGGTGTGATATCTCAATGCTTTTACCAAACCTGAGACCCTTCCTATGACATGAGATGTTATATCCAACTCCTTCCCATTCCAATCCTGAGACCCTTCCTATAGCATGAGATGTGTTATCTCAATGCTTCTACCAAACCTGAGACCCTTACTATAGCAGGAGATGTGATATCCAACTCCTTCCCATTCCAATCCCCTGACCCTTCCTATAGCATGAGTTGTGATATTTCCATGCTTCTACTGAACCCGAGACCCTTCCTATAGCATGAGATGTGATATCCAACTCCTTCCCATTGCAATCCTGAGACGCTTCCTATAGCATAAGATGTGATTTCTAAATGGTTCTAATACCAAACCTGAGATCCTTCCTATAACATGAGATGTGATATCTCAATGCTTCTACCAAACCGGGGACCCTTCCTATAACCTGAGATGTGATATCCATCTCCTACCCATTCCAATCCCGAAACCCTTCCTATAGCATGAGATGTGATATCCATCTCCTTCCCATTCCAATCCCGAGACCCTTCCTATAGCATGAGATGTAATATCTCAATGCTTCTACCAAACCTGAGACCCTTCCTATAGCATGAGATGTGATATCCAACTCCTTCCCATTCCAATCCCGAGACCCTTCCTATAGCATGAGATGTGATATCTCAATGCTTCTACCAAACCGGGGTCCCTTCCTATAGCATGAGATGTGATATCCATCTCCTACCCATTCCAATCCCCAGACCCTTCCTATAGCATGAGATGTGATATCCATCTCCTTCCCATTCCAATCCCGAGACCCTTCCTATAGCATGAGATGTAATATCTCAATGCTTCTACCAATCCTGAGACCCTTCCTATAGCATAAGATGTGATTTCTAAATGGTTCTAATACCAAACCTGAGATCCTTCCTATAGCATGAGATGTGATATCTCAATGCTTCTACCAAACCGGGGACCCTTCCTATAGCATGAGATGTGATATCCATCTCCTACCCATCCTATAGCATGAGATGTGATATCCATCTCTTTCCCATTCCAATCCCGAGACCCTTCCTATAGCATGAGATGTGATATCTCAATGCTTCTAATACCAAACCTGAGATCCTTCCTATAGCATGAGATGTGATATCCAACTCCTTCCCATTCCAATCCTGAGACCCTTCCGATAGCATGAGATGTGATATCTCAATGCTTCTAATACCAAATCTGAGACCCTCCCTATAGCATAAGATGTGATATCCAAGTCCTTCCCATTCCAATCCTGAGACCCTTCCTATAACATGAGATGTTTTATCCAACTCCTTCCCATTCCAACCTGAGACCCTTCCTATAGCATGAGATGGGATATCCAACTCCTTCCCAATCCAATCCTGAGACCCTTCCTATCTCATGAGATGTGATATCAAACTCCTTCCCATTCCAATCCTGAGACCCTTCTTATACCATGAGATGTGATATTTCAATACTTCTAATACCAATCCTGAGACCTGCCCTATAACATGAGATGTGATATCCAAATCCTTCCCCTTCCAAACCTGAGACCCTTCCTTTAGCATGAGATGTGATATCCAACTCCTTCCCATTCCAATCCTGAGACCCTTCCGATAGCATGAGATGTGATATCTCAATGGTTCTAATACCAAACCTGAGATCCTTCCTATAACATGAGATGTGGTATTCAACTCCTTCCCATTCCAAACCTGAGACCCTTCCTATAGCATGAGATGTGATATCTCAATGCTTCTACCAAACCGGGGACCCTTCCGATAGCATGAGATGTGATATCCATCTCCTTCCCATTCCAATCACGAGACCCTTCCTATAGCATGACATGTGATATCCATCTCCTTCCCATTCCAATCCCGGGACCCTTCCTATAGCATGAGATGTGATATCTCAATGCTTCTAATACCAAACCTGAGATCCTTCCTATAGCATGAGATGTGATATCCAACTCCTTCCCATTCCAATCCTGAGACCCTTCCGATAGCATGAGATGTGATATCTCAATGCTTCTAATACCAAATCTGAGACCCTCCCTATAGCATAAGATGTGATATCCAAGTCCTTCCCATTCCAATCCTGAGACCCTTCCTATAAGATGAGATGTTTTATCCAACTCCTTCCCATTCCAACCTGAGACCCTTCCTATAGCATGAGATGGGATATCCAACTCCTTCCCAATCCAAACCTGAGACCCTTCCGATAGCATGAGATGTGATATCTCAATGCTTCTAACAAACCTGAGACCCTTCCTATCTCATGAGATGTGATATCAAACTCCTTCCCATTCCAATCCTGAGACCCTTCTTATACCATGAGATGTGATATTTCAATACTTCTAATACCAATCCTGAGACCTGCCCTATAACATGAGATGTGATATCCAAATCCTTCCCCTTCCAAACCTGAGACCCTTCCTTTAGCATGAGATGTGATATCCAACTCCTTCCCATTCCAATCCTAAGACCCTTCCGATAGCATGAGATGTGATATCTCAATGCTTCTAATATCAAACCTGAGACCCTCCCTATAGCATGAGATGTGATATCTCAATGCTTCTAATACCAAACCTGAGACCCTTCCTATAACATGAGATGGGATATCCAACTCCTTCCCATTCCAAACCTGAGACCCTTCCTATAGCATGAGATGTGATATCTCAATGCTTCTAATACCAAACCTGAGACCCTTCCTATAACATGAGATGTGATATCCAGCTCCTTCCCATTCAAATCCTGAAACCCTTCCTATAGCATGAGATGTGATATCTCAATGCTTCTACTAAACCCAAGACCCTTCCTATAGCATGAGATGTGATATCCAACTCCTTCCCATTACAATCCTGAGACCCTTCCTATAGCATAAGATGTGATTTATCAATGGTTCTAATACCAAACCTGAGATCCTTCCTATAACATGAGATGTGGTATTCAACTCCTTCCCATTCCACACCTGAGACCCTTCCTATAGCATGAGATGTGATATCTCAATGCTTCTACCAAACCGGGGACCCTTCCAATAGCATGAGATGTGATATCCATCTCCTTCCCATTCCAATCCCGAGACCCTTCCTATAGCATGAGATGTGAAATCTCAATGCTTCCACAAAACCTGAGACCCTTCCTATAGCATGTGATGAGATATCCAACTCCTTCCCATTCCAATCCCGAGACCCTTCCTATAGCATGAGATGTGATATCTCAATGCTTCTAATACCAAACCTGAGATCCTTCCTATAGCATGAGATGTGATATCCAACTCCTTCCCATTCCAAACCTGAGACACTTCCTATAGCATGAGATGTGATATCTCAATGCTTCTACCAAACATGAGACCCTTCCTATAGCATGAGATGTGATATCTCACTGCTTCTAATACCAAAACTGAGACCCTTCCTATAGCATGAGATGTGATATCCAACTGCTTCCCATTCCAATCCTGAGACCCTTCCGATAGCATGAAATGTGATATCTTAATGCTCCCTATAGCATAAAATGTGATATCCAAGCCCTTCCCATTCCAATCCTGAGACCCTTCCTATAACATGAGATGTGATATCCAACTCCTTCCCATTCCAACCTGAGACCCGTTCCTATAGGATGAGATGGGATATCCATCTCCTTCCCAATCCAAACCTGAGACCCTTCCTATGGCATGATATGTGATATCAAACTCCTTCCCATTCCAATCCTGAGACCCTTCCTATACCATGAGATGTGATATTTCAATACTTCTAATACCAATCCTGAGACCCGCCCTATAACATGAGATGTGATATCCAAATCCTTCCCCTTCCAAACCTGAGACCCTTCCTTTAGCATGAGATGTGATATCCAACTCCTTCCCATTCCAATCCTGAGACCCTTCCGATAGCATGAGATGTGATATCTCAATGCTTCTAATATCAAACCTGAGACCCTCCCTATAGCATGAGATGTGAAATCCAAGTCCTTCACATTCCAATCCTGAGACCCTTCCTATAGCATGAGATGTGATATCTCAATGCTTCTAATACCAAACCTGAGACCCTTCCTATAACATGAGATGGGATATCCAACTCCTTCCCATTCCAAACCTGAGACCCTTCCTATGGCATGAGATGTGATATCCAGCTCTTTCCCATTCAAATCCTGAGACCCTTCCTATAGCATGAGATGTGATATCTCAATGCTTCTACTAAACCCAAGACACTTCCTATAGCATGAGATGTGATATCCAACTCCTTCCCATTACAATCCTGAGACCCTTCCTATAGCATAAGATGTGATTTATCAATGGTTCTAATACCAAACCTGAGATCCTTCCTATAACATGAGATGTGGTATTCAACTCCTTCCCATTCCAAACCTGAGACCCTTCCTATAGCATGAGATGTGATATCTCAATGCTTCTACCAAACCGGGGACCCTTCCGATAGCATGAGATGTGATATCCATCTCCTTCCCATTCCAATCACGAGACCCTTCCTATAGCATGAGATGTGATATCCATCTCCTTCCCATTCCAATCCCGAGACCCTTCCTATAGCATGAGATGTGAAATCTCAATGCTTCTACAAAACCTGAGACCCTTCCTATAGCATGAGATGAGATATCCAACTCCTTCCCATTCCAATCCCGAAACCCTTCCTATAGCATGAGATGTGATATCTCAATGCTTCTAATACCAAACCTGAGATCCTTCCTATAGCATGAGATGTGATATCCAACTGCTTCCCATTCCAATCCTGAGACCCTTCCGATAGCATGAAATGTGATATCTTAATGCTTCTAATACCAAACCTGAGACCCTCCCTATAGCATAAGATGTGATATCCAAGTCCTTCCCATTCCAATCCTGAGACCTTTCCTATAACATGAGATGTGATATCCAACTCCTTCCCATTCCAACCTGAGACCCGTTCCTATAGCATGAGATGGGATATCTATCTCCTTCCCAATCCAAACCTGAGACCCTTCCTATGGCATGATATGTGATATCAAACTCCTTCCCATTCCAATCCTGAGACCCTTCCTATACCATGAGATGTGATATCTCAATGCTTCTAATATCAATCCTGAGACCTGCCCTATAACACGAGATGTGATATACAAATCCTTCCCCTTCCAAACCTGAGACCCTTCCTTTAGCTTGAGATGTGATATCCAACTCCTTCCCATTCCAATCCTGAGACCCTTCCGATAGCATGAGATGTGATATCTCAATGCTTCTAATATCAAACCTGAGACCCTCCCTATAGCATGAGATGTGATATCCAAGTCCTTCCCATTCCAATCCTGAGACCCTTCCTATAGCATGAGATGTGATATCTCAATGCTTCTAATACCAAACCTGAGACCCTTCCTATAACATGAGATGGGATATCCAACTCCTTCCCATTCCAATCCTGAGACCCTTCTGATAGCAGAGGTGTGATATCTTAATGCTTATACCAAACCTGAGACCCTTCATATGGCATGAGATGTGATATCCAACTCCTTCCCATTCCAATCCTGAGACCCTTCCTATAGCATGAGATGTGTTATCTCAATGCTTCTACCAAACCTGAGACCCTTCCTATAGCATAAGATGTGATATCCAACTCCTTCCCATTCCAATCTTGAGACCCTTCCTATAACATGAGATGTTTAATCCAACTCCTTCCCATTCCAACCTGAGACCCTTCCTATAGCATGAGATGGGATATCCAACTCCTTCCCAATCCAATCCTTAGACCCTTCCGATAGCATGAGATGTGATATCTCAATGCTTCTAACAAACCTGAGACCCTTCCTATCTCATGAGATGTGATATCAAACTCCTTCCCATTCCAATCCTGAGACCCTTCTTATACCATGAGATGGTATATTTCAATACTTCTAATACCAATCCTGAGACCCGCCCTATAACATGAGATGTGATATCCAAATCCTTCCCCTTCCAAACCTGAGACGCTTCCTTTAGCATGAGATGTGATATCCAACTCCTTCCCATTCCAATCCTGAGACCCTTCCGATAGCATGAGATGTGTTATCTCAATGCTTCTAATATCAAACCTGAGACCCTCCCTATAGCATGAGATGTGATATCCAAGTCCTTCCCATTCCAATCCTGAGACCCTTCCTATAGCATGAGATGTGATATCTCAATGCTTCTAATACCAAACCTGAGACCCTTCCTATAACATGAGATGGGATATCCAACTCCTTCCCATTCCAAACCTGAGACCCTTCCTATGGCATGAGATGTGATATCCAGCTCCTTCCCATTCAAATCCTGAGACCCTTCCTATAGCATGAGATGTGATATCTCAATGCTTCTACTAAACCCAATACCCTTCCTATAGCATGAGATGTGATATCCAACTCCTTCCCATTACAATCCTGAGACCCTTCCTATAGCATAAGATGTGATTTATCAATGGTTCTAATACCAAACCTGAGATCCTTCCTATAACATGAGATGTGGTATTCAACTCCTTCCCATTCCAAACCTGAGACCCTTCCTATAGCATGAGATGTGATATCTCAATGCTTCTACCAAACCGGGGACCCTTCCGATAGCATGAGATGTGATATCCATCTCCTTCCCATTCCAATCACGAGACCCTTCCTATAGCATGAGATGTGATATCCATCTCCTTCCCATTCCAATCCCGAGACCCTTCCTATAGCATGAGATGTGAAATCTCAATGCTTCTACAAAACCTGAGACCCTTCCTATAGCATGAGATGAGATATCCAACTCCTTCCCATTCCAATCCCGAGACCCTTCCTATAGCATGAGATGTGATATCTCAATGCTTCTAATACCAAACCTGAGATCCTTCCTATAGCATGAGATGTGATATCCAACTCCTTCCCATTCCAAACCTGAGACACTTCCTATAGCATGAGATGTGATATCTCAATGCTTCTACCAAACATGAGACCCTTCCTATAGCATGAGATGTGATATCTCACTGCTTCTAATACCAAAACTGAGACCCTTCCTATAGCATGAGATGTGATATCCAACTGCTTCCCATTCCAATCCTGAGACCCTTCCGATAGCATGAGATGTGATATCTTAATGCTTCTAATACCAAACCTGAGACCCTCCCTATAGCATAAGATGTGATATCCAAGTCCTTCCCATTCCAATCCTGAGACCCTTCCGTTAACATGAGATGTGATATCCAACTCCTTCCCATTCCAACCTGAGACCCGTTCCTATAGCATGAGATGGGATATCCATCTCCTTCCCAATCCAAACCTGAGACCCTTCCTATGGCATGATATGTGATATCAAACTCCTTCCCATTCCAATCCTGAGACCCTTCCTATACCATAAGATGTGATATCTCAATGCTTCTAATATCAATCCTGAGACCTGCCCTATAACACGAGATGTGATATACAAATCCTTCCCCTTCCAAACCTGGGACCCTTCCTTTAGCTTGAGATGTGATATCCAACTCCTTCCCATTCCAATCCTGAGACCCTTCCGATAGCATGAGATGTGATATATCAATGCTTCTAATATCAAACCTGAGACCCTTCCTATACCATGAGATGTGATATCTCAATTCTTCTAATATCAATCCTGAGACCTGCCCTATAACACGAGATGTGATATACAAATCCTTCCCCTTCCAAACCCGAGACCCTTCCTTTAGCTTGAGATGGGATATCCAACTCCTTCCCATTCCAATCCTGAGACCCTTCTGATAGCAGAGGTGTGATATCTTAATGCTTATACCAAACCTGAGACCCTTCATATGGCATGAGATGTGATATCCAACTCCTTCCCATTCCAATCCTGAGACCCTTCCTATAGCATGAGATGTGTTATCTCAATGCTTCTACCAAACCTGAGACCCTTCCTATAGCATAAGATGTGATATCCAACTCCTTCCCATTCCAATCCTGAGACCCTTCCTATAGCATGAGATGTGATATCTCAATGCTTCTAATACCAAACATGAGATCCTTCCTATAACATGATATGTGATATCCAACTCCTTCCCATTCCAAACCTGAGACCCTTCCTATAGCATGAGATGTGATTTCCAACTCCTTCCCATTCCAATCCTGAGACCCTTCCTATACCATGAGATGTGATATCTCAGTGCTTCTAAAACCAACCCTGAGAACCATCCTATAACACGAGATGTGATATCTAAATCCTTCCCTTTCCAAACCTGAGACCCTTCCTTTAGCATGTGATGTGATATCCAACTCCTTCCCATTCCAATCCTGCGTCCCTTCCTATAGCATGAGATTTGATATCTCAGTGCTTCTAATACTAAACCTGAGACCCTTCCTATAACATGAGATGTGATATCCAACTCCTTCCGATTCCAATCCTGAGACCCTTCCTATACCATGAGATGTGATATCTCAATGCTTCTAATACCAAACCTTAGACCTGTCCTATTACATGAGATGTGATATCCAAATCCTTCCCATTCTAATCCTGAGACCCTTCCTATAGCATGAGATGTGATATCTCAATGTTTCTAATACCAAACCTGAGACCCTTCCTATAGCAAGAGATGCGATATCCAAATCCTTCCCATTCCAAACCTAAGACCCTTCCCATAGCATGAGATGTGAAATCCAACTCCTTCCCATTCCAATCCTGAGACCCTTCCTATAGCATGAGATGTGATATCTCAATGCTTCTAATACCAAACCTGAGACCTGTCCTATTGCATGAGATGTGATATCCAAATCCTTCCCATTCCAATCCTGAGACCCTTCCTATAGCATGAGATGTGATATCTCAATGCTTCTAATACCAAACCTGAGACCTGTCCTATTGCATGAGATGTGATATCCAAATCCTTCCCATTCCAAACCTGAGACCCTTCCCATAGCATGAGATGTGATATCCAACTCCTTCCCATTCCAACCTGAGACCCTTCCTATAGCATGAGATGGGATATCCAACTCCTTCCCAATCCAATCCTGAGACCCTTCCGATAGCATGAGATGTTATCTCTCAATGCTTCTAACAAACCTGAGACCCTTCCTATGTCATGAGATGTGATATCAAACTCCTTCCAATTCCAATCCTGAGACCCTTCCTATAGCATGAGATGTGATATCCAACTCCTTCCCATTCCAATCCCCTGACCCTTCCTATAGCATGAGATGTGATATCTTAATGCTTCTAATACCAAACCTGAGACCCTCCCTATAGCATAAGATGTGATATCCAAGTCCTTCCCATTCCAATCCTGAGACCCTTCCTATAACATGAGATGTGATATCCAACTCCTTCCCATTCCAACCTGAGACCCTTCCTATAGCATGAGATGTGATATCCATCTCCTTCCCAATCCAATCATGAGACCCTTCCGATAGCATGAGATGTGTTATCTTAATGGTTCTAATACCAAACTTCAGACCCTTCCTATAGCAAGAGATGTGATATCTCAATGCTTCTAATACCAAACCTGAGACCTGTCCTATTACATGAGATGTGATATCCAAATCCTTACCATTCTAATCCTGAGACCCTTCCTATAGCATGAGATGTGATATCTCAATGTTTCTAATACCAAACTTGAGACCCTTCCTATAGCAAGAGATGTGATATCTCAATGCTTCTAATACCAAACCTGAGACCTGTCCTAGTACATGAGATGTGATATCCAAATCCTTCCCATTCTAATCCTGAGACCCTTCCTATAGCATGAGGTGTGATATCTCAATGTTTCTAATACCAAACCTGATACCCTTCCTATAGCAAGAGATGCGATATCCAAATCCTGCACATTCCAAACCTGAGACCCTTCCTATTGCATGAGATGTGAAATCCAACTCCTTCCCATTCCAATCCTGAGACCCTTCCTATACCATGAGATGTGATATCTCAATTCTTCTAATACCAAACCTGAGACCTGTCCTATTACATGAGATGTGATTTCCAAATCCTTCCCATTCTAATCCTGAGACCCTTCCTATAGCATGAGATGTGATATCTCAATGTTTCTAATACCAAACCTGAGACCCTTCCTATAGCAAGAGATGCGATATCCAAATCCTTCCCATTCCAAACCTGAGACCCTTCCCATAGCATGAGATGTGAAATCCAACTCCTTCCCATTCCAATCCTGAGACCCTTCCTATAGCATGAGATGTGATATCTCAATGCTTCTAATACCAAACCTGAGACCTGTCCTATTGCATGAGATGTGCTATCCAAATCCTTCCCATTCCAATCCTGAGACCCTTCCTATAGCATGAGATGTGATATCTCAATGTTTCTAATACCAAACCTGAGACCCTTCCTATAGCAAGAGATGTGATATCCAAATCCTTCCCATTCCAAACCTGAGACCCTTCCCATAGCATGAGAAGTGATATCCAACTCCTTCCCATTCCAATCATGAGACCCTTCCTATAGCATGAGATGTGATATCTCAATGCATCTAATACCAAACCTGGACTCTTCCTATAGCATGAAATGTGATATCCAACTCCTTCCCATCCCAAACCTGAGACCCTTCCTATAGCATGAGATGTGATATCTCAATGCTTCTACCAAACATGAGACCCTTCCTATAGAATGAGATGTGATATCAAACTCCTTCCCATTCCAATCCTGAGACCCTTCCGATAGCATGAGATGTGATATCTCAATGCTTCTAATACCAAACCTGAGACCCTCCCTATAGCATAAGATATGATATCCAAGTCCTTCCCATTCCAATCCTGAGAACCTTCCTATAACCTGAGATGTGATATCCAACTCCTTCCCATTCCAACCTGAGACCCTTCCTATAGCATGAGATGGGATATCCAACTCCTTCCCAATCCAATCCTGAGACCCTTCCGATAGCATGAGATGTTATCTCTCAATGCTTCTAACAAACCTGAGACCCTTCCTATGTCATGAGATGTGATATCAAACTCCTTCCAATTCCAAACCTGAGACCCTTCCTATGGCATGAGATGTGATATCAAACTCCTTCCCATTCAAATCCTGAGACCCTTCCTATAGCATGAGATGTGATATCCAACTCCTTCCCATTCCAACCTGGGACCCTTCGTATAGCATGAGATGGGATATCCATCTCCTTCCCAATCCAATCATGAGACCCTTCCGATAGCATGAGATGTAATATCTCAATACTTCTTACAAACCTGAGACCCTTCCTATGGCATGAGATGTGATATCATACTCCTTCCCATTCCAATCCTGCGTCCCTTCCTATAGCATGAGATTTGATATCTCAGTGCTTCTAATACCAAACCTGGACCCTTCCTATAGCATGAGATATGATATCCAACTCCTTCCCATTGCAATCCTGCGTCCCTTCCTATAGCATGAGATTTGATATCTCAGTGCTTCTAATACCAAACCTGAGACCCTTCCTATAACATGAGATGTGATATCCAACTCCTTCCGATTCCAATCCTGAGACCCTTCCTATACCATGAGATGTGATATCTCAATGCTTCTAATACCAAAACTGAGACCTGTCCTATTACATGCGATGTGATATCCAAATCCTTACCATTCTAATCCTGAGACCCTTCCTATAGCATGAGATGTGATATCTCAATGTTTCTAATACCAAACTTGAGACCCTTCCTATAGCAAGAGATGTGATATCTCAATGCTTCTAATACCAAACCTGAGACCTGTCCTATTACATGAGATGTGATATCCAACTCCTTCCCATTCCAATCCTGAGACCCTTCCTATAGCATGAGATGTGATTCTCAATGCTTCTAATACCAAACCTGAGATCTGTCCTATTGCATGAGATGTGATATCCAACTCCTTCCCATTCCAATCCTGAGACCCTTCCTATAGCATGAGATGTGATATCTCAATGCATCTAATACCAAACCTGGACTCTTCCTATAGCATGAAATGTGATATCCAACTCCTTCCCATTTCAAACCTGAGACCCTTCCTATAGCATGAGATGTGATATCTCAATGCTTCTACCAAACATGAGACCCTTCCTATAACATGAGATGTGATATCCAACTCCTTCCCATTCCAACCTGAGACCCTTCGTATAGCATGAGATGGGATATCCATCTCCTTCCCAATCCAATCATGAGACCCTTCCGATAGCATGAGATGTGATATCTCTATACTTCTAACACACCTGAGACCCTTCCTATGGCATGAGATGTGATATCAAACTCCTTCCCATTCCAATCCTGAGACCCTTCCTATAGCATGAGATGTGATATCCAACTCCTTACCATTCCAACCTGAGACCCTTCGTATAGCATGAGATGGGATATCCATCTCCTTCCCAATCCAATCATGAGACCCTTCCGATAGCATGAGATGTGATATCTCAATACTTCTAACAAACCTGAGACCCTTCCTATGGCATGAGATGTGATATCAAACTCCTTCCCATTCCAATCCTGCGTCCCTTCCTATAGCATGAGATTTGATATCTCAGTGCTTCTAATACCAAACCTGAGACCCTTCCTATAACATGAGATGTTATATCCAACTCCTTCCGATTCCAATCCTGAGACCCTTCCTATACCATGAGATGTGATATCTCAATGCTTCTAATACCAAACCTGAGACCTGTCCTATTACATGAGATGTGATATCCAAATCCTTACCATTCTAATCCTGAGACCCTTCCTATAGCATGAGATGTGATATCTGAATGTTTCTAATACCAAACTTGAGACCCTTCCTATAGCAAGAGATGTGATATCTCAATGCTTCTAATACCAAACCTGAGACCTGTCCTATTACATGAGATGTGATATCCAAATCCTTCCCATTCCAATCCTGAGACCCTTCCTATAGCATGAGATGTGATATCCAACTCCTTCCCATTCCAACCTGAGACTCTTCGTATAGCATGAGATGGGATATCCATCTCCTTCCCAATCCAATCATGAGACCCTTCCGATAGCATGAGATGTGATATCTCAATACTTCTAACAAACCTGAGACCCTTCCTATGGCATGAGATGTGATATCAAACTCCTTCCCATTCCAATCCTGCGTCCCTTCCTATAGCATGAGATTTGATATCTCAGTGCTTCTAATACCAAACCTGAGACCCTTCCTATAACATGAGATGTTATATCCAACTCCTTCCGATTCCAATCCTGAGACCCTTCCTATACCATGAGATGTGATATCTCAATGCTTCTAATACCAAACCTGAGACCTGTCCTATTACATGAGATGTGATATCCAAATCCTTACCATTCTAATCCTGAGACCCTTCCTATAGCATGAGATGTGATATCTCAATGTTTCTAATACCAAACTTGAGACCCTTCCTATAGCAAGAGATGTGATATCTCAATGCTTCTAATACCAAACCTGAGACCTGTCCTATTACATGAGATGTGATATCCAAATCTTTCCCATTCTAATCCTGAGACCCTTCCTATAGCATGAGATGTGATATCTCAATGTTTCTAATACCAAACCTGAGACCCTTCCTATAGCAAGAGATGCGATATCCAAATCCTTCCCATTCCAAACCTGAGACCCTTCCCATAGCATGAGATGTGAAATCCAACTCCTTCCCATTTCAAACCTGAGACCCTTCCTATAGCATGAGATGTGATATCTCAATGCTTCTACCAAACATGAGACCCTTCCTATAACATGAGATGTGATATCCAACTCCTTCCCATTCCAACCTGAGACCCTTCGTATAGCATGAGATGGGATATCCATCTCCTTCCCAATCCAATCATGAGACCCTTCCGATAGCATGAGATGTGATATCTCTATACTTCTAACAAACCTGAGACCCTTCCTATGGCATGAGATGTGATATCAAACTCCTTCCCATTCCAATCCTGAGACCCTTCCTATAGCATGAGATGTGATATCCAACTCCTTACCATTCCAACCTGAGACCCTTCGTATAGCATGAGATGGGATATCCATCTCCTTCCCAATCCAATCATGAGACCCTTCCGATAGCATGAGATGTGATATCTCAATACTTCTAACAAACCTGAGACCCTTCCTATGGCATGAGATGTGATATCAAACTCCTTCCCATTCCAATCCTGCGTCCCTTCCTATAGCATGAGATTTGATATCTCAGTGCTTCTAATACCAAACCTGAGACCCTTCCTATAACATGAGATGTTATATCCAACTCCTTCCGATTCCAATCCTGAGACCCTTCCTATACCATGAGATGTGATATCTCAATGCTTCTAATACCAAACCTGAGACCTGTCCTATTACATGAGATGTGATATCCAAATCCTTACCATTCTAATCCTGAGACCCTTCCTATAGCATGAGATGTGATATCTGAATGTTTCTAATACCAAACTTGAGACCCTTCCTATAGCAAGAGATGTGATATCTCAATGCTTCTAATACCAAACCTGAGACCTGTCCTATTACATGAGATGTGATATCCAAATCCTTCCCATTCCAATCCTGAGACCCTTCCTATAGCATGAGATGTGATATCCAACTCCTTCCCATTCCAACCTGAGACTCTTCGTATAGCATGAGATGGGATATCCATCTCCTTCCCAATCCAATCATGAGACCCTTCCGATAGCATGAGATGTGATATCTCAATACTTCTAACAAACCTGAGACCCTTCCTATGGCATGAGATGTGATATCAAACTCCTTCCCATTCCAATCCTGCGTCCCTTCCTATAGCATGAGATTTGATATCTCAGTGCTTCTAATACCAAACCTGAGACCCTTCCTATAACATGAGATGTTATATCCAACTCCTTCCGATTCCAATCCTGAGACCCTTCCTATACCATGAGATGTGATATCTCAATGCTTCTAATACCAAACCTGAGACCTGTCCTATTACATGAGATGTGATATCCAAATCCTTACCATTCTAATCCTGAGACCCTTCCTATAGCATGAGATGTGATATCTCAATGTTTCTAATACCAAACTTGAGACCCTTCCTATAGCAAGAGATGTGATATCTCAATGCTTCTAATACCAAACCTGAGACCTGTCCTATTACATGAGATGTGATATCCAAATCTTTCCCATTCTAATCCTGAGACCCTTCCTATAGCATGAGATGTGATATCTCAATGTTTCTAATACCAAACCTGAGACCCTTCCTATAGCAAGAGATGCGATATCCAAATCCTTCCCATTCCAAACCTGAGACCCTTCCCATAGCATGAGATGTGAAATCCAACTCCTTCCCATTCCAATCCTGAGACCCTTCCTATACCATGAGATGTGATATCTCAATGCTTCTAATACCAAACCTGAGACCTGTCCTATTACATGAGATGTGATATCCAAATCCTTCCCATTCTAATCCTGAGACCCTTCCTATAGCATGAGATGTGATATCTCAATGTTTCTAATACCAAACCTGAGACCCTTCCTATAGCAAGAGATGCGATATCCAAATCCTTCCCATTCCAAACCTGAGACCCTTCCCATAGCATGAGATGTGAAATCCAACTCCTTCCCATTCCAATCCTGAGACCCTTCCTATAGCATGAGATGTGATATCTCAATGCTTCTAATACCAAACCTGAGACCTGTCCTATTGCATGAGATGTGATATCCAAATCCTTCTCATTCCAATCCTGAGACCCTTCCTATAGCATGAGATGTGATATCTCAATGTTTCTAATACCAAACCTGAGACCCTTCCTATAGCAAGGGATGTGATATCCAAATCCTTCCCATTCCAAACCTGAGACCCTTCCCATAGCATGAGAAGTGATATCCAACTCCTTCCCATTCCAATCCTGAGACCTTCCCATAGCATGAGATGTGATATCCAACTCCTTCCCATTCCAATCCTGAGACCCTTCCTATAGCATGAGATGTGATTCTCAATGCTTCTAATACCAAACCTGAGACCTGTCCTATTGCATGAGATGTGATATCCAACTCCTTCCCATTCCAATCCTGAGAGCCTTCCTATAGCATGAGATGTGATATCTCAATGCATCTAATACCAAACCTGGACTCTTCCTATAGCATGAAATGTGATATCCAACTCCTTCCCATTTCAAACCTGAGACCCTTCCTATAGCATGAGATGTGATATCTCAATGCTTCTACCAAACATGAGACCCTTCCTATAACATGAGATGTGATATCCAACTCCTTCCCATTCCAACCTGAGACCCTTCGTATAGCATGAGATGGGATATCCATCTCCTTCCCAATCCAATCATGAGACCCTTCCGATAGCATGAGATGTGATATCTCTATACTTCTAACAAACCTGAGACCCTTCCTATGGCATGAGATGTGATATCAAACTCCTTCCCATTCCAATCCTGAGACCCTTCCTATAGCATGAGATGTGATATCCAACTCCTTCCCATTCCAACCTGAGACCCTTCGTATAGCATGAGATGGGATATCCATCTCCTTCCCAATCCAATCATGAGACCCTTCCGATAGCATGAGATGTGATATCTCAATACTTCTAACAAACCTGAGACCCTTCCTATGGCATGAGATGTGATATCAAACTCCTTCCCATTCCAATCCTGCGTCCCTTCCTATAGCATGAGATTTAATATCTCAGTGCTTCTAATACCAAACCTGAGACCCTTCCTATAACATGAGATGTTATATCCAACTCCTTCCGATTCCAATCCTGAGACCCTTCCTATACCATGAGATGTGATATCTCAATGCTTCTAATACCAAACCTGAGACCTGTCCTATTACATGAGATGTGATATCCAAATCCTTACCATTCTAATCCTGAGACCCTTCCTATAGCATGAGATGTGATATCTCAATGTTTCTAATACCAAACTTGAGACCCTTCCTATAGCAAGAGATGTGATATCTCAATGCTTTTAATACCAAACCTGAGACCTGTCCTATTACATGAGATGTGATATCCAAATCCTTCCCATTCCAATCCTGAGACCCTTCCTATAGCATGAGATGTGATATCCAACTCCTTCCCATTCCAACCTGAGACCCTTCGTATAGCATGAGATGGGATATCCATCTCCTTCCCAATCCAATCATGAGACCCTTCCGATAGCATGAGATGTGATATATCAATACTTCTAACAAACCTGAGACCCTTCCTATGGCATGAGATGTGATATCAAACTCCTTCCCATTCCAATCCTGCGTCCCTTCCTATAGCATGAGATTTGATATCTCAGTGCTTCTAATACCAAACCTGAGACCCTTCCTATAACATGAGATGTTATATCCAACTCCTTCCGATTCCAATCCTGAGACCCTTCCTATACCATGAGATGTGATATCTCAATGCTTCTAATACCAAACCTGAGACCTGTCCTATTACATGAGATGTGATATCCAAATCCTTACCATTCTAATCCTGAGACCCTTCCTATAGCATGAGATGTGATATCTCAATGTTTCTAATACCAAACTTGAGACCCTTCCTATAGCAAGAGATGTGATATCTCAATGCTTCTAATACCAAACCTGAGACCTGTCCTATTACATGAGATGTGATATCCAAATCTTTCCCATTCTAATCCTGAGACCCTTCCTATAGCATGAGATGTGATATCTCAATGTTTCTAATACCAAACCTGAGACCCTTCCTATAGCAAGAGATGTGATATCCAAATCCTTCCCATTCCAAACCTGAGACCCTTCCCATAGCATGAGATGTGAAATCCAACTCCTTCCCATTCCAATCCTGAGACCCTTCCCATAGCATGAGATGTGATATCTCAATGCTTCTAATACCAAACCTGAGACCTGTCCTATTACATGAGATGTGATATCCAAATCCTTCCCATTCTAATCCTGAGACCCTTCCGATAGCATGAGATGTGATATCTCAATGTTTCTAATACCAAACCTGAGACCCTTCCTATAGCAAGAGATGCGATATCCAAATCCTTCCCATTCCAAACCTGAGACCCTTCCCATAGCATGAGATGTGAAATCCAACTCCTTCCCATTCCAATCCTGAGACCCTTCCCATAGCATGAGATGTGATATCTCAATGCTTCTAATACCAAACCTGAGACCTGTCCTATTGCATGAGATGTGATATCCAAATCCTTCTCATTCCAATCCTGAGACCCTTCCTATAGCATGAGATGTGATATCTCAATGTTTCTAATACCAAACCTGAGACCCTTCCTATAGCAAGAGATGTGATATCCAAATCCTTCCCATTCCAAACCTGAGACCCTTCCCATAGCATGAGAAGTGATATCCAACTCCTTCCCATTCCAATCCTGAGACCCTTCCTATAGCATGAGATTTGATATCTCAGTGCTTCTTATACCAAACCTGAGACCCTTCCTATAACATGAGATGTTATATCCAACTCCTTCCGATTCCAATCCTGAGACCCTTCCTATACCTGGAGATGTGATATCTCAATGCTTCTAATACCAAACCTGAGACCTGTCCTATTACATGAGATGTGATATCCAAATCCTTACCATTCTAATCCTGAGACCCTTCCTATAGCATGAGATGTGCTATCTCAATGTTTCTAATACCAAACTTGAGACCCTTCCTATAGCAAGAGATGTGATATCTCAATGCTTCTAATACCAAACCTGAGACCTGTCCTATTACATGAGATGTGATATCCAAATCCTTCCCATTCCAATCCTGAGACCCTTCCTATAGCATGAGATGTGATATCCAACTCCTTCCCATTCTAACCTGAGACCCTTCGTATAGCATGAGATGGGATATCCATCTCCTTCCCAATCCAATCATGAGACCCTTCCGATAGCATGAGATGTGATATCTCAATACTTCTAACAAACCTGAGACCCTTCCTATGGCATGAGATGTGATATCAAACTCCTTCCCATTCCAATCCTGCGTCCCTTCCTATAGCATGAGATTTGATATCTCAGTGCTTCTAATACCAAACCTGAGACCCTTCCTATAACATGAGATGTTATATCCAACTCCTTCCGATTCCAATCCTGAGACCCTTCCTATACCATGAGATGTGATATCTCAATGCTTCTAATACCAAACCTGAGACCTGTCCTATTACATGAGATATGATATCCAAATCCTTACCATTCTAATCCTGAGACCCTTCCTATAGCATGAGATGTGATATCTCAATGTTTCTAATACCAAACTTGAGACCCTTCCTATAGCAAGAGATGTGATATCTCAATGCTTCTAATACCAAACCTGAGACCTGTCCTATTACATGAGATGTGATATCCAAATCTTTCCCATTCTAATCCTGAGACCCTTCCTATAGCATGAGATGTGATATCTCAATGTTTCTAATACCAAACCTGAGACCCTTCCTATAGCAAGAGATGCGATATCCAAATCCTTCCCATTCCAAACCTGAGACCCTTCCCATAGCATGAGATGTGAAATCCAACTCCTTCCCATTCCAATAATGAGACCCTTCCTATACCATGAGATGTGATATCTCAATGCTTCTAATACCAAACCTGAGACCTGTCCTATTACATGAGATGTGATATCCAAATCCTTCCCATTCTAATCCTGAGACCCTTCCTATAGCATGAGATGTGATATCTCAATGTTTCTAATACCAAACCTGAGACCCTTCCTATAGCAAGAGATGCGATATCCAAATCCTTCCCATTCCAAACCTGAGACCCTTCCCATAGCATGAGATGTGAAATCCAACTCCTTCCCATTCCAATCCTGAGACCCTTCCCATAGCATGAGATATGATATCTCAATGCTTCTAATACCAAACCTGAGACCTGTCCTATTGCATGAGATGTGATATCCAAATCCTTCTCATTCCAATCCTGAGACCCTTCCTATAGCATGAGATGTGATATCTCAATGTTTCTAATACCAAACCTGAGACCCTTCCTATAGCAAGAGATGTGATATCCAAATCCTTCCCATTCCAAACCTGAGACCCTTCCCATAGCATGAGAAGTGATATCCAACTCCTTCCCATTCCAATCCTGAGACCCTTCCTATAGCATGAGATTTGATATCTCAGTGCTTCTAATACCAAACCTGAGACCCTTCCTATAACATGAGATGTTATATCCAACTCCTTCCGATTCCAATCCTGAGACCCTTCCTATACCTGGAGATGTGATATCTCAATGCTTCTAATACCAAACCTGAGACCTGTCCTATTACATGAGATGTGATATCCAAATCCTTACCATTCTAATCCTGAGACCCTTCCTATAGCATGAGATGTGATATCTCAATGTTTCTAATACCAAACTTGAGACCCTTCCTATAGCAAGAGATGTGATATCTCAATGCTTCTAATACCAAACCTGAGACCTGTCCTATTACATGAGATGTGATATCCAAATCCTTCCCATTCTAATCCTGAGACCCTTCCTATAGCATGAGATGTGATATCTCAATGTTTCTAATACCAAACCTGAGACCCTTCCTATAGCAAGAGATGCGATATCCAAATCCTTCCCATTCCAAACCTGAGACCCTTCCCATAGCATGAGATGTGAAATCCAACTCCTTCCCATTCCAATCCTGAGACCCTTCCTATAGCATGAGATGTGATATCTCAATGTTTCTAATACCAAACCTGAGACCCTTCCTATAGCAAGGGATGTGATATCCAAATCCTTCCCATTCCAAACCTGAGACCCTTCCCATAGCATGAGAAGTGATATCCAACTCCTTCCCATTCCAATCCTGAGACCTTCCCATAGCATGAGATGTGATATCCAACTCCTTCCCATTCCAATCCTGAGACCCTTCCTATAGCATGAGATGTGATTCTCATTGCTTCTAATACCAAACCTGAGACCTGTCCTATTGAATGAGATGTGATATCCAACTCCTTCCCATTCCAATCCTGAGAGCCTTCCTATAGCATGAGATGTGATATCTCAATGCATCTAATACCAAACCTGGACTCTTCCTATAGCATGAAATGTGATATCCAACTCCTTCCCATTTCAAACCTGAGACCCTTCCTATAGCATGAGATGTGATATCTCAATGCTTCTACCAAACATGAGACCCTTCCTATAACATGAGATGTGATATCCAACTCCTTCCCATTCCAACCTGAGACCCTTCGTATAGCATGAGATGGGATATCCATCTCCTTCCCAATCCAATAATGAGACCCTTCCGATAGCATGAGATGTGATATCTCTATACTTCTAACAAACCTGAGACCCTTCCTATGGCATGAGATGTGATATCAAACTCCTTCCCATTCCAATCCTGAGACCCTTCCTATAGCATGAGATGTGATATCCAACTCCTTCCCATTCCAACCTGAGACCCTTCGTATAGCATGAGATGGGATATCCATCTCCTTCCTAATCCAATCATGAGACCCTTCCGATAGCATGAGATGTGATATCTCAATACTTCTAACAAACCTGAGACCCTTCCTATGGCATGAGATGTGATATCAAACTCCTTCCCATTCCAATCCTGCGTCCCTTCCTATAGCATGAGATTTAATATCTCAGTGCTTCTAATACCAAACCTGAGACCCTTCCTATAACATGAGATGTTATATCCAACTCCTTCCGATTCCAATCCTGAGACCCTTCCTATACCATGAGATGTGATATCTCAATGCTTCTAATACCAAACCTGAGACCTGTCCTATTACATGAGATGTGATATCCAAATCCTTACCATTCTAATCCTGAGACCCTTCCTATAGCATGAGATGTGATATCTCAATGTTTCTAATACCAAACTTGAGACCCTTCCTATAGCAAGAGATGTGATATCTCAATGCTTCTAATACCAAACCTGAGACCTGTCCTATTACATGAGATGTGATATCCAAATCCTTCCCATTCCAATCCTGAGACCCTTCCTATAGCATGAGATGTGATATCCAACTCCTTCCCATTCCAACCTGAGACCCTTCGTATAGCATGAGATGGGATATCCATCTCCTTCCCAATCAATCATGAGACCCTTCCGATAGCATGAGATGTGATATATCAATACTTCTAACAAACCTGAGACCCTTCCTATGGCATGAGATGTGATATCAAACTCCTTCCCATTCCAATCCTGCGTCCCTTCCTATAGCATGAGATTTGATATCTCAGTGCTTCTAATACCAAACCTGAGACCCTTCCTATAACATGAGATGTTATATCCAACTCCTTCCGATTCCAATCCTGAGACCCTTCCTATACCATGAGATGTGATATCTCAATGCTTCTAATACCAAACCTGAGACCTGTCCTATTACATGAGATGTGATATCCAAATCCTTACCATTCTAATCCTGAGACCCTTCCTATAGCATGAGATGTGATATCTCAATGTTTCTAATACCAAACTTGAGACCCTTCCTATAGCAAGAGATGTGATATCTCAATGCTTCTAATACCAAACCTGAGACCTGTCCTATTACATGAGATGTGATATCCAAATCTTTCCCATTCTAATCCTGAGACCCTTCCTATAGCATGAGATGTGATATCTCAATGTTTCTAATACCAAACCTGAGACCCTTCCTATAGCAAGAGATGCGATATCCAAATCCTTCCCATTCCAAACCTGAGACCCTTCCCATAGCATGAGATGTGAAATCCAACTCCTTCCCATTCCAATCCTGAGACCCTTCCTATACCATGAGATGTGATATCTCAATGCTTCTAATACCAAACCTGAGACCTGTCCTATTACATGAGATGTGATATCCAAATCCTTCCCATTCTAATCCTGAGACCCTTCCGATAGCATGAGATGTGATATCTCAATGTTTCTAATACCAAACCTGAGACCCTTCCTATAGCAAGAGATGCGATATCCAAATCCTTCCCATTCCAAACCTGAGACCCTTCCCATAGCATGAGATGTGAAATCCAACTCCTTCCCATTCCAATCCTGAGACCCTTCCCATAGCATGAGATGTGATATCTCAATGCTTCTAATACCAAACCTGAGACCTGTCCTATTGCATGAGATGTGATATCCAAATCCTTCTCATTCCAATCCTGAGACCCTTCCTATAGCATGAGATGTGATATCTCAATGTTTCTAATACCAAACCTGAGACCCTTCCTATAGCAAGAGATGTGATATCCAAATCCTTCCCATTCCAAACCTGAGACCCTTCCCATAGCATGAGAAGTGATATCCAACTCCTTCCCATTCCAATCCTGAGACCCTTCCTATAGCATGAGATTTGATATCTCAGTGCTTCTTATACCAAACCTGAGACCCTTCCTATAACATGAGATGTTATATCCAACTCCTTCCGATTCCAATCCTGAGACCCTTCCTATACCTGGAGATGTGATATCTCAATGCTTCTAATACCAAACCTGAGACCTGTCCTATTACATGAGATGTGATATCCAAATCCTTACCATTCTAATCCTGAGACCCTTCCTATAGCATGAGATGTGCTATCTCAATGTTTCTAATACCAAACTTGAGACCCTTCCTATAGCAAGAGATGTGATATCTCAATGCTTCTAATACCAAACCTGAGACCTGTCCTATTACATGAGATGTGATATCCAAATCCTTCCCATTCCAATCCTGAGACCCTTCCTATAGCATGAGATGTGATATCCAACTCCTTCCCATTCCAACCTGAGACCCTTCGTATAGCATGAGATGGGATATCCATCTCCTTCCCAATCCAATCATGAGACCCTTCCGATAACATGAGATGTGATATCTCAATACTTCTAACAAACCTGAGACCCTTCCTATGGCATGAGATGTGATATCAAACTCCTTCCCATTCCAATCCTGCGTCCCTTCCTATAGCATGAGATTTGATATCTCAGTGCTTCTAATACCAAACCTGAGACCCTTCCTATAACATGAGATGTTATATCCAACTCCTTCCGATTCCAATCCTGAGACCCTTCCTATACCATGAGATGTGATATCTCAATGCTTCTAATACCAAACCTGAGACCTGTCCTATTACATGAGATATGATATCCAAATCCTTACCATTCTAATCCTGAGACCCTTCCTATAGCATGAGATGTGATATCTCAATGTTTCTAATACCAAACTTGAGACCCTTCCTATAGCAAGAGATGTGATATCTCAATGCTTCTAATACCAAACCTGAGACCTGTCCTATTACATGAGATGTGATATCCAAATCTTTCCCATTCTAATCCTGAGACCCTTCCTATAGCATGAGATGTGATATCTCAATGTTTCTAATACCAAACCTGAGACCCTTCCTATAGCAAGAGATGCGATATCCAAATCCTTCCCATTCCAAACCTGAGACCCTTCCCATAGCATGAGATGTGAAATCCAACTCCTTCCCATTCCAATAATGAGACCCTTCCTATACCATGAGATGTGATATCTCAATGCTTCTAATACCAAACCTGAGACCTGTCCTATTACATGAGATGTGATATCCAAATCCTTCCCATTCTAATCCTGAGACCCTTCCTATAGCATGAGATGTGATATCTCAATGTTTCTAATACCAAACCTGAGACCCTTCCTATAGCAAGAGATGTGATATCCAAATCCTTCCCATTCCAAACCTGAGACCCTTCCCATAGCATGAGAAGTGATATCCAACTCCTTCCCATTCCAATCCTGAGACCCTTCCTATAGCATGAGATTTGATATCTCAGTGCTTCTAATACCAAACCTGAGACCCTTCCTATAACATGAGATGTTATATCCAACTCCTTCCGATTCCAATCCTGAGACCCTTCCTATACCTGGAGATGTGATATCTCAATGCTTCTAATACCAAACCTGAGACCTGTCCTATTACATGAGATGTGATATCCAAATCCTTACCATTCTAATCCTGAGACCCTTCCTATAGCATGAGATGTGATATCTCAATGTTTCTAATACCAAACTTGAGACCCTTCCTATAGCAAGAGATGTGATATCTCAATGCTTCTAATACCAAACCTGAGACCTGTCCTATTACATGAGATGTGATATCCAAATCCTTCCCATTCCAATCCTGAGACCCTTCCTATAGCATGAGATGTGATATCCAACTCCTTCCCATTCCAACCTGAGACCCTTCGTATAGCATGAGATGGGATATCCATCTCCTTCCCAATCCAATCATGAGACCCTTCCGATAGCATGAGATGTGATATCTCAATACTTCTAACAAACCTGAGACCCTTCCTATGGCATGAGATGTGATATCAAACTCCTTCCCATTCCAATCCTGCGTCCCTTCCTATAGCATGAGATTTGATATCTCAGTGCTTCTAATACCAAACCTGAGACCCTTCCTATAACATGAGATGTTATATCCAACTCCTTCCGATTCCAATCCTGAGACCCTTCCTATACCATGAGATGTGATATCTCAATGCTTCTTATACCAAACCTGAGACCTGTCCTATTACATGAGATGTGATATCCAAATCCTTACCATTCTAATCCTGAGACCCTTCCTATAGCATGAGATGTGATATCTCAATGTTTCTAATACCAAACTTGAGACCCTTCCTATAGCACGAGATGTGATATCTCAATGCTTCTAATACCAAACCTGAGACCTGTCCTATTACATGAGATGTGATATCCAAATCCTTCCCATTCTAATCCTGAGACCCTTCCTATAGCATGAGATGTGATATCTCAATGTTTCTAATACCAAACCTGAGACCCTTCCTATAGCAAGAGATGCGATATCCAAATCCTTCCCATTCTAAACCTGAGACCCTTCCCATAGCATGAGATGTGAAATCCAACTCCTTCCCATTCCAATCCTGAGACCCTTCCTATAGCATGAGATGTGATATCTCAATGCTTCTAATACCAAACCTGAGACCTGTCCTATTGCATGAGATGTGATATCCAAATCCTTCTCATTCCAATCCTGAGACCCTTCCTATAGCATGAGATGTGATATCTCAATGTTTCTAATACCAAACCTGAGACCCTTCCTATAGCAAGAGATGTGATATCCAAATCCTTCCCATTCCAAACCTGAGACCCTTCCCATAGCATGAGAAGTGATATCCAACTCCTTCCCATTCCAATCCTGAGACCCTTCCTATAGCATGAGATGTGATATCCCCATGCATCTAATACCAAACCTGGACTCTTCCTATAGCATGAAATGTGATATCCAACTCCTTCCCATTCCAAACCTGAGACCCTTCCTATAGCATGAGATGTGATATCTCAATGCTTCTACCAAACATGAGACCCTTCCTATAGAATGAGATGTGATATCAAACTCCTTCCCATTCCAATCCTGAGACCCTTCCGATAGCATGAGATGTGATATCTCAATGCTTCTAATACCAAACCTGAGACCCTCCCTATAGCATAAGATATGATATCCAAGTCCTTCCCATTCCAATCCTGAGACCCTTCCTATAACATGAGATGTGATATCCAACTCCTTCCCATTCCAACCTGAGACCCTTCCTATAGCATGAGATGGGATATCCACCTCCTTCCCAATCCAATCCTGAGACCCTTCCGATAGCATGAGATGTTATCTCTCAATGCTTCTAACAAACCTGAGACCCTTCCTATGTCATGAGATGTGATATCAAACTCCTTCCAATTCCAATCCTGAGACCCTTCCTATAGCATGAGAGGTGATATCCAACTCCTTCCCATTCCAATCCCCTGACCCTTCCTATAGCATGAGATGTGATATCTTAATGCTTCTAATACCAAACCTGAGACCCTCCCTATAGCATAAGATGTAATATCCAAGTCCTTCCCATTCCAATCCTGAGACCCTTCCTATAACATGTGATGTGATATCCAACTCCTTCCCATTCCAACCTGAGACCCTTCCTATAGCATGAGATGTGTTAGGAAAGATTTCGTAATTGTAGGGAATTTTCCTTCCATGTGGCAACCCCTAAACTTTTTGCTATTGTTTTTAACCTTGTTCTTGACTTTGCCAGAGAAGTACAGCCTTCTGCCGCACTTCTCTGGGCTTTCGCTCCTTTCTTACGGGGAAACTGACATGCCCTTAAGACAGTCAGTACCGGGGAACGTGGTTTCCCGTAGTTTCTTTTATCGTGTCGCAGCTTTAGTGCAACACGACACAAGAGGGCACTGTAAGCTAAGTTACAGCTCTCTTGGGTCTCTAGCCTTCTACAGGCCCTAGATACTCTTTTAGGATGGTATTTGATCGGTGCAAGTCATTCAGGGACTGGAATGGTGGCAGCGATCGTTTTGTTTATTTTGAGCTCCTTTTGGCGTTCTGAGCACGTTTTTGCACTGAACCCAAAATGGTGGCCTGGCTCCCAAAATGGCCAGGCCGCGAGGCTCCTTTGTCCTGTCCACTGTCCGTCTTGCTCCCTTCACCTTCCCCAGGTCCGGAGACCCGGGGCCTTCCTTATTTGGGCATGTACTTTCCCGCGAATCGTGGTTGCTTTCGCGGGCTTCTACATGTCGTTTGTGTGCCTCCAGGGTGTGGGCTGGGATGTCTGGTCCCAATACACATCCTGGGTGCCAGAGAGTCTAGGGTGGTGTGAATGCCTGGGACCACCGTGGTCCGTGATTGGTCCACGTATGGTATGTGTTTTGATGAGCGGATCTCCCATTGGCTCCCCTCCGTTTTGGCGCGAAGGGAACCGTGGATAAGAGGGGGCTGGAAACACCACTACCATGTCGATCTCCTGAGTTCTCACGAACGAAGGAATACAGGAGCCAAGTATCCTGCAACCAAGAGGCTGGACCGAGGAATCGCTGGTGACCCGCTGAAGGAATCCTCCTTTGCACTGCTGTCGTCCGGAGAGCCCCTGTCCTCCTTTGATCGAACCAGAAGGCCTGTACTGGTGCTTCGACCTTTGGAATAGCAGGAACAGCTATTCCCGGCATCTTAAACCATCTCCTGCCAAGTAAGCCTTCGGAAGCGTCTCTGGGCCATCCAGTTGACTGACCAGCTTACCACGGAGTTTGGCTCTGCAACCGCCGCCAGGTTGTGTTGTATTGCGAGTCCTTGTCCCTCTCCCACGCTTCGTACGCTTGGCGTCCCCAGGTCTGAAGGGAGGAGGGTTCATTTGGCTCGAATACGCACGGCCGCTCCGTTGTCCTGTGCGGCAACAAAACTGTGCCGGTTTCGTCGATTGGGACGTCTTTTTGCTCTACACGACTACAAAGCGTTCCCTGCTCTTCTGAACCTGCCAGCTGCTGAAACTATCGTGGAGAAGCCTGGGTCTGCTTGCTTCGGGGACCGGTGAGTAGTATATCTAGGATCTGGTCGCCCTCCTGCAGTATCCCATTGCTTTTCCCTGCTGTGTAAAAACAGCACCCTTTTGCCGCGCTCGCGCTCTGCTTCTGCCCGCTGTGGAGGCTGCGCTTGAGTTGCGGAACCTGTTCTTCTTCTGCTGTGCACTAACGTGAACCGCCTGACTTCCTCCGAAGAGCTTCCCCTTGTGCCCGTCGGCACCGGCGTGGCAGGTACTTTGAGCACAAGGCTCCACTCTTCGCAGGGCTCGGACTTCCATCTAGTTAGGGGCCTATGAAGGCGAACTGAGTCGAAAGCATTATCGCACTGCCTGTTTTCCTTCCCTTTCAGGTGGACTGCATATTTCGTGCTTTAAACGCTTGCGACTGTGTATTTGTATATATATTGTGTTGATATGGTATGTGTTGGTTTAATATTGTGATATTGTGATTTTCTCGCTACGGTCATTGTTTTAAAGGCCTTAAAATAAATGTGTATCTATTTTTGATATAACAACTGTTTGGAGTAGTTTGTAAGCGCTCTTGCTTTGTGTGCTCATTGCGGGCTTTCAGTCACCCTCACCCCTCTTGAGACCTAGTCTTGACCGCCGCGATCGCTACCTTGATTGGTCTGGCTTGTCCAGAGGTTACCCTGTTCCAAGTAATTAGGTTGGCCTTCTGAACTTCTGCGCCACCAGGACAGAGTTCAGAAATCCGTCTTAACAAGATGTGATATCCATCACCTTCCCAATGAAATCATGAGACCCTTCCGATAGCATGAGATGTGTTATCTCAATGGTTCTACCAAACCTGAGACCCTTCCTTTAGCATGTGATGTGATATCCAACTCCTTCCCATTCCAATCCTGAGACACTTCCTGTAGCATGAGATGTGATATCTCAATGCTTCTAATACCAAACCTGGACCCTTCCTATAGCATGAGATATGATCTCCAACTCCTTCCCATTCCAATCCTGCGTCCCTTCCTTTAGCATGATATTTGATATCTCAGTGCTTCTAATACCAAACCTGAGACCCTTCCTATAACATGAGATGTGATATCCAACTCCTTCCGATTCAAATCCCGAGACCCTTCCTATACCATGAGATGTGATATCTCAATGCTTCTAATACCAAACTTGAGACCTGTCCTATTACATGAGATGTGATATCCAAATCCTTACCATTCTAATCCTGAGACCCTTCCTATAGCATGAGATGTGATATCTCAATGTTTCTAATACCTAACTTGAGACCCTTCCTATAGCAAGAGATGTGATATCCAAATCCTTCCCATTCCAAACCTGAGACCTTCCCATAGCATGAGATGTGATATCCAACTCCTTCCCATTCCAATCCTGAGACCCTTCCTATAGCATGAGATGTGATTCTCAATGCTTCTAATACCAAACCTGAGACCTGTCCTGTTGCATGAGATGTGATATCCAACTCCTTCCCATTCCAATCCTGAGACCCTTCCTATAGCATGAGATGTGATATCTCAATGCTTCTACCAAACATGAGACCCTTTCTATAACATGAGATGTGATATCCAACTCCTTCCCATTCCAACCTGAGACCCTTCGTATAGCATGAGATGGGATATCCATCTCCTTCCCAATCCAATCATGAGACCCTTCCGATAGCATGAGATGTGATATCTCAATACTTCTAACAAACCTGAGACCCTTCCTATGGCATGAGATGTGATATCAAACTCCTTCCCATTCCAATCCTGAGATCCTTCCTATAGCATGAGATGTGATATCCAACTCCTTCCCATTCCAATCCTGAGATACTTCCTATACCATGAGATGTGATATCTCAATGCTTCTAATATCAATCCTGAGACCTGCCCTATAACATGAGATGTGATATCCAAATCCTTCCCCTTCCAAACCTGAGACCCTTCCTTTAGCATGAGATGGGATATCAAACTCCTTCCCATTCCAATCCTGACACCCTTCCGATTGCATGACATGTGATATCTCAATGCTTCTAATATCAAACCTGAGACCCTCCCTATAGCATGAGAAGTGATATCCAAGTCCTTCCCATTCCAATCCTGAGACCCTTCCTATAGCATGAGATGTGATATCTCAATGCTTCTAATACCAAACCTGAGACCTTTCCTATAACATGAGATGGGATATCCAACTCCTTCCCATTCCAATCCTGAGACCCTTCTGATAGCAGAGGTGTGATATTTTAATGCTTATACCAAACCTGAGACCCTTCCTATGGCATGAGATGTGATATCCAACTCCTTCCCATTCCAATCCTGAGACCCTTCCCATAGCATGAGATGTGTTATCTCAATGGTTCTACCAAACCTGAGACCCTTCCTATAGCATAAGATGTGATATCCAACTCCTTCCTGTTAGGAAAGATTTCGTAATTGTAGGGAATTTTCCTTCCATGTGGCAACCCCTAAACTTTTTGCTATTGTTTTTGACCGTGTTCTTGACTTTGCCAGAGAAGTGCAGCCTTCTGCCGCACTCCTCTGGGCTTTCGCTCTTTTCTTACGGGGAAACTGACATGCCCTTAAGACAGTCAGTACCGGGGAACGCTGTTTCCCGTAGTTTCTTCTATCGTGTTGCGGCTTTAGTGCAACATGACACAAGAGGGCACTGTAAGCTAAGTTACAGCTCTCTTGGGTCTCTAGCCTTCTACAGGCCCTAGATACTCTTTTAGGATGGTATTTGATCGGTGCAAGTCATTCAGGGACTCGAATGGTGGCAGCGATCGTTTTGTTTATTTTGAGCTCCTTTTGGCGTTCTGAGCACGTTTTTCGCACTGAACCCAAAATGGTGGCCTGGCTCCCAAAATGGCCAGACCACGAGGCTCCTTTGTCTTGTCCACTGACCGTCTTGCTCCCTTCACCTTCCCCAGGTCGGGCGACCCGGGGCCTTCCTTATTTGGGCATGTACTTTCCCGCGAAACGTGGTTGCTTTCGCGGGCTTCTACATGTCGTTTGTGTGCCTCCAGGGTGTGGGCTGGGATGTCTGGTCCCAATACACATCCTGGGTGCCAGAGAGTCTAGGGTGGTGTGAATGCCTGGGACCACCGTGGTCCGTGATTGGTCCACGTATGGTATGTGTGTTAATGAGCGGATCTCCCATTGGCTCCCCTCCATTTTGGCGCAAAGGGAACCGTGGATAAGAGGGAGCTGGAAACACCACTACCATGTCGATCTCCTGAGTTCTCACGAACGAAGGAATACAGGAGCCAAGTATCCTGCAACCACGAGGCTGGACCGAGGAATCGCTGGTGACCCGCTGAAGGAATCCTCCTTTGCACTGCTGTCGTCCTGTGAAACCCTTTCCTCCTTGGATCGAACCAGAAGGCCTGTACTGGTGCTTCGACCTTTGGAATAGCAGGAACAGCTATTCCCGGCGACTTCATCAACTCCTGCCAAGTAAGCCTTCGGAAGTGTCTCTGTGCCATCCAGTTGACTGACCAGCTTACAAGGGAGTCCTGCTCTGTAACCGCCGCCAGGTTGTGTTGTATTTCGAGTCCTTGTCACTCTCCCACGCTTCGTACACTTGGCGTTCCCAAGTCTGAAGGGAGGAGTGTACATTTGACTTGAATACACACGGCCGCTCCGTTGTCCTGCTGCGGCAACAAAACTGTGCTGGTTTCGTCGATTGGGACGTCTTTTTGCTCTACACGACTACGAGGCGTTCCCTGCTCTTCTGAACCTGCCAGCTGCTGAAACTAACGTGGAGAAGCCTGGGTCTGCTTGCTTCGGGGACCGGTGAGTAGTTTAGCTAGGATCTGGTCGCCCTCCTGCAGTATCCCATTGCTTTTCCCTGCTGTGTAAAAACAGCACCCTTTTGGCCGTACTCGCGCTCTGCTTCTGCCCGCTGTGGAGGCTGCGCTTGAGTTGCGGAAACCTGTTCTCCTTCTGCTGTGCACTAACCCGAACTGCCTGACTTCCTCCGAAGAGCTTCCCCTTTTGCCCGTTGGCACCGGCGTGGCAGGTACTTTGAGCACAAGGCTCCACTCTTCGCAGGGCTCGGACTTCCATCTAGTTAGGTGCCTCTGAAGGCGAACTGAGTCTAAAGCGTTACCGCACTGCCTGTTTTCCTTTCCTTTTAGGTGGACTGCATATTTCGTGCTTTAAACGCTTGCGACTGTGTATTTGTATATATATTGTGTTGATATGGTATGTGTTGGTTTAATATTGTGATATTGTGATTTTCTCGCTACGGTCATTGTTTTAAAGGCCTTAAAATAAATGTGTTTATATTTTTGATATAACAACTGTTTGGAGTAGTTTGTAAGCGCTCTTGCTTTGTGTGCTCATTGCGGGCTTTCAGTCACCCTCACCCCTCTTGAGACCTAGTCTTGACCGCCGCGATCGCTACCTTGATTGGTCTGGCTTGTCCAGAGGTTACCCTGTTCCAAGTAATTAGGTTGGCCTTCTGAACTTCTGCGCCACCAGGACAGAGTTCAGAAATCCGTCTTAACAAATTGGTGTACAGCGGTGGGATACGACTGAAGGTATCCAGTGTTGCGCTCGAACTAAGGCATTTCAGGTTATTCCAACCAGTACACGTAGTGAATTGTTGTAATATAACTTTAAAAAGGCCATAGTCCTATCAAACAGTATGGAAACAAATACGTTGTTAACTTTAAATGCTTCCAAATCAGAAACGCTGAAAAAGATGTGTGCAGAGAGAGGTGTTTCCTCTCAAGGCACTAAATTGGAAATGATCCAAAGAATCGTGGCGTGGCAAGAAGCGCAGCTTGACGCTATAACTTCTGAGGACAGTGCGGAAGGTGGTGGGGCTGCTCTCACTGGTAGAACCGACGGTTCTGCCGCCGCACTGATCCATCGTGACCACGAGGACAGGGAGGACAAGCTGTCTAATGTTTCCTCTGCCAGTGTTGATGGGGAGGCTATGCTTGAATTCAAGAAGCAAAAGCTGCGGTTTAGGCAGCAGGAGCTTGAATTCAGCATAGCCAAACTAAAAATCGAACAGGCAGAAAAACAGAAAGACAGGGATCACCAGTTGGAACTGGCCAAGCTTCAGGTTGCAAATGGGTCCAAGGGTCCTGGACATGGGTCTGGGGCTTCCTCTCATCCACGGTTTCCGAAAGATCTGCTCAGTGTGTATGAAGAGAGGAATGACATTATGGACCGGCTGAATGCGTTTGAGTATGCATGCGAGGTTCAAAAAGTTGACAGTGCTGATAAGATTGCGTGGTTGCTCAGTAGACTGCCCCATTCTGGCTGTAGTGCCATTATGGAAATGTCGAAGGCTGAGCAGGCTGATTTCGCAATGTTAAAGCAAACTCTCATTTTAAAGTTTGGGAAGACTCCGGCCCAATATTTAAAGCGTTTTCGAGAGTATAAGAAAAAGGAAGGTGGTACTTGGGTATCTTATGTCGCTGAATCTTTGAAAAACTTAACTGGCTGGGTCGAAGGTTATAAGGTTTCTACCTTCGAAGGCATGATAAATCTTGTCATGCTGGAACATATTTTTGCTTCTTCTTCCCCGGAGCTTAAGCAGCATTTGGCCGATTCGAAGGAGATAGATCCTAAGAAGCTGGCCATTGCAGCAGACTTATGGGTGTCACATCGAGTGTCCCATAAGGACAAAACTCATCCTGGTAAGCAGGAGGAAGGGAAAAAGTCCAAAGATATGGAGGGTGGGGAATCTGCTAAATCTTCTTCCCATAAGGGCCACAAAAAGAAAAACAAGGGTAAGACACAAGAGAACTCACAGGGTAGTGGAGGTCCGCCTCCAAAACCGAACTCTGGTTATAATAAGCCTCCCTACGTAAACAGACCCAATGGGGCGTGTTTTTCTTGTGGAGCAACTGACCATGTGAAGGGGGATCCCCGTTGTAAGGTTAGACCTTTGGGGGTCCACTCCGCTAATCTGGCCTTCTCCTCCTACGAGGAAGAAGAGATTACAGGAGCATCCTTCTCCTCAGACTCGTTTCCCAGCGGGATAGAGGCTGAGGTAGTTTTAGTGTCCCTGGGTTCCTGGGAGCCTAAAGTCGCAGAGGCCTATGCTAGGATTCCGGATAATACCAAGCACTACTTTAAAGACAGTGTGCTGATCAATGGAGTGGATACTCCAGCTCTTAGGGATAGTGGGTGCAGTCGCACTGTAGTGGATTCTACCTTGGTAGACTCAGAGGAAGTTGCCAGAGCTACTCTGATGCCCACTAAGTTGGCTGACGGCCCCCTCCGTATGTTTCCCGTGATCCCTGTAAATCTTACTTTAAATGGTACAGCAGTCAGGATTCCAGTGAGCATTCAGAGAAACGTCCCGGGAAAGGTCTTGTTGGGTAATGATCTCAGAGCTTTAGGGCTCGTAGGAGACACTGCCGAAAGACCCTACACACGGTCTCAAGCACGGGCAGCATTGGCCAAGTCCAATACGCCGCCCCAGCCAAAGGGGAAACCCAAGGCGAAAGGAGTCTACAAGTCAAGACGAGGGAAAGAGAATATTCCCCCGAGGTCGCCTACCACTGCGGTGGAGGAAGTTGGTCAATCGCCCGAGCCTGACGAGGAGGTGGCGATGCCTGAAGTATTCGACCCCAACGATCATCCTGAACTAAAAGACTTGTTAGTTGAAGGAGGTCCTGATAGGGACGAATTCAGTAAAGGCCAACGCGAGTGCCCATCTCTGGAAGGCCTAAGGAGACAGGCCTGCTCCCAGCTTGAGGGTGAACCTCCTGGGAAGCATAGGATTTACTGGGAAGGTGGACTCCTGTATAGTGAGCCCACAGAGTCTACAGAAGGAGACCATAGGAGGTTGGTGGTTCCCCTTGCTGTTAGGCCCTTCCTCCTGCAGTTGGTGCATGAAGTTCCCCTTGCTGGTCACCTTGGTATGAAGAGGACCAAGCAAAGGTTATCCATGCACATCTACTGGCCCAAGATGGGGGTGCAAGTAGAAAGTCACTGCAGGAGTTGTGCCTCCTGCCAGTTGTCTGGTAAGGTTGGCGCGACAATCCAAGCTCCGTTGGTACCGCTCCCAGTTGTGGGGGTACCATTTGAAAGGGTAGGGATCGACATGGTTGGTCCCCTTGACCCGCAAACATCCTCGGGCAATAGGTTTATCCTGGTGCTGGTCGACCATGCAACCCGGTATCCTGAGGCCGTCCCATTTACAACTGTAACTGCCAAGCCAGTTGCAGAAGCTTTACTCGCCATGTTTACTAGGGTTGGCTTCCCTAAAGAAGTTGTGCCGGATGATGGCAGCAACTTTATGTCGAAGTATAGGCAGGCTATGTGGATAGAATGTAGGTTCTCTTCTGCATACCACCCCCAGACCAATGGTCTGGGGGGGCGTTTTAACAGGACGTTAAAGAGCATGATTGGGGCTCTGGAGGAGCCTCAGAGAAGAAAATGGGATCTTCTTGTTTCATGCTTACTGTTTGCCTACCGAGAGATACCACAGGAGGGTGTTGGCTTCAGCCCCTTCGAACTTCTGTTCGGTCATCCCGTACGGGGACCCTTAGCCATCGTCAAGGAGGGATGGGAGATGCCCACTCCCCCTGTTACTACCAATGTAGTTGATTATGTGCTAGGGCTCAGAAAACGGATGGTACTTCTGATGGGCTTGGCTAGTGATAAATTGAAGGCAGGGCAAGCGCTGGAGAAACATTGGTACGACCAGAAAGCTTCCCTCATCAACTTTACACCTGGTCAGCAAGTCCTGATCATGAATCCAATAAGGCCTCGCGCTTTACAGGACAAATGGTCAGGCCCTTACACAGTGGTGGAGCCCCTGGGTGAGGTGAACTATTTAGTGGACCTTGGAAGGCCTGGACAGGCTCCAAAAGTGTTTCACGTGAATAGGCTGAAGGCTTTCGTCCCAAGAGTCGAAATCGCAGCACTGCTACTGGCTTCAGATGTTGAGGAAGAGGAGTCAGAACCTCTCCCCGACCTGTTCCAAAGCGGTCCTTCAGATAGCTCCATTGAGGGTGTCCGAGTGGCCCCTCACCTGACTTCTGATCAGCAGGCTGAGGTGAAAAGTTTGCTTAGGCAGTTTTCCCCCCTGTTTTCACAGTCCCCTGGTTTGACACCTTGGTGCAAACATAACATTGACACAGGAGACAGTGTACCTACCAAAAGTAGGGGATACAGGATGTCAGATAAAGTACGGTCTTATATTAAGACTGAGGTCAATAAGATGTTAGACCTTGGGGTGATTGAACCCTCTAGTAGTCCTTGGTCCAGTCCTGTGGTGTTGGTTCCAAAGGCAGGCACTTCTGAATTGAGGTTCTGCGTGGATTACAGGGCTCTGAATGCTGTCACCAAGACAGATGCACACCCCTTGCCTCGAACAGATGAGCTGGTGGATACTTTGGGTGCCTCCAAGTACCTCAGCACGTTTGACCTCACTGCTGGCTATTGGCAAATAGCTTTAGCAGAACATGCCAAGGAGAAGACAGCATTTTCTACTCCAGACGGCCTTTACCAATTCCGGGTAATGCCGTTCGGGTTGAAGAATGCACCTGCCACTTTCCAGAGGCTTGTGAATCATGTGTTGAATGGGTTGGACGAATTCTGTCTTGCATATCTGGACGATATAGCAGTTTTCAGTGCCACCTGGGAAGACCATGTGAAACACCTCGGGATTGTGCTCCAGGCTCTTCAGAAAGCCCACTTGACCATAAAGGCGGGTAAATGCCAGATTGGACAAGGCTCAGTGGTTTACCTTGGACATGAAGTAGGTGGAGGGAGGATACAGCCTCTACCCAGTAAAGTACAAGCAGTACAAGACTGGCCTGCCCCCACTACGCAAACCCAAGTGAGAGCCTTTTTAGGACTCACGGGGTATTACCGCAATTTTGTGGCAGACTATGGCACCATAGCTGCTCCTCTGACTGCCCTCACAACTCCGAAGAAACCCAAGAAGGTAACTTGGACCGACGAGTGTGAGAAGGCCTTCAATGGCTTAAAAGACTCCTTGTGCCAGGCCCCTGTGCTCAGGGCCCCTGATTATCAAAGACCTTTTATCGTGCAGACGGATGCCTCTGACACTGGGATAGGAGCTGTACTATCACAAGTAGATGAGAAGGGTAAGGAACACCCTTTCGGTTTTATTAGTCGCCAGCTTAAGGACAGAGAGCTCAGATGGTCCACGGTAGAGAAAGAATGTTTCTCTGTTGTGTGGGCCCTAAGGAAGCTGAGGCCCTACCTCTATGGGACCCACTTCACTGTGCAGACTGACCATAAGCCGTTAAAGTGGCTAATGAACATGAAGGGGGAGAATCCAAAGTTGCTTAGGTGGTCCATAAGTCTTCAAGGCTTCGAATTCACTATTGAGCATAGACCAGGTGTCCAACATAGCAATGCTGATGGGTTGTCCAGAATGTTTAACCGACCTGAACAAGAAACTCATCCAGGGGTGGATTAGTTCCCCCTGTCCATAGTCTGGGAGGGGCGAGTGTTAGGAAAGATTTCGTAATTGTAGGGAATTTTCCTTCCATGTGGCAACCCCTAAACTTTTTGCTATTGTTTTTGACCGTGTTCTTGACTTTGCCAGAGAAGTGCAGCCTTCTGCCGCACTCCTCTGGGCTTTCGCTCTTTTCTTACGGGGAAACTGACATGCGCTTAAGACAGTCAGTACCGGGGAACGCTGTTTCCCGTAGTTTCTTCTATCGTGTTGCGGCTTTAGTGCAACATGACACAAGAGGGCACTGTAAGCTAAGTTACAGCTCTCTTGGGTCTCTAGCCTTCTACAGGCCCTAGATACTCTTTTAGGATGGTATTTGATCGGTGCAAGTCATTCAGGGACTCGAATGGTGGCAGCGATCGTTTTGTTTATTTTGAGCTCCTTTTGGCGTTCTGGCACGTTTTTTGCACTGAACCCAAAATGGTGGCCTGGCTCCCAAAATGTCCAGACCACGAGGCTCCTTTGTCTTGTCCACTGACCGTCTTGCTCCCTTCACCTTCCCCAGGTCGGGCGACCCGGGGCCTTCCTTATTTGGGCATGTACTTTCCCGCGAATCGTGGTTGCTTTCGCGGGCTTCTACATGTCGTTTGTGTGCCTCCAGGGTGTGGGCTGGGATGTCTGGTCCCAATACACATCCTGGGTGCCAGAGAGTCTAGGGTGGTGTGAATGCCTGGGACCACCGTGGTCCGTGATTGGTCCACGTATGGTATGTGTGTTGATGAGCGGATCTCCCATTGGCTCCCCTCCGTTTTGGCGTGAAGGGAACCGTGGATAAGAGGGAGCTGGAAACACCACTACCATGTCGATCTCCTGAGTTCTCACGAACGAAGTAATACAGGAGCCAAGTATCCTGCAACCACGAGGCTGGACCGAGGAATCGCTGGTGACCCGCTGAAGGAATCCTCCTTTGCACTGCTGTCGTCCTGTGAAACCCTTTCCTCCTTGGATCGAACCAGAAGGCCTGTACTGGTGCTTCGACCTTTGGAATAGCAGGAACAGCTATTCCTGGCGACTTCATCAATTCCTGCCAAGTAAGCCTTCAGAAGTGTCTCTGGGCCATCCAGTTGACTGACCAGCTTACAAGGGAGTCCTGCTCTGTAACCGCCGCCAGGTTGTGTTGTATTTCGAGTCCTTGTCACTCTCCCACGCTTCGTACACTTGGCGTTCCCAAGTCTGAAGGGAGGAGTGTACATTTGACTTGAATACACACGGCCGCTCCGTTGTCCTGCTGCGGCAACAAAACTGTGCTGGTTTCGTCGATTGGGACGTCTTTTTGCTCTACACGACTACGAGGCCTTCCCTGCTCTTCTGAACCTGCCAGCTGCTGAAACTAACGTGGAGAAGCCTGGGTCTGCTTGCTTCGGGGACCGGTGAGTAGTTTAGCTAGGATCTGGTCGCCCTCCTGCAGTATCCCATTGCTTTTCCCTGCTGTGTAAAAACAGCACCCTTTTGGCCGTACTCGCGCTCTGCTTCTGCCCGCTGTGGAGGCTGCGCTTGAGTTGCGGAAACCTGTTCTCCTTCTGCTGTGCACTAACCCGAACTGCCTGACTTCCTCCGAAGAGCTTCCCCTTTTGCCCGTTGGCACCAGCGTGGCAGGTACTTTGAGCACAAGGCTCCACTCTTTGCAGGGCTCGGACTTCCATCTAGTTAGGTGCCTCTGAAGGCGAACTGAGTCTAAAGCGTTACCGCACTGCCTGTTTTCCTTTCCTTTCAGGTGGACTGCATATTTCGTGCTTTAAACGCTTGCGACTGTGTATTTGTATATATATTGTGTTGATATGGTATGTGTTGGTTTAATATTGTGATATTGTGATTTTCTCGCTACGGTCATTGTTTTAAAGGCCTTAAAATAAATGTGTTTATATTTTTGATATAACAACTGTTTGGAGTAGTTTGTAAGCGCTCTTGCTTTGTGTGCTCATTGCGGGCTTTCAGTCACCCTCACCCCTCTTGAGACCTAGTCTTGACCGCCGCGATCGCTACCTTGATTGGTCTGGCTTGTCCAGAGGTTACCCTGTTCCAAGTAATTAGGTTGGCCTTCTGAACTTCTGCGCCACCAGGACAGAGTTCAGAAATCCGTCTTAACACTTCCCATTCCAATCCTGAGACCCTTCCTATAGCATGAGATGTGATATCTCAATGCTTCTAATACCAAACATGAGATCCTTCCTATAACATGAGATGTGATATCCAACTCCTTCCCATTCCAAACCTGAGACCCTTCCCATAGCATGAGATGTGATATCCAACTCCTTCCCATTCCAATCCTGAGACCCTTCCTATACCATGAGATGTGATATCTCAATGCTTCTAAAACCAACCCTGAGAACCATCCTATAACATGAGATGTGATATCTAAATCCTTCCCTTTCCAAACCTGAGACCCTTCCTTTAGCATGTGATGTGATATCCAACTCCTTCCCATTCCAATCCTGAGACCCTTCCTATAGCATGAGATGTGATATCTCAATGCTTCTAATATCAAACCTGGACCCTTCCTATAGCATGAGATATGCTATCCAACTATTTCCCATTCCTATCCTGCGTCCCTTCCTATAGCATGAGATTTGATATCTCAGTGCTTCTAATACCAAACCTGAGACCCTTCCTATAGCATGAGATGTGATATCCAGCTCCTTCCCATTCAAATCCTGAGACCCTTCCTATAGCATGAGATGTGATATCTCAATGCTTCTACTAAACCCAAGACCCTTCCTATAGCATGAGATGTGATATCCAACTCCTTCCCATTACAATCCTGAGACCCTTCCTATAGCATAAGATGTGATTTATCAATGGTTCTAATACCAAACCTGAGATCCTTCCTATAACATGAGATGTGGTATTCAACTCCTTCCCATTCCACACCTGAGACCCTTCCTATAGCATGAGATGTGATATCTCAATGCTTCTACCAAACCGGGGACCCTTCCGATAGCATGAGATGTGATATCCATCTCCTTCCCATTCAATCACGAGACCCTTCCTATAGCATGAGATGTGATATCCATCTCCTTCCCATTCCAATCCCGAGACCCTTCCTATAGCATGAGATGTGAAATCTCAATGCTTCCACAAAACCTGAGACCCTTCCTATAGCATGAGATGAGATATCCAACTCCTTCCCATTCCAATCCCGAGACCCTTCCTATAGCATGAGATGTGATATCTCAATGCTTCTAATACCAAACCTGAGATCCTTCCTATAGCATGAGATGTGATATCCAACTCCTTCCCATTCCAAACCTGAGACACTTCCTATAGCATGAGATGTGATATCTCAATGCTTCTACCAAACATGAGACCCTTCCTATAGCATGAGATGTGATATCTCACTGCTTCTAATACCAAAACTGAGACCCTTCCTATAGCATGAGATGTGATATCCAACTGCTTCCCATTCCAATCCTGAGACCCTTCCGATAGCATGAAATGTGATATCTTAATGCTCCCTATAGCATAAGATGTGATATCCAAGCCCTTCCCATTCCAATCCTGAGACCCTTCCTATAACATGAGATGTGATATCCAACTCCTTCCCATTCCAACCTGAGACCCGTTCCTATAGCATGAGATGGGATATCCATCTCCTTCCCAATCCAAACCTGAGACCCTTCCTATGGCATGATATGTGATATCAAACTCCTTCCCATTCCAATCCTGAGACCCTTCCTATACCATGAGATGTGATATTTCAATACTTCTAATACCAATCCTGAGACCCGCCCTATAACATGAGATGTGATATCCAAATCCTTCCCCTTCCAAACCTGAGACCCTTCCTTTAGCATGAGATGTGATATCCAACTCCTTCCCATTCCAATCCTGAGACCCTTCCGATAGCATGAGATGTGATATCTCAATGCTTCTAATATCAAACCTGAGACCCTCCCTATAGCATGAGATGTGAAATCCAAGTCCTTCACATTCCAATCCTGAGACACTTCCTATAGCATGAGATATGATATCTCAATGCTTCTAATACCAAACCTGAGACCCTTCCTATAACATGAGATGGGATATCCAACTCCTTCCCATTCCAAACCTGAGACCCTTCCTATGGCATGAGATGTGATATCCAGCTCTTTCCCATTCAAATCCTGAGACCCTTCCTATAGCATGAGATGTGATATCTCAATGCTTCTACTAAACCCAAGACCCTTCCTATAGCATGAGATGTGATATCCAACTCCTTCCCATTACAATCCTGAGACCCTTCCTATAGCATAAGATGTGATTTATCAATGGTTCTAATACCAAACCTGAGATCCTTCCTATAACATGAGATGTGGTATTCAACTCCTTCCCATTCCAAACCTGAGACCCTTCCTATAGCATGAGATGTGATATCTCAAAGCTTCTACCAAACCGGGGACCCTTCCGATAGCATGAGATGTGATATCCATCTCCTTCCCATTCCAATCACGAGACCCTTCCTATAGCATGAGATGTGATATCCATCTCCTTCCCATTCCAATCCTGAGAACCTTCCTATAGCATGAGATGTGAAATCTCAATGCTTCTACAAAACCTGAGACCCTTCCTATAGCATGAGATGAGATATCCAACTCCTTCCCATTCCAATCCCGAAACCCTTCCTATAGCATGAGATGTGATATCTCAATGCTTCTAATACCAAACCTGAGATCCTTCCTATAGCATGAGATGTGATATCCAACTGCTTCCCATTCCAATCCTGAGACCCTTCCGATAGCATGAAATGTGATATCTTAATGCTTCTAATACCAAACCTGAGACCCTCCCTATAGCATAAGATGTGATATCCAAGTCCTTCCCATTCCAATCCTGAGACCTTTCCTATAACATGAGATGTGATATCCAACTCCTTCCCATTCCAACCTGAGACCCGTTCCTTTAGCATGAGATGGGATATCTATCTCCTTCCCAATCCAAACCTGAGACCCTTCCTATGGCATGATATGTGATATCAAACTCCTTCCCATTCCAATCCTGAGACCCTTCCTATACCATGAGATGTGATATCTCAATGCTTCTAATATCAATCCTGAGACCTGCCCTATAACACGAGATGTGATATACAAATCCTTCCCCTTCCAAACCTGAGACCCTTCCTTTAGCTTGAGATGTGATATCCAACTCCTTCCCATTCCAATCCTGAGACCCTTCCTATAGCATGAGATGTGATATCTCAATGCTTCTAATACCAAACCTGAGACCCTTCCTATAACATGAGATGGGATATCCAACTCCTTCCCATTCCAATCCTGAGACCCTTCTGATAGCAGAGGTGTGATATCTTAATGCTTATACCAAACCTCAGACCCTTCATATGGCATGAGATGTGATATCCAACTCCTTCCCATTCCAATCCTGAGACCCTTCCTATAGCATGAGATGTGTTATCTCAATGCTTCTACCAAACCTGAGACCCTTCCTATAGCATAAGATGTGATATCCAACTCCTTCCCATTCCAATCCTGAGACCCTTCCTATAACATGAGATGTTTAATCCAACTCCTTCCCATTCCAACCTGAGACCCTTCCTATAGCACGAGATGGGATATCCAACTCCTTCCCAATCCAATCCTTAGACCCTTCCGATAGCATGAGATGTGATATCTCAATGCTTCTAACAAACCTGAGACCCTTCCTATCTCATGAGATGTGATATCAAACTCCTTCCCATTCCAATCCTGAGACCCTTCTTATACCATGAGATGTTATATTTCAATACTTCTAATACCAATCCTGAGACCCGCCCTATAACATGAGATGTGATATCCAAATCCTTCCCCTTCCAAACCTGAGACGCTTCCTTTAGCATGAGATGTGATATCTCAATGCTTCTACCAAACATGAGACCCTTCCTATAGCATAAGATGTGATATCCAACTCCTTCCCATTCCAATCCTGAGACCCTTCCTATAACATGAGATGTTTAATCCAACTCCTTCCCATTCCAACCTGAGACCCTTCCTATAGCACGAGATGGGATATCCAACTCCTTCCCAATCCAATCCTTAGACCCTTCCGATAGCATGAGATGTGATATCTCAATGCTTCTAACAAACCTGAGACCCTTCCTATCTCATGAGATGTGATATCAAACTCCTTCCCATTCCAATCCTGAGACCCTTCCTATAGCATGAGATGTGATATCTCAATGCTTCTAATACCAAACCTGAGATCCTTCCTATAGCATGAGATGTGATATCCAACTCCTTCCCATTCCAAACCTGAGACACTTCCAAAGCATGAGATGTGATATCTCAATGCTTCTACCAAACATGAGACCCTTCCTATAGCATGAGATGTGATATCTCACTGCTTCTAATACCAAAACTGAGACCCTTCCTATAGCATGAGATGTGATATCCAACTGCTTCCCATTCCAATCCTGAGACCCTTCCGATAGCATGAAATGTGATATCTTAATGCTCCCTATAGCATAAGATGTGATATCCAAGCCCTTCCCATTCCAATCCTGAGACCCTTCCTATAACATGAGATGTGATATCCAACTCCTTCCCATTCCAACCTGAGACCCGTTCCTATAGCATGAGATGGGATATCCATCTCCTTCCCAATCCAAACCTGAGACCCTTCCTATGGCATGATATGTGATATCAAACTCCTTCCCATTCCAATCCTGAGACCCTTCCTATACCATGAGATGTGATATTTCAATACTTCTAATACCAATCCTGAGACCCGCCCTATAACATGAGATGTGATATCCAAATCCTTCCCCTTCCAAACCTGAGACCCTTCCTTTAGCATGAGATGTGATATCCAACTCCTTCCCATTCCAAACCTGAGACCCTTCCTATGGCATGAGATGTGATATCCAGCTCTTTCCCATTCAAATCCTGAGACCCTTCCTATAGCATGAGATGTGATATCTCAATGCTTCTACTAAACCCAAGACCCTTCCTATAGCATGAGATGTGATATCCAACTCCTTCCCATTACAATCCTGAGACCCTTCCTATAGCATAAGATGTGATTTATCAATGGTTCTAATACCAAACCTGAGATCCTTCCTATAACATGAGATGTGGTATTCAACTCCTTCCCATTCCAAACCTGAGACCCTTCCTATAGCATGAGATGTGATATCTCAAAGCTTCTACCAAACCGGGGACCCTTCCGATAGCATGAGATGTGATATCCATCTCCTTCCCATTCCAATCCCGAGAACCTTCCTATAGCATGAGATGTGAAATCTCAATGCTTCTACAAAACCTGAGACCCTTCCTATAGCATGAGATGAGATATCCAACTCCTTCCCATTCCAATCCCGAAACCCTTCCTATAGCATGAGATGTGATATCTCAATGCTTCTAATACCAAACCTGAGATCCTTCCTATAGCATGAGATGTGATATCCAACTGCTTCCCATTCCAATCCTGAGACCCTTCCGATAGCATGAAATGTGATATCTTAATGCTTCTAATACCAAACCTGAGACCCTCCCTATAGCATAAGATGTGATATCCAAGTCCTTCCCATTCCAATCCTGAGACCTTTCCTATAACATGAGATGTGATATCCAACTCCTTCCCATTCCAACCTGAGACCCGTTCCTATAGCATGAGATGGGATATCTATCTCCTTCCCAATCCAAACCTGAGACCCTTCCTATGGCATGATATGTGATATCAAACTCCTTCCCATTCCAATCCTGAGACCCTTCCTATACCATGAGATGTGATATCTCAATGCTTCTAATATCAATCCTGAGACCTGCCCTATAACACGAGATGTGATATACAAATCCTTCCCCTTCCAAACCTGAGACCCTTCCTTTAGCTTGAGATGTGATATCCAACTCCTTCCCATTCCAATCCTGAGACCCTTCCGATAGCATGAGATGTGATATCTCAATGCTTCTAATATCAAACCTGAGACCCTCCCTATAGCATGAGATGTGATATCCAAGTCCTTCCCATTCCATTCCTGAGACCCTTCCTATAGCATGAGATGTGATATCTCAATGCTTCTAATACCAAACCTGAGACCCTTCCTATAACATGAGATGGGATATCCAACTCCTTCCCATTCCAATCCTGAGACCCTTCTGATAGCAGAGGTGTGATATCTTAATGCTTATACCAAACCTCAGACCCTTCATATGGCATGAGATGTGATATCCAACTCCTTCCCATTCCAATCCTGAGACCCTTCCTATAGCATGAGATGTGTTATCTCAATGCTTCTACCAAACCTGAGACCCTTCCTATAGCATAAGATGTGATATCCAACTCCTTCCCATTCCAATCCTGAGACCCTTCCTATAACATGAGATGTTTAATCCAACTCCTTCCCATTCCAACCTGAGACCCTTCCTATAGCACAAGATGGGATATCCAACTCCTTCCCAATCCAATCCTTAGACCCTTCCGATAGCATGAGATGTGATATCTCAATGCTTCTAACAAACCTGAGACCCTTCCTATCTCATGAGATGTGATATCAAACTCCTTCCCATTCCAATCCTGAGACCCTTCTTATACCATGAGATGTTATATTTCAATACTTCTAATACCAATCCTGAGACCCGCCCTATAACATGAGATGTGATATCCAAATCCTTCCCCTTCCAAACCTGAGACGCTTCCTTTAGCATGAGATGTGATATCCAACTCCTTCCCATTCCAATCCTGAGACCCTTCCGATAGCATGAGATGTTATCTCTCAATGCTTCTAACAAACCTGAGACCCTTCCTATGTCATGAGATGTGATATCAAACTCCTTCCCATTCCAATCCTGAGACCCTTCCTATAGCATGAGATGTGATATCCAACTTCTTCCCTTTCCAATCCTGAGACCCTTCCTATACCATGAGATGTGATATCTCAATGCTTCTAATACCAATCCTGAGACCCGCCCTATAACATAAGATGTGATATCCAAATCCTTCCCCTTCTAAACCTGAGACCCTTCCTTTAGCATGAGATGTGATATCCAAGTCCTTCCCATTCCAATCCTGAGACCCTTCCTATAGCATGAGATGTGATATCTCAATGCTTCTAATACCAAACCTGAGACCCTTCCTATAACATGAGATGGGATATCCAACTCCTTCCCATTCCAAACCTGAGACCCTTCCTATGGCATGAGATGTGATATCCAGCTCCTTCCCATTCAAATCCTGAGACCCTTCCTATAGCATGAGATGTGATATCTCAATGCTTCTACTAAACCCAATACCCTTCCTATAGCATGAGATGTGATATCCAACTCCTTCCCATTACAATCCTGAGACCCTTCCTATAGCATAAGATGTGATTTATCAATGGTTCTAATACCAAACCTGAGATCCTTCCTATAACATGAGATGTGGTATTCAACTCCTTCCCATTCCAAACCTAAGACCCTTCCTATAGCATGAGATGTGATATCTCAATGCTTCTACCAAACCGGGGACCCTTCCGATAGCATGAGATGTGATATCCATCTCCTTCCCATTCCAATCACGAGACCCTTCCTATAGCATGAGATGTGATATCCATCTCCTTCCCATTCCAATCCCGAGACCCTTCCTATAGCATGAGATGTGAAATCTCAATGCTTCTACAAAACCTGAGACCCTTCCTATAGCATGAGATGAGATATCCAACTCCTTCCCATTCCAATCCCGAGACCCTTCCTATAGCATGAGATGTGATATCTCAATGCTTCTAATACCAAACCTGAGATCCTTCCTATAGCATGAGATGTGATATCCAACTCCTTCCCATTCCAAACCTGAGACACTTCCTATAGCATGAGATGTGATATCTCAATGCTTCTACCAAACATGAGACCCTTCCTATAGCATGAGATGTGATATCTCACTGCTTCTAATACCAAAACTGAGACCCTTCCTATAGCATGAGATGTGATATCCAACTGCTTCCCATTCCAATCCTGAGACCCTTCCGATAGCATGAGATGTGATATCTTAATGCTTCTAATACCAAACCTGAGACCCTCCCTATAGCATAAGATGTGATATCCAAGTCCTTCCCATTCCAATCCTGAGACCCTTCCTATAACATGAGATGTGATATCCAACTCCTTCCCATTCCAACCTGAGACCCGTTCCTATAGCATGAGATGGGATATCCATCTCCTTCCCAATCCAAACCTGAGACCCTTCCTATGGCATGATATGTGATATCAAACTCCTTCCCATTCCAATCCTGAGACCCTTCCTATACCATAAGATGTGATATCTCAATGCTTCTAATATCAATCCTGAGACCTGCCCTATAACACGAGATGTGATATCCAACTCCTTCCCATTCCAATCCTGAGACCCTTCCGATAGCATGAGATGTGATATATCAATGCTTCTAATATCAAACCTGAGACCCTTCCTATACCATGAGATGTGATATCTCAATTCTTCTAATATCAATCCTGAGACCTGCCCTATAACACGAGATGTGATATACAAATCCTTCCCCTTCCAAACCCGAGACCCTTCCTTTAGCTTGAGATGGGATATCCAACTCCTTCCCATTCCAATCCTGAGACCCTTCTGATAGCAGAGGTGTGATATCTTAATGCTTATACCAAACCTGAGACCCTTCATATGGCATGAGATGTGATATCCAACTCCTTCCCATTCCAATCCTGAGACCCTTCCTATAGCATGAGATGTGTTATCTCAATGCTTCTACCAAACCTGAGACCCTTCCTATAGCATAAGATGTGATATCCAACTCCTTCCCATTCCAATCCTGAGACCCTTCCTATAGCATGAGATGTGATATCTCAATGCTTCTAATACCAAACATGAGATCCTTCCTATAACATGATATGTGATATCCAACTCCTTCCCATTCCAAACCTGAGACCCTTCCTATAGCATGAGATGTGATTTCCAACTCCTTCCCATTCCAATCCTGAGACCCTTCCTATAGCATGAGATGTGATATCTCAGTGCTTCTAAAATCAACCCTGAGAACCATCCTATAACACGAGATGTGATATCTAAATCCTTCCCTTTCCAAACCTGAGACCCTTCCTTTAGCATGTGATGTGATATCCAACTCCTTCCCATTCCAATCCTGCGTCCCTTCCTATAGCATGAGATTTGATATCTCAGTGCTTCTAATACTAAACCTGAGACCCTTCCTATAACATGAGATGTGATATCCAACTCCTTCCGATTCCAATCCTGAGACCCTTCCTATACCATGAGATGTGATATCTCAATGCTTCTAATACCAAACCTTAGACCTGTCCTATTACATGAGATGTGATATCCAAATCCTTCCCATTCTAATCCTGAGACCCTTCCTATAGCATGAGATGTGATATCTCAATGTTTCTAATACCAAACCTGAGACCCTTCCTATAGCAAGAGATGCGATATCCAAATCCTTCCCATTCCAAACCTGAGACCCTTCCCATAGCATGAGATGTGAAATCCAACTCCTTCCCATTCCAATCCTGAGACCCTTCCTATAGCATGAGATGTGATATCTCAATGCTTCTTATACCAAACCTCAGACCCTTCATATGGCATGAGATGTGATATCCAACTCCTTCCCATTCCAATCCTGAGACCCTTCCTATAGCATGAGATGTGTTATCTCAATGCTTCTACCAAACCTGAGACCCTTCCTATAGCATAAGATGTGATATCCAACTCCTTCCCATTCCAATCCTGAGACCCTTCCTATAACATGAGATGTTTAATCCAACTCCTTCCCATTCCAACCTGAGACCCTTCCTATAGCACGAGATGGGATATCCAACTCCTTCCCAATCCAATCCTTAGACCCTTCCGATAGCATGAGATGTGATATCTCAATGCTTCTAACAAACCTGAGACCCTTCCTATCTCATGAGATGTGATATCAAACTCCTTCCCATTCCAATCCTGAGACCCTTCTTATACCATGAGATGTTATATTTCAATACTTCTAATACCAATCCTGAGACCCGCCCTATAACATGAGATGTGATATCCAAATCCTTCCCCTTCCAAACCTGAGACGCTTCCTTTAGCATGAGATGTGATATCCAACTCCTTCCCATTCCAATCCTGAGACCCTTCCGATAGCATGAGATGTTATCTCTCAATGCTTCTAACAAACCTGAGACCCTTCCTATGTCATGAGATGTGATATCAAACTCCTTCCCATTCCAATCCTGAGACCCTTCCTATAGCATGAGATGTGATATCCAACTTCTTCCCTTTCCAATCCTGAGACCCTTCCTATACCATGAGATGTGATATCTCAATGCTTCTAATACCAATCCTGAGACCCGCCCTATAACATAAGATGTGATATCCAAATCCTTCCCCTTCTAAACCTGAGACCCTTCCTTTAGCATGAGATGTGATATCCAAGTCCTTCCCATTCCAATCCTGAGACCCTTCCTATAGCATGAGATGTGATATCTCAATGCTTCTAATACCAAACCTGAGACCCTTCCTATAACATGAGATGGGATATCCAACTCCTTCCCATTCCAAACCTGAGACCCTTCCTATGGCATGAGATGTGATATCCAGCTCCTTCCCATTCAAATCCTGAGACCCTTCCTATAGCATGAGATGTGATATCTCAATGCTTCTACTAAACCCAATACCCTTCCTATAGCATGAGATGTGATATCCAACTCCTTCCCATTACAATCCTGAGACCCTTCCTATAGCATAAGATGTGATTTATCAATGGTTCTAATACCAAACCTGAGATCCTTCCTATAACATGAGATGTGGTATTCAACTCCTTCCCATTCCAAACCTAAGACCCTTCCTATAGCATGAGATGTGATATCTCAATGCTTCTACCAAACCGGGGACCCTTCCGATAGCATGAGATGTGATATCCATCTCCTTCCCATTCCAATCACGAGACCCTTCCTATAGCATGAGATGTGATATCCATCTCCTTCCCATTCCAATCCCGAGACCCTTCCTATAGCATGAGATGTGAAATCTCAATGCTTCTAATACCAAACCTGAGATCCTTCCTATAGCATGAGATGTGATATCCAACTCCTTCCCATTCCAAACCTGAGACACTTCCTATAGCATGAGATGTGATATCTCAATGCTTCTACCAAACATGAGACCCTTCCTATAGCATGAGATGTGATATCTCACTGCTTCTAATACCAAAACTGAGACCCTTCCTATAGCATGAGATGTGATATCCAACTGCTTCCCATTCCAATCCTGAGACCCTTCCGATAGCATGAGATGTGATATCTTAATGCTTCTAATACCAAACCTGAGACCCTCCCTATAGCATAAGATGTGATATCCAAGTCCTTCCCATTCCAATCCTGAGACCCTTCCTATAACATGAGATGTGATATCCAACTCCTTCCCATTCCAACCTGAGACCCGTTCCTATAGCATGAGATGGGATATCCATCTCCTTCCCAATCCAAACCTGAGACCCTTCCTATGGCATGATATGTGATATCAAACTCGTTCCCATTCCAATCCTGAGACCCTTCCTATACCATAAGATGTGATATCTCAATGCTTCTAATATCAATCCTGAGACCTGCCCTATAACACGAGATGTGATATCCAACTCCTTCCCATTCCAATCCTGAGACCCTTCCGATAGCATGAGATGTGATATATCAATGCTTCTAATATCAAACCTGAGACCCTTCCTATACCATGAGATGTGATATCTCAATTCTTCTAATATCAATCCTGAGACCTGCCCTATAACACGAGATGTGATATACAAATCCTTCCCCTTCCAAACCCGAGACCCTTCCTTTAGCTTGAGATGGGATATCCAACTCCTTCCCATTCCAATCCTGAGACCCTTCTGATAGCAGAGGTGTGATATCTTAATGCTTATACCAAACCTGAGACCCTTCATATGGCATGAGATGTGATATCCAACTCCTTCCCATTCCAATCCTGAGACCCTTCCTATAGCATGAGATGTGTTATCTCAATGCTTCTACCAAACCTGAGACCCTTCCTATAGCATAGGATGTGATATCCAACTCCTTCCCATTCCAATCCTGAGACCCTTCCTATAGCATGAGATGTGATATCTCAATGCTTCTAATACCAAACATGAGATCCTTCCTATAACATGATATGTGATATCCAACTCCTTCCCATTCCAAACCTGAGACCCTTCCTATAGCATGAGATGTGATTTCCAACTCCTTCCCATTCCAATCCTGAGACCCTTCCTATAGCATGAGATGTGATATCTCAGTGCTTCTAAAATCAACCCTGAGAACCATCCTATAACACGAGATGTGATATCTAAATCCTTCCCTTTCCAAACCTGAGACCCTTCCTTTAGCATGTGATGTGATATCCAACTCCTTCCCATTCCAATCCTGCGTCCCTTCCTATAGCATGAGATTTGATATCTCAGTGCTTCTAATACTAAACCTGAGACCCTTCCTATAACATGAGATGTGATATCCAACTCCTTCCGATTCCAATCCTGAGACCCTTCCTATACCATGAGATGTGATATCTCAATGCTTCTAATACCAAACCTTAGACCTGTCCTATTACATGAGATGTGATATCCAAATCCTTCCCATTCTAATCCTGAGACCCTTCCTATAGCATGAGATGTGATATCTCAATGTTTCTAATACCAAACCTGAGACCCTTCCTATAGCAAGAGATGCGATATCCAAATCCTTCCCATTCCAAACCTGAGACCCTTCCCATAGCATGAGATGTGAAATCCAACTCCTTCCCATTCCAATCCTGAGACCCTTCCTATAGCATGAGATGTGATATCTCAATGCTTCTAATACCAAACCTGAGACCTGTCCTATTGCATGAGATGTGATATCCAAATCCTTCCCATTCCAATCCTGAGTCCCTTCCTATAGCATGAGATGTGATATCTCAATGCTTCTAATACCAAACCTGAGACCTGTCCTATTGCATGAGATGTGATATCCAAATCCTTCCCATTCCAATCCTGAGACCCTTCCTATAGCATGAGATGTGATATCTCAATGTTTCTAAAACCAAACCTGAGACCCTTCCTATAGCAAGAGATGTGATATCCAAATCCTTCCCATTCCAAACCTGAGACCCTTCCCATAGCATGAGATGTGATATCCAACTCCTTCCCATTCCAACCTGAGACCCTTCCTATAGCATGAGATGGGATATCCAACTCCTTCCCAATCCAATCCTGAGACCCTTCCGATAGCATGAGATGTTATCTCTCAATGCTTCTAACAAACCTGAGACCCTTCCTATGTCATGAGATGTGATATCAAACTCCTTCCAATTCCAATCCTGAGACCCTTCCTATAGCATGAGATGTGATATCCAACTCCTTCCCATTCCAATCCCCTGACCCTTTCTATAGCATGAGATGTGATATCTTAATGCTTCTAATACCAAACCTGAGACCCTCCCTATAGCATAAGATGTGATATCCAAGTCCTTCCCATTCCAATCCTGAGACCCTTCCTATAACATGAGATGTGATATCCAACTCCTTCCCATTCCAACCTGAGACCCTTCCTATAGCATGAGATGTGATATCCATCTCCTTCCCAATCCAATCATGAGACCCTTCCGATAGCATGAGATGTGTTATCTTAATGGTTCTAATACCAAACTTCAGACCCTTCCTATAGCAAGAGATGTGATATCTCAATGCTTCTAATACCAAACCTGAGACCTGTCCTATTACATGAGATGTGATATCCAAATCCTTACCATTCTAATCCTGAGACCCTTCCTATAGCATGAGATGTGATATCTCAATGTTTCTAATACCAAACTTGAGACCCTTCCTATAGCAAGAGATGTGATATCTCAATGCTTCTAATACCAAACCTGAGACCTGTCCTATTACATGAGATGTGATATCCAAATACTTCCATTCTAATCCTGAGACCCTTCCTATAGCATGAGGTGTGATATCTCAATGTTTCTAATACCAAACCTGAGACCCTTCCTATAGCAAGAGATGCGATATCCAAATCCTGCCCATTCCAAACCTGAGACCCTTCCTATTGCATGAGATGTGAAATCCAACTCCTTCCCATTCCAATCCTGAGACCCTTCCTATACCATGAGATGTGATATCTCAATTCTTCTAATACCAAACCTGAGACCTGTCCTATTACATGAGATGTGATTTCCAAATCCTTCCCATTCTAATCCTGAGACCCTTCCTATAGCATGAGATGTGATATCTCAATGTTTCTAATACCAAACCTGAGACCGTTCCTATAGCAAGAGATGCGATATCCAAATCCTTCCCATTCCAAACCTGAGACCCTTCCCATAGCATGAGATGTGAAATCCAACTCCTTCCCATTCCAATCCTGAGACCCTTCCTATAGCATGAGATGTGATATCTCAATGCTTCTAATACCAAACCTGAGACCTGTCCTATTGCATGAGATGGGCTATCCAAATCCTTCCCATTCCAATCCTGAGACCCTTCCTATAGCATGAGATGTGATATCTCAATGTTTCTAATACCAAACCTGAGACCCTTCCTATAGCAAGAGATGTGATATCCAAATCCTTCCCATTCCAAACCTGAGACCCTTCCCATAGCATGAGAAGTGATATCCAACTCCTTCCCATTCCAATCATGAGACCCTTCCTATAGCATGAGATGTGATATCTCAATGCATCTAATACCAAACCTGGACTCTTCCTATAGCATGAAATGTGATATCCAACTCCTTCCCATCCCAAACCTGAGACCCTTCCTATAGCATGAGATGTGATATCTCAATGCTTCTACCAAACATGAGACCCTTCCTATAGAATGAGATGTGATATCAAACTCCTTCCCATTCCAATCCTGAGACCCTTCCGATAGCATGAGATGTGATATCTCAATGCTTCTAATACCAAACCTGAGACCCTCCCTATAGCATAAGATATGATATCCAAGTCCTTCCCATTCCAATCCTGAGACCCTTCCTATAACATGAGATGTGATATCCAACTCCTTCCCATTCCAACCTGAGACCCTTCCTATAGCATGAGATGGGATATCCAACTCCTTCCCAATCCAATCCTGAGACCCTTCCGATAGCATGAGATGTTATCTCTCAATGCTTCTAACAAACCTGAGACCCTTCCTATGTCATGAGATGTGATATCAAACTCCTTCCAATTCCAATCCTGAGACCCTTCCTATAGCATGAGATGTGATATCCAACTCCTTCCCATTCCAATCCCCTGACCCTTCCGATAGCATGAGATGTGATATCTCAATACTTCTAACAAACCTGAGACCCTTCCTATGGCATGAGATGTGATATCAAACTCCTTCCCATTCAAATCCTGAGACCCTTCCTATAGCATGAGATGTGATATCCAACTCCTTCCCATTCCAACCTGGGACCCTTCGTATAGCATGAGATGGGATATCCATCTCCTTCCCAATCCAATCATGAGACCCTTCCTATGGCATGAGATGTGATATCATACTCCTTCCCATTCCAATCCTGCGTCCCTTCCTATAGCATGAGATTTGATATCTCAGTGCTTCTAATACCAAACCTGGACCCTTCCTATAGCATGAGATATGATATCCAACTCCTTCCCATTCCAATCCTGCGTCCCTTCCTATAGCATGAGATTTGATATCTCAGTGCTTCTAATACCAAACCTGAGACCCTTCCTATAACATGAGATGTGATATCCAACTCCTTCCGATTCCAATCCTGAGACCCTTCCTATACCATGAGATGTGATATCTCAATGCTTCTAATACCAAAACTGAGACCTGTCCTATTACATGCGATGTGATATCCAAATCCTTACCATTCTAATCCTGAGACCCTTCCTATAGCATGAGATGTGATATCTCAATGTTTCTAATACCAAACTTGAGACCCTTCCTATAGCAAGAGATGTGATATCCAAATCCTTCCCATTCCAAACCTGAGACCTTCCCATAGCATGAGATGTGATATCCAACTCCTTCCCATTCCAATCCTGAGACCCTTCCTATAGCATGAGATGTGATTCTCAATGCTTCTAATACCAAACCTGAGACCTGTCCTATTGCATGAGATGTGATATCCAACTCCTTCCCATTCCAATCCTGAGACCCTTCCTATAGCATGAGATGTGATATCTCAATGCATCTAATACCAAACCTGGACTCTTCCTATAGCATGAAATGTGATATCCAACACCTTCCCATTTCAAACCTGAGACCCTTCCTATAGCATGAGATGTGATATCTCAATGCTTCTACCAAACATGAGACCCTTCCTATAACATGAGATGTGATATCCAACTCCTTCCCATTCCAACCTGAGACCCTTCGTATAGCATGAGATGGGATATCCATCTCCTTCCCAATCCAATCATGAGACCCTTCCGATAGCATGAGATGTGATATCTCTATACTTCTAACAAACCTGAGACCCTTCCTATGGCATGAGATGTGATATCAAACTCCTTCCCATTCCAATCCTGAGACCCTTCCTATAGCATGAGATGTGATATCCAACTCCTTCCCATTCCAACCTGAGACCCTTCGTATAGCATGAGATGGGATATCCATCTCCTTCCCAATCCAATCATGAGACCCTTCCGATAGCATGAGATGTGATATCTCAATGCTTCTAATACCAAACCTGAGACCTGTCCTATTACATGAGATGTGATATCCAAATCCTTACCATTCTAATCCTGAGACCCTTCCTATAGCATGAGATGTGATATCTGAATGTTTCTAATACCAAACTTGAGACCCTTCCTATAGCAAGAGATGTGATATCTCAATGCTTCTAATACCAAACCTGAGACCTGTCCTATTACATGAGATGTGATATCCAAATCCTTCCCATTCTAATCCTGAGACCCTTCCTATAGCATGAGATGTGATATCCAACTCCTTCCCATTCCAACCTGAGACCCTTCGTATAGCATGAGGTGGGATATCCATCTCCTTCCCAATCCAATCATGAGACCCTTCCAATAGCATGAGATGTGATATCTCAATACTTCTAACAAACCTGAGACCCTTCCTATGGCATGAGATGTGATATCAAACTCCTTCCCATTCCAATCCTGCGTCCCTTCCTATAGCATGAGATTTGATATCTCAGTGCTTCTAATACCAAACCTGAGACCCTTCCTATAACATGAGATGTTATATCCAACTCCTTCCGATTCCAATCCTGAGACCCTTCCTATACTATGAGATGTGATATCTCAATGCTTCTAATACCAAACCTGAGACCTGTCCTATTACATGAGATGTGATATCCAAATCCTTACCATTCTAATCCTGAGCCCCTTCCTATAGCATGAGATGTGATATCTCAATGTTTCTAATACCAAACTTGAGACCCTTCCTATAGCAAGAGATGTGATATCTCAATGCTTCTAATACCAAACCTGAGACCTGTCCTATTTCATGAGATGTGATATCCAAATCTTTCCCATTCTAATCCTGAGACCCTTCCTATAGCATGAGATGTGATATCTCAATGTTTCTAATACCAAACCTGAGACCCTTCCTATAGCAAGAGATGCGATATCCAAATCCTTCCCATTCCAAACCTGAGACCCTTCCCATAGCATGAGATGTGAAATCCAACTCCTTCCCATTCCAATCCTGAGACCCTTCCTATACCATGAGATGTGATATCTCAATGCTTCTAATACCAAACCTGAGACCTGTCCTATTACATGAGATGTGATATCCAAATCCTTCCCATTCTAATCCTGAGACCCTTCCTATAGCATGAGATGTGATATCTCAATGTTTCTAATACCAAACCTGAGACCCTTCCTATAGCAAGAGATGCGATATCCAAATCCTTCCCATTCCAAACCTGAGACCCTTCCCATAGCATGAGATGTGAAATCCAACTCCTTCCCATTCCAATCCTGAGACCCTTCCTATAGCATGAGATGTGATATCTCAATGCTTCTAATACCAAACCTGAGACCTGTCCTATTGCATGAGATGTGATATCCAAATCCTTCTCATTCCAATCCTGAGACCCTTCCTATAGCATGAGATGTGATATCTCAATGTTTCTAATACCAAACCTGAGACCCTTCCTATAGCAAGAGATGTGATATCCAAATCCTTCCCATTCCAAACCTGAGACCCTTCCCATAGCATGAGAAGTGATATCCAACTCCTTCCCATTCCAATCCTGAGACCTTCCCATAGCATGAGATGTGATATCCAACTCCTTCCCATTCCAATCCTGAGACCCTTCCTATAGCATGAGATGTGATTCTCAATGCTTCTAATATCAAACCTGAGACCTGTCCTATTGCATGAGATGTGATACCCAACTCCTTCCCATTCCAATCCTGAGACCCTTCCTATAGCATGAGATGTGATATCCAACTCCTTCCCATTCCAACCTGGGACCCTTCGTATAGCATGAGATGGGATATCCATCTCCTTCCCAATCCAATCATGAGACCCTTCCTATGGCATGAGATGTGATATCATACTCCTTCCCATTCCAATCCTGCGTCCCTTCCTATAGCATGAGATTTGATATCTCAGTGCTTCTAATACCAAACCTGGACCCTTCCTATAGCATGAGATATGATATCCAACTCCTTCCCATTCCAATCCTGCGTCCCTTCCTATAGCATGAGATTTGATATCTCAGTGCTTCTAATACCAAACCTGAGACCCTTCCTATAACATGAGATGTGATATCCAACTCCTTCCGATTCCAATCCTGAGACCCTTCCTATACCATGAGATGTGATATCTCAATGCTTCTAATACCAAAACTGAGACCTGTCCTATTACATGCGATGTGATATCCAAATCCTTACCATTCTAATCCTGAGACCCTTCCTATAGCATGAGATGTGATATCTCAATGTTTCTAATACCAAACTTGAGACCCTTCCTATAGCAAGAGATGTGATATCCAAATCCTTCCCATTCCAAACCTGAGACCTTCCCATAGCATGAGATGTGATATCCAACTCCTTCCCATTCCAATCCTGAGACCCTTCCTATAGCATGAGATGTGATTCTCAATGCTTCTAATACCAAACCTGAGACCTGTCCTATTGCATGAGATGTGATATCCAACTCCTTCCCATTCCAATCCTGAGACCCTTCCTATAGCATGAGATGTGATATCTCAATGCATCTAATACCAAACCTGGACTCTTCCTATAGCATGAAATGTGATATCCAACACCTTCCCATTTCAAACCTGAGACCCTTCCTATAGCATGAGATGTGATATCTCAATGCTTCTACCAAACATGAGACCCTTCCTATAACATGAGATGTGATATCCAACTCCTTCCCATTCCAACCTGAGACCCTTCGTATAGCATGAGATGGGATATCCATCTCCTTCCCAATCCAATCATGAGACCCTTCCGATAGCATGAGATGTGATATCTCTATACTTCTAACAAACCTGAGACCCTTCCTATGGCATGAGATGTGATATCAAACTCCTTCCCATTCCAATCCTGAGACCCTTCCTATAGCATGAGATGTGATATCCAACTCCTTCCCATTCCAACCTGAGACCCTTCGTATAGCATGAGATGGGATATCCATCTCCTTCCCAATCCAATCATGAGACCCTTCCGATAGCATGAGATGTGATATCTCAATACTTCTAACAAACCTGAGACCCTTCCTATGGCATGAGATGTGATATCAAACTCCTTCCCATTCCAATCCTGCGTCCCTTCCTATAGCATGAGATTTGATATCTCAGTGCTTCTAATACCAAACCTGAGACCCTTCCTATAACATGAGATGTTATATCCAACTCCTTCCGATTCCAATCCTGAGACCCTTCCTATACCATGAGATGTGATATCTCAATGCTTCTAATACCAAACCTGAGACCTGTCCTATTACATGAGATGTGATATCCAAATCCTTACCATTCTAATCCTGAGACCCTTCCTATAGCATGAGATGTGATATCTGAATGTTTCTAATACCAAACTTGAGACCCTTCCTATAGCAAGAGATGTGATATCTCAATGCTTCTAATACCAAACCTGAGACCTGTCCTATTACATGAGATGTGATATCCAAATCCTTCCCATTCTAATCCTGAGACCCTTCCTATAGCATGAGATGTGATATCCAACTCCTTCCCATTCCAACCTGAGACCCTTCGTATAGCATGAGATGGGATATCCATCTCCTTCCCAATCCAATCATGAGACCCTTCCAATAGCATGAGATGTGATATCTCAATACTTCTAACAAACCTGAGACCCTTCCTATGGCATGAGATGTGATATCAAACTCCTTCCCATTCCAATCCTGCGTCCCTTCCTATAGCATGAGATTTGATATCTCAGTGCTTCTAATACCAAACCTGAGACCCTTCCTATAACATGAGATGTTATATCCAACTCCTTCCGATTCCAATCCTGAGACCCTTCCTATACTATGAGATGTGATATCTCAATGCTTCTAATACCAAACCTGAGACCTGTCCTATTACATGAGATGTGATATCCAAATCCTTACCATTCTAATCCTGAGCCCCTTCCTATAGCATGAGATGTGATATCTCAATGTTTCTAATACCAAACTTGAGACCCTTCCTATAGCAAGAGATGTGATATCTCAATGCTTCTAATACCAAACCTGAGACCTGTCCTATTTCATGAGATGTGATATCCAAATCTTTCCCATTCTAATCCTGAGACCCTTCCTATAGCATGAGATGTGATATCTCAATGTTTCTAATACCAAACCTGAGACCCTTCCTATATCAAGAGATGCGATATCCAAATCCTTCCCATTCCAAACCTGAGACCCTTCCCATAGCATGAGATGTGAAATCCAACTCCTTCCCATTCCAATCCTGAGACCCTTCCTATACCATGAGATGTGATATCTCAATGCTTCTAATACCAAACCTGAGACCTGTCCTATTACATGAGATGTGATATCCAAATCCTTCCCATTCTAATCCTGAGACCCTTCCTATAGCATGAGATGTGATATCTCAATGTTTCTAATACCAAACCTGAGACCCTTCCTATAGCAAGAGATGCGATATCCAAATCCTTCCCATTCCAAACCTGAGACCCTTCCCATAGCATGAGATGTGAAATCCAACTCCTTCCCATTCCAATCCTGAGACCCTTCCTATAGCATGAGATGTGATATCTCAATGCTTCTAATACCAAACCTGAGACCTGTCCTATTGCATGAGATGTGATATCCAAATCCTTCTCATTCCAATCCTGAGACCCTTCCTATAGCATGAGATGTGATATCTCAATGTTTCTAATACCAAACCTGATACCCTTCCTATAGCAAGAGATGTGATATCCAAATCCTTCCCATTCCAAACCTGAGACCCTTCCCATAGCATGAGAAGTGATATCCAACTCCTTCCCATTCCAATCCTGAGACCTTCCCATAGCATGAGATGTGATATCCAACTCCTTCCCATTCCAATCCTGAGACCCTTCCTATAGCATGAGATGTGATTCTCAATGCTTCTAATATCAAACCTGAGACCTGTCCTATTGCATGAGATGTGATACCCGACTCCTTCCCATTCCAATCCTGAGACCCTTCCTATAGCATGAGATGTGATATCTCAATGCATCTAATACCAAACCTGGACTCTTCCTATAGAATGAAATGTGATATCCAACTCCTTCCCATTTCAAACCTGAGACCCTTCCTATAGCATGAGATGTGATATCTCAATGCTTCTACCAAACATGAGACCCTTCCTATAACATGAGATGTGATATCCAACTCCTTCCCATTCCAACCTGAGACCCTTCGTATAGCATGAGATGGGATATCCATCTCCTTCCCAATCCAATCATGAGACCCTTCCGATAGCATGAGATGTGATATCTCTATACTTCTAACAAACCTGAGACCCTTCCTATGGCATGAGATGTGATATCAAACTCCTTCCCATTCCAATCCTGAGACCCTTCCTATAGCATGAGATGTGATATCCAACTCCTTCCCATTCCAACCTGAGACCCTTCGTATAGCATGAGATGGGATATCCATCTCCTTCCCAATCCAATCATGAGACCCTTCCAATAGCATGAGATGTGATATCTCAATACTTCTAACAAACCTGAGACCCTTCCTATGGCATGAGATGTGATATCAAACTCCTTCCCATTCCAATCCTGCGTCCCTTCCTATAGCATGAGATTTGATATCTCAGTGCTTCTAATACCAAACCTGAGACCCTTCCTATAACATGAGATGTTATATCCAACTCCTTCCGATTCCAATCCTGAGACCCTTCCTATACTATGAGATGTGATATCTCAATGCTTCTAATACCAAACCTGAGACCTGTCCTATTACATGAGATGTGATATCCAAATCCTTACCATTCTAATCCTGAGCCCCTTCCTATAGCATGAGATGTGATATCTCAATGTTTCTAATACCAAACTTGAGACCCTTCCTATAGCAAGAGATGTGATATCTCAATGCTTCTAATACCAAACCTGAGACCTGTCCTATTTCATGAGATGTGATATCCAAATCTTTCCCATTCTAATCCTGAGACCCTTCCTATAGCATGAGATGTGATATCTCAATGTTTCTAATACCAAACCTGAGACCCTTCCTATAGCAAGAGATGCGATATCCAAATCCTTCCCATTCCAAACCTGAGACCCTTCCCATAGCATGAGATGTGAAATCCAACTCCTTCCCATTCCAATCCTGAGACCCTTCCTATACCATGAGATGTGATATCTCAATGCTTCTAATACCAAACCTGAGACCTGTCCTATTACATGAGATGTGATATCCAAATCCTTCCCATTCTAATCCTGAGACCCTTCCTATAGCATGAGATGTGATATCTCAATGTTTCTAATACCAAACCTGAGACCCTTCCTATAGCAAGAGATGCGATATCCAAATCCTTCCCATTCCAAACCTGAGACCCTTCCCATAGCATGAGATGTGAAATCCAACTCCTTCCCATTCCAATCCTGAGACCCTTCCTATAGCATGAGATGTGATATCTCAATGCTTCTAATACCAAACCTGAGACCTGTCCTATTGCATGAGATGTGATATCCAAATCCTTCTCATTCCAATCCTGAGACCCTTCCTATAGCATGAGATGTGATATCTCAATGTTTCTAATACCAAACCTGAGACCCTTCCTATAGCAAGAGATGTGATATCCAAATCCTTCCCATTCCAAACCTGAGACCCTTCCCATAGCATGAGAAGTGATATCCAACTCCTTCCCATTCCAATCCTGAGACCTTCCCATAGCATGAGATGTGATATCCAACTCCTTCCCATTCCAATCCTGAGACCCTTCCTATAGCATGAGATGTGATTCTCAATGCTTCTAATATCAAACCTGAGACCTGTCCTATTGCATGAGATGTGTGTACCCAACTCCTTCCCATTCCAATCCTGAGACCCTTCCTATAGCATGAGATGTGATATCTCAATGCATCTAATACCAAACCTGGACTCTTCCTATAGAATGAAATGTGATATCCAACTCCTTCCCATTTCAAACCTGAGACCCTTCCTATAGCATGAGATGTGATATCTCAATGCTTCTACCAAACATGAGACCCTTCCTATAACATGAGATGTGATATCCAACTCCTTCCCATTCCAACCTGAGACCCTTCGTATAGCATGAGATGGGATATCCATCTCCTTCCCAATCCAATCATGAGACCCTTCCGATAGCATGAGATGTGATATCTCTATACTTCTAACAAACCTGAGACCCTTCCTATGGCATGAGATGTGATATCAAACTCCTTCCCATTCCAATCCTGAGACCCTTCCTATAGCATGAGATGTGATATCCAACTCCTTCCCATTCCAACCTGAGACCCTTCGTATAGCATGAGATGGGATATCCATCTCCTTCCCAATCCAATCATGAGACCCTTCCGATAGCATGAGATGTGATATCTCAATACTTCTAACAAACCTGAGACCCTTCCTATGGCATGAGATGTGATATGAAACTCCTTCCCATTCCAATCCTGCGTCCCTTCCTATAGCATGAGATTTAATATCTCAGTGCTTCTAATACCAAACCTGAGACCCTTCCTATAACATGAGATGTTATATCCAACTCCTTCCGATTCCAATCCTGAGACCCTTCCTATACCATGAGATGTGATATCTCAATGCTTCTAATACCAAACCTGAGACCTGTCCTATTACATGAGATGTGATATCCAAAGCCTTACCATTCTAATCTTGAGACCCTTCCTATAGCATGAGATGTGATATCTCAATGTTTCTAATACCAAACTTGAGACCCTTCCTATAGCAAGAGATGTGATATCTCAATGCTTCTAATACCAAACCTGAGACCTGTCCTATTACATGAGATGTGATATCCAAATCCTTCCCATTCCAATCCTGAGACCCTTCCTATAGCATGAGATGTGATATCCAACTCCTTCCCATTCCAACCTGAGACCCTTCGTATAGCATGAGATGGGATATCCATCTCCTTCCCAATCCAATCATGAGACCCTTCCGATAGCATGAGATGTGATATCTCAATACTTCTAACAAACCTGAGACCCTTCCTATGGCATGAGATGTGATATCAAACTCCTTCCCATTCCAATCCTGCGTCCCTTCCTATAGCATGAGATTTGATATCTCAGTGCTTCTAATACCAAACCTGAGACCCTTCCTATAACATGAGATGTTATATCAAACTCCTTCCGATTCCAATCCTGAGACCCTTCCTATACCATGAGATGTGATATCTCAATGCTTCTAATACCAAACCTGAGACCTGTCCTATTACATGAGATGTGATATCCAAATCCTTACCATTCTAATCCTGAGACCCTTCCTATAGCATGAGATGTGATATCTCAATGTTTCTAATACCAAACTTGAGACCCTTCCTATAGCAAGAGATGTGATATCTCAATGCTTCTAATACCAAACCTGAGACCTGTCCTATTACATGAGATGTGATATCCAAATCTTTCCCATTCTAATCCTGAGACCCTTCCTATAGCATGAGATGTGATATCTCAATGCATCTAATACCAAACCTGGACTCTTCCTATAGCATGAAATGTGATATCCAACTCCTTCCCATTTCAAACCTGAGACCCTTCCTATAGCATGAGATGTGATATCTCAATGCTTCTACCAAACATGAGACCCTTCCTATAACATGAGATGTGATATCCAACTCCTTCCCATTCCAACCTGAGACCCTTCGTATAGCATGAGATGGGATATCCATCTCCTTCCCAATCCAATCATGAGACCCTTCCGATAGCATGAGATGTGATATCTCTATACTTCTAACAAACCTGAGACCCTTCCTATGGCATGAGATGTGATATCAAACTCCTTCCCATTCCAATCCTGAGACCCTTCCTATAGCATGAGATGTGATATCCAACTCCTTCCCATTCCAACCTGAGACCCTTCGTATAGCATGAGATGGGATATCCATCTCCTTCCCAATCCAATCATGAGACCCTTCCGATAGCATGAGATGTGATATCTCAATACTTCTAACAAACCTGAGACCCTTCCTATGGCATGAGATGTGATATGAAACTCCTTCCCATTCCAATCCTGCGTCCCTTCCTATAGCATGAGATTTAATATCTCAGTGCTTCTAATACCAAACCTGAGACCCTTCCTATAACATGAGATGTTATATCCAACTCCTTCCGATTCCAATCCTGAGACCCTTCCTATACCATGAGATGTGATATCTCAATGCTTCTAATACCAAACCTGAGACCTGTCCTATTACATGAGATGTGATATCCAAAGCCTTACCATTCTAATCCTGAGACCCTTCCTATAGCATGAGATGTGATATCTCAATGTTTCTAATACCAAACTTGAGACCCTTCCTATAGCAAGAGATGTGATATCTCAATGCTTCTAATACCAAACCTGAGACCTGTCCTATTACATGAGATGTGATATCCAAATCTTTCCCATTCTAATCCTGAGACCCTTCCTATAGCATGAGATGTGATATCCAACTCCTTCCCATTCCAACCTGAGACCCTTCGTATAGCATGAGATGGGATATCCATCTCCTTCCCAATCCAATCATGAGACCCTTCCGATAGCATGAGATGTGATATCTCAATACTTCTAACAAACCTGAGACCCTTCCTATGGCATGAGATGTGATATCAAACTCCTTCCCATTCCAATCCTGCGTCCCTTCCTATAGCATGAGATTTGATATCTCAGTGCTTCTAATACCAAACCTGAGACCCTTCCTATAACATGAGATGTTATATCCAACTCCTTCCGATTCCAATCCTGAGACCCTTCCTATACCATGAGATGTGATATCTCAATGCTTCTAATACCAAACCTGAGACCTGTCCTATTACATGAGATGTGATATCCAAATCCTTACCATTCTAATCCTGAGACCCTTCCTATAGCATGAAATGTGATATCTCAATGTTTCTAATACCAAACTTGAGACCCTTCCTATAGCAAGAGATGTGATATCTCAATGCTTCTAATACCAAACCTGAGACCTGTCCTATTACATGAGATGTGATATCCAAATCTTTCCCATTCTAATCCTGAGACCCTTCCTATAGCATGAGATGTGATATCTCAATGTTTCTAATACCAAACCTGAGACCCTTCCTATAGCAAGAGATGCGATATCCAAATCCTTCCCATTCCAAACCTGAGACCCTTCCCATAGCATGAGATGTGAAATCCAACTCCTTCCCATTCCAATCCTGAGACCCTTCCTATACCATGAGATGTGATATCTCAATGCTTCTAATACCAAACCTGAGACCTGTCCTATTACATGAGATGTGATATCCAAATCCTTCCCATTCTAATCCTGAGACCCTTCCTATAGCATGAGATGTGATATCTCAATGTTTCTAATACCAAACCTGAGACCCTTCCTATAGCAAGAGATGCGATATCCAAATCCTTCCCATTCCAAACCTGAGACCCTTCCCATAGCATGAGATGTGAAATCCAACTCCTTCCCATTCCAATCCTGAGAACCTTCCCATAGCATGAGATGTGATATCTCAATGCTTCTAATACCAAACCTGAGACCTGTCCTATTGCATGAGATGTGATATCCAAATCCTTCTCATTCCAATCCTGAGACCCTTCCTATAGCATGAGATGTGATATCTCAATGTTTCTAATACCAAACCTGAGACCCTTCCTATAGCAAGAGATGTGATATCCAAATCCTTCCCATTCCAAACCTGAGACCCTTCCCATAGCATGAGAAGTGATATCCAACTCCTTCCCATTCCAATCCTGAGACCCTTCCTATAGCATGAGATGGGATATCCAACTCCTTCCCAATCCAATCCTGAGACCCTTCCGATAGCATGAGATGTTATCTCTCAATGCGTCTAACAAACCTGAGACCCTTCCTATGTCATGAGATGTGATATCAAACTCCTTCCAATTCCAATCCTGAGACCCTTCCTGTAGCATGAGATGTGATATCCAACTCCTTCCCATTCCAATCCTGAGACCCTTCCTATAACATGAGATGTGATATCCAACTCCTTCCCATTCCAACCTGAGACCCTTCCTATAGCATGAGATGTGATATCCATCTCCTTCCCAATCCAATCATGAGACCCTTCCGATAGCATGAGATGTGTTATCTTAATGGTTCTAATACCAAACTTCAGACCCTTCCTATAGCAAGAGATGTGATATCTCAATGCTTCTAATACCAAACCTGAGACCTGTCCTATTACATGAGATGTGATATCCAAATCCTTACCATTCTAATCCTGAGACCCTTCCTATAGCATGAGATGTGATATCTCAATGTTTCTAATACCAAACTTGAGACCCTTCCTATAGCAAGAGATGTGATATCTCAATGCTTCTAATACCAAACCTGAGACCTGTCCTATTACATGAGATGTGTGTATCCAAATCCTTCCCATTCTAATCCTGAGACCCTTCCTATAGCATGAGGTGTGATATCTCAATGTTTCTAATACCAAACCTGAGACCCTTCCTATAGCAAGAGATGCGATATCCAAATCCTGCCCATTCCAAACCTGAGACCCTTCCTATTGCATGAGATGTGAAATCCAACTCCTTCCCATTCCAATCCTGAGACCCTTCCTATACCATGAGATGTGATACCTCAATTCTTCTAATACCAAACCTGAGACCTGTCCTATTACATGAGATGTGATTTCCAAATCCTTCCCATTCTAATCCTGAGACCCTTCCTATAGCATGAGATGTGATATCTCAATGTTTCTAATACCAAACCTGAGACCCTTCCTATAGCAAGAGATGCGATATCCAAATCCTTCCCATTCCAAACCTGAGACCCTTCCCATAGCATGAGATGTGAAATCCAACTCCTTCCCATTCCAATCCTGAGACCCTTCCTATAGCATGAGATGTGATATCTCAATGCTTCTAATACCAAACCTGAGACCTGTCCTATTGCATGAGATGGGCTATCCAAATCCTTCCAATTCCAATCCTGAGACCCTTCCTATAGCATGAGATGTGATATCTCAATGTTTCTAATACCAAACCTGAGACCCTTCCTATAGCAAGAGATGTGATATCCAAATCCTTCCCATTCCAAACCTGAGACCCTTCCCATAGCATGAGAAGTGATATCCAACTCCTTCCCATTCCAATCATGAGACCCTTCCTATAGCATGAGATGTGATATCTCAATGCTTCTAATACCAAACCTGAGACCCTTCCTATAGAATGAGATGTGATATCAAACTCCTTCCCATTCCAATCCTGAGACCCTTCCGATAGCATGAGATGTGATATCTCAATGCTTCTAATACCAAACCTGAGACCCTCCCTATAGCATAAGATATGATATCCAAGTCCTTCCCATTCCAATCCTGAGACCCTTCCTATAACATGAGATGTGATATCCAACTCCTTCCCATTCCAACCTGAGACCCTTCCTATAGCATGAGATGGGATATCCAACTCCTTCCCAATCCAATCCTGAGACCCTTCCGATAGCATGAGATGTTATCTCTCAATGCTTCTAACAAACCTGAGACCCTTCCTATGTCATGAGATGTGATATCAAACTCCTTCCAATTCCAATCCTGAGACCCTTCCTATAGCATGAGATGTGATATCCAACTCCTTCCCATTCCAATCCCCTGACCCTTCCGATAGCATGAGATGTGATATCTCAATACTTCTAACAAACCTGAGACCCTTCCTATGGCATGAGATGTGATATCAAACTCCTTCCCATTCAAATCCTGAGACCCTTCCTATAGCATGAGATGTGATATCCAACTCCTTCCCATTCCAACCTGGGACCCTTCGTATAGCATGAGATGGGATATCCATCTCCTTCCCAATCCAATCATGAGACCCTTCCGATAGCATGAGATGTAATATCTCAATACTTCTTACAAACCTGAGACCCTTCCTATGGCATGAGATGTGATATCATACTCCTTCCCATTCCAATCCTGCGTCCCTTCCTATAGCATGAGATTTGATATCTCAGTGCTTCTAATACCAAACCTGGACCCTTCCTATAGCATGAGATATGATATCCAACTCCTTCCCATTCCAATCCTGCGTCCCTTCCTATAGCATGAGATTTGATATCTCAGTGCTTCTAATACCAAACCTGAGACCCTTCCTATAACATGAGATGTGATATCCAACTCCTTCCGATTCCAATCCTGAGACCCTTCCTATACCATGAGATGTGATATCTCAATGCTTCTAATACCAAAACTGAGACCTGTCCTATTACATGCGATGTGATATCCAAATCCTTACCATTCTAATCCTGAGACCCTTCCTATAGCATGAGATGTGATATCTCAATGTTTCTAATACCAAACTTGAGACCCTTCCTATAGCAAGAGATGTGATATCCAAATCCTTCCCATTCCAAACCTGAGACCTTCCCATAGCATGAGATGTGATATCCAACTCCTTCCCATTCCAATCCTGAGACCCTTCCTATAGCATGAGATGTGATTCTCAATGCTTCTAATACCAAACCTGAGACCTGTCCTATTGCATGAGATGTGATATCCAACTCCTTCCCATTCCAATCCTGAGACCCTTCCTATAGCATGAGATGTGATATCTCAATGCATCTAATACCAAACCTGGACTCTTCCTATAGCATGAAATGTGATATCCAACTCCTTCCCATTTCAAACCTGAGACCCTTCCTATAGCATGAGATGTGATATCTCAATGCTTCTACCAAACATGAGACCCTTCCTATAACATGAGATGTGATATCCAACTCCTTCCCATTCCAACCTGAGACCCTTCGTATAGCATGAGATGGGATATCCATCTCCTTCCCAATCCAATCATGAGACCCTTCCGATAGCATGAGATGTGATATCTCTATACTTCTAACAAACCTGAGACCCTTCCTATGGCATGAGATGTGATATCAAACTCCTTCCCATTCCAATCCCGAGACCCTTCCTATAGCATGAGATGTGATATCCAACTCCTTCCCATTCCAACCTGAGACCCTTCGTATAGCATGAGATGGGATATCCATCTCCTTCCCAATCCAATCATGAGACCCTTCCGATAGCATGAGATGTGATATCTCAATACTTCTAACAAACCTGAGACCCTTCCTATGGCATGAGATGTGATATCAAACTCCTTCCCATTCCAATCCTGCGTCCCTTCCTATAGCATGAGATTTGATTTCTCAGTGCTTCTAATACCAAACCTGAGACCCTTCCTATAACATGAGATGTTATATCCAACTCCTTCCGATTCCAATCCTGAGACCCTTCCTATACCATGAGATGTGATATCTCAATGCTTCTAATACCAAACCTGAGACCTGTCCTATTACATGAGATGGGATATCCAACTCCTTCCCATTCCAATCCTGAGACCCTTCTGATAGCAGAGGTGTGATATCTTAATGCTTATACCAAACCTCAGACCCTTCATATGGCATGAGATGTGATATCCAACTCCTTCCCATTCCAATCCTGAGACCCTTCCTATAGCATGAGATGTGTTATCTCAATGCTTCTACCAAACCTGAGACCCTTCCTATAGCATAAGATGTGATATCCAACTCCTTCCCATTCCAATCCTGAGACCCTTCCTATAACATGAGATGTTTAATCCAACTCCTTCCCATTCCAACCTGAGACCCTTCCTATAGCACGAGATGGGATATCCAACTCCTTCCCAATCCAATCCTTAGACTCTTCCTATAGCATGAAATGTGATATCCAACTCCTTCCCATTTCAAACCTGAGACCCTTCCTATAGCATGAGATGTGATATCTCAATGCTTCTACCAAACATGAGACCCTTCCTATAACATGAGATGTGATATCCAACTCCTTCCCATTCCAACCTGAGACCCTTCGTATAGCATGAGATGGGATATCCATCTCCTTCCCAATCCAATCATGAGACCCTTCCGATAGCATGAGATGTGATATCTCTATACTTCTAACAAACCTGAGACCCTTCCTATGGCATGAGATGTGATATCAAACTCCTTCCCATTCCAATCCCGAGACCCTTCCTATAGCATGAGATGTGATATCCAACTCCTTCCCATTCCAACCTGAGACCCTTCGTATAGCATGAGATGGGATATCCATCTCCTTCCCAATCCAATCATGAGACCCTTCCGATAGCATGAGATGTGATATCTCAATACTTCTAACAAACCTGAGACCCTTCCTATGGCATGAGATGTGATATCAAACTCCTTCCCATTCCAATCCTGCGTCCCTTCCTATAGCATGAGATTTGATTTCTCAGTGCTTCTAATACCAAACCTGAGACCCTTCCTATAACATGAGATGTTATATCCAACTCCTTCCGATTCCAATCCTGAGACCCTTCCTATACCATGAGATGTGATATCTCAATGCTTCTAATACCAAACCTGAGACCTGTCCTATTACATGAGATGTGATATCCAAATCCTTACCATTCTAATCCTGAGACCCTTCCTATAGCATGAGATGTGATATCTGAATGTTTCTAATACCAAACTTGAGACCCTTCCTATAGCAAGAGATGTGATATCTCAATGCTTCTAATACCAAACCTGAGACCTGTCCTATTACATGAGATGTGATATCCAAATCCTTCCCATTCCAATCCTGAGACCCTTCCTATAGAATGAGATGTGATATCCAACTCCTTCCCATTCCAACCTGAGACCCTTCGTATAGCATGAGATGGGATATCCATCTCCTTCCCAATCCAATCATGAGACCCTTCCGATAGCATGAGATGTGATATCTCAATACTTCTAACAAACCTGAGACCCTTCCTATGGCATGAGATGTGATATCAAACTCCTTCCCATTCCAATCCTGCGTCCCTTCCTATAGCATGAGATGTGATATCTCAATGCTTCTAATACCAAACCTGAGACCTGTCCTATTACATGAGATGTGATATCCAAATCCTTACCATTCTAATCCTGAGACCCTTCCTATAGCATGAGATGTGATATCTCAATGTTTCTAATACTAAACTTGAGACCCTTCCTATAGCAAGAGATGTGATATCTCAATGCTTCTAATACCAAACCTGAGACCTGTCCTATTACATGAGATGTGATATCCAAATCTTTCCCATTCTAATCCTGAGACCCTTCCTATAGCATGAGATGTGATATCTCAATGTTTCTAATACCAGACCTGAGACCCTTCCTATAGCAAGAGATGCGATATCCAAATCCTTCCCATTCCAAACCTGAGACCCTTCCCATAGCATGAGATGTGAAATCCAACTCCTTCCCATTCCAATCCTGAGACCCTTCCTATACCATGAGATGTGATATCTCAATGCTTCTAATACCAAACCTGAGACCTGTCCTATTACATGAGATGTGATATCCAAATCCTTCCCATTCTAATCCTGAGACCCTTCCTATAGCATGAGATGTGATATCTCAATGTTTCTAATACCAAACCTGAGACCCTTCCTATAGCAAGAGATGCGATATCCAAATCCTTCCCATTCCAAACCTGAGACCCTTCCCATAGCATGAGATGTGAAATCCAACTCCTTCCCATTCCAATCCTGAGACCCTTCCTATAGCATGAGATGTGATATCTCAATGCTTCTAATACCAAACCTGAGACCTGTCCTATTGCATGAGATGTGATATCCAAATCCTTCTCATTCCAATCCTGAGACCCTTCCTATAGCATGAGATGTGATATCTCAATGTTTCTAATACCAAACCTGAGACCCTTCCTATAGCAAGAGATGTGATATCCAAATCCTTCCCATTCCAAACCTGAGACCCTTCCCATAGCATGAGAAGTGATATCCAACTCCTTCCCATTCCAATCCTGAGACCTTCCCATAGCATGAGATGTGATATCCAACTCCTTCCCATTCCAATCCTGAGACCCTTCCTATAGCATGAGATGTGATTCTCAATGCTTCTAATACCAAACCTGAGACCTGTCCTATTGCATGAGATGTGATATCCAACTCCTTCCCATTCCAATCCTGAGACCCTTCCTATAGCATGAGATGTGATATCTCAATGCATCTAATACCAAACCTGGACTCTTCCTATAGCATGAAATGTGATATCCAACTCCTTCCCATTTCAAACCTGAGACCCTTCCTATAGCATGAGATGTGATATCTCAATGCTTCTACCAAACATGAGACCCTTCCTATAACATGAGATGTGATATCCAACTCCTTCCCATTCCAACCTGAGACCCTTCGTATAGCATGAGATGGGATATCCATCTCCTTCCCAATCCAATCATGAGACCCTTCCGATAGCATGAGATGTGATATCTCTATACTTCTAACAAACCTGAGACCCTTCCTATGGCATGAGATGTGATATCAAACTCCTTCCCATTCCAATCCTGAGACCCTTCCTATAGCATGAGATGTGATATCCAACTCCTTCCCATTCCAACCTGAGACCCTTCGTATAGCATGAGATGGGATATCCATCTCCTTCCCAATCCAATCATGAGACCCTTCCGATAGCATGAGATGTGATATCTCAATACTTCTAACAAACCTGAGACCCTTCCTATGTCATGAGATGTGATATGAAACTCCTTCCCATTCCAATCCTGCGTCCCTTCCTATAGCATGAGATTTAATATCTCAGTGCTTCTAATACCAAACCTGAGACCCTTCCTATAACATGAGATGTTATATCCAACTCCTTCCGATTCCAATCCTGAGACCCTTCCTATACCATGAGATGTGATATCTCAATGCTTCTAATACCAAACCTGAGACCTGTCCTATTACATGAGATGTGATATCCAAATCCTTACCATTCTAATCCTGAGACCCTTCCTATAGCATGAGATGTGATATCTCAATGTTTCTAATACCAAACTTGAGACCCTTCCTATAGCAAGAGATGTGATATCTCAATGCTTCTAATACCAAACCTGAGACCTGTCCTATTACATGAGATGTGATATCCAAATCCTTCCCATTCCAATCCTGAGACCCTTCCTATAGCATGAGATGTGATATCCAACTCCTTCCCATTCCAACCTGAGACCCTTCGTATAGCATGAGATGGGATATCCATCTCCTTCCCAATCCAATCATGAGACCCTTCCGATAGCATGAGATGTGATATCTCAATACTTCTAACAAACCTGAGACCCTTCCTATGGCATGAGATGTGATATCAAACTCCTTCCCATTCCAATCCTGCGTCCCTTCCTATAGCATGAGATTTGATATCTCAGTGCTTCTAATACCAAACCTGAGACCCTTCCTATAACATGAGATGTTATATCCAACTCCTTCCGATTCCAATCCTGAGACCCTTCCTATACCATGAGATGTGATATCTCAATGCTTCTAATACCAAACCTGAGACCTGTCCTATTACATGAGATGTGATATCCAAATCCTTACCATTCTAATCCTGAGACCCTTCCTATAGCATGAGATGTGATATCTCAATGTTTCTAATACCAAACTTGAGACCCTTCCTATAGCAAGAGATGTGATATCTCAATGCTTCTAATACCAAACCTGAGACCTGTCCTATTACATGAGATGTGATATCCAAATCTTTCCCATTCTAATCCTGAGACCCTTCCTACAGCATGAGATGTGATATCTCAATGTTTCTAATACCAAACCTGAGACCCTTCCTATAGCAAGAGATGCGATATCCAAATCCTTCCCATTCCAAACCTGAGACCCTTCCCATAGCATGAGATGTGAAATCCAACTCCTTCCCATTCCAATCCTGAGACCCTTCCTATACCATGAGATGTGATATCTCAATGCTTCTAATACCAAACCTGAGACCTGTCCTATTACATGAGATGTGATATCCAAATCCTTCCCATTCTAATCCTGAGACCCTTCCTATAGCATGAGATGTGATATCTCAATGTTTCTAATACCAAACCTGAGACCCTTCCTATAGCAAGAGATGCGATATCCAAATCCTTCCCATTCCAAACCTGAGACCCTTCCCATAGCATGAGATGTGAAATCCAACTCCTTCCCATTCCAATCCTGAGACCCTTCCCATAGCATGAGATGTGATATCTCAATGCTTCTAATACCAAACCTGAGACCTGTCCTATTGCATGAGATGTGATATCCAAATCCTTCTCATTCCAATCCTGAGACCCTTCCTATAGCATGAGATGTGATATCTCAATGTTTCTAATACCAAACCTGAGACCCTTCCTATAGCAAGAGATGTGATATCCAAATCCTTCCCATTCCAAACCTGAGACCCTTCCCAAAGCATGAGAAGTGATATCCAACTCCTTCCCATTCCAATCCTGAGACCCTTCCTATAGCATGAGATTTGATATCTCAGTGCTTCTAATACCAAACCTGAGACCCTTCCTATAACATGAGATGTTATATCCAACTCCTTCCGATTCCAATCCTGAGACCCTTCCTATACCATGAGATGTGATATCTCAATGCTTCTAATACCAAACCTGAGACCTGTCCTATTACATGAGATGTGATATCCAAATCCTTACCATTCTAATCCTGAGACCCTTCCTATAGCATGAGATGTTTTATCTCAATGTTTCTAATACCAAACTTGAGACCCTTCCTATAGCAAGAGATGTGATATCTCAATGCTTCTAATACCAAACCTGAGACCTGTCCTATTACATGAGATGTGATATCCAAATCCTTCCCATTCCAATCCTGAGACCCTTCCTATAGCATGAGATGTGATATCCAACTCCTTCCCATTCCAACCTGAGACCCTTGGTATAGCATGAGATGGGATATCCATCTCCTTCCCAATCCAATCATGAGACCCTTCCGATAGCATGAGATGTGATATCTCAATACTTCTAACAAACCTGAGACCCTTCCTATGGCATGAGATGTGATATCAAACTCCTTCCCATTCCAATCCTGCGTCCCTTCCTATAGCATGAGATTTGATATCTCAGTGCTTCTAATACCAAACCTGAGACCCTTCCTATAACATGAGATGTTATATCCAACTCCTTCCGATTCCAATCCTGAGACCCTTCCTATACCATGAGATGTGATATCTCAATGCTTCTAATACCAAACCTGAGACCTGTCCTATTACATGAGATGTGATATCCAAATCCTTACCATTCTAATCCTGAGACCCTTCCTATAGCATGAGATGTGATATCTCAATGTTTCTAATACCAAACTTGAGACCCTTCCTATAGCAAGAGATGTGATATCTCAATGCTTCTAATACCAAACCTGAGACCTGTCCTGTTACATGAGATGTGATATCCAAATCCTTCCCATTCTAATCCTGAGACCCTTCCTATAGCATGAGATGTGATATCTCAATGTTTCTAATACCAAACCTGAGACCCTTCCTATAGCAAGAGATGCGATATCCAAATCCTTCCCATTCCAAACCTGAGACCCTTCCCATAGCATGAGATGTGAAATCCAACTCCTTCCCATTCCAATCCTGAGACCCTTCCTATAGCATGAGATGTGATATCTCAATGCTTCTAATACCAAACCTGAGACCTGTCCTATTGCATGAGATGTGATATCCAAATCCTTCTCATTCCAATCCTGAGACCCTTCCTATAGCATGAGATGTGATATCTCAATGTTTCTAATACCAAACCTGAGACCCTTCCTATAGCAAGAGATGTGATATCCAAATCCTTCCCATTCCAAACCTGAGACCCTTCCCATAGCATGAGAAGTGATATCCAACTCCTTCCCATTCCAATCCTGAGACCCTTCCTATAGCATGAGATGTGATATCTCCATGCATCTAATACCAAACCTGGACTCTTCCTATAGCATGAAATGTGATATCCAACTCCTTCCCATTCCAAACCTGAGACCCTTCCTATAGCATGAGATGTGATATCAAACTCCTTCCCATTCCAATCCTGAGACCCTTCCGATAGCATGAGATGTGATATCTCAATGCTTCTAATACCAAACCTGAGACCCTCCCTATAGCATAAGATATGATATCCAAGTCCTTCCCATTTCAATCCTGAGACCCTTCCTATAACATGAGATGTGATATCCAACTCCTTCCCATTCCAACCTGAGACCCTTCCTATAGCATGAGATGGGATATCCACCTCCTTCCCAATCCAATCCTGAGACCCTTCCGATAGCATGAGATGTTATCTCTCAATGCTTCTAACAAACCTGAGATCCTTCCTATGTCATGAGATGTGATATCAAACTCCTTCCAATTCCAATCCTGAGACCCTTCCTATAGCATGAGAGGTGATATCCAACTCCTTCCCATTCCAATCCCCTGACCCTTCCTATAGCATGAGATGTGATATCTTAATGCTTCTAATACCAAACCTGAGACCCACCCTATAGCATAAGATGTAATATCCAAGTCCTTCCCATTTCAATCCTGAGACCCTTCCTATAACATGTGATGTGATATCCAACTCCTTCCCATTCCAACCTGAGACCCTTCCTATAGCATGAGATGTGATATCCATCACCGTCCCAATGAAATCATGAGACCCTTCCGATAGCATGAGATGTGTTATCTCAATGGTTCTACCAAACCTGAGACCCTTCCTTTAGCATGTGATGTGATATCCAACTCCTTCCCATTCCAATCCTGATACACTTCCTGTAGCATGAGATGTGATATCTCAATGCTTCTAATACCAAACCTGGACCCTTCCTATAGCATGAGATATGATATCCAACTCCTTCCCATTCCAATCCTGCGTCCCTTCCTATAGCATGATATTTGATATCTCAGTGCTTCTAATACCAAACCTGAGACCCTTCCTATAACATGAGATGTGATATCCAACTCCTTCCGATTCCAATCCCGAGACCCTTCCTATACCATGAGATGTGATATCTCAATGCTTCTAATACCAAACTTGAGACCTGTCCTATTACATGAGATGTGATATCCAAATCCTTACCATTCTAATCCTGAGACCCTTCCTATAGCATGAGATGTGATATCTCAATGTTTCTAATACCTAACTTGAGACCCCCTATAGCAAGAGATGTGATATCCAAATCCTTCCCATTCCAAACCTGAGACCTTCCCATAGCATGAGATGTGATATCCAACTCCTTCCCATTCCAATCCTGAGACCCTTCCTATAGCATGAGATGTGATTCTCAATGCTTCTAATACCAAAACTGAGACCTGTCCTGTTGCATGAGATGTGATATCCAACTCCTTCCCATTCCAATCCTGAGACCCTTCCTATAGCATGAGATGTGATATCTCAATGCTTCTACCAAACATGAGACCCTTTCTATAACATGAGATGTGATATCCAACTCCTTCCCATTCCAACCTGAGACCCTTCGTATAGCATGAGATGGGATATCCATCTCCTTCCCAATCCAATCATGAGACCCTTCCGATAGCATGAGATGTGATATCTCAATACTTCTAACAAACCTGAGACCCTTCCTATGGCATGAGATGTGATATCAAACTCCTTCCCATTCCAATCCTGAGATCCTTCCTAGAGCATGAGATGTGATATCCAACTCCTTCCCATTCCAATCCTGAGATACTTCCTATACCATGAGATGTGATATCTCAATGCTTCTAATATCAATCCTGAGACCTGCCCTATAACATGAGATGTGATATCCAAATCCTTCCCCTTCCAAACCTGAGACCCTTCCTTTAGCATGAGATGGGATATCAAACTCCTTCCCATTCCAATCCTGACACCCTTCCGATTGCATGACATGTGATATCTCAATGATTCTAATATCAAACCTGAGACCCTCCCTATAGCATGAGAAGTGATATCCAAGTCCTTCCCATTCCAATCCTGAGACCCTTCCTATAGCATGAGATGTGATATCTCAATGCTTCTAATACCAAATCTGAGACCCTTCCTATAACATGAGATGGGATATCCAACTCCTTCCCATTCCAATCCTGAGACCCTTCTGATAGCAGAGGTGTGATATTTTAATGCTTATACCAAACCTGAGACCCTTCCTATGGCATGAGATGTGATATCCAACTCCTTCCCATTCCAATCCTGAGACCCTTCCCATAGCATGAGATGTGTTATCTCAATGGTTCTACCAAACCTGAGACCCTTCCTATAGCATAAGATGTGATATCCAACTCCTTCCCATTCCAATCCTGAGACCCTTCCTATAGCATGAGATGTGATATCTCAATGCTTCTAATACCAAACATGAGATCCTTCCTATAACATGAGATGTGATATCCAACTCCTTCCCATTCCAAACCTGAGACCCTTCCTATAGCATGAGATGTGATATCCAACTCCTTCCCATTCCAATCCTGAGACCCTTCCTATACCATGAGATGTGATATCTCAATGCTTCTAATACCAAACCTGAGACCTGTCCTATTACCTGAGATGTGATATCCAAATCCTTACCATTCTAATCCTGAGACCCTTCCTATATCATGATTTGTGATATCTCAATGCTTCTAATACCAAACCTGAGATCCTTCCTATAACATGAGATGTGATATCCAACTCCTTCCCATTCCAAACCTGAGACCCTTCCTATAGCATGAGATGTGATATCCAACTCCTTCCCATTCCAATCCTGAGACCCTTCCTATACCATGAGATGTGATATCTCAATGCTTCTAAAACCAACCCTGAGAACCATCCTATAACATAAGATGTGATTTCTAAATCCTTCCCTTTCCAAACCTGAGACCCTTCCTTTAGCATGAGATGTGATATCCAACTCCTTCCCATTCCAATCCTGAGACCCTTCCTATATCATGAGATGTGATATCTCAATGCTTCTAATACCAAACCTGGACCCTTCCTATAGCATGAGATGTTATATCCAATTTTTCCCATTCCAATCCTGCGTCCCTTCCTATAGCATGAGATTGGATATCTCAGTGCTTCTAATACCAAACCCGAGACCCTTCCTATAACATGAGATGTGATATCCAACTCCTTCCGATTCCAATCCTGAGACCCTTCCTATACCATGAGATGTGATATCTCAATGCTTCTAATACCAAACCTCAGACCTGCCCTATTACTTGAGATGTGATATCCAAATCCTTCCCATTCCAATCCTGAGACTCTTCGTATAGCATGAGATGTGATATCTCAATGTTTTTAATACCAAACCTGAGACCCTTCCTATAGCAAGAGATGTGATATCCAAATCCTTCCCATTCCAAACCTGAGACCCTTCCTATAGCATGAGATGTGATATCCAACTCCTTCCCATTCCAATCCTGAGACCCTTCCTATAGCAAGAGATGTGATATCCAAATCCTTCCCATTCCAAACCTGAGACCCTTCCTATAGCATGAGAGGTGATATCCAACTCCTTCCCATTCCAATCCTTTGACCCTTCCTATAGCATGAGATTGGATATCCAATTTTTCCCATTCCAATCCTGAGACCCTTCCTATACCATGAAATGTGATATCTCAATGCTTCTAAAACCAACCCTGAGAACCATCCTATAACATAAGATGTGATTTCTAAATCCTTCCCTTTCCAAACCTGAGACCCTTCCTTTAGCATAAGATGTGATATCCAACTCCTTCCCATTCCAATCCCGAGACCCTTCCGATATCATGAGATGTGATATCTCAATGCTTCTAATACCAAACCTGGACCCTTCCTATAGCATGAGATGTGATATCAAATTTTTCCCATTCCAATCCTGCGTCCCTTCCTATAGCATGAGATTGGATATCTCAGTGCTTCTAATACCAAACCTGAGACCCTTCCTATAACATGAGATGTGATATCCAACTCCTTCCAATTCCAATCCTGAGACCCTTCCTATACCATGAGATGTGATATCTCAATGCTTCTAATACCAAACCTGAGACCTGCCCTATTACTTGAGATGTGATATCCAAATCCTTCCCATTCCAATCCTGAGACTCTTCCTATAGCATGAGATGTGATATCTCAATGTTTTTAATACCAAACCTGAGACCCTTCCTATAGCAAGAGATGTTATATCCAAATCCTTCCCATTCCAAACCTGAGACCCTTCCTATAGCATGAGATGTGATATCCAACTCCTTCCCATTCCAATCCTGAGACCCTTCCTATAGCAAGAGATGTGATATCCAAATCCTTCCCATTCCAAACCTGAGACCCTTCCTATAGCATGAGAGGTGATATCCAACTCCTTCCCATTCCAATCCTGTGACCCTTCCTATAGCATGAGATTGGATATCCAATTTTTCCCATTCCAATCCTGCGTCCCTTCGTAAAGCATGAGATTGGATATCTCAATGTTTCGAATACCAGACCTGAGACACTTCCTTTAGCATGAGATGTGATATCCAACTCCTTCCCATTCCAATCCTGAGACCCTTCCTATATCATGAGATGTGATATCTCAATGCTTCTAATACCAAACCTGGACCCTTCCTATAGCATGAGATGTTATATCCAATTTTTCCCATTCCAATCCTGCGTCCCTTCCTATAGCATGAGATTGGATATCTCAGTGCTTCTAATACCAAACCTGAGACCCTTCCTATAACATGAGATGTGATATCCAACTCCTTCCGATTCCAATCCTGAGACCCTTCCTATACCATGAGATGTGATATCTCAATGTTTTTAATACCAAACCTGAGACCCTTCCTATAGCATGAGATGTGATATCCAACTCCTTCCCATTCCAATCCTGAGACCCTTCCTATAGCATGAGATGTGATATCTCAATGTTTTTAATACCAAACCTGAGACCCTTCCTATAGCATGAGATGTGATATCCAACTCCTTCCGATTCCAATCCTGAGACCCTTCCTATAGCATGAGATTGGATATCTCAGTGCTTCTAATACCAAACCTGAGACCCTTCCTATAACATGAGATGTGATATCCAAATCCTTCCCATTCCAATCCTGAGACTCTTCCTATAGCATGAGATGTGATATCTCAATGTTTTTAATACCAAACCTGAGACCCTTCCTATAGCATGAGATGTGATATCCAACTCCTTCCCATTCCAATCCTGAGACCCTTCCTATAGCAAGAGATGTGATATCCAAATCCTTCCCATTCCAAACCTGAGACCCTTCCTATAGAATGAGAGGTGATATCCAACTCCTTCCCATTCCAATCCTGTGACACTTCCTATAGCATGAGATTGGATATCCAATTTTTCCCAATCCAATCCTGCGTCCCTTCGTAAAGCATGAGATTGGATATCTCAATGCTTCGAATACCAGACCTGAGACACTTCCTATAACATGAAATGTGATATCCAACTCCTTCCGATTCCAATCCTGAGACCCTTCCTATACCATGAGATGTGATATCTCAATGCTTTTAATACCAAACCTGAGACCTGTCCTATTACATGAGATGTGATATCCAAATCCTTCCCATTCCAATCCTGAGACCCTTCCTATAGCATGAGATGTGATATCTCAATGCTTCTAATACCAAACCTGAGACCTGTCCTATTACATGAGATGTGATATCCAAATCCTTCCCATTCCAATCCTGAGACCCTTCCTATAGCATGAGATGTGATATCTCAATGCTTCTACCAAACATGAGACCCTTCCTATAGAATGAGATGTGATATCAAACTCCTTCCCATTCCAATCCTGAGACCCTTCCGATAGCATGAGATGTGATATCTCAATGCTTCTAATACCAAACCTGAGACCCTCCCTATAGCATAAGATATGATATCCAAGTCCTTCCCATTCCAATCCTGAGACCCTTCCTATAACATGAGATGTGATATCCAACTCCTTCCCATTCCAACCTGAGACCCTTCCTATAGCATGAGATGGGATATCCACCTCCTTCCCAATCCAATCCTGAGACCCTTCCGATAGCATGAGATGTTATCTCTCAATGCTTCTAACAAACCTGAGATCCTTCCTATGTCATGAGATGTGATATCAAACTCCTTCCAATTCCAATCCTGAGACCCTTCCTATAGCATGAGAGGTGATATCCAACTCCTTCCCATTCCAATCCCCTGACCCTTCCTATAGCATGAGATGTGATATCTTAATGCTTCTAATACCAAACCTGAGACCCACCCTATAGCATAAGATGTAATATCCAAGTCCTTCCCATTTCAATCCTGAGACCCTTCCTATAACATGTGATGTGATATCCAACTCCTTCCCATTCCAACCTGAGACCCTTCCTATAGCTTGAGATGTGATATCCATCACCGTCCCAATGAAATCATGAGACCCTTCCGATAGCATGAGATGTGTTATCTCAATGGTTCTACCAAACCTGAGACCCTTCCTTTAGCATGTGATGTGATATCCAACTCCTTCCCATTCCAATCCTGAGACACTTCCTGTAGCATGAGATGTGATATCTCAATGCTTCTAATACCAAACCTGGACCCTTCCTATAGCATGAGATATGATATCCAACTCCTTCCCATTCCAATCCTGCGTCCCTTCCTATAGCATGATATTTGATATCTCAGTGCTTCTAATACCAAACCTGAGACCCTTCCTATAACATGAGATGTGATATCCAACTCCTTCCGATTCCAATCCCGAGACCCTTCCTATACCATGAGATGTGATATCTCAATGCTTCTAATACCAAACTTGAGACCTGTCCTATTACATGAGATGTGATATCCAAATCCTTACCATTCTAATCCTGAGACCCTTCCTATAGCATGAGATGTGATATCTCAATGTTTCTAATACCTAACTTGAGACCCCCTATAGCAAGAGATGTGATATCCAAATCCTTCCCATTCCAAACCTGAGACCTTCCCATAGCATGAGATGTGATATCCAACTCCTTCCCATTCCAATCCTGAGACCCTTCCTATAGCATGAAATGTGATTCTCAATGCTTCTAATACCAAACCTGAGACCTGTCCTGTTGCATGAGATGTGATATCCAACTCCTTCCCATTCCAATCCTGAGACCCTTCCTATAGCATGAGATGTGATATCTCAATGCTTCTACCAAACATGAGACCCTTTCTATAACATGAGATGTGATATCCAACTCCTTCCCATTCCAACCTGAGACCCTTCGTATAGCATGAGATGGGATATCCATCTCCTTCCCAATCCAATCATGAGACCCTTCCGATAGCATGAGATGTGATATCTCAATACTTCTAACAAACCTGAGACCCTTCCTATGGCATGAGATGTGATATCAAACTCCTTCCCATTCCAATCCTGAGATCCTTCCTATAGCATGAGATGTGATATCCAACTCCTTCCCATTCCAATCCTGAGATACTTCCTATACCATGAGATGTGATATCTCAATGCTTCTAATATCAATCCTGAGACCTGCCCTATAACATGAGATGTGATATCCAAATCCTTCCCCTTCCAAACCTGAGACCCTTCCTTTAGCATGAGATGGGATATCAAACTCCTTCCCATTCCAATCCTGACACCCTTCCGATTGCATGACATGTGATATCTCAATGCTTCTAATATCAAACCTGAGACCCTCCCTATAGCATGAGAAGTGATATCCAAGTCCTTCCCATTCCAATCCTGAGACCCTTCCTATAGCATGAGATGTGATATCTCAATGCTTCTAATACCAAATCTGAGACCCTTCCTATAACATGAGATGGGATATCCAACTCCTTCCCATTCCAATCCTGAGACCCTTCTGATAGCAGAGGTGTGATATTTTAATGCTTATACCAAACCTGAGACCCTTCCTATGGCATGAGATGTGATATCCAACTCCTTCCCATTCCAATCCTGAGACCCTTCCCATAGCATGAGATGTGTTATCTCAATGGTTCTACCAAACCTGAGACCCTTCCTATAGCATAAGATGTGATATCCAACTCCTTCCCATTCCAATCCTGAGACCCTTCCTATAGCATGAGATGTGATATCTCAATGCTTCTAATACCAAACATGAGATCCTTCCTATAACATGAGATGTGATATCCAACTCCTTCCCATTCCAAACCTGAGACCCTTCCTATAGCATGAGATGTGATATCCAACTCCTTCCCATTCCAATCCTGAGACCCTTCCTATAGCATGATATTTGATATCTCAGTGCTTCTAATACCAAACCTGAGACCCTTCCTATAACATGAGATGTGATATCCAACTCCTTCCGATTCCAATCCCGAGACCCTTCCTATACCATGAGATGTGATATCTCAATGCTTCTAATACCAAACTTGAGACCTGTCCTATTACATGAGATGTGATATCCAAATCCTTACCATTCTAATCCTGAGACCCTTCCTATAGCATGAGATGTGATATCTCAATGCTTCTAATACCAAACCTGGACCCTTCCTATAGCATGAGATATGATATCCAACTCCTTCCCATTCCAATCCTGCGTCCCTTCCTATAGCATGATATTTGATATCTCAGTGCTTCTAATACCAAACCTGAGACCCTTCCTATAACATGAGATGTGATATCCAACTCCTTCCGATTCCAATCCCGAGACCCTTCCTATACCATGAGATGTGATATCTCAATGCTTCTAATACCAAACTTGAGACCTGTCCTATTACATGAGATGTGATATCCAAATCCTTACCATTCTAATCCTGAGACCCTTCCTATAGCATGAGATGTGATATCTCAATGTTTCTAATACCTAACTTGAGACCCCCTATAGCAAGAGATGTGATATCCAAATCCTTCCCATTCCAAACCTGAGACCTTCCCATAGCATGAGATGTGATATCCAACTCCTTCCCATTCCAATCCTGAGACCCTTCCTATAGCATGAAATGTGATTCTCAATGCTTCTAATACCAAACCTGAGACCTGTCCTGTTGCATGAGATGTGATATCCAACTCCTTCCCATTCCAATCCTGAGACCCTTCCTATAGCATGAGATGTGATATCTCAATGCTTCTACCAAACATGAGACCCTTTCTATAACATGAGATGTGATATCCAACTCCTTCCCATTCCAACCTGAGACCCTTCGTATAGCATGAGATGGGATATCTATCTCCTTCCCAATCCAATCATGAGACCCTTCCGATAGCATGAGATGTGATATCTCAATACTTCTAACAAACCTGAGACCCTTCCTATGGCATGAGATGTGATATCAAACTCCTTCCCATTCCAATCCTGAGATCCTTCCTATAGCATGAGATGTGATATCCAACTCCTTCCCATTCCAATCCTGAGATACTTCCTATACCATGAGATGTGATATCTCAATGCTTCTAATATCAATCCTGAGACCTGCCCTATAACATGAGATGTGATATCCAAATCCTTCCCCTTCCAAACCTGAGACCCTTCCTTTAGCATGAGATGGGATATCAAACTCCTTCCCATTCCAATCCTGACACCCTTCCGATTGCATGACATGTGATATCTCAATGCTTCTAATATCAAACCTGAGACCCTCCCTATAGCATGAGAAGTGATATCCAAGTCCTTCCCATTCCAATCCTGAGACCCTTCCTATAGCATGAGATGTGATATCTCAATGCTTCTAATACCAAATCTGAGACCCTTCCTATAACATGAGATGGGATATCCAACTCCTTCCCATTCCAATCCTGAGACCCTCTGATAGCAGAGGTGTGATATTTTAATGCTTATACCAAACCTGAGACCCTTCCTATGGCATGAGATGTGATATCCAACTCCTTCCCATTCCAATCCTGAGACCCTTCCCATAGCATGAGATGTGTTATCTCAATGGTTCTACCAAACCTGAGACCCTTCCTATAGCATAAGATGTGATATCCAACTCCTTCCCATTCCAATCCTGAGACCCTTCCTATAGCATGAGATGTGATATCTCGATGCTTCTAATACCAAACATGAGATCCTTCCTATAACATGAGATGTGATATCCAACTCCTTCCCATTCCAAACCTGAGACCCTTCCTATAGCATGAGATGTGATATCCAACTCCTTCCCATTCTAATCCTGAGACCCTTCCTATAGCATGAGATGTGATATCTGAATGTTTCTAATACCAAACTTGAGACCCTTCCTATAGCAAGAGATGTGATATCTCAATGCTTCTAATACCAAACCTGAGACCTGTCCTATTACATGAGATGTGATATCCAAATCCTTCCCATTCCAATCCTGAGACCCTTCCTATAGAATGAGATGTGATATCCAACTCCTTCCCATTCCAACCTGAGACCCTTCGTATAGCATGAGATGGGATATCCATCTCCTTCCCAATCCAATCATGAGACCCTTCCGATAGCATGAGATGTGATATCTCAATACTTCTAACAAACCTGAGACCCTTCCTATGGCATGAGATGTGATATCCAACTCCTTCCCATTCCAACCTGAGACCCTTCGTATAGCATGAGATGGGATATCCATCTCCTTCCCAATCCAATCATGAGACCCTTCCGATAGCATGAGATGTGATATCTCAATACTTCTAACAAACCTGAGACCCTTCCTATGGCATGAGATGTGATATCAAACTCCTTCCCATTCCAATCCTGCGTCCCTTCCTATAGCATGAGATGTGATATCTCAATGCTTCTAATACCAAACCTGAGACCTGTCCTATTACATGAGATGTGATATCCAAATCCTTACCATTCTAATCCTGAGACCCTTCCTATAGCATGAGATGTGATATCTCAATGTTTCTAATACTAAACTTGAGACCCTTCCTATAGCAAGAGATGTGATATCTCAATGCTTCTAATACCAAACCTGAGACCTGTCCTATTACATGAGATGTGATATCCAAATCTTTCCCATTCTAATCCTGAGACCCTTCCTATAGCATGAGATGTGATATCTCAATGTTTCTAATACCAGACCTGAGACCCTTCCTATAGCAAGAGATGCGATATCCAAATCCTTCCCATTCCAAACCTGAGACCCTTCCCATAGCATGAGATGTGAAATCCAACTCCTTCCCATTCCAATCCTGAGACCCTTCCTATACCATGAGATGTGATATCTCAATGCTTCTAATACCAAACCTGAGACCTGTCCTATTACATGAGATGTGATATCCAAATCCTTCCCATTCTAATCCTGAGACCCTTCCTATAGCATGAGATGTGATATCTCAATGTTTCTAATACCAAACCTGAGACCCTTCCTATAGCAAGAGATGCGATATCCAAATCCTTCCCATTCCAAACCTGAGACCCTTCCCATAGCATGAGATGTGAAATCCAACTCCTTCCCATTCCAATCCTGAGACCCTTCCTATAGCATGAGATGTGATATCTCAATGCTTCTAATACCAAACCTGAGACCTGTCCTATTGCATGAGATGTGATATCCAAATCCTTCTCATTCCAATCCTGAGACCCTTCCTATAGCATGAGATGTGATATCTCAATGTTTCTAATACCAAACCTGAGACCCTTCCTATAGCAAGAGATGTGATATCCAAATCCTTCCCATTCCAAACCTGAGACCCTTCCCATAGCATGAGAAGTGATATCCAACTCCTTCCCATTCCAATCCTGAGACCTTCCCATAGCATGAGATGTGATATCCAACTCCTTCCCATTCCAATCCTGAGACCCTTCCTATAGCATGAGATGTGATTCTCAATGCTTCTAATACCAAACCTGAGACCTGTCCTATTGCATGAGATGTGATATCCAACTCCTTCCCATTCCAATCCTGAGACCCTTCCTATAGCATGAGATGTGATATCTCAATGCATCTAATACCAAACCTGGACTCTTCCTATAGCATGAAATGTGATATCCAACTCCTTCCCATTTCAAACCTGAGACCCTTCCTATAGCATGAGATGTGATATCTCAATGCTTCTACCAAACATGAGACCCTTCCTATAACATGAGATGTGATATCCAACTCCTTCCCATTCCAACCTGAGACCCTTCGTATAGCATGAGATGGGATATCCATCTCCTTCCCAATCCAATCATGAGACCCTTCCGATAGCATGAGATGTGATATCTCTATACTTCTAACAAACCTGAGACCCTTCCTATGGCATGAGATGTGATATCAAACTCCTTCCCATTCCAATCCTGAGACCCTTCCTATAGCATGAGATGTGATATCCAACTCCTTCCCATTCCAACCTGAGACCCTTCGTATAGCATGAGATGGGATATCCATCTCCTTCCCAATCCAATCATGAGACCCTTCCGATAGCATGAGATGTGATATCTCAATACTTCTAACAAACCTGAGACCCTTCCTATGTCATGAGATGTGATATGAAACTCCTTCCCATTCCAATCCTGCGTCCCTTCCTATAGCATGAGATTTAATATCTCAGTGCTTCTAATACCAAACCTGAGACCCTTCCTATAACATGAGATGTTATATCCAACTCCTTCCGATTCCAATCCTGAGACCCTTCCTATACCATGAGATGTGATATCTCAATGCTTCTAATACCAAACCTGAGACCTGTCCTATTACATGAGATGTGATATCCAAATCCTTACCATTCTAATCCTGAGACCCTTCCTATAGCATGAGATGTGATATCTCAATGTTTCTAATACCAAACTTGAGACCCTTCCTATAGCAAGAGATGTGATATCTCAATGCTTCTAATACCAAACCTGAGACCTGTCCTATTACATGAGATGTGATATCCAAATCCTTCCCATTCCAATCCTGAGACCCTTCCTATAGCATGAGATGTGATATCCAACTCCTTCCCATTCCAACCTGAGACCCTTCGTATAGCATGAGATGGGATATCCATCTCCTTCCCAATCCAATCATGAGACCCTTCCGATAGCATGAGATGTGATATCTCAATACTTCTAACAAACCTGAGACCCTTCCTATGGCATGAGATGTGATATCAAACTCCTTCCCATTCCAATCCTGCGTCCCTTCCTATAGCATGAGATTTGATATCTCAGTGCTTCTAATACCAAACCTCAGACCCTTCCTATAACATGAGATGTTATATCCAACTCCTTCCGATTCCAATCCTGAGACCCTTCCTATACCATGAGATGTGATATCTCAATGCTTCTAATACCAAACCTGAGACCTGTCCTATTACATGAGATGTGATATCCAAATCCTTACCATTCTAATCCTGAGACCCTTCCTATAGCATGAGATGTGATATCTCAATGTTTCTAATACCAAACTTGAGACCCTTCCTATAGCAAGAGATGTGATATCTCAATGCTTCTAATACCAAACCTGAGACCTGTCCTATTACATGAGATGTGATATCCAAATCTTTCCCATTCTAATCCTGAGACCCTTCCTACAGCATGAGATGTGATATCTCAATGTTTCTAATACCAAACCTGAGACCCTTCCTATAGCAAGAGATGCGATATCCAAATCCTTCCCATTCCAAACCTGAGACCCTTCCCATAGCATGAGATGTGAAATCCAACTCCTTCCCATTCCAATCCTGAGACCCTTCCTATACCATGAGATGTGATATCTCAATGCTTCTAATACCAAACCTGAGACCTGTCCTATTACATGAGATGTGATATCCAAATCCTTCCCATTCTAATCCTGAGACCCTTCCTATAGCATGAGATGTGATATCTCAATGTTTCTAATACCAAACCTGAGACCCTTCCTATAGCAAGAGATGCGATATCCAAATCCTTCCCATTCCAAACCTGAGACCCTTCCCATAGCATGAGATGTGAAATCCAACTCCTTCCCATTCCAATCCTGAGACCCTTCCCATAGCATGAGATGTGATATCTCAATGCTTCTAATACCAAACCTGAGACCTGTCCTATTGCATGAGATGTGATATCCAAATCCTTCTCATTCCAATCCTGAGACCCTTCCTATAGCATGAGATGTGATATCTCAATGTTTCTAATACCAAACCTGAGACCCTTCCTATAGCAAGAGATGTGATATCCAAATCCTTCCCATTCCAAACCTGAGACCCTTCCCATAGCATGAGAAGTGATATCCAACTCCTTCCCATTCCAATCCTGAGACCCTTCCTATAGCATGAGATTTGATATCTCAGTGCTTCTAATACCAAACCTGAGACCCTTCCTATAACATGAGATGTTATATCCAACTCCTTCCGATTCCAATCCTGAGACCCTTCCTATACCATGAGATGTGATATCTCAATGCTTCTAATACCAAACCTGAGACCTGTCCTATTACATGAGATGTGATATCCAAATCCTTACCATTCTAATCCTGAGACCCTTCCTATAGCATGAGATGTTTTATCTCAATGTTTCTAATACCAAACTTGAGACCCTTCCTATAGCAAGAGATGTGATATCTCAATGCTTCTAATACCAAACCTGAGACCTGTCCTATTACATGAGATGTGATATCCAAATCCTTCCCATTCCAATCCTGAGACCCTTCCTATAGCATGAGATGTGATATCCAACTCCTTCCCATTCCAACCTGAGACCCTTGGTATAGCATGAGATGGGATATCCATCTCCTTCCCAATCCAATCATGAGACCCTTCCGATAGCATGAGATGTGATATCTCAATACTTCTAACAAACCTGAGACCCTTCCTATGGCATGAGATGTGATATCAAACTCCTTCCCATTCCAATCCTGCGTCCCTTCCTATAGCATGAGATTTGATATCTCAGTGCTTCTAATACCAAACCTGAGACCCTTCCTATAACATGAGATGTTATATCCAACTCCTTCCGATTCCAATCCTGAGACCCTTCCTATACCATGAGATGTGATATCTCAATGCTTCTAATACCAAACCTGAGACCTGTCCTATTACATGAGATGTGATATCCAAATCCTTACCATTCTAATCCTGAGACCCTTCCTATAGCATGAGATGTGATATCTCAATGTTTCTAATACCAAACTTGAGACCCTTCCTATAGCAAGAGATGTGATATCTCAATGCTTCTAATACCAAACCTGAGACCTGTCCTGTTACATGAGATGTGATATCCAAATCCTTCCCATTCTAATCCTGAGACCCTTCCTATAGCATGAGATGTGATATCTCAATGTTTCTAATACCAAACCTGAGACCCTTCCTATAGCAAGAGATGCGATATCCAAATCCTTCCCATTCCAAACCTGAGACCCTTCCCATAGCATGAGATGTGAAATCCAACTCCTTCCCATTCCAATCCTGAGACCCTTCCTATAGCATGAGATGTGATATCTCAATGCTTCTAATACCAAACCTGAGACCTGTCCTATTGCATGAGATGTGATATCCAAATCCTTCTCATTCCAATCCTGAGACCCTTCCTATAGCATGAGATGTGATATCTCAATGTTTCTAATACCAAACCTGAGACCCTTCCTATAGCAAGAGATGTGATATCCAAATCCTTCCCATTCCAAACCTGAGACCCTTCCCATAGCATGAGAAGTGATATCCAACTCCTTCCCATTCCAATCCTGAGACCCTTCCTATAGCATGAGATGTGATATCTCCATGCATCTAATACCAAACCTGGACTCTTCCTATAGCATGAAATGTGATATCCAACTCCTTCCCATTCCAAACCTGAGACCCTTCCTATAGCATGAGATGTGATATCTCAATGCTTCTACCAAACATGAGACCCTTCCTATAGAATGAGATGTGATATCAAACTCCTTCCCATTCCAATCCTGAGACCCTTCCGATAGCATGAGATGTGATATCTCAATGCTTCTAATACCAAACCTGAGACCCTTCCTATAACATGAGATGGGATATCCAACTCCTTCCCATTCCAATCCTGAGACCCTTCTGATAGCAGAGGTGTGATATTTTAATGCTTATACCAAACCTGAGACCCTTCCTATGGCATGATATGTGATATCCAACTCCTTCCCATTCCAATCCTGAGACCCTTCCCATAGCATGAGATGTGTTATCTCAATGGTTCTACCAAACCTGAGACCCTTCCTATAGCATAAGATGTGATATCCAACTCCTTCCCATTCCAATCCTGAGACCCTTCCTATAGCATGAGATGTGATATCTCAATGCTTCTAATACCAAACATGAGATCCTTCCTATAACATGAGATGTGATATCCAACTCCTTCCCATTCCAAACCTGAGACCCTTCCTATAGCATGAGATGTGATATCCAACTCCTTCCCATTCCAATCCTGAGACCCTTCCTATACCATGAGATGTGATATCTCAATGCTTCTAATACCAAACCTGAGACCTGTCCTATTACCTGAGATGTGATATCCAAATCCTTACCATTCTAATCCTGAGACCCTTCCTATATCATGATTTGTGATATCTCAATGCTTCTAATACCAAACCTGAGATCCTTCCTATAACATGAGATGTGATATCCAACTCCTTCCCATTCCAAACCTGAGACCCTTCCTATAGCATGAGATGTGATATCCAACTCCTTCCCATTCCAATCCTGAGACCCTTCCTATACCATGAGATGTGATATCTCAATGCTTCTAAAACCAACCCTGAGAACCATCCTATAACATAAGATGTGATTTCTAAATCCTTCCCTTTCCAAACCTGAGACCCTTCCTTTAGCATGAGATGTGATATCCAACTCCTTCCCATTCCAATCCTGAGACCCTTCCTATATCATGAGATGTGATATCTCAATGCTTCTAATACCAAACCTGGACCCTTCCTATAGCATGAGATGTTATATCCAATTTTTCCCATTCCAATCCTGCGTCCCTTCCTATAGCATGAGATTGGATATCTCAGTGCTTCTAATACCAAACCCGAGACCCTTCCTATAACATGAGATGTGATATCCAACTCCTTCCGATTCCAATCCTGAGACCCTTCCTATACCATGAGATGTGATATCTCAATGCTTCTAATACCAAACCTCAGACCTGCCCTATTACTTGAGATGTGATATCCAAATCCTTCCCATTCCAATCCTGAGACTCTTCGTATAGCATGAGATGTGATATCTCAATGTTTTTAATACCAAACCTGAGACCCTTCCTATAGCAAGAGATGTGATATCCAAATCCTTCCCATTCCAAACCTGAGACCCTTCCTATAGCATGAGATGTGATATCCAACTCCTTCCCATTCCAATCCTGAGACCCTTCCTATAGCAAGAGATGTGATATCCAAATCCTTCCCATTCCAAACCTGAGACCCTTCCTATAGCATGAGAGGTGATATCCAACTCCTTCCCATTCCAATCCTTTGACCCTTCCTATAGCATGAGATTGGATATCCAATTTTTCCCATTCCAATCCTGAGACCCTTCCTATACCATGAAATGTGATATCTCAATGCTTCTAAAACCAACCCTGAGAACCATCCTATAACATAAGATGTGATTTCTAAATCCTTCCCTTTCCAAACCTGAGACCCTTCCTTTAGCATAAGATGTGATATCCAACTCCTTCCCATTCCAATCCCGAGACCCTTCCGATATCATGAGATGTGATATCTCAATGCTTCTAATACCAAACCTGGACCCTTCCTATAGCATGAGATGTGATATCAAATTTTTCCCATTCCAATCCTGCGTCCCTTCCTATAGCATGAGATTGGATATCTCAGTGCTTCTAATACCAAACCTGAGACCCTTCCTATAACATGAGATGTGATATCCAACTCCTTCCAATTCCAATCCTGAGACCCTTCCTATAACATGAGATGTGATATCTCAATGCTTCTAATACCAAACCTGAGACCTGCCCTATTACTTGAGATGTGATATCCAAATCCTTCCCATTCCAATCCTGAGACTCTTCCTATAGCATGAGATGTGATATCTCAATGTTTTTAATACCAAACCTGAGACCCTTCCTATAGCAAGAGATGTTATATCCAAATCCTTCCCATTCCAAACCTGAGACCCTTCCTATAGCATGAGATGTGATATCCAACTCCTTCCCATTCCAATCCTGAGACCCTTCCTATAGCAAGAGATGTGATATCCAAATCCTTCCCATTCCAAACCTGAGACCCTTCCTATAGCATGAGAGGTGATATCCAACTCCTTCCCATTCCAATCCTGTGACCCTTCCTATAGCATGAGATTGGATATCCAATTTTTCCCATTCCAATCCTGCGTCCCTTCGTAAAGCATGAGATTGGATATCTCAATGTTTCGAATACCAGACCTGAGACACTTCCTTTAGCATGAGATGTGATATCCAACTCCTTCCCATTCCAATCCTGAGACCCTTCCTATATCATGAGATGTGATATCTCAATGCTTCTAATACCAAACCTGGACCCTTCCTATAGCATGAGATGTTATATCCAATTTTTCCCATTCCAATCCTGCGTCCCTTCCTATAGCATGAGATTGGATATCTCAGTGCTTCTAATACCAAACCTGAGACCCTTCCTATAACATGAGATGTGATATCCAACTCCTTCCGATTCCAATCCTGAGACCCTTCCTATACCATGAGATGTGATATCTCAATGTTTTTAATACCAAACCTGAGACCCTTCCTATAGCATGAGATGTGATATCCAACTCCTTCCCATTCCAATCCTGAGACCCTTCCTATAGCATGAGATGTGATATCTCAATGTTTTTAATACCAAACCTGAGACCCTTCCTATAGCATGAGATGTGATATCCAACTCCTTCCGATTCCAATCCTGAGACCCTTCCTATAGCATGAGATTGGATATCTCAGTGCTTCTAATACCAAACCTGAGACCCTTCCTATAACATGAGATGTGATATCCAAATCCTTCCCATTCCAATCCTGAGACTCTTCCTATAGCATGAGATGTGATATCTCAATGTTTTTAATACCAAACCTGAGACCCTTCCTATAGCATGAGATGTGATATCCAACTCCTTCCCATTCCAATCCTGAGACCCTTCCTATAGCAAGAGATGTGATATCCAAATCCTTCCCATTCCAAACCTGAGACCCTTCCTATAGAATGAGAGGTGATATCCAACTCCTTCCCATTCCAATCCTGTGACACTTCCTATAGCATGAGATTGGATATCCAATTTTTCCCAATCCAATCCTGCGTCCCTTCGTAAAGCATGAGATTGGATATCTCAATGCTTCGAATACCAGACCTGAGACACTTCCTATAACATGAAATGTGATATCCAACTCCTTCCGATTCCAATCCTGAGACCCTTCCTATACCATGAGATGTGATATCTCAATGCTTTTAATACCAAACCTGAGACCTGTCCTATTACATGAGATGTGATATCCAAATCCTTCCCATTCCAATCCTGAGACCCTTCCTATAGCATGAGATGTGATATCTCAATGCTTCTAATACCAAACCTGAGACCTGTCCTATTACATGAGATGTGATATCCAAATCCTTCCCATTCCAATCCTGAGACCCTTCCTATAGCATGAGATGTGATATCTCAATGCTTCTACCAAACATGAGACCCTTCCTATAGAATGAGATGTGATATCAAACTCCTTCCCATTCCAATCCTGAGACCCTTCCGATAGCATGAGATGTGATATCTCAATGCTTCTAATACCAAACCTGAGACCCTCCCTATAGCATAAGATATGATATCCAAGTCCTTCCCATTCCAATCCTGAGACCCTTCCTATAACATGAGATGTGATATCCAACTCCTTCCCATTCCAACCTGAGACCCTTCCTATAGCATGAGATGGGATATCCACCTCCTTCCCAATCCAATCCTGAGACCCTTCCGATAGCATGAGATGTTATCTCTCAATGCTTCTAACAAACCTGAGATCCTTCCTATGTCATGAGATGTGATATCAAACTCCTTCCAATTCCAATCCTGAGACCCTTCCTATAGCATGAGAGGTGATATCCAACTCCTTCCCATTCCAATCCCCTGACCCTTCCTATAGCATGAGATGTGATATCTTAATGCTTCTAATACCAAACCTGAGACCCACCCTATAGCATAAGATGTAATATCCAAGTCCTTCCCATTTCAATCCTGAGACCCTTCCTATAACATGTGATGTGATATCCAACTCCTTCCCATTCCAACCTGAGACACTTCCTATAGCATGAGATGTGATATCCATCACCGTCCCAATGAAATCATGAGACCCTTCCGATAGCATGAGATGTGTTATCTCAATGGTTCTACCAAACCTGAGACCCTTCCTTTAGCATGTGATGTGATATCCAACTCCTTCCCATTCCAATCCTGAGACACTTCCTGTAGCATGAGATGTGATATCTCAATGCTTCTAATACCAAACCTGGACCCTTCCTATAGCATGAGATATGATATCCAACTCCTTCCCATTCCAATCCTGCGTCCCTTCCTATAGCATGATATTTGATATCTCAGTGCTTCTAATACCAAACCTGAGACCCTTCCTATAACATGAGATGTGATATCCAACTCCTTCCGATTCCAATCCCGAGACCCTTCCTATACCATGAGATGTGATATCTCAATGCTTCTAATACCAAACTTGAGACCTGTCCTATTACATGAGATGTGATATCCAAATCCTTACCATTCTAATCCTGAGACCCTTCCTATAGCATGAGATGTGATATCTCAATGTTTCTAATACCTAACTTGAGACCCCCTATAGCAAGAGATGTGATATCCAAATCCTTCCCATTCCAAACCTGAGACCTTCCCATAGCATGAGATGTGATATCCAACTCCTTCCCATTCCAATCCTGAGACCCTTCCTATAGCATGAAATGTGATTCTCAATGCTTCTAATACCAAACCTGAGACCTGTCCTGTTGCATGAGATGTGATATCCAACTCCTTCCCATTCCAATCCTGAGACCCTTCCTATAGCATGAGATGTGATATCTCAATGCTTCTACCAAACATGAGACCCTTTCTATAACATGAGATGTGATATCCAACTCCTTCCCATTCCAACCTGAGACCCTTCGTATAGCATGAGATGGGATATCCATCTCCTTCCCAATCCAATCATGAGACCCTTCCGATAGCATGAGATGTGATATCTCAATACTTCTAACAAACCTGAGACCCTTCCTATGGCATGAGATGTGATATCAAACTCCTTCCCATTCCAATCCTGAGATCCTTCCTATAGCATGAGATGTGATATCCAACTCCTTCCCATTCCAATCCTGAGATACTTCCTATACCATGAGATGTGATATCTCAATGCTTCTAATATCAATCCTGAGACCTGCCCTATAACATGAGATGTGATATCCAAATCCTTCCCCTTCCAAACCTGAGACCCTTCCTTTAGCATGAGATGGGATATCAAACTCCTTCCCATTCCAATCCTGACACCCTTCCGATTGCATGACATGTGATATCTCAATGCTTCTAATATCAAACCTGAGACCCTCCCTATAGCATGAGAAGTGATATCCAAGTCCTTCCCATTCCAATCCTGAGACCCTTCCTATAGCATGAGATGTGATATCTCAATGCTTCTAATACCAAATCTGAGACCCTTCCTATAACATGAGATGGGATATCCAACTCCTTCCCATTCCAATCCTGAGACCCTTCTGATAGCAGAGGTGTGATATTTTAATGCTTATACCAAACCTGAGACCCTTCCTATGGCATGAGATGTGATATCCAACTCCTTCCCATTCCAATCCTGAGACCCTTCCCATAGCATGAGATGTGTTATCTCAATGGTTCTACCAAACCTGAGACCCTTCCTATAGCATAAGATGTGATATCCAACTCCTTCCCATTCCAATCCTGAGACCCTTCCTATAGCATGAGATGTGATATCTCAATGCTTCTAATACCAAACATGAGATCCTTCCTATAACATGAGATGTGATATCCAACTCCTTCCCATTCCAAACCTGAGACCCTTCCTATAGCATGAGATGTGATATCCAACTCCTTCCCATTCCAATCCTGAGACCCTTCCTATAGCATGATATTTGATATCTCAGTGCTTCTAATACCAAACCTGAGACCCTTCCTATAACATGAGATGTGATATCCAACTCCTTCCGATTCCAATCCCGAGACCCTTCCTATACCATGAGATGTGATATCTCAATGCTTCTAATACCAAACTTGAGACCTGTCCTATTACATGAGATGTGATATCCAAATCCTTACCATTCTAATCCTGAGACCCTTCCTATAGCATGAGATGTGATATCTCAATGCTTCTAATACCAAACCTGGACCCTTCCTATAGCATGAGATATGATATCCAACTCCTTCCCATTCCAATCCTGCGTCCCTTCCTATAGCATGATATTTGATATCTCAGTGCTTCTAATACCAAACCTGAGACCCTTCCTATAACATGAGATGTGATATCCAACTCCTTCCGATTCCAATCCCGAGACCCTTCCTATACCATGAGATGTGATATCTCAATGCTTCTAATACCAAACTTGAGACCTGTCCTATTACATGAGATGTGATATCCAAATCCTTACCATTCTAATCCTGAGACCCTTCCTATAGCATGAGATGTGATATCTCAATGTTTCTAATACCTAACTTGAGACCCCCTATAGCAAGAGATGTGATATCCAAATCCTTCCCATTCCAAACCTGAGACCTTCCCATAGCATGAGATGTGATATCCAACTCCTTCCCATTCCAATCCTGAGACCCTTCCTATAGCATGAAATGTGATTCTCAATGCTTCTAATACCAAACCTGAGACCTGTCCTGTTGCATGAGATGTGATATCCAACTCCTTCCCATTCCAACCTGAGACCCTTCGTATAGCATGAGATGGGATATCCATCTCCTTCCCAATCCAATCATGAGACCCTTCCGATAGCATGAGATGTGATATCTCAATACTTCTAACAAACCTGAGACCCTTCCTATGGCATGAGATGTGATATCAAACTCCTTCCCATTCCAATCCTGAGATCCTTCCTATAGCATGAGATGTGATATCCAACTCCTTCCCATTCCAATCCTGAGATACTTCCTATACCATGAGATGTGATATCTCAATGCTTCTAATATCAATCCTGAGACCTGCCCTATAACATGAGATGTGATATCCAAATCCTTCCCCTTCCAAACCTGAGACCCTTCCTTTAGCATGAGATGGGATATCAAACTCCTTCCCATTCCAATCCTGACACCCTTCCGATTGCATGACATGTGATATCTCAATGCTTCTAATATCAAACCTGAGACCCTCCCTATAGCATGAGAAGTGATATCCAAGTCCTTCCCATTCCAATCCTGAGACCCTTCCTATAGCATGAGATGTGATATCTCAATGCTTCTAATACCAAATCTGAGACCCTTCCTATAACATGAGATGGGATATCCAACTCCTTCCCATTCCAATCCTGAGACCCTCTGATAGCAGAGGTGTGATATTTTAATGCTTATACCAAACCTGAGACCCTTCCTATGGCATGAGATGTGATATCCAACTCCTTCCCATTCCAATCCTGAGACCCTTCCCATAGCATGAGATGTGTTATCTCAATGGTTCTACCAAACCTGAGACCCTTCCTATAGCATAAGATGTGATATCCAACTCCTTCCCATTCCAATCCTGAGACCCTTCCTATAGCATGAGATGTGATATCTCGATGCTTCTAATACCAAACATGAGATCCTTCCTATAACATGAGATGTGATATCCAACTCCTTCCCATTCCAAACCTGAGACCCTTCCTATAGCATGAGATGTGATATCCAACTCCTTCCCATTCCAATCCTGCGTCCCTTCCTATAGCATGATATTTGATATCTCAGTGCTTCTAATACCAAACCTGAGACCCTTCCTATAACATGAGATGTGATATCCAACTCCTTCCGATTCCAATCCCGAGACCCTTCCTATACCATGAGATGTGATATCTCAATGCTTCTAATACCAAACTTGAGACCTGTCCTATTACATGAGATGTGATATCCAAATCCTTACCATTCTAATCCTGAGACCCTTCCTATAGCATGAGATGTGATATCTCAATGTTTCTAATACCTAACTTGAGACCCCCTATAGCAAGAGATGTGATATCCAAATCCTTCCCATTCCAAACCTGAGACCTTCCCATAGCATGAGATGTGATATCCAACTCCTTCCCATTCCAATCCTGAGACCCTTCCTATAGCATGAAATGTGATTCTCAATGCTTCTAATACCAAACCTGAGACCTGTCCTGTTGCATGAGATGTGATATCCAACTCCTTCCCATTCCAATCCTGAGACCCTTCCTATAGCATGAGATGTGATATCTCAATGCTTCTACCAAACATGAGACCCTTTCTATAACATGAGATGTGATATCCAACTCCTTCCCATTCCAACCTGAGACCCTTCGTATAGCATGAGATGGGATATCCATCTCCTTCCCAATCCAATCATGAGACCCTTCCGATAGCATGAGATGTGATATCTCAATACTTCTAACAAACCTGAGACCCTTCCTATGGCATGAGATGTGATATCAAACTCCTTCCCATTCCAATCCTGAGATCCTTCCTATAGCATGAGATGTGATATCCAACTCCTTCCAATTCCAATCCTGAGATACTTCCTATACCATGAGATGTGATATCTCAATGCTTCTAATATCAATCCTGAGACCTGCCCTATAACATGAGATGTGATATCCAAATCCTTCCCCTTCCAAACCTGAGACCCTTCCTTTAGCATGAGATGGGATATCAAACTCCTTCCCATTCCAATCCTGACACCCTTCCGATTGCATGACATGTGATATCTCAATGCTTCTAATATCAAACCTGAGACCCTCCCTATAGCATGAGAAGTGATATCCAAGTCCTTCCCATTCCAATTCTGAGACCCTTCCTATAGCATGAGATGTGATATCTCAATGCTTCTAATACCAAATCTGAGACCCTTCCTATAACATGAGATGGGATATCCAACTCCTTCCCATTCCAATCCTGAGACCCTTCTGATAGCAGAGGTGTGATATTTTAATGCTTATACCAAACCTGAGACCCTTCCTATGGCATGAGATGTGATATCCAACTCCTTCCCATTCCAATCCTGAGACCCTTCCCATAGCATGAGATGTGTTATCTCAATGGTTCTACCAAACCTGAGACCCTTCCTATAGCATAAGATGTGATATCCAACTCCTTCCCATTCCAATCCTGAGACCCTTCCTATAGCATGAGATGTGATATCTCAATGCTTCTAATACCAAACATGAGATCCTTCCTATAACATGAGATGTGATATCCAACTCCTTCCCATTCCAAACCTGAGACCCTTCCTATAGCATGAGATGTGATATCCAACTCCTTCCCATTCCAATCCTGAGACCCTTCCTATACCATGAGATGTGATATCTCAATGCTTCTAAAACCAACCCTGAGAACCATCCTATAACATGAGATGTGATATCTAAATCCTTCCCTTTCCAAACCTGAGACCCTTCCTTTAGCATGTGATGTGATATCCAACTCCTTCCCATTCCAATCCTGAGACCCTTCCTATAGCATGAGATGTGATATCTCAATACTTCTAATACCAAACCTGGACCCTTCCTATAGCATGAGATATGATATCCAACTATTTCCCATTCCAATCCTGCGTCCCTTCCTATAGCATGAGATTTGATATCTCAGTGCTTCTAATACCAAACCTGAGACCCTTCCTATAACATGTGATATCCAACTCCTTCCGATTCCAATCCTGAGACCCTTCCTATACCATGAGATGTGATATCTCAATGCTTCTAATACCAAACCTGAGACCTGTCCTATTACCTGAGATGTGATATCCAAATCCTTACCATTCTAATCCTGAGACCCTTCCTATATCATGATTTGTGATATCTCAATGCTTCTAATACCAAACCTGAGATCCTTCCTATAACATGAGATGTGATATCCAACTCCTTCCCATTCCAAACCTGAGACCCTTCCTATAGCATGAGATGTGATATCCAACTCCTTCCCATTCCAATCCTGAGACCCTTCCTATACCATGAGATGTGATATCTCAATGCTTCTAAAACCAACCCTGAGAACCATCCTATAACATAAGATGTGATTTCTAAATCCTTCCCTTTCCAAACCTGAGACCCTTCCTTTAGCATGAGATGTGATATCCAACTCCTTCCCATTCCAATCCTGAGACCCTTCCTATATCATGAGATGTGATATCTCAATGCTTCTAATACCAAACCTGGACCCTTCCTATAGCATGAGATGTTATATCCAATTTTTCCCATTCCAATCCTGCGTCCCTTCCTATAGCATGAGATTGGATATCTCAGTGCTTCTAATACCAAACCCGAGACCCTTCCTATAACATGAGATGTGATATCCAACTCCTTCCGATTCCAATCCTGAGACCCTTCCTATACCATGAGATGTGATATCTCAATGCTTCTAATACCAAACCTCAGACCTGCCCTATTACTTGAGATGTGATATCCAAATCCTTCCCATTCCAATCCTGAGACTCTTCGTATAGCATGAGATGTGATATCTCAATGTTTTTAATACCAAACCTGAGACCCTTCCTATAGCAAGAGATGTGATATCCAAATCCTTCCCATTCCAAACCTGAGACCCTTCCTATAGCATGAGATGTGATATCCAACTCCTTCCCATTCCAATCCTGAGACCCTTCCTATAGCAAGAGATGTGATATCCAAATCCTTCCCATTCCAAACCTGAGACCCTTCCTATAGCATGAGAGGTGATATCCAACTCCTTCCCATTCCAATCCTGTGACCCTTCCTATAGCATGAGATTGGATATCCAATTTTTCCCATTCCAATCCTGAGACCCTTCCTATACCATGAAATGTGATATCTCAATGCTTCTAAAACCAACCCTGAGAACCATCCTATAACATAAGATGTGATTTCTAAATCCTTCCCTTTCCAAACCTGAGACCCTTCCTTTAGCATAAGATGTGATATCCAACTCCTTCCCATTCCAATCCCGAGACCCTTCCGATATCATGAGATGTGATATCTCAATGCTTCTAATACCAAACCTGGACCCTTCCTATAGCATGAGATGTGATATCAAATTTTTCCCATTCCAATCCTGCGTCCCTTCCTATAGCATGAGATTGGATATCTCAGTGCTTCTAATACCAAACCTGAGACCCTTCCTATAACATGAGATGTGATATCCAACTCCTTCCAATTCCAATCCTGAGACCCTTCCTATACCATGAGATGTGATATCTCAATGCTTCTAATACCAAACCTGAGACCTGCCCTATTACTTGAGATGTGATATCCAAATCCTTCCCATTCCAATCCTGAGACTCTTCCTATAGCATGAGATGTGATATCTCAATGTTTTTAATACCAAACCTGAGACCCTTCCTATAGCAAGAGATGTTATATCCAAATCCTTCCCATTCCAAACCTGAGACCCTTCCTATAGCATGAGATGTGATATCCAACTCCTTCCCATTCCAATCCTGAGACCCTTCCTATAGCAAGAGATGTGATATCCAAATCCTTCCCATTCCAAACCTGAGACCCTTCCTATAGCATGAGAGGTGATATCCAACTCCTTCCCATTCCAATCCTGTGACCCTTCCTATAGCATGAGATTGGATATCCAATTCTTCCCATTCCAATCCTGCGTCCCTTCGTAAAGCATGAGATTGGATATCTCAATGTTTCGAATACCAGACCTGAGACACTTCCTTTAGCATGAGATGTGATATCCAACTCCTTCCCATTCCAATCCTGAGACCCTTCCTATATCATGAGATGTGATATCTCAATGCTTCTAATACCAAACCTGGACCCTTCCTATAGCATGAGATGTTATATCCAATTTTTCCCATTCCAATCCTGCGTCCCTTCCTATAGCATGAGATTGGATATCTCAGTGCTTCTAATACCAAACCTGAGACCCTTCCTATAACATGAGATGTGATATCCAACTCCTTCCGATTCCAATCCTGAGACCCTTCCTATACCATGAGATGTGATATCTCAATGTTTTTAATACCAAACCTGAGACCCTTCCTATAGCATGAGATGTGATATCCAACTCCTTTCCATTCCAATCCTGAGACCCTTCCTATAGCATGAGATGTGATATCTCAATGTTTTTAATACCAAACCTGAGACCCTTCCTATAGCATGAGATGTGATATCCAACTCCTTCCGATTCCAATCCTGAGACCCTTCCTATAGCATGAGATTGGATATCTCAGTGCTTCTAATACCAAACCTGAGACCCTTCCTATAACATGAGATGTGATATCCAAATCCTTCCCATTCCAATCCTGAGACTCTTCCTATAGCATGAGATGTGATATCTCAATGTTTTTAATACCAAACCTGAGACCCTTCCTATAGCATGAGATGTGATATCCAACTCCTTCCCATTCCAATCCTGAGACCCTTCCTATAGCAAGAGATGTGATATCCAAATCCTTCCCATTCCAAACCTGAGACCCTTCCTATAGAATGAGAGGTGATATCCAACTCCTTCCCATTCCAATCCTGTGACCCTTCCTATAGCATGAGATTGGATATCCAATTTTTCCCAATCCAATTCTGCGTCCCTTCGTAAAACATGAGATTGGATATCTCAATGCTTCGAATACCAGACCTGAGACACTTCCTATAACATGAAATGTGATATCCAACTCCTTCCGATTCCAATCCTGAGACCCTTCCTATACCATGAGATGTGATATCTCAATGCTTTTAATACCAAACCTGAGACCTGTCCTATTACATGAGATGTGATATCCAAATCCTTCCCATTCCAATCCTGAGACCCTTCCTATAGCATGAGATGTGATATCTCAATGCTTCTAATACCAAACCTGAGACCTGTCCTATTACATGAGATGTGATATCCAAATCCTTCCCATTCCAATCCTGAGACCCTTCCTATAGCATGAGATGTGATATCTCAACGTTTCTAATACCAAACCGGAGACCCTTCCTATAGCAAGAGATATGATATCCAAATCCTTCCCATTCCAAACCTGAGACCATTCCCATAGATGAGATGTGATATCCAACTTCTTCCCATTCCAATCCTGAGACCCTTCCTATAGCATGAGATGTGATATCTCAATGCATCTAATACCAAACCTGGACTCTTCCTATAGCATGAAATGTGATATCCAATTCCTTCCCATTCCAAACCTGAGACCCTTCCTATCGCATGAGATGTGATATCTCAATGCTTCTACCAAATATGAGACCCTTCCTATAGCATGAGATGTGATATCCAACTCCTTCCCATTCCAATCCGGAGACCCTTCCGATAGCATGAGATGTGATATCTCAATGCTTCTAATACCAAACCTGAGACCCTCCCTATAGCATAAGATATGATATCCAAGTCCTTCCCATTCCAATCCTGAGACCTTTCCTATAACATGAGATGTGATATCCAACTCCTTCCCATTCCAACCTGAGACCCTTCCTATAGCATGAGATGGGATATCCAACTCCTTCCCAATCCAATCCTGAGACCCTTCCGATAGCATGAGATGTTATCTCTCAATGCTTCTAACAAACCTGAGACCCTTCCTATATCATGAGATGTGATATCAAACTCCTTCCCATTCCAATCCTGAGACCCTTCCTATAGCATGAGATGTGATATCCAACTTCTTCCCTTTCCAATCCTGAGACCCTTCCTATACCATGAGATGTGATATCTCAATGCTTCTAATACCAATCCTGAGACCCGCCCTATAACATAAGATGTGATATCCAAATCCTTCCCCTTCTAAACCTGAGACCCTTCCTTTAGCATGAGATGTGATATCCAACTCCTTCCCATTCCAATCCTGAGACCCTTCCGATAGCATGAGATGTGATATCTCAGTGCTTCTAATATCAAACCTGAGACCCTCCCTATAGCATGAGATGTGATATCCAAGTCCTTCCCATTCCAATCCTGAGACCCTTCCTATAGCATGAGATGTGATATCTCAATGCTTCTAATACCAAACCTGAGACCCTTCCTATAACATGAGATGGGATATCCAACTCCTTCCCATTCCAATCCTGAGACCCTTCCGATAGCAGAGGTGTGATATCTCAATGCTTATACCAAACCTGAGACCCTTCCTATGGCATGAGATGTGATATCCAACTCCTTCCCATTCCAATCCTGAGACCCTTCCTATACCATGAGATGTAATATCTCAATGCTTCTAAAACCAACCCTGAGAACCATCCTATAACATAAGATGTGATATCCAACTCCTTCCCATTCAAACCTGATGTTAGGAAAGATTTCATAATTGTAGGGAATTTTCCTTCCATGTGGCAACCCCTAAACTTTTTGCTGTTGTTATTCACCTTGTTTTTGACTTTGCCAGAGAAGTGCAGCCTTCTGCCGCACTCCTCTGGGCTTTCGCTCCTTTCTTACGGGGAAACTGACATGCCCTTAAGACAGTCAGTACCGGGGAACGCTGTTTCCCGTAGTTTCTTTTATCGTGTTGCGGCTTTAGTGCAACATGACACAAGAGGGCACTGTAAGCTAAGTTACAGCTCTCTTGGGTCTCTAGCCTTCTACAGGCCCTAGATACTCTTTTAGGAATGTATTTGATCGGTGCAAGTCATTCAGGGACTGGAATGGTGGCAGCGATCGTTTTGTTTATTTTGAGCTCCTTTTGGCGTTCTGAGCACGTTTTTCGCACTGAACCCAAAATGGTGGCCTGGCTCCCAAAATGGCCAGTCCACAAGGCTCCTTTGTCCTGTCCACTGACCGTCTTGCTCCCTTCACCTTCCCCAGGTCGGGCGACCCGGGGCCTTCCTTATTTGGGCATGTACTTTCCCGCGAAACGTGGTTGCTTTCGCGGGCTTCTACATGTCGTTTGTGTGCCTCCAGGGTGTGGGCTGGGATGTCTGGTCCCAATACACATCCTGGGTGCCAGAGAGTCTAGGGTGGTGTGAATGCCTGGGACCACCGTGGTCCGTGATTGGTCCACGTATGGTGTGTGTGTTGATGAGCGGATCTCCCATTGGCTCCCCTCCGTTTTGGCGCGAAGGGAACCGTGGATAAGAGGGGGCTGGAAACACCACTACCATGTCGATCTCCTGAGTTCTCACGAACGAAGGAATACAGGAGCCAAGTATCCTGCAACCAAGAGGCTGGACCGAGGAATCGCTGGTGACCCGCTGAAGGAATCCTCCTTTGCACTGCTGTCGTCCTGTGAAACCCTTTCCTCCTTTGATCGAACCAGAAGGCCTGTACTGGTGCTTCAACCTTTGGAATAGCAGGAACAGCTATTCCCGGCGACTTCATCAACTCCTGCCAAGTAAGCCTTCGGAAGTGTCTCTGGGCCATCCAGTTGACTGACCAGCTTACAAGGGAGTCCTGCTCTGTAACTGCCGCCAGGTTGTGTTGTATTTCGAGTCTTGGTCACTCTCCCACGCTTCGTACGCTTGGCGTCCCCAGGTCTGAAGGGAGGAGTGTACATTTGGCTCGAATACACACGGCCGCTCCGTTGTCCTGCTGCGGCAACAAAACTGTGCTGGTTTCGTCGATTGGGACGTCTTTTTGCTCTACACGACTACGAGGCGTTCCCTGCTCTTCTGAACCTGCCAGCTGCTGAAACTAACGTGGAGAAGCCTGGGTCTGCTTGCTTCGGGGACCGGTGAGTAGTTTAGCTAGGATCTGGTCGCCCTCCTGCAGTATCCCATTGCTTTTCCCTGCTGTGTAAAAACAGCACCCTTTTGGCCGTACTCGCGCTCTGCTTCTGCCCGCTGTGGAGGCTGCGCTTGAGTTGCGGAACCTGTTCTCCTTCTGCTGTGCACTAACCCGAACTGCCTGACTTCCTCCGAAGAGCTTCCCCTTTTGCCCGTTGGCACCGGCGTGGCAGGTACTTTGAGCACAAGGCTCCACTCTTCGCAGGGCTCGGACTTCCTTCTAGTTAGGTGCCTCTGAAGGCGAACTGAGTCTAAAACGTTATCGCACTGCCTGTTTTCCTTTCCTTTCAGGTGGACTACATATTTCGTGCTTTAAACGCTTGCGACTGTGTATTTGTATATATATTGTGTTGATATGGTATGTGTTGGTTTAATATTGTGATATTGTGATTTTCTCGCTACGGTCGTTGTTTTAAAGGCCTTAAAATAAATGTGTATCTATTTTTGATATAACAACTGTTTGGAGTAGTTTGTAAGCGCTCTTGCTTTGTGTGCTCACTGCGGGCTTTCAGTCACCCTCACCCCTCTTGAGACCTAGTCTTGACCGCCGCGATCGCTACCTTGATTGGTCTGGCTTGTCCAGAGGTTACCCTGTTCCAAGTAATTAGGTTGGCCTTCTGAACTTCTGCGCCACCAGGACAGAGTTCAGAAATCCGTCTTAACAAATTGGTGTACAGCGGTGGGATACGACTGAAGGTATCCAGTGTTGCGCTCGAACTAGGGCATTTCAGGTTATTCCAACCAGTACCCGTAGTGGATTGTTGTAATATAACTTTAAAAAGGCCATAGTCCTATCAAACAGTATGGAAACAAATACGTTGTTAACTTTAAATGCTTCCAAATCAGAAACGCTGAAAAAGATGTGTGCGGAGAGAGGTGTTTCCTCTCAAGGCACTAAATTGGAAATGATCCAAAGAATCGTGGCGTGGCAAGAAGCGCAGCTTGACGCTATAACTTCTGAGGACAGTGCGGAAGGTGGTGGGGCTGCTCTCACTGGTAGAACCGACGGTTCTGCCGCCGCACTGATCCATCGCGACCACGAGGACAGGGAGGACGAGCTGTCTAATGTTTCCTCTGCCAGTGCTGATGGGGAGGCTATGCTTGAATTCAAGAAGCAAGAGCTGCGGTTTAGGCAGCAGGAGCTTGAATTCAGCATAGCCAAACTAAAAATCGAACAGGCAGAAAAACAGAAAGACAGGGATCACCAGTTGGAACTGGCAAAGCTTCAGGTTGCAAATGGGTCCAAGGGTCCTGGACATGGGTCTGGGGCTTCCTCTCATCCACGGTTTCCGAAAGATCTGCTCAGTGTGTATGAAGAAAGGAATGACATTATGGACTGGCTGAATGCGTTTGAGTATGCATGCGAGGTTCAAGAAGTTGACAATGCTGATAAGATTGCGTGGTTGCTCAGTAGACTGCCCCATTCTGGCTGTAGTGCCATTATGGAAATGTCGAAGGCTGAGCGGGCTGATTTCGCAATGTTAAAGCAAACTCTCATTTTAAAGTTTGGGAAGACTCCGGCCCAATATTTAAAGCGTTTTCGAGAGTATAAGAAAAAGGAAGGTGGTACTTGGGTATCTTATGTCGCTGAATCTTTGAAAAACTTAACTGGCTGGGTCGAAGGTTATAAGGTTTCTACCTTCGAAGGCATTATAAATCTTGTCATGCTGGAACATATTTTTGCTTCTTCTTCCCCGGAGCTTAAGCAGCATTTGGCCGATTCGAAGGAGATAGATCCTAAGAAGCTGGCCATTGCAGCAGACTTATGGGTGTCACATCGAGTGTCCCATAAGGACAAAACTCATCCTGGTAAGCAGGAGGAAGGGAAAAAGTCCAAAGATATGGAGGGTGGGGAATCTGCTAAATCTTCTTCCCATAAGGGCCACAAAAAGAAAAACAAGGGTAAGACACAAGAGAACTCCCAGGGTAGTGGAGGTCCGCCTCCAAAACAGAACTCTGGTTATAATAAGCCTCCCTACGTAAACAGACCCAATGGGGCTTGTTTTTCTTGTGGAGCAACTGACCATGTGAAGGGGGATCCCCGGTGTAAGGTTAGACCTTTGGGGGTCCACTCCGCTAATCTGGCCTTCTCCTCCTACGAGGAAGAAGAGATTACAGGAGCATCCTTCTCCTCAGACTCGTTTCCCAGCGGGATAGAGGCTGAGGTAGTTTTAGTGTCCCTGGGTTCCTGGGAGCCTAAAGTCGCTGAGGCTTATGCTAGGATTCCGGATAATACCAAGCACTACTTTAAAGACAGTGTGCTGATCAATGGAGTGGATACTCCAGCTCTTAGGGATAGTGGGTGCAGTCGCACTGTAGTGGATTCTACCTTGGTAGACTCAGAGGAAGTTGCCAGAGCTACTCTGATGCCCACTAAGTTGGCTGACGGCCCCCTCCGTATGTTTCCCGTGATCCCTGTAAATCTTACTTTAAATGGTACAGCAGTCAGGATTCCAGTGAGCATTCAGAGAAACGTCCCGGGAAAGGTCTTGTTGGGTGTTAAGACGGATTTCTGAACTCTGTCCTGGTGGCGCAGAAGTTCAGAAGGCCAACCTAATTACTTGGAACAGGGTAACCTCTGGACAAGCCAGACCAATCAAGGTAGCGATCGCGGCGGTCAAGACTAGGTCTCAAGAGGGGTGAGGGTGACTGAAAGCCCGCAATGAGCACACAAAGCAAGAGCGCTTACAAACTACTCCAAACAGTTGTTTATATCAAAAATAGATACACATTTATTATAAGGCCTTGAAACTAATAACCACAGTAAAAGCAGCAATATACAACGATATTAAACCAACACATACACTATCCACCCAATATATATACAGAATACACAGTTTCACAGCATTAGCAACACGAAATATGTTATCCACCTGCAGGGGAAGGAAAACAGGCAGTGCGAACCAATGCGTGTGATATGTCCGCCTTCTGAGGCCCCTAACTAGATGGTAGTCCAATCCCTACGAAGAGTGGAGCCTAGCGCTCAAAAGTACCTGCACACGCCGGTGCCAATGGGCAGAAGGTGAAGCTCTTCGGAGGACGTTGAACAGCTCTGTAGGGAGCTCTAATGAAGGAGAACACGGTCCGCGACTCTAGCGCAGCCTCCACTGTGAGGCAGAAGCAGGGCGCGAGTACGGACAAGGGGTGCTGTATTTACAGCGGGGAAAAGCAAGGGGCACTGCAGGAGGGCGACCAGATCCTAGCTAATCTACTCACCGGTCCCCGAAGCAAGCAGGCCCGAGCTTCTCCTCGATAGATGCAGCTTCTGGCAGGTTCTGAAGAGCAGGGAACGTCTCGTCGTCGTGCAGAGTAAAAAGACGTCCCGATCGAAGAAACAAGCACAGTTTTGTCGCCACAGCAGGGCAACGGAACGGCCGGGTGTATTCAAGCCAAACGAGCACTGCTCACCTCTAGCTTAGGGTTGCTAAGCAAACGAAGCGTGTGAGCGTGCCCCGGACTCAGAATACCACCCAACCTGTCGGCGATTACAGAGCAGGACTCCTTAGTAAGCTGGTCAGTCAACTGGATGGCCCAGAGACACTTCCGAAGGCTTACGGCAGGAGTTGATGAAGGTGCCGGGAATAGCTGGTCCTGCTATTCCAATAGGTCGAAGCGCCAGTACAGGCCTTCTTGTTCGATCTTAGGTGGAAAGGGCTTCACCGGACGACAGCAATGAGGAGCAGAAGTTCTTCAGGGGGTCACCAGCGATTCCTCGGTCCAGCCTCGTGTTCGCAGGATACTTGGCTCCTGTATCCCTGGGTTCGTAAGAACTCAGGAGATCGACCTGGTAGTGGTGTTTCCAGCTCCCTCTTATCCACGGTTCCCTTCGCGCCAAAACGGAGGGGAGCCAATGGGAGATCCGCTCATCAACACACATACCATACGTGGACCAATCACGGACCACGGTGGTCCCAGGCATTCACACCACCCTAGACTCTCTGGCACCCAGGATGTGTATTGGGACCAGACAGCCCAGCCCACATCCTGGGGGCACTCAAACGACATGTAGAAGCCCGCGAAAGCAACCGTGTTTCGCGGGAAACTACATGCCCAAATAAGGAAGGCCCCGGGTCGCCTGACCTGGGGGAAGGTAAAGGGAGCAAGACGGACAGTGGACGAGACAAAGGAGCCTCGTGGTCCGGCCATTTTGGGTAGCCGGGCCACCCTTTTGTGTTCGCGGCAAAAAGGTGCTCGGAACGGCAAAAGGAGCTCAAAATAAACCAAATGATCGCTGCCACCAGCCCAGTCCCTGAATGACTTGCACCGATCCAAAAACCATCCTACAAGAGTGTCTAGGGTCTGTAGAAGGCTAGAGACCCAAGAGAGCTGTAACTTAGCTTACAGTGCCCTCTTGTGTCGTGTTGCACTAAAATGGCGACACGATAAAAGAAACTACGGGAAACAGCGTTCCCCGGTACTGACTGTCTTAAGGGCATGTCAGTTTCCCCGTAAGAAAGGAGCGAAAGCCCAGAGGAGTACGGCAGAAGGCTGCACTTCTCTGGCAAAGTCAAGAAAACAGGTTGAAAACAATAGCAAAAAGTTTAGGGGTTGCCACATGGAAGGAAAGTTCCCTACAATAACGAAATCTTTCCTAACACTCGCCCCTCCCAGACTATGGACAGGGGGAACTAATCCACCCCTGGATGAGTCTCTTGTTCAGGTCGGTAAAACATTCTGGACAACCCATCAGCATTGCTATGTTGGACACCTGGCCTATGCTCAATAGTGAAGTCGAAGCCTTGTAGACTTATGGACCACCTAAGCAACTTTGGATTCTCCCCCTTCATGTTCATTAGCCACTTTAACGGCTTATGGTCAGTCTGCACAGTGAAGTGGGTCCCATAGAGGTAGGGCCGCAGCTTCCTTAGGGCCCACACAACAGAGAAACATTCTTTCTCTACCGTGGACCATCTGAGCTCTCTGTCCTTAAGCTGGCGACTAATAAAACCGATAGGGTGTTCCTTACCCTTCTCATCTACTTGTGATAGTACAGCTCCTATCCCAGTGTCAGAGGCATCCGTCTGCACGATAAAAGGTCTTTGATAATCAGGGGCCCTGAGCACAGGGGCCTGGCACAAGGAGTCTTTCAAGCCATTGAAGGCCTTCTCACACTCGTCAGTCCAAGTTACCTTCTTGGGTTTCTTCGGAGTTGTGAGGGCAGTCAGAGGAGCAGCTATGGTGCCATAGTCTGCTACAAAATTGCGGTAATAACCCGTGAGTCCTAAGAAGGCTCTCACTTGGGTTTGCGTAGTGGGGGTAGGCCAGTCTTGTACCGCTGGTACCTTACTGGATAGAGGCTGTCTCCTCCCTCCACCTACTTCATGTCCAAGGCAAACCACTGAGCCTTGTCCATTTTGGTGAGGGGCCACTCGGACACCCTCAAAAGAGCTTTCTGAAGGACTGCTTTGGAACAGGTCAGGGAGAGGTTCAGACTCCTCTTCCTCAACGTCTGAAGCCAATAGCAGTGCTGCGATTTCGCCGCTTGGGACGAAAGCCTTCAGCCTATTCACGTGAAACACTTTTAGAGCCTGTCCAGGCCTTCCAAGGTCCACTGAATAGCTAACCTCACCCAGGGGCTCCACCACTGGGTAAGGGCCTGACCATTTGTCCTGTAAAGCTCGAGGCCTTATGGGATTCACGATCAGGACTTGCTGGCCATGTGTAAAGTTGATGAGGGAAGCTTTCTGGTCGTACCAATGTTTCACCAGCGCTTGCCCTGCCTTCAATTTAGCACTAGCCAAGCCCATCAGAAGTACCATCCGTTTTCTGAGCCCTAGCACATAATCAACTACATTGGTAGTAACAGGGGGAGTGGGCATCTCCCATCCCTCCTTGACAATGGCTAAGGGTCCCCGTACGGGATGACCGAACAGAAGTTCGAAGGGGCTGAAGCCAACACCCTCCTGTGGTACCTCTCGGTAGGCAAACAGTAAGCATGAAACAAGAAGATCCCATTCTCTTCTCTGAGGCTCCTCCAGAGCCCCAATCATGCTCGTTAACGTCCTGTTGAAACGCCCCCCCAGACCATCGGTCTGGGGGCGGTATGCAGAAGAGAACCTGTAGGTGACCCCACATTCTTTCCACATAGCCTGCCTATACTTCGACATAAAGTTGCTGCCATGATCCGACACAACTTCTTTAGGGAAGCCAACCCTAGTAAACATGCCGAGTAAAGCTTCTGCAACTGGCTTGGCAGTTACAGTTGTAAATGGGACGGCCTCAGGATACCTGGTTGCATGGTCGACCAGCACCAGGATAAACCTATTGCCTGAGGATGTTTGCGGGTCAAGGGGACCAACCATGTCGATCCCTACCCTTTCAAATGGTACCCCCACAACTGGGAGCGGTACCAACGGAGCTTGGATTGTCGCACCAACCTTACCAGACAACTGGCAGGCGGCACAACTCCTGCAGTGACTTTCTACTTGCTCCCCCATCTTGGGCCAGTAGAAGTGCATGGATAATCTTTGCTTGGTCCTCCTCATACCAAGGTGACCAGCAAGGTGAACGACATGCGCCAACTGCAGGAGGAAGGGCCTAACAGCAAGGGAAACCACCAACCTCCTATGGTCTCCTTCTGTAGACTCTGTGGGCTCACTATAAAGGAGTCCACCTTCCTGGTAAATCCTTTGCAACCCAGGAGGTTCACCCTCAAGCTGGGAGCAGGCCTGTCTCCTTAGGCCTTCCAGAGATGGGCACTCACGTTGGCCCTTACTGAAGTCGTCCCTATCAGGACCTCCTTCAACTAACAAGTCTTTTAGTTCAGGATGGTCGTTGGGGTCGAACACTTCAGGCATCGCCACCTCCTCGTCAGGCTCGGGCGATTGACCAACTCCCTCCACCGCAGTGGTAGGCGAGCTCGGGGGAATATTCTCTTTCCCCCGTCGGGACTTGTTGACTCCTTTCGCCTTGGGTTTCCCCTTCGGCTGGGGCGGCGTATTGGACTTGGCCAATGCTGCCCGTGCTTGAGACCGTGTGTAGGGTCTTTCGGCAGTGTCTCCTACGAGCCCTAGAGCTCTGAGATCATTGCCCAACAAGACCTTTCCCGGGACGTTTCTCTGAATGCTCACTGGAATCCTAACTGCTGTACCATTTAAAGTTAGATTAACAGGGATCACGGGAAACATACGGAGGGGGCCGTCAGCCAACTTAGTGGGCATCAGAGTAGCTCTGGCAACTTCCTCTGAGTCTACCAAGGTAGAATCCACTACAGTTCGACTGCACCCACTATCCCTAAGAGCTGGAGTATTCACTCCATTGATCAGCACACTGTCTTTAAAGTAGTGCTTGGTATTATCCGGAATCCTAGCATACGCCTCTGCGACTTTAGGCTCCCAGGAACCCAGGGACACTAAAACTACCTCAGCCTCGATCCCGCTGGGAAACGAGTCTGAGGAGAAGGATGCTCCTGTAATCTCTTCTTCCTCGTAGGAGGAGAAGGCCAGATTAGCGGAGTGGACCCCCAAAGGTTTAACCTTACAACGGGGATCCCCCTTCACATGGTCAGTTGCTCCACAAGAAAAACAAGCCCCATTGGGTCTGTTTACGTAGGGAGGCTTATTATAACCAGAGTTCTGTTTCGGAGGCGAACCTCCACTACCCTGTGAGTTCTCGTATGGCTTACCCTTATTTTTCTTTTTGTGGCCCTTATGGGAAGAAGATTTAGCAGATTCCCCACCCTCCACATCTTTGGACTTTTTCCCTTCCTCCTGCTTACCAGGATGAGTTTTGTCCTTATGGGACACTCGATGTGACACCCATAAGTCTGCTGCAATGGCCAGCTTCTTAGGATCTATCTCCTTCGAATCGGCCAAATGCTGCTTAAGCTCCGGGGAAGAAGAAGCAAAAATGTGTTCCAGCATGACCAGATTGATCATGCCTTCGAAGGTAGAAACCTTATAACCTTCAACCCAGCCAGTTAAGTTTTTCAGGGACTCAGCTACATACGACACCCAAGTACCACCTTCCTTTTTCTTATACTCTCTAAACCTTTTCAAATATTGGGTCGGAGTCTTCCCAAACTTTAAAATGAGAGTCTGCTTCAACATTGCAAAATCAGCGCGCTCAGCCTTCGACATTTCCATAATGGCACTGCAACCAGAATGGGGCAGTCTGCTGAGTAACCATGCAATCTTATCCGCATTATCAACCTCTTGAACCTCGCATGCATACTCAAACGCATTTAACCAGTCCATAATGTCATTTCGTTCCTCATACACACTGAGCAGATCTTTTGGAAACCGTGGATGAGAGGAAGCCCCAGAACCATGTCCAGGACCCTTGGACCCATTTGCGAACTGAAGCTTGGCCAGTTCCAACTGGTGATCCCTGTCTTTTTGTTTTTCTGCCTGTTCGATTTTCAGTTTGGCTATGCTGAATTCAAGCTCCTGCTGCCTAAACCGCAGCTCTTGCTTCTTGAATTCAAGCATAGCCTCCCCATCAACACTGGCAGAGGAAACGTTAGACATTACATCCTCCCTGTCCTCGTGGTCGTGATGGATCAGTGCAGCGGCAGAACCGTCGGTTCTGCCAGTGAGAGCAGCCCCACCACCTTCTGCACTGTCCTCGGAAGTTATAGCGTCAAGCTGCGCTTCTTGCCACGCCACGATTCTCTGGATCATTTCCAATTTAGTGCCTTGAGAGGAAACCCCTCTCTCCGCACACATCTTCTTCAATGTTTCAGATTTCGAAGCATTTAAGGTTAATAAAGTATTCGTTTCCATACTGTTGATAGGACTATGGCCTTTTTAACGTTATATTCAATACTTTACTGCGTGTCCTGGTTGGAATAACCTGAAAACGCCCTAGCTCGTGCGCAACACCGTATCCCACCGCTGTACACCAATTTGTTAAGACGGATTTCTGAACTCTGTCCTGGTGGCGCAGAAGTTCAGAAGGCCAACCTAATTACTTGGAACAGGGTAACCTCTGGACAAGCCAGACCAATCAAGGTAGCGATCGCGGCGGTCAAGACTAGGTCTCAAGAGGGGTGAGGGTGACTGAAAGCCCGCAATGAGCACACAAAGCAAGAGCGCTTACAAACTACTCCAAACAGTTGTTTATATCAAAAATAGATACACATTTATTATAAGGCCTTGAAACTAATAACCACAGTAAAAGCAGCAATATACAACGATATTAAACCAACACATACACTATCCACCCAATATATATACAGAATACACAGTTTCACAGCATTAGCAACACGAAATATGTTATCCACCTGCAGGGGAAGGAAAACAGGCAGTGCGAACCAATGCGTGTGATATGTCCGCCTTCTGAGGCCCCTAACTAGATGGTAGTCCAATCCCTACGAAGAGTGGAGCCTAGCGCTCAAAAGTACCTGCACACGCCGGTGCCAATGGGCAGAAGGTGAAGCTCTTCGGAGGACGTTGAACAGCTCTGTAGGGAGCTCTAATGAAGGAGAACACGGTCCGCGACTCTAGCGCAGCCTCCACTGTGAGGCAGAAGCAGGGCGCGAGTACGGACAAGGGGTGCTGTATTTACAGCGGGGAAAAGCAAGGGGCACTGCAGGAGGGCGACCAGATCCTAGCTAATCTACTCACCGGTCCCCGAAGCAAGCAGGCCCGAGCTTCTCCTCGATAGATGCAGCTTCTGGCAGGTTCTGAAGAGCAGGGAACGTCTCGTCGTCGTGCAGAGTAAAAAGACGTCCCGATCGAAGAAACAAGCACAGTTTTGTCGCCACAGCAGGGCAACGGAACGGCCGGGTGTATTCAAGCCAAACGAGCACTGCTCACCTCTAGCTTAGGGTTGCTAAGCAAACGAAGCGTGTGAGCGTGCCCCGGACTCAGAATACCACCCAACCTGTCGGCGATTACAGAGCAGGACTCCTTAGTAAGCTGGTCAGTCAACTGGATGGCCCAGAGACACTTCCGAAGGCTTACGGCAGGAGTTGATGAAGGTGCCGGGAATAGCTGGTCCTGCTATTCCAATAGGTCGAAGCGCCAGTACAGGCCTTCTTGTTCGATCTTAGGTGGAAAGGGCTTCACCGGACGACAGCAATGAGGAGCAGAAGTTCTTCAGGGGGTCACCAGCGATTCCTCGGTCCAGCCTCGTGTTCGCAGGATACTTGGCTCCTGTATCCCTGGGTTCGTAAGAACTCAGGAGATCGACCTGGTAGTGGTGTTTCCAGCTCCCTCTTATCCACGGTTCCCTTCGCGCCAAAACGGAGGGGAGCCAATGGGAGATCCGCTCATCAACACACATACCATACGTGGACCAATCACGGACCACGGTGGTCCCAGGCATTCACACCACCCTAGACTCTCTGGCACCCAGGATGTGTATTGGGACCAGACAGCCCAGCCCACATCCTGGGGGCACTCAAACGACATGTAGAAGCCCGCGAAAGCAACCGTGTTTCGCGGGAAACTACATGCCCAAATAAGGAAGGCCCCGGGTCGCCTGACCTGGGGGAAGGTAAAGGGAGCAAGACGGACAGTGGACGAGACAAAGGAGCCTCGTGGTCCGGCCATTTTGGGTAGCCGGGCCACCCTTTTGTGTTCGCGGCAAAAAGGTGCTCGGAACGGCAAAAGGAGCTCAAAATAAACCAAATGATCGCTGCCACCAGCCCAGTCCCTGAATGACTTGCACCGATCCAAAAACCATCCTACAAGAGTGTCTAGGGTCTGTAGAAGGCTAGAGACCCAAGAGAGCTGTAACTTAGCTTACAGTGCCCTCTTGTGTCGTGTTGCACTAAAATGGCGACACGATAAAAGAAACTACGGGAAACAGCGTTCCCCGGTACTGACTGTCTTAAGGGCATGTCAGTTTCCCCGTAAGAAAGGAGCGAAAGCCCAGAGGAGTACGGCAGAAGGCTGCACTTCTCTGGCAAAGTCAAGAAAACAGGTTGAAAACAATAGCAAAAAGTTTAGGGGTTGCCACATGGAAGGAAAGTTCCCTACAATAACGAAATCTTTCCTAACATTGGGTAATGATCTCAGAGCTTTAGGGCTCGTAGGAGACACTGCCGAAAGACCCTACACACGGTCTCAAGCACGGGCAGCATTGGCCAAGTCCAATACGCCGCCCCAGCCAAAGGGGAAACCCAAGGCGAAAGGAGTCTACAAGTCAAAACGAGGGAAAGAGAATATTCCCCCGAGCTCGCCTACCACTGCGGTGGAGGAAGTTGGTCAATCGCCCGGGCCTGACGAGGAGGTGGCGATGCCTGAAGTATTCGACCCCAACGATCATCCTGAACTAAAAGACTTGTTAGTTGAAGGAGGTCCTGATAGGGACGAATTCAGTAAAGGCCAACGTGAGTGCCCATCTCTGGAAGGCCTAAGGAGACAGGCCTGCTCCCAGCTTGAGGGTGAACCTACTGGGATGCATAGGATTTACCAGGAAGGTGGACTCCTGTATAGTGAGCCCACAGAGTCTACAGAAGGAGACCATAGGAGGTTGGTGGTTCCCCTTGCTGTTAGGCCCTTCCTCCTGCAGTTGGCGCATGAAGTTCCCCTTGCTGGTCACCTCGGTATGAGGAAGACCAAGCAAGGGTTATCCATGCACTTCTACTGGCCCAAGATGGGGGAGCAAGTAGAAAGTCCCTGCAGGAGTTGTGCCGCCTGCCAGTTGTCTGGTAAGGTTGGCGCGACAATCCAAGCTCCGTTGGTACCGCTCCCAGTTGTGGGGGTACCATTTAAAAGGGTAGGGATCGACATGGTTGGTCCCCTTGACCTGCAAACATCCTCAGGCAATAGGTTTATCCTGGTGCTGGTCGACCATGCAACCCGGTATCCTGAGGCCGTCCCATTTACAACTGTAACTGCCAAGCCAGTTGCAGAAGCTTTACTCGGCATGTTTACTAGGGTTGGCTTCCCTAAAGAAGTTGTGCCGGATGATGGCAGCAACTTTATGTCAAAGTATAGGCAGGCTATGTGGATAGAATGTAGGGTCACCTACAGGTTCCCTTCTGCATACCACCCCCAGACCAATGGTCTGGGGGTGCGTTTTAACAGGACGTTAAAGAGCATGATTGGGGCTCTGGAGGAGCCTCAGAGAAGAAAATGGGATCTTCTTGTTTCATGCTTACTGTTTGCCTACCGAGAGGTACTACAGGAGGGTGTTGGCTTCAGCCCCTTCGATCTTCTGTTCGGTCATCCCGTACGGGGACCCTTAGCCATCGTCAAAGAGGGATGGGAGATGCCCACTCCCCCTGTTACTACCAATGTAGTTGATTATGTGCTAGGGCTCAGAAAACGGATGGTACTTCTGATGGGCTTGACTAGTGATAAATTGAAGGCAGGGCAAGCGCTGGTGAAACTTTGGTACGACCAGAAAGCTTCCCTCATCAACTTTACACTTGGTCAGCAAGTCCTGATCATGAATCTCATAAGGCCTCGAGCTTTACAGGATAAATGGTCAGGTCCTTGCCCAGTGGTGGAGCCCCTGGGTGAGGTTAACTATTCAGTGGACCTTGGAAGGCCTGGACAGGCTCCAAAAGTGTTTCACGTGAATAGGCTGAAGGCTTTCGTCCCAAGCGGCGAAATCGCAGCACTGCTATTGGCTTCAGACGTTGAGGAAGAGGAGTCTGAACCTCTCCCCGACCTGTTCAAAAGCAGTCCTTCAGATAGCTCTTTTGAGGGTGCCCGAGTGGCCCCTCACCAAAATGGACAAGGCTCAGTGGTTTACCTTGGACATGAAGTAGGTGGAGGGAGGAGACAGCCTCTACCCAGTAAGGTACAAGCAGTACAAGACTGGCCTACCCCCACTACGCAAACCCAAGTGAGAGCCTTCTTAGGACTCACAGGGTTTTACCGCACTTTTGTGGCAGACTATGGCACCATAGCTGCTCCTCTGACTGCCCTCACAACTCCGAAGAAACCCAAGAAGGTAACTTGGACTGACGAGTGTGAGAAGGCCTTCAATGGCTTAAAAGACTCCTTGTGCCAGGCCCCTGTCCTAAGGGCCCCTGATTATCAAAGACCTTTTATCGTGCAGACGGATGCCTCTGACACTGGGATAGGAGCTGTACTATCACAAGTAGATGAGAAGGGTAAGGAACACCCTATCGGTTTTATTAGTCGCCAGCTTAAGGACAGAGAGCTCAGATGGTCCACGGTAGAGAAAGAATGTTTCTCTGTTGTGTGGGCCCTAAGGAAGCTGAGGCCCTACCTCTATGGGACCCACTTCACTGTGCAAACTGACCATAAGCCGTTAAAGTGGCTAATGAACATGAAGGGGGAGAATACAAAGTTGCTTAGGTGGTCCATAAGTCTACAAGGCTTCGACTTCACTATTGAGCATAGGCCAGGTGTCCAACATAGCAATGCTGATGGGTTGTCCAGAATGTTTAACCGACCTGAACAAGAGACTCATCCAGGGGTGGATTAGTTCCCCCTGTCCATAGTCTGGGAGGGGCGAGTGTTAGGAAAGATTTCATAATTGTAGGGAATTTTCCTTCCATGTGGCAACCCCTAAACTTTTTGCTGTTGTTATTCACCTTGTTTTTGACTTTGCCAGAGAAGTGCAGCCTTCTGCCGCACTCCTCTGGGCTTTCGCTCCTTTCTTACGGGGAAACTGACATGCCCTTAAGACAGTCAGTACCGGGGAACGCTGTTTCCCGTAGTTTCTTTTATCGTGTTGCGGCTTTAGTGCAACATGACACAAGAGGGCACTGTAAGCTAAGTTACAGCTCTCTTGGGTCTCTAGCCTTCTACAGGCCCTAGATACTCTTTTAGGAATGTATTTGATCGGTGCAAGTCATTCAGGGACTGGAATGGTGGCAGCGATCGTTTTGTTTATTTTGAGCTCCTTTTGGCGTTCTGAGCACGTTTTTCGCACTGAACCCAAAATGGTGGCCTGGCTCCCAAAATGGCCAGTCCACAAGGCTCCTTTGTCCTGTCCACTGACCGTCTTGCTCCCTTCACCTTCCCCAGGTCGGGCGACCCGGGGCCTTCCTTATTTGGGCATGTACTTTCCCGCGAAACGTGGTTGCTTTCGCGGGCTTCTACATGTCGTTTGTGTGCCTCCAGGGTGTGGGCTGGGATGTCTGGTCCCAATACACATCCTGGGTGCCAGAGAGTCTAGGGTGGTGTGAATGCCTGGGACCACCGTGGTCCGTGATTGGTCCACGTATGGTGTGTGTGTTGATGAGCGGATCTCCCATTGGCTCCCCTCCGTTTTGGCGCGAAGGGAACCGTGGATAAGAGGGGGCTGGAAACACCACTACCATGTCGATCTCCTGAGTTCTCACGAACGAAGGAATACAGGAGCCAAGTATCCTGCAACCAAGAGGCTGGACCGAGGAATCGCTGGTGACCCGCTGAAGGAATCCTCCTTTGCACTGCTGTCGTCCTGTGAAACCCTTTCCTCCTTTGATCGAACCAGAAGGCCTGTACTGGTGCTTCAACCTTTGGAATAGCAGGAACAGCTATTCCCGGCGACTTCATCAACTCCTGCCAAGTAAGCCTTCGGAAGTGTCTCTGGGCCATCCAGTTGACTGACCAGCTTACAAGGGAGTCCTGCTCTGTAACTGCCGCCAGGTTGTGTTGTATTTCGAGTCTTGGTCACTCTCCCACGCTTCGTACGCTTGGCGTCCCCAGGTCTGAAGGGAGGAGTGTACATTTGGCTCGAATACACACGGCCGCTCCGTTGTCCTGCTGCGGCAACAAAACTGTGCTGGTTTCGTCGATTGGGACGTCTTTTTGCTCTACACGACTACGAGGCGTTCCCTGCTCTTCTGAACCTGCCAGCTGCTGAAACTAACGTGGAGAAGCCTGGGTCTGCTTGCTTCGGGGACCGGTGAGTAGTTTAGCTAGGATCTGGTCGCCCTCCTGCAGTATCCCATTGCTTTTCCCTGCTGTGTAAAAACAGCACCCTTTTGGCCGTACTCGCGCTCTGCTTCTGCCCGCTGTGGAGGCTGCGCTTGAGTTGCGGAACCTGTTCTCCTTCTGCTGTGCACTAACCCGAACTGCCTGACTTCCTCCGAAGAGCTTCCCCTTTTGCCCGTTGGCACCGGCGTGGCAGGTACTTTGAGCACAAGGCTCCACTCTTCGCAGGGCTCGGACTTCCTTCTAGTTAGGTGCCTCTGAAGGCGAACTGAGTCTAAAACGTTATCGCACTGCCTGTTTTCCTTTCCTTTCAGGTGGACTACATATTTCGTGCTTTAAACGCTTGCGACTGTGTATTTGTATATATATTGTGTTGATATGGTATGTGTTGGTTTAATATTGTGATATTGTGATTTTCTCGCTACGGTCGTTGTTTTAAAGGCCTTAAAATAAATGTGTATCTATTTTTGATATAACAACTGTTTGGAGTAGTTTGTAAGCGCTCTTGCTTTGTGTGCTCACTGCGGGCTTTCAGTCACCCTCACCCCTCTTGAGACCTAGTCTTGACCGCCGCGATCGCTACCTTGATTGGTCTGGCTTGTCCAGAGGTTACCCTGTTCCAAGTAATTAGGTTGGCCTTCTGAACTTCTGCGCCACCAGGACAGAGTTCAGAAATCCGTCTTAACAAATTGGTGTACAGCGGTGGGATACGACTGAAGGTATCCAGTGTTGCGCTCGAACTAGGGCATTTCAGGTTATTCCAACCAGTACACGTAGTGGATTGTTGTAATATAACTTTAAAAAGGCCATAGTCCTATCAAACAGTATGGAAACAAATACGTTGTTAACTTTAAATGCTTCCAAATCAGAAACGCTGAAAAAGATGTGTGCGGAGAGAGGTGTTTCCTCTCAAGGCACTAAATTGGAAATGATCCAAAGAATCGTGGCGTGGCAAGAAGCGCAGCTTGACGCTATAACTTCTGAGGACAGTGCGGAAGGTGGTGGGGCTGCTCTCACTGGTAGAACCGACGGTTCTGCCGCCGCACTGATCCATCGCGACCACGAGGACAGGGAGGACGAGCTGTCTAATGTTTCCTCTGCCAGTGCTGATGGGGAGGCTATGCTTGAATTCAAGAAGCAAGAGCTGCGGTTTAGGCAGCAGGAGCTTGAATTCAGCATAGCCAAACTAAAAATCGAACAGGCAGAAAAACAGAAAGACAGGGATCACCAGTTGGAACTGGCAAAGCTTCAGGTTGCAAATGGGTCCAAGGGTCCTGGACATGGGTCTGGGGCTTCCTCTCATCCACGGTTTCCGAAAGATCTGCTCAGTGTGTATGAAGAAAGGAATGACATTATGGACTGGCTGAATGCGTTTGAGTATGCATGCGAGGTTCAAGAAGTTGACAATGCTGATAAGATTGCGTGGTTGCTCAGTAGACTGCCCCATTCTGGCTGTAGTGCCATTATGGAAATGTCGAAGGCTGAGCGGGCTGATTTCGCAATGTTAAAGCAAACTCTCATTTTAAAGTTTGGGAAGACTCCGGCCCAATATTTAAAGCGTTTTCGAGAGTATAAGAAAAAGGAAGGTGGTACTTGGGTATCTTATGTCGCTGAATCTTTGAAAAACTTAACTGGCTGGGTCGAAGGTTATAAGGTTTCTACCTTCGAAGGCATTATAAATCTTGTCATGCTGGAACATATTTTTGCTTCTTCTTCCCCGGAGCTTAAGCAGCATTTGGCCGATTCGAAGGAGATAGATCCTAAGAAGCTGGCCATTGCAGCAGACTTATGGGTGTCACATCGAGTGTCCCATAAGGACAAAACTCATCCTGGTAAGCAGGAGGAAGGGAAAAAGTCCAAAGATATGGAGGGTGGGGAATCCGCTAAATCTTCTTCCCATAAGGGCCACAAAAAGAAAAACAAGGGTAAGACACAAGAGAACTCCCAGGGTAGTGGAGGTCCGCCTCCAAAACAGAACTCTGGTTATAATAAGCCTCCCTACGTAAACAGACCCAATGGGGCTTGTTTTTCTTGTGGAGCAACTGACCATGTGAAGGGGGATCCCCGGTGTAAGGTTAGACCTTTGGGGGTCCACTCCGCTAATCTGGCCTTCTCCTCCTACGAGGAAGAAGAGATTACAGGAGCATCCTTCTCCTCAGACTCGTTTCCCAGCGGGATAGAGGCTGAGGTAGTTTTAGTGTCCCTGGGTTCCTGGGAGCCTAAAGTCGCTGAGGCTTATGCTAGGATTCCGGATAATACCAAGCACTACTTTAAAGACAGTGTGCTGATCAATGGAGTGGATACTCCAGCTCTTAGGGATAGTGGGTGCAGTCGCACTGTAGTGGATTCTACCTTGGTAGACTCAGAGGAAGTTGCCAGAGCTACTCTGATGCCCACTAAGTTGGCTGACGGCCCCCTCCGTATGTTTCCCGTGATCCCTGTAAATCTTACTTTAAATGGTACAGCAGTCAGGATTCCAGTGAGCATTCAGAGAAACGTCCCGGGAAAGGTCTTGTTGGGTAATGATCTCAGAGCTTTAGGGCTCGTAGGAGACACTGCCGAAAGACCCTACACACGGTCTCAAGCACGGGCAGCATTGGCCAAGTCCAATACGCCGCCCCAGCCAAAGGGGAAACCCAAGGCGAAAGGAGTCTACAAGTCAAAACGAGGGAAAGAGAATATTCCCCCGAGCTCGCCTACCACTGCGGTGGAGGAAGTTGGTCAATCGCCCGGGCCTGACGAGGAGGTGGCGATGCCTGAAGTATTCGACCCCAACGATCATCCTGAACTAAAAGACTTGTTAGTTGAAGGAGGTCCTGATAGGGACGAATTCAGTAAAGGCCAACGTGAGTGCCCATCTCTGGAAGGCCTAAGGAGACAGGCCTGCTCCCAGCTTGAGGGTGAACCTACTGGGATGCATAGGATTTACCAGGAAGGTGGACTCCTGTATAGTGAGCCCACAGAGTCTACAGAAGGAGACCATAGGAGGTTGGTGGTTCCCCTTGCTGTTAGGCCCTTCCTCCTGCAGTTGGCGCATGAAGTTCCCCTTGCTGGTCACCTCGGTATGAGGAAGACCAAGCAAGGGTTATCCATGCACTTCTACTGGCCCAAGATGGGGGAGCAAGTAGAAAGTCCCTGCAGGAGTTGTGCCGCCTGCCAGTTGTCTGGTAAGGTTGGCGCGACAATCCAAGCTCCGTTGGTACCGCTCCCAGTTGTGGGGGTACCATTTAAAAGGGTAGGGATCGACATGGTTGGTCCCCTTGACCCGCAAACATCCTCAGGCAATAGGTTTATCCTGGTGCTGGTCGACCATGCAACCCGGTATCCTGAGGCCGTCCCATTTACAACTGTAACTGCCAAGCCAGTTGCAGAAGCTTTACTCGGCATGTTTACTAGGGTTGGCTTCCCTAAAGAAGTTGTGCCGGATGATGGCAGCAACTTTATGTCAAAGTATAGGCAGGCTATGTGGATAGAATGTAGGGTCACCTACAGGTTCCCTTCTGCAACAGGACGTTAAAGAGCATGATTGGGGCTCTGGAGGAGCCTCAGAGAAGAAAATGGGATCTTCTTGTTTCATGCTTACTGTTTGCCTACCGAGAGGTACTACAGGAGGGTGTTGGCTTCAGCCCCTTCGATCTTCTGTTCGGTCATCCCGTACGGGGACCCTTAGCCATCGTCAAAGAGGGATGGGAGATGCCCACTCCCCCTGTTACTACCAATGTAGTTGATTATGTGCTAGGGCTCAGAAAACGGATGGTACTTCTGATGGGCTTGACTAGTGATAAATTGAAGGCAGGGCAAGCGCTGGTGAAACTTTGGTACGACCAGAAAGCTTCCCTCATCAACTTTACACTTGGTCAGCAAGTCCTGATCATGAATCTCATAAGGCCTCGAGCTTTACAGGATAAATGGTCAGGTCCTTGCCCAGTGGTGGAGCCCCTGGGTGAGGTTAACTATTCAGTGGACCTTGGAAGGCCTGGACAGGCTCCAAAAGTGTTTCACGTGAATAGGCTGAAGGCTTTCGTCCCAAGCGGCGAAATCGCAGCACTGCTATTGGCTTCAGACGTTGAGGAAGAGGAGTCTGAACCTCTCCCCGACCTGTTCAAAAGCAGTCCTTCAGATAGCTCTTTTGAGGGTGCCCGAGTGGCCCCTCACCAAAATGGACAAGGCTCAGTGGTTTACCTTGGACATGAAGTAGGTGGAGGGAGGAGACAGCCTCTACCCAGTAAGGTACAAGCAGTACAAGACTGGCCTACCCCCACTACGCAAACCCAAGTGAGAGCCTTCTTAGGACTCACAGGGTTTTACCGCACTTTTGTGGCAGACTATGGCACCATAGCTGCTCCTCTGACTGCCCTCACAACTCCGAAGAAACCCAAGAAGGTAACTTGGACTGACGAGTGTGAGAAGGCCTTCAATGGCTTAAAAGACTCCTTGTGCCAGGCCCCTGTCCTAAGGGCCCCTGATTATCAAAGACCTTTTATCGTGCAGACGGATGCCTCTGACACTGGGATAGGAGCTGTACTATCACAAGTAGATGAGAAGGGTAAGGAACACCCTATCGGTTTTATTAGTCGCCAGCTTAAGGACAGAGAGCTCAGATGGTCCACGGTAGAGAAAGAATGTTTCTCTGTTGTGTGGGCCCTAAGGAAGCTGAGGCCCTACCTCTATGGGACCCACTTCACTGTGCAAACTGACCATAAGCCGTTAAAGTGGGTAATGAACATGAAGGGGGAGAATACAAAGTTGCTTAGGTGGTCCATAAGTCTACAAGGCTTCGACTTCACTATTGAGCATAGGCCAGGTGTCCAACATAGCAATGCTGATGGGTTGTCCAGAATGTTTAACCGACCTGAACAAGAGACTCATCCAGGGGTGGATTAGTTCCCCCTGTCCATAGTCTGGGAGGGGCGAGTGTTAGGAAAGATTTCATAATTGTAGGGAATTTTCCTTCCATGTGGCAACCCCTAAACTTTTTGCTGTTGGTATTCACCTTGTTTTTGACTTTGCCAGAGAAGTGCAGCCTTCTGCCGCACTCCTCTGGGCTTTCGCTCCTTTCTTACGGGGAAACTGACATGCCCTTAAGACAGTCAGTACCGGGGAACGCTGTTTCCCGTAGTTTCTTTTTATCGTGTTGCGGCTTTAGTGCAACATGACACAAGAGGGCACTGTAAGCTAAGTTACAGCTCTCTTGGGTCTCTAGCCTTCTACAGGCCCTAGATACTCTTTTAGGAATGTATTTGATCGGTGCAAGTCATTCAGGGACTGGAATGGTGGCAGCGATCGTTTTGTTTATTTTGAGCTCCTTTTGGCGTTCTGAGCATGTTTTTCGCACTGAACCCAAAATGGTGGCCTGGCTCCCAAAATGGCCAGTCCACGAGGCTCCTTTGTCCTGTCCACTGACCGTCTTGCTCCCTTTACCTTCCCCAGGTCGGGCGACCCGGGGCCTTCCTTATTTGGGCATGTACTTTCCCGCGAAACGTGGTTGCTTTCGCGGGTTTCTACATGTCGTTTGTGTGCCTCCAGGGTGTGGGCTGGGATGTCTGGTCCCAATACACATCCTGGGTGCCAGAGAGTCTAGGGTGGTGTGAATGCCTGGGACCACCGTGGTCCGTGATTGGTCCACGTATGGTGTGTGTGTTGATGAGCGGATCTCCCATTGGCTCCCCTCCGTTTTGGCGCGAAGGGAACCGTGGATAAGAGGGGGCTGGAAACACCACTACCATGTCGATCTCCTGAGTTCTCACGAACGAAGGAATACAGGAGCCAAGTATCCTGCAACCAAGAGGCTGGACCGAGGAATCGCTGGTGACCCGCTGAAGGAATCCTCCTTTGCACTGCTGTCGTCCTGTGAAACCCTTTCCTCCTTTGATCGAACCAGAAGGCCTGTACTGGTGCTTCGACCTTTGGAATAGCAGGAACTGCTATTCCCGGCGACTTCATCAACTCCTGCCAAGTAAGCCTTCGGAAGTGTCTCTGGGCCATCCAGTTGACTGACCAGCTTACAAGGGAGTCCTGCTCTGTAACTGCCGCCAGGTTGTGTGGTATTTCGAGTCCTGGTCACTCTCCCACGCTTCGTACGCTTGGCGTCCCCAGGTCTGAAGGGAGGAGTGTACATTTGGCTCGAATACACACGGCCGATCCGTTGTCCTGCTGCGGCAACAAAACTGTGCTGGTTTCGTCGATTGGGACGTCTTTTTGCTCTACACGACTACGAGGCGTTCTCTGCTCTTCTGAACCTGCCAGCTGCTGAAACTAACGTGGAGAAGCCTGGGTCTGCTTGCTTCGGGGACCGGTGAGTAGTTTAGCTAGGATCTGGTCGCCCTCCTGCAGTATCCCATTGCTTTTCCCTGCTGTGTAAAAACAGCACCCTTTTGGCCGTACTCGCGCTCTGCTTCTGCCCGCTGTGGAGGCTGCGCTTGAGTTGCGGAACCTGTTCTCCTTCTGCTGTGCACTAACCCGAACTGCCTGACTTCCTCCGAAGAGCTTCCCCTTTTGCCCGTTGGCACCGGCGTGGCAGGTACTTTGAGCACAAGGCTCCACTCTTCGCAGGGCTCGGACTTCCTTCTAGTTAGGTGCCTCTGAAGGCGAACTGAGTCTAAAGCGTTATCGCACTGCCTGTTTTCCTTTCCTTTCAGGTGGACTACATATTTCGTGCTTTAAACGCTTGCGACTGTGTATTTGTATATATATTGTGTTCATATGGTATGTGTTGGTTTAATATTGTGATATTGTGATTTTCTCGCTACGGTCGTTGTTTTAAAGGCCTTAAAATAAATGTGTATCTATTTTTGATATAACAACTGTTTGGAGTAGTTTGTAAGCGCTCTTGCTTTGTGTGCTCACTGCGGGCTTTCAGTCACCCTCACCCCTCTTGAGACCTAGTCTTGACCGCCGCAATCGCTACCTTGATTGGTCTGGCTTGTCCAGAGGTTACCCTGTTCCAAGTAATTAGGTTGGCCTTCTGAACTTCTGCGCCACCAGGACAGAGTTCAGAAATCCGTCTTAACACCTGAGACCCTTCCTATAGCATGAGATGAGATATCCAACTCCTTCCCAATCCAATCCTGAGACCCTTCCGATAACATGAGATGTGATCTCTCAATGCTTCTAACAAACCTGAGACCCTTCCTATGTCATGAGATGTGATATCAAACTCCTTCCCATTCCAATCCTGAGACCCTTCCTATAGCATGAGATGTGATATCCAACTCCTTCCCATTCCAATCCTGAGACCCTTCCTATACCATGAGATGTGATATCTCAATGATTCTAATACCAATCCTGAGACCCGCCCTATAACATGAGATGTGATATCCAAATCCTTCCCCTTCTAAACCTGAGACCCTTCCTTTAGCATGAGATGTGATATCCAACTCCTTCCCGTTCCAATACTGAGACCCTCCCGATAGAATGAGATGTGATATCTCAATGCTTCTAATATCAAACCTGAGACCCTCCCTATAGCATGAGATGTGATATCCAAGTCCTTCCCATTCAAATCCTGCACCCTTCCTATAGCATGAGATGTAATATCTCAATGCTTCTAATACCAAACCTGAGACCCTTCCTATAACATGAGATGGGATATACAACTCCTTCCCATTCCAATCCTGAGACCCTTCCGATAGCAGAGGTGTGATATCTCAATGCTTATACCAAACCTGCGACCCTTCCTATGGCATGAGATGTGATATCCAACTCCTTCCCAATCCAATCATGAGACCCTTCCGATAGCATGAGATGTAATATCTCAGTGCTTCTAATACCAAACCTGAGACCCTTCCTATAACATGAGATATGATATCCAACTCCTTCCGATTCCAATCCTGCGTCCCTTCCTATACCATGAGATGTGATATCTCAATGCTTCTAATACCAAACCTGGACCCTTCCTATAGCATGAGATATGATATCCAACTCCTTCCCATTCCAATCCTGCGTCCCTTCCTATAGCATGAGATTTGATATCTCAGTGCTTCTAATACCAAACCTGGACCCTTCCTATAGCATGAGATATGATATCCAACTCCTTCCGATTCCAATCCTGCGTCCCTTCCTATTGCATGAGATTTGATATCTCAGTGCTTCTAATACCAAACCTGAGACCCTTCCTATAACATGAGATGTGATATCCAACTCCTTCCGATTCCAATCCTGAGACCCTTCCTATACCATGAGATGTGATATCTCAATGCTTCTAATACCAAAACTGAGACCTGTCCTATTACATGCGATGTGATATCCAAATCCTTACCATTCTAATCCTGAGACCCTTCCTATAGCATGAGATGTGATATCTCAATGTTTCTAATACCAAACTTGAGACCCTTCCTATAGCAAGAGATGTGATATCCAAATCCTTCCCATTCCAAACCTGAGACCTTCCCATAGCATGAGATGTGATATCCAACTCCTTCCCATTCCAATCCTGAGACCCTTCCTATAGCATGAGATGTGATTCTCAATGCTTCTAATACCAAACCTGAGACCTGTCCTATTGCATGAGATGTGGTATCCAACTCCTTCCCATTCCAATCCTGAGACCCTTCCTATAGCATGAGATGTGATATCTCAATGCATCTAATAGCAAACCTGGACTCTTCCTATAGCATGAAATGTGATATCCAACTCCTTCCCATTTCAAACCTGAGACCCTTCCTATAGCATGAGATGTGATATCTCAATGCTTCTACCAAACATGAGACCCTTCCTATAACATGAGATGTGATATCCAACTCCTTCCCATTCCAACCTGAGACCCTTCGTATAGCATGAGATGGGATATCCATCTCCTTCCCAATCCAATCATGAGACCCTTCCGATAGCATGAGATGTGATATCTCTATACTTCTAACAAACCTGAGACCCTTCCTATGGCATGAGATGTGATATCAAACTCCTTCCCATTCCAATCCTGAGACCCTTCCTTTAGCATGAGATGTGATATCCAACTCCTTCCCATTCCAACCTGAGACCCTTCGTATAGCATGAGATGGGATATCCATCTCCTTCCCAATCCAATCATGAGACCCTTCCGATAGCATGAGATGTGATATCTCAATACTTCTAACAAACCTGAGACCCTTCCTATGGCATGAGATGTGATATCAAACTCCTTCCCATTCCAATCCTGCGTCCCTTCCTATAGCATGAGATTTGATATCTCAGTGCTTCTAATACCAAACCTGAGACCCTTCCTATAACATGAGATGTTATATCCAACTCCTTCCGATTCCAATCCTGAGACCCTTCCTATACCATGAGATGTGATATCTCAATGCTTCTAATACCAAACCTGAGACCTGTCCTATTACATGAGATGTGATATCCAAATCCTTACCATTCTAATCCTGAGACCCTTCCTATAGCATGAGATGTGATATCTCAATGTTTCTAATACCAAACTTGAGACCCTTCCTATAGCAAGAGATGTGATATCTCAATGCTTCTAATACCAAACCTGAGACCTGTCCTATTACATGAGATGTGATATCCAAATCCTTCCCATTCCAATCCTGAGACCCTTCCTATAGCATGAGATGTGATATCCAACTCCTTCCCATTCCAACCTGAGACCCTTCGTATAGCATGAGATGGGATATCCATCTCCTTCCCAATCCAATCATGAGACCCTTCCGATAGCATGAGATGTCATATCTCAATACTTCTAACAAACCTGAGACCCTTCCTATGGCATGAGATGTGATATCAAACTCCTTCCCATTCCAATCCTGAGACCCTTCCTATACCATGAGATGTGATATCTCAATGCTTCTAATACCAAACCTGAGACCTGTCCTATTACATGAGATGTGATATCCAAATCCTTCCCATTCTAATCCTGAGACCCTTCCTATAGCATGAGATGTGATATCTCAATGTTTCTAATACCAAACCTGAGACCCTTCCTATAGCAAGAGATGCGATATCCAAATCCTTCCCATTCCAAACCTGAGACCCTTCCCATAGCATGAGATGTGATATCAAACTCCTTCCCATTCCAATCCTGACACCCTTCCGATTGCATGACATGTGATATCTCAATGCTTCTAATATCAAACCTGAGACCCTCCCTATAGCATGAGAAGTGATATCCAAGTCCTTCCCATTCCAATCCTGAGACCCTTCCTATAGCATGAGATGTGATATCTCAATGCTTCTACCAAACATGAGACCCTTCCTATAGAATGAGATGTGATATCAAACTCCTTCCCATTCCAATCCTGAGACCCTTCCGATAGCATGAGATGTGATATCTCAATGCTTCTAATACCAAACCTGAGACCCTCCCTATAGCATATGATATGATATCCAAGTCCTTCCCATTCCAATCCTGAGACCCTTCCTATAACATGAGATGTGATATCCAACTCCTTCCCATTCCAACCTGAGACCCTTCCTATAGCATGAGATGGGATATCCAACTCCTTCCCAATCCAAACCTGAGACCCTTCCGATAGCATGAGATGTTATCTCTCAATGCCTCTAACAAACCTGAGACCCTTCCTATGTTATGAGATGTGATATCAAACTCCTTCCAATTCCAATCCTGAGACCCTTCCTATAGCATGAGATGTGATATCCAACTCCTTCCCATTCCAATCCCCTGACCCTTCCTATAGCATGAGATGTGATATCTTAATGCTTCTAATACCAAACCTGAGACCCTCCCTATAGCATAAGATGTAATATCCAAGTCCTTCCCATTCCAATCCTGAGACCCTTCCTATAACATGTGATGTGATATCCAACTCCTTCCCATTCCAACCTGAGACCCTTCCTATAGCATGAGATGTGATATCCATCACCTTCCCAATCAAATCATGAGACCCTTCCGATAGCATGAGATGTGTTATCTCAATGGTTCTACCAAACCTGAGACCCTTCCTTTAGCATGTGATGTGATATCCAACTCCTTCCCATTCCAATCCTGAGACCCTTCCGATAGCATGAGATGTGATATCTCAGTGCTTCTAATATCAAACCTGAGACCCTCCCTATAGCATGAGATGTGATATCCAAGTCCTTCCCATTCCAATCCTGAGACCCTTCCTATAGCATGAGATGTGATATCTCAATGCTTCTAATACCAAACCTGAGACCCTTCCTATAACATGAGATGGGATATCCAACTCCTTCCCATTCCAATCCTGAGACCCTTCCGATAGCAGAGGTGTGATATCTCAATGCTTATACCAAACCTGAGACCCTTCCTATGGCATGAGATGTGATATCCAACTCCTTCCCATTCCAATCCTGAGACCCTTCCTATACCATGAGATGTAATATCTCAATGCTTCTAAAACCAACCCTGAGAACCATCCTATAACATAAGATGTGATATCCAACTCCTTCCCATTCAAACCTGAGACCCTTCCTATAGCATGAGATGAGATATCCAACTCCTTCCCAATCCAATCCTGAGACCCTTCCCATAACATGAGATGTGATCTCTCAATGCTTCTAACAAACCTGAGACCCTTCCTATGTCATGAGATGTGATATCAAACTCCTTCCCATTCCAATCCTGAGACCCTTCCTATAGCATGAGATGTGATATCCAACTCCTTCCCATTCCAATCCTGAGACCCTTCCTATACCATGAGATGTGATATCTCAATGCTTCTAATACCAATCCTGAGACCCGCCCTATAACATGAGATGTGATATCCAAATCCTTCCCCTTCTAAACCTGAGACCCTTCCTTTAGCATGAGATGTGATATCCAACTCCTTCCCGTTCCAATACTGAGACCCTCCCGATAGAATGAGATGTGATATCTCAATGCTTCTAATATCAAACCTGAGACCCTCCCTATAGCATGAGATGTGATATCCAAGTCCTTCCCATTCAAATCCTGCACCCTTCCTATAGCATGAGATGTAATATCTCAATGCTTCTAATACCAAACCTGAGACCCTTCCTATAACATGAGATGGGATATACAACTCCTTCCCATTCCAATCCTGAGACCCTTCCGATAGCAGAGGTGTGATATCTCAATGCTTATACCAAACCTGCGACCCTTCCTATGGCATGAGATGTGATATCCAACTCCTTCCCAATCCAATCATGAGACCCTTCCGATAGCATGAGATGTAATATCTCAGTGCTTCTAATACCAAACCTGAGACCCTTCCTATAACATGAGATATGATATCCAACTCCTTCCGATTCCAATCCTGCGTCCCTTCCTATACCATGAGATGTGATATCTCAATGCTTCTAATACCAAACCTGGACCCTTCCTATAGCATGAGATATGATATCCAACTCCTTCCCATTCCAATCCTGCGTCCCTTCCTATAGCATGAGATTTGATATCTCAGTGCTTCTAATACCAAACCTGGACCCTTCCTATAGCATGAGATATGATATCCAACTCCTTCCGATTCCAATCCTGCGTCCCTTCCTATTGCATGAGATTTGATATCTCAGTGCTTCTAATACCAAACCTGAGACCCTTCCTATAACATGAGATGTGATATCCAACTCCTTCCGATTCCAATCCTGAGACCCTTCCTATACCATGAGATGTGATATCTCAATGCTTCTAATACCAAAACTGAGACCTGTCCTATTACATGCGATGTGATATCCAAATCCTTACCATTCTAATCCTGAGACCCTTCCTATAGCATGAGATGTGATATCTCAATGTTTCTAATACCAAACTTGAGACCCTTCCTATAGCAAGAGATGTGATATCCAAATCCTTCCCATTCCAAACCTGAGACCTTCCCATAGCATGAGATGTGATATCCAACTCCTTCCCATTCCAATCCTGAGACCCTTCCTATAGCATGAGATGTGATTCTCAATGCTTCTAATACCAAACCTGAGACCTGTCCTATTGCATGAGATGTGGTATCCAACTCCTTCCCATTCCAATCCTGAGACCCTTCCTATAGCATGAGATGTGATATCTCAATGCATCTAATAGCAAACCTGGACTCTTCCTATAGCATGAAATGTGATATCCAACTCCTTCCCATTTCAAACCTGAGACCCTTCCTATAGCATGAGATGTGATATCTCAATGCTTCTACCAAACATGAGACCCTTCCTATAACATGAGATGTGATATCCAACTCCTTCCCATTCCAACCTGAGACCCTTCGTATAGCATGAGATGGGATATCCATCTCCTTCCCAATCCAATCATGAGACCCTTCCGATAGCATGAGATGTGATATCTCTATACTTCTAACAAACCTGAGACCCTTCCTATGGCATGAGATGTGATATCAAACTCCTTCCCATTCCAATCCTGAGACCCTTCCTTTAGCATGAGATGTGATATCCAACTCCTTCCCATTCCAACCTGAGACCCTTCGTATAGCATGAGATGGGATATCCATCTCCTTCCCAATCCAATCATGAGACCCTTCCGATAGCATGAGATGTGATATCTCAATACTTCTAACAAACCTGAGACCCTTCCTATGGCATGAGATGTGATATCAAACTCCTTCCCATTCCAATCCTGCGTCCCTTCCTATAGCATGAGATTTGATATCTCAGTGCTTCTAATACCAAACCTGAGACCCTTCCTATAACATGAGATGTTATATCCAACTCCTTCCGATTCCAATCCTGAGACCCTTCCTATACCATGAGATGTGATATCTCAATGCTTCTAATACCAAACCTGAGACCTGTCCTATTACATGAGATGTGATATCCAAATCCTTACCATTCTAATCCTGAGACCCTTCCTATAGCATGAGATGTGATATCTCAATGTTTCTAATACCAAACTTGAGACCCTTCCTATAGCAAGAGATGTGATATCTCAATGCTTCTAATACCAAACCTGAGACCTGTCCTATTACATGAGATGTGATATCCAAATCCTTCCCATTCCAATCCTGAGACCCTTCCTATAGCATGAGATGTGATATCCAACTCCTTCCCATTCCAACCTGAGACCCTTCGTATAGCATGAGATGGGATATCCATCTCCTTCCCAATCCAATCATGAGACCCTTCCGATAGCATGAGATGTCATATCTCAATACTTCTAACAAACCTGAGACCCTTCCTATGGCATGAGATGTGATATCAAACTCCTTCCCATTCCAATCCTGCGTCCCTTCCTATAGCATGAGATTTGATATCTCAGTGCTTCTAATACCAAACCTGAGACCCTTCCTATAACATGAGATGTTATATCCAACTCCTTCCGATTCCAATCCTGAGACCCTTCCTATACCATGAGATGTGATATCTCAATGCTTCTAATACCAAACCTGAGACCTGTCCTATTACATGAGATGTGATATCCAAATCCTTACCATTCTAATCCTGAGACCCTTCCTATAGCATGAGATGTGATATCTCAATGTTTCTAATACCAAACTTGAGACCCTTCCTATAGCAAGAGATGTGATATCTCAATGCTTCTAATACCAAACCTGAGACCTGTCCTATTACATGAGATGTGATATCCAAATCTTTCCCATTCTAATCCTGAGACCCTTCCTATAGCATGAGATGTGATATCTCAATGTTTCTAATACCAAACTTGAGACCCTTCGTATAGCAAGAGATGCGATATCCAAATCCTTCCCATTCCAAACCTGAGACCCTTCCCATAGCATGAGATGTGAAATCCAACTCCTTCCCATTCCAATCCTGAGACCCTTCCTATACCATGAGATGTGATATCTCAATGCTTCTAATACCAAACCTGAGACCTGTCCTATTACATGAGATGTGATATCCAAATCCTTCCCATTCTAATCCTGAGACCCTTCCTATAGCATGAGATGTGATATCTCAATGTTTCTAATACCAAACCTGAGACCCTTCCTATAGCAAGAGATGCGATATCCAAATCCTTCCCATTCCAAACCTGAGACCCTTCCCATAGCATGAGATGTGATATCAAACTCCTTCCCATTCCAATCCTGACACCCTTCCGATTGCATGACATGTGATATCTCAATGCTTCTAATATCAAACCTGAGACCCTCCCTATAGCATGAGAAGTGATATCCAAGTCCTTCCCATTCCAATCCTGAGACCCTTCCTATAGCATGAGATGTGATATCTCAATGCTTCTACCAAACATGAGACCCTTCCTATAGAATGAGATGTGATATCAAACTCCTTCCCATTCCAATCCTGAGACCCTTCCGATAGCATGAGATGTGATATCTCAATGCTTCTAATACCAAACCTGAGACCCTCCCTATAGCATATGATATGATATCCAAGTCCTTCCCATTCCAATCCTGAGACCCTTCCTATAACATGAGATGTGATATCCAACTCCTTCCCATTCCAACCTGAGACCCTTCCTATAGCATGAGATGGGATATCCAACTCCTTCCCAATCCAATCCTGAGACCCTTCCGATAGCATGAGATGTTATCTCTCAATGCCTCTAACAAACCTGAGACCCTTCCTATGTTATGAGATGTGATATCAAACTCCTTCCAATTCCAATCCTGAGACCCTTCCTATAGCATGAGATGTGATATCCAACTCCTTCCCATTCCAATCCCCTGACCCTTCCTATAGCATGAGATGTGATATCTTAATGCTTCTAATACCAAACCTGAGACCCTCCCTATAGCATAAGATGTAATATCCAAGTCCTTCCCATTCCAATCCTGAGACCCTTCCTATAACATGTGATGTGATATCCAACTCCTTCCCATTCCAACCTGAGACCCTTCCTATAGCATGAGATGTGATATCCATCACCTTCCCAATCAAATCATGAGACCCTTCCGATAGCATGAGATGTGTTATCTCAATGGTTCTACCAAACCTGAGACCCTTCCTTTAGCATGTGATGTGATATCCAACTCCTTCCCATTCCAATCCTGAGACCCTTCCGATAGCATGAGATGTGATATCTCAGTGCTTCTAATATCAAACCTGAGACCCTCCCTATAGCATGAGATGTGATATCCAAGTCCTTCCCATTCCAATCCTGAGACCCTTCCTATAGCATGAGATGTGATATCTCAATGCTTCTAATACCAAACCTGAGACCCTTCCTATAACATGAGATGGGATATCCAACTCCTTCCCATTCCAATCCTGAGACCCTTCCGATAGCAGAGGTGTGATATCTCAATGCTTATACCAAACCTGAGACCCTTCCTATGGCATGAGATGTGATATCCAACTCCTTCCCATTCCAATCCTGAGACCCTTCCTATACCATGAGATGTAATATCTCAATGCTTCTAAAACCAACCCTGAGAACCATCCTATAACATAAGATGTGATATCCAACTCCTTCCCATTCAAACCTGAGACCCTTCCTATAGCATGAGATGAGATATCCAACTCCTTCCCAATCCAATCCTGAGACCCTTCCGATAACATGAGATGTGATCTCTCAATGCTTCTAACAAACCTGAGACCCTTCCTATGTCATGAGATGTGATATCAAACTCCTTCCCATTCCAATCCTGAGACCCTTCCTATAGCATGAGATGTGATATCCAACTCCTTCCCATTCCAATCCTGAGACCCTTCCTATACCATGAGATGTGATATCTCAATGCTTCTAATACCAATCCTGAGACCCACCCTATTACTTGAGATGTGATATCCAAATCCTTCCCATTCCAATCCTGAGACTCTTCGTATTGCATGAGATGTGATATCTCAATGTTTTTAATACCAAACCTGAGACCCTTCCTATAGCAAGAGATGTGATATCCAAATCCTTCCCATTCCAAACCTGAGACCCTTCCTATAGCATGAGATGTGATATCCAACTCCTTCCCATTCCAATCCTGAGACCCTTCCTATAGCAAGAGATGTGATATCCAAATCCTTCCCATTCCAAACCTGAGACCCTTCCTATAGCATGAGAGGTGATATCCAACTCCTTCCCATTCCAATCCTGTGACCCTTCCTATAGCATGAGATTGGATATCCAATTTTTCCCATTCCAATCCTGAGACCCTTCCTATACCATGAAATGTGATATCTCAATGCTTCTAAAACCAACCCTGAGAACCATCCTATAACATAAGATGTGATTTCTAAATCCTTCCCTTTCCAAACCTGAGACCCTTCCTTTAGCATAAGATGTGATATCCAACTCCTTCCCATTCCAATCCTGAGACCCTTCCTATAGCATGAGATGTGATATCTCAATGCATCTAATAGCAAACCTGGACTCTTCCTATAGCATGAAATGTGATATCCAACTCCTTCCCATTTCAAACCTGAGACCCTTCCTATAGCATGAGATGTGATATCTCAATGCTTCTACCAAACATGAGACCCTTCCTATAACATGAGATGTGATATCCAACTCCTTCCCATTCCAACCTGAGACCCTTCGTATAGCATGAGATGGGATATCCATCTCCTTCCCAATCCAATCATGAGACCCTTCCGATAGCATGAGATGTGATATCTCTATACTTCTAACAAACCTGAGACCCTTCCTATGGCATGAGATGTGATATCAAACTCCTTCCCATTCCAATCCTGAGACCCTTCCTTTAGCATGAGATGTGATATCCAACTCCTTCCCATTCCAACCTGAGACCCTTCGTATAGCATGAGATGGGATATCCATCTCCTTCCCAATCCAATCATGAGACCCTTCCGATAGCATGAGATGTGATATCTCAATACTTCTAACAAACCTGAGACCCTTCCTATGGCATGAGATGTGATATCAAACTCCTTCCCATTCCAATCCTGCGTCCCTTCCTATAGCATGAGATTTGATATCTCAGTGCTTCTAATACCAAACCTGAGACCCTTCCTATAACATGAGATGTTATATCCAACTCCTTCCGATTCCAATCCTGAGACCCTTCCTATACCATGAGATGTGATATCTCAATGCTTCTAATACCAAACCTGAGACCTGTCCTATTACATGAGATGTGATATCCAAATCCTTACCATTCTAATCCTGAGACCCTTCCTATAGCATGAGATGTGATATCTCAATGTTTCTAATACCAAACTTGAGACCCTTCCTATAGCAAGAGATGTGATATCTCAATGCTTCTAATACCAAACCTGAGACCTGTCCTATTACATGAGATGTGATATCCAAATCCTTCCCATTCCAATCCTGAGACCCTTCCTATAGCATGAGATGTGATATCCAACTCCTTCCCATTCCAACCTGAGACCCTTCGTATAGCATGAGATGGGATATCCATCTCCTTCCCAATCCAATCATGAGACCCTTCCGATAGCATGAGATGTCATATCTCAATACTTCTAACAAACCTGAGACCCTTCCTATGGCATGAGATGTGATATCAAACTCCTTCCCATTCCAATCCTGCGTCCCTTCCTATAGCATGAGATTTGATATCTCAGTGCTTCTAATACCAAACCTGAGACCCTTCCTATAACATGAGATGTTATATCCAACTCCTTCCGATTCCAATCCTGAGACCCTTCCTATACCATGAGATGTGATATCTCAATGCTTCTAATACCAAACCTGAGACCTGTCCTATTACATGAGATGTGATATCCAAATCCTTACCATTCTAATCCTGAGACCCTTCCTATAGCATGAGATGTGATATCTCAATGTTTCTAATACCAAACTTGAGACCCTTCCTATAGCAAGAGATGTGATATCTCAATGCTTCTAATACCAAACCTGAGACCTGTCCTATTACATGAGATGTGATATCCAAATCTTTCCCATTCTAATCCTGAGACCCTTCCTATAGCATGAGATGTGATATCTCAATGTTTCTAATACCAAACTTGAGACCCTTCGTATAGCAAGAGATGCGATATCCAAATCCTTCCCATTCCAAACCTGAGACCCTTCCCATAGCATGAGATGTGAAATCCAACTCCTTCCCATTCCAATCCTGAGACCCTTCCTATACCATGAGATGTGATATCTCAATGCTTCTAATACCAAACCTGAGACCTGTCCTATTACATGAGATGTGATATCCAAATCCTTCCCATTCTAATCCTGAGACCCTTCCTATAGCATGAGATGTGATATCTCAATGTTTCTAATACCAAACCTGAGACCCTTCCTATAGCAAGAGATGCGATATCCAAATCCTTCCCATTCCAAACCTGAGACCCTTCCCATAGCATGAGATGTGATATCAAACTCCTTCCCATTCCAATCCTGACACCCTTCCGATTGCATGACATGTGATATCTCAATGCCTCTAATATCAAACCTGAGACCCTCCCTATAGCATGAGAAGTGATATCCAAGTCCTTCCCATTCCAATCCTGAGACCCTTCCTATAGCATGAGATGTGATATCTCAATGCTTCTACCAAACATGAGACCCTTCCTATAGAATGAGATGTGATATCAAACTCCTTCCCATTCCAATCCTGAGACCCTTCCGATAGCATGAGATGTGATATCTCAATGCTTCTAATACCAAACCTGAGACCCTCCCTATAGCATATGATATGATATCCAAGTCCTTCCCATTCCAATCCTGAGACCCTTCCTATAACATGAGATGTGATATCCAACTCCTTCCCATTCCAACCTGAGACCCTTCCTATAGCATGAGATGGGATATCCAACTCCTTCCCAATCCAATCCTGAGACCCTTCCGATAGCATGAGATGTTATCTCTCAATGCCTCTAACAAACCTGAGACCCTTCCTATGTTATGAGATGTGATATCAAACTCCTTCCAATTCCAATCCTGAGACCCTTCCTATAGCATGAGATGTGATATCCAACTCCTTCCCATTCCAATCCCCTGACCCTTCCTATAGCATGAGATGTGATATCTTAATGCTTCTAATACCAAACCTGAGACCCTCCCTATAGCATAAGATGTAATATCCAAGTCCTTCCCATTCCAATCCTGAGACCCTTCCTATAACATGTGATGTGATATCCAACTCCTTCCCATTCCAACCTGAGACCCTTCCTATAGCATGAGATGTGATATCCATCACCTTCCCAATCAAATCATGAGACCCTTCCGATAGCATGAGATGTGTTATCTCAATGGTTCTACCAAACCTGAGACCCTTCCTTTAGCATGTGATGTGATATCCAACTCCTTCCCATTCCAATCCTGAGACCCTTCCGATAGCATGAGATGTGATATCTCAGTGCTTCTAATATCAAACCTGAGACCCTCCCTATAGCATGAGATGTGATATCCAAGTCCTTCCCATTCCAATCCTGAGACCCTTCCTATAGCATGAGATGTGATATCTCAATGCTTCTAATACCAAACCTGAGACCCTTCCTATAACATGAGATGGGATATCCAACTCCTTCCCATTCCAATCCTGAGACCCTTCCGATAGCAGAGGTGTGATATCTCAATGCTTATACCAAACCTGAGACCCTTCCTATGGCATGAGATGTGATATCCAACTCCTTCCCATTCCAATCCTGAGACCCTTCCTATACCATGAGATGTAATATCTCAATGCTTCTAAAACCAACCCTGAGAACCATCCTATAACATAAGATGTGATATCCAACTCCTTCCCATTCAAACCTGAGACCCTTCCTATAGCATGAGATGAGATATCCAACTCCTTCCCAATCCAATCCTGAGACCCTTCCGATAACATGAGATGTGATCTCTCAATGCTTCTAACAAACCTGAGACCCTTCCTATGTCATGAGATGTGATATCAAACTCCTTCCCATTCCAATCCTGAGACCCTTCCTATAGCATGAGATGTGATATCCAACTCCTTCCCATTCCAATCCTGAGACCCTTCCTATACCATGAGATGTGATATCTCAATGCTTCTAATACCAATCCTGAGACCCACCCTATTACTTGAGATGTGATATCCAAATCCTTCCCATTCCAATCCTGAGACTCTTCGTATTGCATGAGATGTGATATCTCAATGTTTTTAATACCAAACCTGAGACCCTTCCTATAGCAAGAGATGTGATATCCAAATCCTTCCCATTCCAAACCTGAGACCCTTCCTATAGCATGAGATGTGATATCCAACTCCTTCCCATTCCAATCCTGAGACCCTTCCTATAGCAAGAGATGTGATATCCAAATCCTTCCCATTCCAAACCTGAGACCCTTCCTATAGCATGAGAGGTGATATCCAACTCCTTCCCATTCCAATCCTGTGACCCTTCCTATAGCATGAGATTGGATATCCAATTTTTCCCATTCCAATCCTGAGACCCTTCCTATACCATGAAATGTGATATCTCAATGCTTCTAAAACCAACCCTGAGAACCATCCTATAACATAAGATGTGATTTCTAAATCCTTCCCTTTCCAAACCTGAGACCCTTCCTTTAGCATAAGATGTGATATCCAACTCCTTCCCATTCCAATCCTGAGACCCTTCCGATATCATGAGATGTGATATCTCAATGCTTCTAATACCAAACCTGGACCCTTCCTATAGCATGAGATGTGATATCAAATTTTTCCCATTCCAATCCTGCGTCCCTTCCTATAGCATGAGATTGGATATCTCAGTGCTTCTAATACCAAACCTGAGACCCTTCCTATAACATGAGATGTGATATCCAACTCCTTCCGATTCCAATCCTGAGACCCTTCCTATACCATGAGATGTGATATCTCAATGCTTCTAATACCAAACCTGAGATCTGCCCTATTACTTGAGATGTGATATCCAAATCCTTCCCATTCCAATCCTGAGACTCTTCCTATAGCATGAGATGTGATATCTCAATGTTTTTAATACCAAACCTGAGACCCTTCCTATAGCAAGAGATGTGATATCCAAATCCTTCCCATTCCAAACCTGAGACCCTTCCTATAGCATGAGATGTGATATCCAAATCCTTCCCATTCCAAACCTGAGACCCTTCCTATAGCATGAGATGTGATATCCAACTCCTTCCCATTCCAATCCTGAGACCCTTCCTATAGCAAGAGATGTGATATCCAAATCCTTCCCATTCCAAACCTGAGACCCTTCCTATAGCATGAGATTGGATATCCAATTTTTCCCAATCCAATCCTGCGTCCATTCGTAAAGCATGAGATTGGATATCTCAATGCTTCGAATACCAGACCTGAGACACTTCCTATAACATGAAATGTGATATCCAACTCCTTCCGATTCCAATCCTGAGACCCTTCCTATACCATGAGATGTGATATCTCAATGCTTCTAATACCAAACCTGAGACCTGTCCTATTACATGAGATGTGATATCCAAATCCTTCCCATTCCAATCCTGAGACCCTTCCTATAGCATGAGATGTGATATCTCAATGCTTCTAATACCAAACCTGAGACCTGTCCTATTACATGAGATGTGATATCCAAATCCTTCCCATTCCAATCCTGAGACCCTTCCTATAGCATGAGATGTGATATCTCAACGTTTCTAATACCAAACCGGAGACCCTTCCTATAGCAAGAGATGTGATATCCAAATCCTTCCCATTCCAAACCTGAGACCATTCCCATAGATGAGATGTGATATCCAACTTCTTCCCATTGCAATCCTGAGACCCTTCCTATAGCATGAGATGTGATATCTCAATGCATCTAATACCAAACCTGGACTCTTCCTATAGCATGAAATGTGATATCCAATTCCTTCCCATTCCAAACCTGAGACCCTTCCTATAGCATGAGATGTGATATCTCAATGCTTCTACCAAACATGAGACCCTTCCTATAGCATGAGATGTGATATCCAACTCCTTCCCATTCCAATCCGGAGACCCTTCCGATAGCATGAGATGTGATATCTCAATGCTTCTAATACCAAACCTGAGACCCTCCCTATAGCATAAGATATGATATCCAAGTCCTTCCGATTCCAATCCTGAGACCTTTCCTATAACATGAGATGTGATATCCAACTCCTTCCCATTCCAACGTGAGACCCTTCCTATAGCATGAGATGGGATATCCAACTCCTTCCCAATCCAATCCTGAGACCCTTCCGATAGCATGAGATGTTATCTCTCAATGCTTCTAACAAACCTGAGACCCTTCCTATGTCATGTGATGTGATATCAAACTCCTTCCCATTCCAATCCTGAGACCCTTCCTATAGCATGAGATGTGATATCCAACTTCTTCCCTTTCCAATCCTGAGACCCTTCCTATACCATGAGATGTGATATCTCAATGCTTCTAATACCAATCCTGAGACCCGCCCTATAACATAAGATGTGATATCCAAATCCTTCCCCTTCTAAACCTGAGACCCTTCCTTTAGCATGAGATGTGATATCCAACTCCTTCCCATTCCAATCCTGAGACCCTTCCGATAGCATGAGATGTGATATCTCAGTGCTTCTAATATCAAACCTGAGACCCTCCCTATAGCATGAGATGTGATATCCAAGTCCTTCCCATTCCAATCCTGAGACCCTTCCTATAGCATGAGATGTGATATCTCAATGCTTCTAATACCAAACCTGAGACCCTTCCTATAACATGAGATGGGATATCCAACTCCTTCCCATTCCAATCCTGAGACCCTTCCGATAGCAGAGGTGTGATATCTCAATGCTTATACCAAACCTGAGACCCTTCCTATGGCATGAGATGTGATATCCAACTCCTTCCCATTCCAATCCTGAGACCCTTCCTATACCATGAGATGTAATATCTCAATGCTTCTAAAACCAACCCTGAGAACCATCCTATAACATAAGATGTGATATCCAACTCCTTCCCATTCAAACCTGAGACCCTTCCTATAGCATGAGATGAGATATCCAACTCCTTCCCAATCCAATCCTGAGACCCTTCCGATAACATGAGATGTGATCTCTCAATGCTTCTAACAAACCTGAGACCCTTCCTATGTCATGAGATGTGATATCAAACTCCTTCCCATTCCAATCCTGAGACCCTTCCTATAGCATGAGATGTGATATCCAACTCCTTCCCATTCCAATCCTGAGACCCTTCCTATACCATGAGATGTGATATCTCAATGCTTCTAATACCAATCCTGAGACCCACCCTATTACTTGAGATGTGATATCCAAATCCTTCCCATTCCAATCCTGAGACTCTTCGTATAGCATGAGATGTGATATCTCAATGTTTTTAATACCAAACCTGAGACCCTTCCTATAGCAAGAGATGTGATATCCAAATCCTTCCCATTCCAAACCTGAGACCCTTCCTATAGCATGAGATGTGATATCCAACTCCTTCCCATTCCAATCCTGAGACCCTTCCTATAGCAAGAGATGTGATATCCAAATCCTTCCCATTCCAAACCTGAGACCCTTCCTATAGCATGAGAGGTGATATCCAACTCCTTCCCATTCCAATCCTGTGACCCTTCCTATAGCATGAGATTGGATATCCAATTTTTCCCATTCCAATCCTGAGACCCTTCCTATACCATGAAATGTGATATCTCAATGCTTCTAAAACCAACCCTGAGAACCATCCTATAACATAAGATGTGATTTCTAAATCCTTCCCTTTCCAAACCTGAGACCCTTCCTTTAGCATAAGATGTGATATCCAACTCCTTCCCATTCCAATCCTGAGACCCTTCCGATATCATGAGATGTGATATCTCAATGCTTCTAATACCAAACCTGGACCCTTCCTATAGCATGAGATGTGATATCAAATTTTTCCCATTCCAATCCTGGGTCACTTCCTATAGCATGAGATTGGATATCTCAGTGCTTCTAATACCAAACCTGAGACCCTTCCTATAACATGAGATGTGATATCCAACTCCTTCCGATTCCAATCCTGAGACCCTTCCTATACCATGAGATGTGATATCTCAATGCTTCTAATACCAAACCTGACATCTGCCCTATTACTTGAGATGTGATATCCAAATCCTTCCCATTCCAATCCTGAGACTCTTCCTATAGCATGAGATGTGATATCTCAATGTTTTTAATACCAAACCTGAGACCCTTCCTATAGCAAGAGATGTGATATCCAAATCCTTCCCATTCCAAACCTGAGACCCTTCCTATAGCATGAGATGTGATATCCAACTCCTTCCCATTCCAATCCTGAGACCCTTCCTATAGCAAGAGATGTGATATCCAAATCCTTCCCATTCCAAACCTGAGACCCTTCCTATAGAATGAGAGGTGATATCCAACTCCTTCCCATTCCAATCCTGTGACCCTTCCTATAGCATGAGATTGGATATCCAATTTTTCCCAATCCAATCCTGCGTCCCTTCGTAAAGCATGAGATTGGATATCTCAATGCTTCGAATACCAGACCTGAGATACTTCCTATAACATGAAATGTGATATCCAACTCCTTCCGATTCCAATCCTGAGACCCTTCCTATACCATGAGATGTGATATCTCAATGCTTCTAATACCAAACCTGAGACCTGTCCTATTACATGAGATGTGATATCCAAATCCTTCCCATTCCAATCCTGAGACCCTTCCTATAGCATGAGATGTGATATCTCAATGCTTCTAATACCAAACCTGAGACCTGTCCTATTACATGAGATGTGATATCCAAATCCTTCCCATTCCAATCCTGAGACCCTTCCTATAGCATGAGATGTGATATCCAACTCCTTCCCATTCCAATCCTGAGACCCTTCCTATAGCAAGAGATGTGATATCCAAATCCTTCCCATTCCAAACCTGAGACCCTTCCTATAGCATGAGAGGTGATATCCAACTCCTTCCCATTCCAATCCTGTGACCCTTCCTTTAGCATGAGATTGGATATCCAATTTTTCCCATTCCAATCCTGAGACCCTTCCTATACCATGAAATGTGATATCTCAATGCTTCTAAAACCAACCCTGAGAACCATCCTATAACATAAGATGTGATTTCTAAATCCTTCCCTTTCCAAACCTGAGACCCTTCCTTTAGCATAAGATGTGATATCCAACTCCTTCCCATTCCAATCCTGAGACCCTTCCGATATCATGAGATGTGATATCTCAATGCTTCTAATACCAAACCTGGACCCTTCCTATAGCATGAGATGTGATATCAAATTTTTCCCATTCCAATCCTGCGTCCCTTCCTATAGCATGAGATTGGATATCTCAGTGCTTCTAATACCAAACCTGAGACCCTTCCTATAACATGAGATGTGATATCCAACTCCTTCCGATTCCAATCCTGAGACCCTTCCTATACCATGAGATGTGATATCTCAATGCTTCTAATACCAAACCTGAGATCTGCCCTATTACTTGAGATGTGATATCCAAATCCTTCCCATTCCAATCCTGAGACTCTTCCTATAGCATGAGATGTGATATCTCAATGTTTTTAATACCAAACCTGAGACCCTTCCTATAGCAAGAGGTGTGATATCCAAATCCTTCCCATTCCAAACCTGAGACCCTTCCTATAGCATGAGATGTGATATCCAACTCCTTCCCATTCCAATCCTGAGACCCTTCCTATAGCAAGAGATGTGATATCCAAATCCTTCCCATTCCAAACCTGAGACCCTTCCTATAGAATGAGAGGTGATATCCAACTCCTTCCCATTCCAATCCTGTGACCCTTCCTATAGCATGAGATTGGATATCCAATTTTTCCCAATCCAATCCTGCGTCCCTTCATAAAGCATGAGATTGGATATCTCAATGCTTCGAATACCAGACCTGAGATACTTCCTATAACATGAAATGTGATATCCAACTCCTTCCGATTCCAATCCTGAGACCCTTCCTATACCATGAGATGTGATATCTCAATGCTTCTAATACCAAACCTGAGACCTGTCCTATTACATGAGATGTGATATCCAAATCCTTCCCATTCCAATCCTGAGACCCTTCCTATAGCATGAGATGTGATATCTCAATGCTTCTAATACCAAACCTGAGACCTGTCCTATTACATGAGATGTGATATCCAAATCCTTCCCATTCCAATCCTGAGACCCTTCCTATAGCATGAGATGTGATATCTCAACGTTTCTAATACCAAACCGGAGACCCTTCCTATAGCAAGAGATGTGATATCCAAATCCTTCCCATTCCAAACCTGAGACCATTCCCATAGATGAGATGTGATATCCAACTTCTTCCCATTGCAATCCTGAGACCCTTCCTATAGCATGAGATGTTATATCTCAATGCATCTAATACCAAACCTGGACTCTTCCTATAGCATGAAATGTGATATCCAATTCCTTCCCATTCCAAACCTGAGACCCTTCCTATAGCATGAGATGTGATATCTCAATGCTTCTACCAAACATGAGACCCTTCCTATAGCATGAGATGTGATATCCAACTCCTTCCCATTCCAATCCGGAGACCCTTCCGATAGCATGAGATGTGATATCTCAATGCTTCCAATACCAAACCTGAGACCCTCCCTATAGCATAAGATATGATATCCAAGTCCTTCCGATTCCAATCCTGAGACCTTTCCTATAACATGAGATGTGATATCCAACTCCTTCCCATTCCAACCTGAGACCCTTCCTATAGCACGAGATGGGATATCCAACTCCTTCCCAATCCAATCCTGAGACCCTTCCGATAGCATGAGATGTTATCTCTCAATGCTTCTAACAAACCTGAGACCCTTCCTATGTCATGAGATGTGATATCAAACTCCTTCCCATTCCAATCCTGAGACCCTTCCTATAGCATGAGATGTGATATCCAACTTCTTCCCTTTCCAATCCTGAGACCCTTCCTATACCATGAGATGTGATATCTCAATGCTTCTAATACCAATCCTGAGACCCGCCCTATAACATAAGATGTGATATCCAAATCCTTCCCCTTCTAAACCTGAGACCCTTCCTTTAGCATGAGATGTGATATCCAACTCCTTCCCATTCCAATCCTGAGACCCTTCCGATAGCATGAGATGTGATATCTCAGTGCTTCTAATATCAAACCTGAGACCCTCCCTATAGCATGAGATGTGATATCCAAGTCCTTCCCATTCCAATCCTGAGACCCTTCCTATAGCATGAGATGTGATATCTCAATGCTTCTAATACCAAACCTGAGACCCTTCCTATGGCATGAGATGTGATATCCAACTCCTTCCCATTCCAATCCTGAGACCCTTCCTATACCATGAGATGTAATATCTCAATGCTTCTAAAACCAACCCTGAGAACCATCCTATAACATAAGATGTGATATCCAACTCCTTCCCATTCAAACCTGAGACCCTTCCTATAGCATGAGATGAGATATCCAACTCCTTCCCAATCCAATCCTGAGACCCTTCCGATAACATGAGATGTGATCTCTCAATGCTTCTAACAAACCTGAGACCCTTCCTATGTCATGAGATGTGATATCAAACTCCTTCCCATTCCAATCCTGAGACCCTTCCTATAGCATGCGATGTGATATCCAACTCCTTCCCATTCCAATCCTGAGACCCTTCCTATACCATGAGATGTGATATCTCAATGCTTCTAATACCAATCCTGAGACCCGCCCTATAACATGAGATGTGATATCCAAATCCTTCCCCTTCTAAACCTGAGACCCTTCCTTTAGCATGAGATGTGATATCCAACTCCTTCCCATTCCAATACTGAGACCCTCCCGATAGAATGAGATGTGATATCTCAATGCTTCTAATATCAAACCTGAGACCCTCCCTATAGCATGAGATGTGATATCCAAGTCCTTCCCATTCAAATCCTGCACCCTTCCTATAGCATGATATGTAATATCTCAATGCTTCTAATACCAAACCTGAGACCCTTCCTATAACATGAGATGGGATATACAACTCCTTCCCATTCCAATCCTGAGACCCTTCCGATAGCAGAGGTGTGATATCTCAATGCTTATACCAAACCTGCGACCCTTCCTATGGCATGAGATGTGATATCCAACTCCTTCCCATTCCAATCCTGAGACCCTTCCTATAGCATGAGATGTGATATCTCAATGCATCTAATACCAAACCTGGACTCTTCCTATAGCATGGAATGTGATATCCAATTCCTTCCCATTCCAAACCTGAGACCCTTACTATAGCATGAGATGTGATATCTCAATGCTTCTACCAAACATGAGACCCTTCCTATAGCATGAGATGTGATATCCAACTCATTCCCATTCCAATCCGGAGACCCTTCCGATAGCATGAGATGTGATATCCAAGTCCTTCCCATTCCAATCCTGACACCTTTCCTATAACATGAGATGTGATATCCAAGTCCTTCCCATTCCAATCCTGAGACCCTTCCCATAGCATGAGATGGGATATCCAACTCCTTCCCAATCCAATCCTGAGACCCTTCCGATAGCATGAGATGTTATCTCTCAATGCTTCTAACAAACCTGAGACCCTTCCTATGTCATGAGATGTGATATCAAACTCCTTCCCATTCCAATCCTGAGACCCGCCCTATAACATGAGATGTGATATCCAACTCCTTCCCATTCCAATCCTGAGATCCTCCCGATAGAATGAGATGTGATATCTCAATGCTTCTAATATCAAACCTGAGACCCTCCCTATGGCATGAGATGTGATATCCAAGTCCTTCCCATTCCAATCCTGAGACCCTTCCTATAGCATGAGACGTGATATCTCAATGCTTCTAATACCAAACGTGAGACCCTTCATATAACATGAGATGGGATATCCAACTCCTTCCCATTCCAATCCTGAGACCCTTCCGATAGCAGAGGTGTGATATCTCAATGCTTATACCAAACCTGCGACCCTTCCTATGGCATGAGATGGGATATCCAACTCCTTCCCATTCCAGTCCTGAGACCCTTCCTATAGCATGAGATGTGTTATCTCAATGCTTCTACCAAACCTGAGACCCTTACTATAGCATGAGATGTGATATCCAACTCCTTCCCATTCCAATCCTGAGACCCTTCCTATAGCATGAGATGTGATATCTCAATGCTTCTAATACCAAACCTGAGATCCTTCCTATAACATGAGATGTGATATCCAACTCCTTCCCATTCCAAACCTGAGACCCTTCCTATAGCATGAGATGTGATATCCAACTCCTTCCCATTCCAATCCTGAGACCCTTCCTATACCATGAGATGTGATATCTCAATGTTTCTAATACCAAACCTGAGACCCTTCCTATAGCAAGAGATGTGATATCCAAATCCTTCCCATTCCAAACCTGAGACCCTTCCCATAGCATGAGATATGATATCCAACTTCTTCCCATTCCAATCCTGAGACCCTTCCTATAGCATGAGATGTGATATCTCAATGCATCTAATACCAAACCTGGACTCTTCCTATAGCATGAAATGTGATATCCAATTACTTCCCATTCTAAACCTGAGACCCTTCCTATAGCATGAGATGTGATATCTCAATGCTTCTACCAAACATGAGACCCTTCCTATAGCATGAGATGTGATATCCAACTCCTTCCCATTCCACTCCGGAGGCCCTTCCGATAGCATGAGATGTGATATCTCAATGCTTCTAATACCAAACCTGAGACCCTCCCTAATGCATAAGATATGATATCCAAGTCCTTCCCATTCCAATCCTGAGACCTTTCCTATAACATGAGATGTGATATCCAACTCCTTCCCATTCCAACCTGAGACCCTTCCTATAGCATGAGATGGGATATCCAACTCCTTCCCAATCCAATCCTGAGACCCTTCCGATAGCATGAGATGTTATCTCTCAATGCTTCTAACAAACCTGAGACCCTTCCTATGTCATGAGATGTGATATCAAACTCTTTCCCATTCCAATCCTGAGACCCTTCCTATAGCATGAGATGTGATATCTCAATGCTTCTAATACCAATCCTGATACCCGCCTTATAACATGAGATGTGATATCCAAATCCTTCCCCTTCTAAACCTGAGACCCTTCCTTTAGCATGAGATGTGATATCCAACTCCTTCCCATTCCAATCCTGAGACCCTTCCGATAGCATGAGATGTGATATCTCGGTGCTTCTAATATCAAACCTGAGACCCTCCCTATAGCATGAGATGTGATACCCAAGTGCTTCCCATTCCAATCCTGAGACCCTTCCTATAGCATGAGATGTGATATCTCAATGCTTCTAATACCAAACCTGAGACCCTTCCTATAACATGAGATGGGATATCCAACTCCTTCCCATTCCAATCCTGAGACCCTTCCGATAGCAGAGGTGTGATATCTCAATGCTTATACCAAACCTGAGACCCTTCCTATGGCATGAGATGTGATATCCAAATCCTTCCCCTTCTAAACCTGAGACCCTTCCTTTAGCATGAGATGTGATATCCAACTCCTTCCCATTCCAATCCTGAGACGCTTCCTATAGCATGAGATGTGTTATCTCAATGCTTCTACCAAACCTGAGACCCTTACTATTGCATGAGATGTGATATCCAACTCCTTCCCATTCCAATCCTGAGACCCTTCCTATACCATGAGATGTGATATCTCAATGCTTCTAAAACCAACCCTGAGAACCATCCTATAACATAAGATGTGATTTCTAAATCCTTCCCTTTCCAAACCTGAGACCCTTCCTTTAGCATGAGATGTGATATCCAACTCCTTCCCATTCCAAACCTGGACCCTTCCTATAGCATGAGATGTGATATCCAATTTTTCCCATTCCAATCCTGCGTCCCTTCCTATAGCATGAGATTGGATATCTCAGTGCTTCTAATACCAAACCTGAGACCCTTCCTATAACATGAGATGGGATATCAAACTCCTTCCCAATCCAATCCTGAGACCCTTCCGATAGCATGAGATGTTATCTCTCAATGCTTCTAACAAACCTGAGAACCTTCCTATGTCATGAGATGTGATATCAAACTCCTTCCCATTCCAATCCTGAGACCCTTCCTATACCATGAGATGTGATATCTCAATGCTTCTAATACCAATCCTGAGACCCGCCCTATAACATGAGATGTGATATCCAACTCCTTCCCATTCCAATCCTGAGATCCTCCCGATAGAATGAGATGTGATATCTCAATGCTTCTAATATCAAACCTGAGACCCTCCCTATAGCATGAGATGTGATATCCAAGTCCTTCCCAATCCAATCCTGAGACCCTTCCTATAGCATGAGACGGACGTGATATCTCAATGCTTCTAATACCAAACGTGAGACCCTTCATATAACATGAGATGGGATATCCAACTCCTTCCCATTCCAACCCTGAGACCCTTCCGATAGCAGAGGTGTGATATCTCAATGCTTATACCAAACCTGCGACCCTTCCTATGGCATGAGATGGGATATCCAACTCCTTCCCATTCCAGTCCTGAGACCCTTCCTATAGCATGAGATGTGTTATCTCAATGCTTCTACCAAACCTGAGACCCTTACTATAGCATGAGATGTGATATCAAACTCCTTCCCATTCCAATCCTGAGACCCTTCCTATAACATGAGATGTGATATCCAACTCCTTCCCATTCCAAACCTGAGACCCTTCCTATAGCATGAGATGTGATATCCAACTCCTTCCCATTCCAATCCTGAGACCCTTCCGATAGCAGAGGTGTGATATCTCAATGCTTATACCAAACCTGAGACCCTTCCTATGGCATGAGATGTGATATCCAACTCCTTCCCATTCCAATCCTGAGACGCTTCCTATAGCATGAGATGTGTTATCTCAATGCTTCTACCAAACCTGAGACCCTTACTATTGCATGAGATGTGATATCCAACTCCTTCCCATTCCAATCCTGAGACCCTTCCTATACCATGAGAGGTGATATCTCAATGCTTCTAAAACCAACCCTGAGAACCATCCTATAACATAAGATGTGATTTCTAAATCCTTCCCTTTCCAAACCTGAGACCCTTCCTTTAGCATGAGATGTGATATCCAACTCCTTCCCATTCCAAACCTGGACCCTTACTATTGCATGAGATGTGATATCCAACTCCTTCCCATTCCAATCCTGAGACCCTTCCTATACCATGAGATGTGATATCTCAATGCTTCTAAAACCAACCCTGAGAACATCCTATAACATAAGATGTGATTTCTAAATCCTTCCCTTTCCAAACCTGAGACCCTTCCTTTAGCATGAGATGTGTTATCCAACTCCTTCCCATTCCAAACCTGAGACCCTTCCTATAACATGAGATGGGATATCAAACTCCTTCCCAATCCAATCCTGAGACCCTTCCGATAGCATGAGATGTTATCTCTCAATGCTTCTAACAAACCTGAGACCCTTCCTATGTCATGAGATGTGATATCAAACTCCTTCCCATTCCAATTCTGAGACCCTTCCTATACCATGAGATGTGATATCTCAATGCTTCTAATACCAATCCTGAGACCCGCCCTATAACATGAGATGTGATATCCAACTCCTTCCCATTCCAATCCTGAGATCCTCCCGATAGAATGAGATGTGATATCTCAATGCTTCTAATATCAAACCTGAGACCCTCCCTATAGCATGAGATGTGATATCCAAGTCCTTCCCAATCCAATCCTGAGACCCTTCCTATAGCATGAGACGTGATATCTCAATGCTTCTAATACCAAACGTGAGACCCATCATATAACATGAGATGGGATATCCAACTCCTTCCCATTCCAACCCTGAGACCCTTCCGATAGCAGAGGTGTGATATCTCAATGCTTATACCAAACCTGCGACCCTTCCTATGGCATGAGATGGGATATCCAACTCCTTCCCATTCCAGTCCTGAGACCCTTCCTATAGCATGAGATGTGTTATCTCAATGCTTCTACCAAACCTGAGACCCTTACTATAGCATGAGATGTGATATCAAACTCCTTCCCATTCCAATCCTGAGACGCTTCCTATAGCATGAGATGTGTTATCTCAATGCTTCTGCCAAACCTGAGACCCTTACTATTGCATGAGATGTGATATCCAACTCCTTCCCATTCCAATCCTGAGACCCTTCCTATACCATGAGATGTGATATCTCAATGCTTCTAAAACCAACCCTGAAAACCATCCTATAACATGAGATGTGATATCTAAATCTGTCCCTTTCCAAACCTGAGCCCCTTCCTTTAGCATGAGATGTGATATCCAACTCCTTCCCATTCAAATCCTAAAACCCTTCCTATAGCATGAGATGTGATATCTCAATGCTTCTAATACCAAACCTGGACCCTTCCTATAGCATGAGATGTGATATCCAATTTCTTCCCATTCCAATCCTACGTCCCTTCCTACAGCATGAGATTTGATATCTCAGTGCTTCTAATACCAAACCTGAGACCCTTCCTATAACATGAGATGTGATATCCAACTCCTTCCGATTCCAATCCTGAGACCCTTCCTATACCATGAGATGGGATATCAAACTCCTTCCCATTCCAGTCCTGAGACCCTTCCTATAGCATGAGATGTGTTATCTCAATGCTTCTACCAAACCTGAGACCCTTACTATAGCATGAGATGTGATATCAAACTCCTTCCCATTCCAATCCTGAGACCCTTCCTATAACATGAGATGTGATATCCAACTCCTTCCCATTCCAAACCTGAGACCCTTCCTATAGCATGAGATGTGATATCCAACTCCTTCCCATTCCAATCCTGGGACCCTTCCGATAGCAGAGGTGTGATATCTCAATGCTTATACCAAACCTGAGACCCTTCCTATGGCATGAGATGTGATATCCAACTCCTTCCCATTCCAATCCTGAGACGCTTCCTATAGCATGAGATGTGTTATCTCAATGCTTCTACCAAACCTGAGACCCTTACTATTGCATGAGATGTGATATCCAACTCCTTCCCATTCCAATCCTGAGACCCTTCCTATACCATGAGATGTGATATCTCAATGCTTCTAAAACCAACCCTGAGAACCATCCTATAACATAAGATGTGATTTCTAAATCCTTCCCTTTCCAAACCTGAGACCCTTCCTTTAGCATGAGATGTGATATCCAACTCCTTCCCATTCCAAACCTGGACCCTTACTATTGCATGAGATGTGATATCCAACTCCTTCCCATTCCAATCCTGAGACCCTTCCTATACCATGAGATGTGATATCTCAATGCTTCTAAAACCAACCCTGAGAACCATCCTATAACATAAGATGTGATTTCTAAATCCTTCCCTTTCCAAACCTGAGACCCTTCCTTTAGCATGAGATGTGTTATCCAACTCCTTCCCATTCCAAACCTGCGACCCTTCCTATGGCATGAGATGGGATATCCAACTCCTTCCCATTCCAGTCCTGAGACCCTTCCTATAGCATGAGATGTGTTATCTCAATGCTTCTACCAAACCTGAGACCCTTACTATAGCATGAGATGTGATATCAAACTCCTTCCCATTCCAATCCTGAGACCCTTCCTATAATATGAGATGTGATATCCAACTCCTTCCCATTCCAAACCTGAGACCCTTCCTATAGCATGAGATGTGATATCCAACTCCTTCCCATTCCAATCCTGAGACCCTTCCGATAGCAGAGGTGTGATATCTCAATGCTTATACCAAACCTGAGACCCTTCCTATGGCATGAGATGTGATATCCAACTCCTTCCCATTCCAATCCTGAGACGCTTCCTATAGCATGAGATGTGTTATCTCAATGCTTCTACCAAACCTGAGACCCTTACTATTGCATGAGATGTGATATCCAACTCCTTCCCATTCCAATCCTGAGACCCTTCCTATACCATGAGATGTGATATCTCAATGCTTCTAAAACCAACCCTGAGAACCATCCTATAACATAAGATGTGATTTCTAAATCCTTCCCTTTCCAGACCTGAGACCCTTCCTTTAGCATGAGATGTGATATCCAACTCCTTCCCATTCCAAACCTGGACCCTTACTATTGCATGAGATGTGATATCCAACTCCTTCCCATTCCAATCCTGAGACCCTTCCTATACCATGAGATGTGATATCTCAATGCTTCTAAAACCAACCCTGAGAACCATCCTATAACATAAGATGTGATTTCTAAATCCTTCCCTTTCCAAACCTGAGACCCTTCCTTTAGCATGAGATGTGTTATCCAACTCCTTCCCATTCCAAACCTGAGACCCTTCCTATAACATGAGATGGGATATCAAACTCCTTCCCAATCCAATCCTGAGACCCTTCCGATAGCATGAGATGTTATCTCTCAATGCTTCTAACAAACCTGAGACCCTTCCTATGTCATGAGATGTGATATCAAACTCCTTCCCATTCCAATCCTGAGACCCTTCCTATACCATGAGATGTGATATCTCAATGCTTCTAATACCAATCCTGAGACCCGCCCTATAACATGAGATGTGATATCCAACTCCTTCCCATTCCAATCCTGAGATCCTCCCGATAGAATGAGATGTGATATCTCAATGCTTCTAATATCAAACCTGAGACCCTCCCTATAGCATGAGATGTGATATCCAAGTCCTTCCCATTCCAATCCTGAGGCCCTTCCTATAGCATGAGATGTGATATCTCAATGCTTCTAATACCAAATCTGAGACCCTTCCTATAACATGAGATGGGATATCCAACTCCTTCCCATTCCAATCCTGAGACCCTTCCGATAGCAGAGGTGTGATATCTCAATGCTTATACCAAACCTGAGACCCTTCCTATGGCATGAGATGTGATATCCAACTCCTTCCCATTCCAATCCTGAGACCCTTCCTATACCATGAGATGTAATATCTCAATGCTTCTAAAACCAACCCTGAGAACCATCCTATAACATAAGATGTGATATCCAACTCCTTCCCATTCAAACCTGATGTTAGGAAAGATTTCATAATTGTAGGGAATTTTCCTTCCATGTGGCAACCCCTAAACTTTTTGCTGTTGTTATTCACCTTGTTTTTGACTTTGCCAGAGAAGTGCAGCCTTCTGCCGCACTCCTCTGGGCTTTCGCTCCTTTCTTACGGGGAAACTGACATGCCCTTAAGACAGTCAGTACCGGGGAACGCTGTTTCCCGTAGTTTCTTTTATCGTGTTGCGGCTTTAGTGCAACATGACACAAGAGGGCACTGTAAGCTAAGTTACAGCTCTCTTGGGTCTCTAGCCTTCTACAGGCCCTAGATACTCTTTTAGGAATGTATTTGATCGGTGCAAGTCATTCAGGGACTGGAATGGTGGCAGCGATCGTTTTGTTTATTTTGAGCTCCTTTTGGCGTTCTGAGCACGTTTTTCGCACTGAACCCAAAATGGTGGCCTGGCTCCCAAAATGGCCAGTCCACGAGGCTCCTTTGTCCTGTCCACTGACCGTCTTGCTCCCTTCACCTTCCCCAGGTCGGGCGACCCGGGGCCTTCCTTATTTGGGCATGTACTTTCCCGCGAAACGTGGTTGCTTTCGCGGGCTTCTACATGTCGTTTGTGTGCCTCCAGGGTGTGGGCTGGGATGTCTGGTCCCAATACACATCCTGGGTGCCAGAGAGTCTAGGGTGGTGTGAATGCCTGGGACCACCGTGGTCCGTGATTGGTCCACGTATGGTGTGTGTGTTGATGAGCGGATCTCCCATTGGCTCCCCTCCGTTTTGGCGCGAAGGGAACCGTGGATAAGAGGGGGCTGGAAACACCACTACCATGTCGATCTCCTGAGTTCTCACGAACGAAGGAATACAGGAGCCAAGTATCCTGCAACCAAGAGGCTGGACCGAGGAATCGCTGGTGACCCGCTGAAGGAATCCTCCTTTGCACTGCTGTCGTCCTGTGAAACCCTTTCCTCCTTTGATCGAACCAGAAGGCCTGTACTGGTGCTTCGACCTTTGGAATAGCAGGAACAGCTATTCCCGGCGACTTCATCAACTCCTGCCAAGTAAGCCTTCGGAAGTGTCTCTGGGCCATCCAGTTGACTGACCAGCTTACAAGGGAGTCCTGCTCTGTAACTGCCGCCAGGTTGTGTTGTATTTCGAGTCCTGGTCACTCTCCCACGCTTCGTACGCTTGGCGTCCCCAGGTCTGAAGGGAGGAGTGTACATTTGGCTCGAATACACACGGCCGCTCCGTTGTCCTGCTGCGGCAACAAAACTGTGCTGGTTTCGTCGATTGGGACGTCTTTTTGCTCTACACGACTACGAGGCGTTCCCTGCTCTTCTGAACCTGCCAGCTGCTGAAACTAACGTGGAGAAGCCTGGGTCTGCTTGCTTCGGGGACCGGTGAGTAGTTTAGCTAGGATCTGGTCGCCCTCCTGCAGTATCCCATTGCTTTTCCCTGCTGTGTAAAAACAGCACCCTTTTGGCCGTACTCGCGCTCTGCTTCTGCCCGCTGTGGAGGCTGCGCTTGAGTTGCGGAACCTGTTCTCCTTCTGCTGTGCACTAACCCGAACTGCCTGACTTCCTCCGAAGAGCTTCCCCTTTTGCCCGTTGGCACCGGCGTGGCAGGTACTTTGAGCACAAGGCTCCACTCTTCGCAGGGCTCGGACTTCCTTCTAGTTAGGTGCCTCTGAAGGCGAACTGAGTCTAAAGCGTTATCGCACTGCCTGTTTTCCTTTCCTTTCAGGTGGACTACATATTTCGTGCTTTAAACGCTTGCGACTGTGTATTTGTATATATATTGTGTTGATATGGTATGTGTTGGTTTAATATTGTGATATTGTGATTTTCTCGCTACGGTCGTTGTTTTAAAGGCCTTAAAATAAATGTGTATCTATTTTTGATATAACAACTGTTTGGAGTAGTTTGTAAGCGCTCTTGCTTTGTGTGCTCACTGCAGGCTTTCAGTCACCCTCACCCCTCTTGAGACCTAGTCTTGACCGCCGCAATCGCTACCTTGATTGGTCTGGCTTGTCCAGAGGTTACCCTGTTCCAAGTAATTAGGTTGGCCTTCTGAACTTCTGCGCCACCAGGACAGAGTTCAGAAATCCGTCTTAACACCTGAGACCCTTCCTATAGCATGAGATGAGATATCCAACTCCTTCCCAATCCAATCCTGAGACCCTTCCGATAACATGAGATGTGATCTCTCAATGCTTCTAACAAACCTGAGACCCTTCCTATGTCATGAGATGTGATATCAAACTCCTTCCCATTCCAATCCTGAGACCCTTCCTATAGCATGAGATGTGATATCCAACTCCTTCCCATTCCAATCCTGAGACCCTTCCTATACCATGAGATGTGATATCTCAATGCTTCTAATACCAATCCTGAGACCCGCCCTATAACATGAGATGTGATATCCAAATCCTTCCCCTTCTAAACCTGAGACCCTTCCTTTAGCATGAGATGTGATATCCAACTCCTTCACGTTCCAATACTGAGACCCTCCCGATAGAATGAGATGTAATATCTCAATGCTTCTAATACCAAACCTGAGACCCTTCCTATAACATGAGATGGGATATACAACTCCTTCCCATTCCAAACCTGAGACCCTTCCGATAGCAGAGGTGTGATATCTCAATGCTTATACCAAACCTGCGACCCTTCCTATGGCATGAGATGTGATATCCAACTCCTTCCCAATCCAATCATGAGACCCTTCCGATAGCATGAGATGTAATATCTCAGTGCTTCTAATACCAAACCTGAGACCCTTCCTATAACATGAGATATGATATCCAACTCCTTCCGATTCCAATCCTGCGTCCCTTCCTATACCATGAGATGTGATATCTCAATGCTTCTAATACCAAACCTGGACCCTTCCTATAGCATGAGATATGATATCCAACTCCTTCCCATTCCAATTCTGCGTCCCTTCCTATAGCATGAGATTTGATATCTCAGTGCTTCTAATACCAAACCTGGACCCTTCCTATAGCATGAGATATGATATCCAACTCCTTCCGATTCCAATCCTGCGTCCCTTCCTATACCATGAGATGTGATATCTCAGTGCTTCTAATACCAAACCTGAGACCCTTCCTATAACATAAGATGTGATTTCTAAATCCTTCCCTTTCCAAACCTGAGACCCTTCCTTTAGCATGAGATGTGTTATCCAACTCCTTCCCATTCCAAACCTGAGACCCTTCCTATAACATGAGATGGGATATCAAACTCCTTCCCAATCCAATCCTGAGACCCTTCCGATAGCATGAGATGTTATCTCTCAATGCTTCTAACAAACCTGAGACCCTTCCTATGTCATGAGATGTGATATCAAACTCCTTCCCATTCCAATTCTGAGACCCTTCCTATACCATGAGATGTGATATCTTAATGCTTCTAATACCAATCCTGAGACCCGCCCTATAACATGAGATGTGATATCCAACTCCTTCCCATTCCAATCCTGAGACCCTTCCTATACCATGAGATGTGATATCTCAATGCTTCTAAAACCAACCCTGAGAACCATCCTATAACATAAGATGTGATTTCTAAATCCTTCCCTTTCCAAACCTGAGACCCTTCCTTTAGCATGAGATGTGTTATCCAACTCCTTCCCATTCCAAACCTGCGACCCTTCCTATGGCATGAGATGGGATATCCAACTCCTTCCCATTCCAGTCCTGAGACCCTTCCTATAGCATGAGATGTGTTATCTCAATGCTTCTACCAAACCTGAGACCCTTACTATAGCATGAGATGTGATATCAAACTCCTTCCCATTCCAATCCTGAGACCCTTCCTATAATATGAGATGTGATATCCAACTCCTTCCCATTCCAAACCTGAGACCCTTCCTATAGCATGAGATGTGATATCCAACTCCTTCCCATTCCAATCCTGAGACCCTTCCGATAGCAGAGGTGTGATATCTCAATGCTTATACCAAACCTGAGACCCTTCCTATGGCATGAGATGTGATATCCAACTCCTTCCCATTCCAATCCTGAGACGCTTCCTATAGCATGAGATGTGTTATCTCAATGCTTCTACCAAACCTGAGACCCTTACTATTGCATGAGATGTGATATCCAACTCCTTCCCATTCCAATCCTGAGACCCTTCCTATACCATGAGATGTGATATCTCAATGCTTCTAAAACCAACCCTGAGAACCATCCTATAACATAAGATGTGATTTCTAAATCCTTCCCTTTCCAAACCTGAGACCCTTCCTTTAGCATGAGATGTGATATCCAACTCCTTCCCATTCCAAACCTGGACCCTTACTATTGCATGAGATGTGATATCCAACTCCTTCCCATTCCAATCCTGAGACCCTTCCTATACCATGAGATGTGATATCTCAATGCTTCTAAAACCAACCCTGAGAACATCCTATAACATAAGATGTGATTTCTAAATCCTTCCCTTTCCAAACCTGAGACCCTTCCTTTAGCATGAGATGTGTTATCCAACTCCTTCCCATTCCAAACCTGAGACCCTTCCTATAACATGAGATGGGATATCAAACTCCTTCCCAATCCAATCCTGAGACCCTTCCGATAGCATGAGATGTTATCTCTCAATGCTTCTAACAAACCTGAGACCCTTCCTATGTCATGAGATGTGATATCAAACTCTTTCCCATTCCAATCCTGAGACCCTTCCTATAGCATGAGATGTGATTTCTCAATGCTTCTAATACCAATCCTGATACCCGCCTTATAACATGAGATGTGATATCCAAATCCTTCCCCTTCTAAACCTGAGACCCTTCCTTTAGCATGAGATGTGATATCCAACTCCTTCCCATTCCAATCCTGTGACCCTTCCGATAGCATGAGATGTGATATCTCGGTGCTTCTAATATCAAACCTGAGACCCTCCCTATAGCATGAGATGTGATACCCAAGTGCTTCCCATTCCAATCCTGAGACCCTTCCTATAGCATGAGATGTGATATCTCAATGCTTCTAATACCAAACCTGAGACCCTTCCTATAACATGAGATGGGATATCCAACTCCTTCCCATTCCAATCCTGAGACCCTTCCGATAGCAGAGGTGTGATATCTCAATGCTTATACCAAACCTGAGACCCTTCCTATGGCATGAGATGTGATATCCAAATCCTTCCCCTTCTAAACCTGAGACCCTTCCTTTAGCATGAGATGTGATATCCAACTCCTTCCCATTCCAATCCTGAGACGCTTCCTATAGCATGAGATGTGTTATCTCAATGCTTCTACCAAACCTGAGACCCTTACTATTGCATGAGATGTGATATCCAACTCCTTCCCATTCCAATCCTGAGACCCTTCCTATACCATGAGATGTGATATCTCAATGCTTCTAAAACCAACCCTGAGAACCATCCTATAACATAAGATGTGATTTCTAAATCCTTCCCTTTCCAAACCTGAGACCCTTCCTTTAGCATGAGATGTGATATCCAACTCCTTCCCATTCCAAACCTGGACCCTTCCTATAGCATGAGATGTGATATCCAATTTTTCCCATTCCAATCCTGCGTCCCTTCCTATAGCATGAGATTGGATATCTCAGTGCTTCTAATACCAAACCTGAGACCCTTCCTATAACATGAGATGGGATATCAAACTCCTTCCCAATCCAATCCTGAGACCCTTCCGATAGCATGAGATGTTATCTCTCAATGCTTCTAACAAACCTGAGAACCTTCCTATGTCATGAGATGTGATATCAAACTCCTTCCCATTCCAATCCTGAGACCCTTCCTATACCATGAGATGTGATATCTCAATGCTTCTAATACCAATCCTGAGACCCGCCCTATAACATGAGATGTGATATCCAACTCCTTCCCATTCCAATCCTGAGATCCTCCCGATAGAATGAGATGTGATATCTCAATGCTTCTAATATCAAACCTGAGACCCTCCCTATAGCATGAGATGTGATATCCAAGTCCTTCCCAATCCAATCCTGAGACCCTTCCTATAGCATGAGACGGACGTGATATCTCAATGCTTCTAATACCAAACGTGAGACCCTTCATATAACATGAGATGGGATATCCAACTCCTTCCCATTCCAACCCTGAGACCCTTCCGATAGCAGAGGTGTGATATCTCAATGCTTATACCAAACCTGCGACCCTTCCTATGGCATGAGATGGGATATCCAACTCCTTCCCATTCCAGTCCTGAGACCCTTCCTATAGCATGAGATGTGTTATCTCAATGCTTCTACCAAACCTGAGACCCTTACTATAGCATGAGATGTGATATCAAACTCCTTCCCATTCCAATCCTGAGACCCTTCCTATAACATGAGATGTGATATCCAACTCCTTCCCATTCCAAACCTGAGACCCTTCCTATAGCATGAGATGTGATATCCAACTCCTTCCCATTCCAATCCTGAGACCCTTCCGATAGCAGAGGTGTGATATCTCAATGCTTATACCAAACCTGAGACCCTTCCTATGGCATGAGATGTGATATCCAACTCCTTCCCATTCCAATCCTGAGACGCTTCCTATAGCATGAGATGTGTTATCTCAATGCTTCTACCAAACCTGAGACCCTTACTATTGCATGAGATGTGATATCCAACTCCTTCCCATTCCAATCCTGAGACCCTTCCTATACCATGAGAGGTGATATCTCAATGCTTCTAAAACCAACCCTGAGAACCATCCTATAACATAAGATGTGATTTCTAAATCCTTCCCTTTCCAAACCTGAGACCCTTCCTTTAGCATGAGATGTGATATCCAACTCCTTCCCATTCCAAACCTGGACCCTTACTATTGCATGAGATGTGATATCCAACTCCTTCCCATTCCAATCCTGAGACCCTTCCTATACCATGAGATGTGATATCTCAATGCTTCTAAAACCAACCCTGAGAACATCCTATAACATAAGATGTGATTTCTAAATCCTTCCCTTTCCAAACCTGAGACCCTTCCTTTAGCATGAGATGTGTTATCCAACTCCTTCCCATTCCAAACCTGAGACCCTTCCTATAACATGAGATGGGATATCAAACTCCTTCCCAATCCAATCCTGAGACCCTTCCGATAGCATGAGATGTTATCTCTCAATGCTTCTAACAAACCTGAGACCCTTCCTATGTCATGAGATGTGATATCAAACTCCTTCCCATTCCAATTCTGAGACCCTTCCTATACCATGAGATGTGATATCTCAATGCTTCTAATACCAATCCTGAGACCCGCCCTATAACATGAGATGTGATATCCAACTCCTTCCCATTCCAATCCTGAGATCCTCCCGATAGAATGAGATGTGATATCTCAATGCTTCTAATATCAAACCTGAGACCCTCCCTATAGCATGAGATGTGATATCCAAGTCCTTCCCAATCCAATCCTGAGACCCTTCCTATAGCATGAGACGTGATATCTCAATGCTTCTAATACCAAACGTGAGACCCATCATATAACATGAGATGGGATATCCAACTCCTTCCCATTCCAACCCTGAGACCCTTCCGATAGCAGAGGTGTGATATCTCAATGCTTATACCAAACCTGCGACCCTTCCTATGGCATGAGATGGGATATCCAACTCCTTCCCATTCCAGTCCTGAGACCCTTCCTATAGCATGAGATGTGTTATCTCAATGCTTCTACCAAACCTGAGACCCTTACTATAGCATGAGATGTGATATCAAACTCCTTCCCATTCCAATCCTGAGACGCTTCCTATAGCATGAGATGTGTTATCTCAATGCTTCTGCCAAACCTGAGACCCTTACTATTGCATGAGATGTGATATCCAACTCCTTCCCATTCCAATCCTGAGACCCTTCCTATACCATGAGATGTGATATCTCAATGCTTCTAAAACCAACCCTGAAAACCATCCTATAACATGAGATGTGATATCTAAATCTGTCCCTTTCCAAACCTGAGCCCCTTCCTTTAGCATGAGATGTGATATCCAACTCCTTCCCATTCAAATCCTAAAACCCTTCCTATAGCATGAGATGTGATATCTCAATGCTTCTAATACCAAACCTGGACCCTTCCTATAGCATGAGATGTGATATCCAATTTCTTCCCATTCCAATCCTACGTCCCTTCCTACAGCATGAGATTTGATATCTCAGTGCTTCTAATACCAAACCTGAGACCCTTCCTATAACATGAGATGTGATATCCAACTCCTTCCGATTCCAATCCTGAGACCCTTCCTATACCATGAGATGGGATATCAAACTCCTTCCCATTCCAGTCCTGAGACCCTTCCTATAGCATGAGATGTGTTATCTCAATGCTTCTACCAAACCTGAGACCCTTACTATAGCATGAGATGTGATATCAAACTCCTTCCCATTCCAATCCTGAGACCCTTCCTATAACATGAGATGTGATATCCAACTCCTTCCCATTCCAAACCTGAGACCCTTCCTATAGCATGAGATGTGATATCCAACTCCTTCCCATTCCAATCCTGGGACCCTTCCGATAGCAGAGGTGTGATATCTCAATGCTTATACCAAACCTGAGACCCTTCCTATGGCATGAGATGTGATATCCAACTCCTTCCCATTCCAATCCTGAGACGCTTCCTATAGCATGAGATGTGTTATCTCAATGCTTCTACCAAACCTGAGACCCTTACTATTGCATGAGATGTGATATCCAACTCCTTCCCATTCCAATCCTGAGACCCTTCCTATACCATGAGATGTGATATCTCAATGCTTCTAAAACCAACCCTGAGAACCATCCTATAACATAAGATGTGATTTCTAAATCCTTCCCTTTCCAAACCTGAGACCCTTCCTTTAGCATGAGATGTGATATCCAACTCCTTCCCATTCCAAACCTGGACCCTTACTATTGCATGAGATGTGATATCCAACTCCTTCCCATTCCAATCCTGAGACCCTTCCTATACCATGAGATGTGATATCTCAATGCTTCTAAAACCAACCCTGAGAACCATCCTATAACATAAGATGTGATTTCTAAATCCTTCCCTTTCCAAACCTGAGACCCTTCCTTTAGCATGAGATGTGTTATCCAACTCCTTCCCATTCCAAACCTGCGACCCTTCCTATGGCATGAGATGGGATATCCAACTCCTTCCCATTCCAGTCCTGAGACCCTTCCTATAGCATGAGATGTGTTATCTCAATGCTTCTACCAAACCTGAGACCCTTACTATAGCATGAGATGTGATATCAAACTCCTTCCCATTCCAATCCTGAGACCCTTCCTATAATATGAGATGTGATATCCAACTCCTTCCCATTCCAAACCTGAGACCCTTCCTATAGCATGAGATGTGATATCCAACTCCTTCCCATTCCAATCCTGAGACCCTTCCGATAGCAGAGGTGTGATATCTCAATGCTTATACCAAACCTGAGACCCTTCCTATGGCATGAGATGTGATATCCAACTCCTTCCCATTCCAATCCTGAGACGCTTCCTATAGCATGAGATGTGTTATCTCAATGCTTCTACCAAACCTGAGACCCTTACTATTGCATGAGATGTGATATCCAACTCCTTCCCATTCCAATCCTGAGACCCTTCCTATACCATGAGATGTGATATCTCAATGCTTCTAAAACCAACCCTGAGAACCATCCTATAACATAAGATGTGATTTCTAAATCCTTCCCTTTCCAGACCTGAGACCCTTCCTTTAGCATGAGATGTGATATCCAACTCCTTCCCATTCCAAACCTGGACCCTTACTATTGCATGAGATGTGATATCCAACTCCTTCCCATTCCAATCCTGAGACCCTTCCTATACCATGAGATGTGATATCTCAATGCTTCTAAAACCAACCCTGAGAACCATCCTATAACATAAGATGTGATTTCTAAATCCTTCCCTTTCCAAACCTGAGACCCTTCCTTTAGCATGAGATGTGTTATCCAACTCCTTCCCATTCCAAACCTGAGACCCTTCCTATAACATGAGATGGGATATCAAACTCCTTCCCAATCCAATCCTGAGACCCTTCCGATAGCATGAGATGTTATCTCTCAATGCTTCTAACAAACCTGAGACCCTTCCTATGTCATGAGATGTGATATCAAACTCCTTCCCATTCCAATCCTGAGACCCTTCCTATACCATGAGATGTGATATCTCAATGCTTCTAATACCAATCCTGAGACCCGCCCTATAACATGAGATGTGATATCCAACTCCTTCCCATTCCAATCCTGAGATCCTCCCGATAGAATGAGATGTGATATCTCAATGCTTCTAATATCAAACCTGAGACCCTCCCTATAGCATGAGATGTGATATCCAAGTCCTTCCCATTCCAATCCTGAGGCCCTTCCTATAGCATGAGATGTGATATCTCAATGCTTCTAATACCAAATCTGAGACCCTTCCTATAACATGAGATGGGATATCCAACTCCTTCCCATTCCAATCCTGAGACCCTTCCGATAGCAGAGGTGTGATATCTCAATGCTTATACCAAACCTGAGACCCTTCCTATGGCATGAGATGTGATATCCAACTCCTTCCCATTCCAATCCTGAGACCCTTCCTATACCATGAGATGTAATATCTCAATGCTTCTAAAACCAACCCTGAGAACCATCCTATAACATAAGATGTGATATCCAACTCCTTCCCATTCAAACCTGATGTTAGGAAAGATTTCATAATTGTAGGGAATTTTCCTTCCATGTGGCAACCCCTAAACTTTTTGCTGTTGTTATTCACCTTGTTTTTGACTTTGCCAGAGAAGTGCAGCCTTCTGCCGCACTCCTCTGGGCTTTCGCTCCTTTCTTACGGGGAAACTGACATGCCCTTAAGACAGTCAGTACCGGGGAACGCTGTTTCCCGTAGTTTCTTTTATCGTGTTGCGGCTTTAGTGCAACATGACACAAGAGGGCACTGTAAGCTAAGTTACAGCTCTCTTGGGTCTCTAGCCTTCTACAGGCCCTAGATACTCTTTTAGGAATGTATTTGATCGGTGCAAGTCATTCAGGGACTGGAATGGTGGCAGCGATCGTTTTGTTTATTTTGAGCTCCTTTTGGCGTTCTGAGCACGTTTTTCGCACTGAACCCAAAATGGTGGCCTGGCTCCCAAAATGGCCAGTCCACGAGGCTCCTTTGTCCTGTCCACTGACCGTCTTGCTCCCTTCACCTTCCCCAGGTCGGGCGACCCGGGGCCTTCCTTATTTGGGCATGTACTTTCCCGCGAAACGTGGTTGCTTTCGCGGGCTTCTACATGTCGTTTGTGTGCCTCCAGGGTGTGGGCTGGGATGTCTGGTCCCAATACACATCCTGGGTGCCAGAGAGTCTAGGGTGGTGTGAATGCCTGGGACCACCGTGGTCCGTGATTGGTCCACGTATGGTGTGTGTGTTGATGAGCGGATCTCCCATTGGCTCCCCTCCGTTTTGGCGCGAAGGGAACCGTGGATAAGAGGGGGCTGGAAACACCACTACCATGTCGATCTCCTGAGTTCTCACGAACGAAGGAATACAGGAGCCAAGTATCCTGCAACCAAGAGGCTGGACCGAGGAATCGCTGGTGACCCGCTGAAGGAATCCTCCTTTGCACTGCTGTCGTCCTGTGAAACCCTTTCCTCCTTTGATCGAACCAGAAGGCCTGTACTGGTGCTTCGACCTTTGGAATAGCAGGAACAGCTATTCCCGGCGACTTCATCAACTCCTGCCAAGTAAGCCTTCGGAAGTGTCTCTGGGCCATCCAGTTGACTGACCAGCTTACAAGGGAGTCCTGCTCTGTAACTGCCGCCAGGTTGTGTTGTATTTCGAGTCCTGGTCACTCTCCCACGCTTCGTACGCTTGGCGTCCCCAGGTCTGAAGGGAGGAGTGTACATTTGGCTCGAATACACACGGCCGCTCCGTTGTCCTGCTGCGGCAACAAAACTGTGCTGGTTTCGTCGATTGGGACGTCTTTTTGCTCTACACGACTACGAGGCGTTCCCTGCTCTTCTGAACCTGCCAGCTGCTGAAACTAACGTGGAGAAGCCTGGGTCTGCTTGCTTCGGGGACCGGTGAGTAGTTTAGCTAGGATCTGGTCGCCCTCCTGCAGTATCCCATTGCTTTTCCCTGCTGTGTAAAAACAGCACCCTTTTGGCCGTACTCGCGCTCTGCTTCTGCCCGCTGTGGAGGCTGCGCTTGAGTTGCGGAACCTGTTCTCCTTCTGCTGTGCACTAACCCGAACTGCCTGACTTCCTCCGAAGAGCTTCCCCTTTTGCCCGTTGGCACCGGCGTGGCAGGTACTTTGAGCACAAGGCTCCACTCTTCGCAGGGCTCGGACTTCCTTCTAGTTAGGTGCCTCTGAAGGCGAACTGAGTCTAAAGCGTTATCGCACTGCCTGTTTTCCTTTCCTTTCAGGTGGACTACATATTTCGTGCTTTAAACGCTTGCGACTGTGTATTTGTATATATATTGTGTTGATATGGTATGTGTTGGTTTAATATTGTGATATTGTGATTTTCTCGCTACGGTCGTTGTTTTAAAGGCCTTAAAATAAATGTGTATCTATTTTTGATATAACAACTGTTTGGAGTAGTTTGTAAGCGCTCTTGCTTTGTGTGCTCACTGCAGGCTTTCAGTCACCCTCACCCCTCTTGAGACCTAGTCTTGACCGCCGCAATCGCTACCTTGATTGGTCTGGCTTGTCCAGAGGTTACCCTGTTCCAAGTAATTAGGTTGGCCTTCTGAACTTCTGCGCCACCAGGACAGAGTTCAGAAATCCGTCTTAACACCTGAGACCCTTCCTATAGCATGAGATGAGATATCCAACTCCTTCCCAATCCAATCCTGAGACCCTTCCGATAACATGAGATGTGATCTCTCAATGCTTCTAACAAACCTGAGACCCTTCCTATGTCATGAGATGTGATATCAAACTCCTTCCCATTCCAATCCTGAGACCCTTCCTATAGCATGAGATGTGATATCCAACTCCTTCCCATTCCAATCCTGAGACCCTTCCTATACCATGAGATGTGATATCTCAATGCTTCTAATACCAATCCTGAGACCCGCCCTATAACATGAGATGTGATATCCAAATCCTTCCCCTTCTAAACCTGAGACCCTTCCTTTAGCATGAGATGTGATATCCAACTCCTTCACGTTCCAATACTGAGACCCTCCCGATAGAATGAGATGTAATATCTCAATGCTTCTAATACCAAACCTGAGACCCTTCCTATAACATGAGATGGGATATACAACTCCTTCCCATTCCAAACCTGAGACCCTTCCGATAGCAGAGGTGTGATATCTCAATGCTTATACCAAACCTGCGACCCTTCCTATGGCATGAGATGTGATATCCAACTCCTTCCCAATCCAATCATGAGACCCTTCCGATAGCATGAGATGTAATATCTCAGTGCTTCTAATACCAAACCTGAGACCCTTCCTATAACATGAGATATGATATCCAACTCCTTCCGATTCCAATCCTGCGTCCCTTCCTATACCATGAGATGTGATATCTCAATGCTTCTAATACCAAACCTGGACCCTTCCTATAGCATGAGATATGATATCCAACTCCTTCCCATTCCAATTCTGCGTCCCTTCCTATAGCATGAGATTTGATATCTCAGTGCTTCTAATACCAAACCTGGACCCTTCCTATAGCATGAGATATGATATCCAACTCCTTCCGATTCCAATCCTGCGTCCCTTCCTATTGCATGAGATTTGATATCTCAGTGCTTCTAATACCAAACCTGAGACCCTTCCTATAACATGAGATGTGATATCCAACTCCTTCCGATTCCAATCCTGAGACCCTTCCTATACCATGAGATGTGATATCTCAATGCTTCTAATACCAAAACTGAGACCTGTCCTATTACATGCGATGTGATATCCAAATCCTTACCATTCTAATCCTGAGACCCTTCCTATAGCATGAGATGTGATATCTCAATGTTTCTAATACCAAACTTGAGACCCTTCCTATAGCAAGAGATGTGATATCCAAATCCTTCCCATTCCAAACCTGAGACCTTCCCATAGCATGAGATGTGATATCCAACTCCTTCCCATTCCAATCCTGAGACCCTTCCTATAGCATGAGATGTGATTCTCAATGCTTCTAATACCAAACCTGAGACCTGTCCTATTGCATGAGATGTGATATCCAACTCCTTCCCATTCCAATCCTGAGACCCTTCCTATAGCATGAGATGTGATATCTCAATGCATCTAATAGCAAACCTGGACTCTTCCTATAGCATGAAATGTGATATCCAACTCCTTCCCATTTCAAACCTGAGACCCTTCCTATAGCATGAGATGTGATATCTCAATGCTTCTACCAAACATGAGGCCCTTCCTATAACATGAGATGTGATATCCAACTCCTTCCCATTCCAACCTGAGACCCTTCGTATAGCATGAGATGGGATATCCATCTCCTTCCCAATCCAATCATGAGACCCTTCCGATAGCATGAGATGTGATATCTCTATACTTCTAACAAACCTGAGACCCTTCCTATGGCATGAGATGTGATATCAAACTCCTTCCCATTCCAATCCTGAGACCCTTCCTTTAGCATGAGATGTGATATCCAACTCCTTCCCATTCCAACCTGAGACCCTTCGTATAGCATGAGATGGGATATCCATCTCCTTCCCAATCCAATCATGAGACCCTTCCGATAGCATGAGATGTGATATCTCAATACTTCTAACAAACCTGAGACCCTTCCTATGGCATGAGATGTGATATCAAACTCCTTCCCATTCCAATCCTGAGACCCTTCCTATACCATGAGATGTGATATCTCAATGCTTCTAAAACCAACCCTGAGAACCATCCTATAACATAAGATGTGATTTCTAAATCCTTCCCTTTCCAAACCTGAGACCCTTCCTTTAGCATGAGATGTGATATCCAACTCCTTCCCATTCCAAACCTGGACCCTTACTATTGCATGAGATGTGATATCCAACTCCTTCCCATTCCAATCCTGAGACCCTTCCTATACCATGAGATGTGATATCTCAATGCTTCTAAAACCAACCCTGAGAACATCCTATAACATAAGATGTGATTTCTAAATCCTTCCCTTTCCAAACCTGAGACCCTTCCTTTAGCATGAGATGTGTTATCCAACTCCTTCCCATTCCAAACCTGAGACCCTTCCTATAACATGAGATGGGATATCAAACTCCTTCCCAATCCAATCCTGAGACCCTTCCGATAGCATGAGATGTTATCTCTCAATGCTTCTAACAAACCTGAGACCCTTCCTATGTCATGAGATGTGATATCAAACTCCTTCCCATTCCAATTCTGAGACCCTTCCTATACCATGAGATGTGATATCTCAATGCTTCTAATACCAATCCTGAGACCCGCCCTATAACATGAGATGTGATATCCAACTCCTTCCCATTCCAATCCTGAGACCCTTCCTATACCATGAGATGTGATATCTCAATGCTTCTAAAACCAACCCTGAGAACCATCCTATAACATAAGATGTGATTTCTAAATCCTTCCCTTTCCAAACCTGAGACCCTTCCTTTAGCATGAGATGTGTTATCCAACTCCTTCCCATTCCAAACCTGCGACCCTTCCTATGGCATGAGATGGGATATCCAACTCCTTCCCATTCCAGTCCTGAGACCCTTCCTATAGCATGAGATGTGTTATCTCAATGCTTCTACCAAACCTGAGACCCTTACTATAGCATGAGATGTGATATCAAACTCCTTCCCATTCCAATCCTGAGACCCTTCCTATAATATGAGATGTGATATCCAACTCCTTCCCATTCCAAACCTGAGACCCTTCCTATAGCATGAGATGTGATATCCAACTCCTTCCCATTCCAATCCTGAGACCCTTCCGATAGCAGAGGTGTGATATCTCAATGCTTATACCAAACCTGAGACCCTTCCTATGGCATGAGATGTGATATCCAACTCCTTCCCATTCCAATCCTGAGACGCTTCCTATAGCATGAGATGTGTTATCTCAATGCTTCTACCAAACCTGAGACCCTTACTATTGCATGAGATGTGATATCCAACTCCTTCCCATTCCAATCCTGAGACCCTTCCTATACCATGAGATGTGATATCTCAATGCTTCTAAAACCAACCCTGAGAACCATCCTATAACATAAGATGTGATTTCTAAATCCTTCCCTTTCCAGACCTGAGACCCTTCCTTTAGCATGAGATGTGATATCCAACTCCTTCCCATTCCAAACCTGGACCCTTACTATTGCATGAGATGTGATATCCAACTCCTTCCCATTCCAATCCTGAGACCCTTCCTATACCATGAGATGTGATATCTCAATGCTTCTAAAACCAACCCTGAGAACCATCCTATAACATAAGATGTGATTTCTAAATCCTTCCCTTTCCAAACCTGAGACCCTTCCTTTAGCATGAGATGTGTTATCCAACTCCTTCCCATTCCAAACCTGAGACCCTTCCTATAACATGAGATGGGATATCAAACTCCTTCCCAATCCAATCCTGAGACCCTTCCGATAGCATGAGATGTTATCTCTCAATGCTTCTAACAAACCTGAGACCCTTCCTATGTCATGAGATGTGATATCAAACTCCTTCCCATTCCAATCCTGAGACCCTTCCTATACCATGAGATGTGATATCTCAATGCTTCTAATACCAATCCTGAGACCCGCCCTATAACATGAGATGTGATATCCAACTCCTTCCCATTCCAATCCTGAGATCCTCCCGATAGAATGAGATGTGATATCTCAATGCTTCTAATATCAAACCTGAGACCCTCCCTATAGCATGAGATGTGATATCCAAGTCCTTCCCATTCCAATCCTGAGGCCCTTCCTATAGCATGAGATGTGATATCTCAATGCTTCTAATACCAAATCTGAGACCCTTCCTATAACATGAGATGGGATATCCAACTCCTTCCCATTCCAATCCTGAGACCCTTCCGATAGCAGAGGTGTGATATCTCAATGCTTATACCAAACCTGAGACCCTTCCTATGGCATGAGATGTGATATCCAACTCCTTCCCATTCCAATCCTGAGACCCTTCCTATACCATGAGATGTAATATCTCAATGCTTCTAAAACCAACCCTGAGAACCATCCTATAACATAAGATGTGATATCCAACTCCTTCCCATTCAAACCTGATGTTAGGAAAGATTTCATAATTGTAGGGAATTTTCCTTCCATGTGGCAACCCCTAAACTTTTTGCTGTTGTTATTCACCTTGTTTTTGACTTTGCCAGAGAAGTGCAGCCTTCTGCCGCACTCCTCTGGGCTTTCGCTCCTTTCTTACGGGGAAACTGACATGCCCTTAAGACAGTCAGTACCGGGGAACGCTGTTTCCCGTAGTTTCTTTTATCGTGTTGCGGCTTTAGTGCAACATGACACAAGAGGGCACTGTAAGCTAAGTTACAGCTCTCTTGGGTCTCTAGCCTTCTACAGGCCCTAGATACTCTTTTAGGAATGTATTTGATCGGTGCAAGTCATTCAGGGACTGGAATGGTGGCAGCGATCGTTTTGTTTATTTTGAGCTCCTTTTGGCGTTCTGAGCACGTTTTTCGCACTGAACCCAAAATGGTGGCCTGGCTCCCAAAATGGCCAGTCCACGAGGCTCCTTTGTCCTGTCCACTGACCGTCTTGCTCCCTTCACCTTCCCCAGGTCGGGCGACCCGGGGCCTTCCTTATTTGGGCATGTACTTTCCCGCGAAACGTGGTTGCTTTCGCGGGCTTCTACATGTCGTTTGTGTGCCTCCAGGGTGTGGGCTGGGATGTCTGGTCCCAATACACATCCTGGGTGCCAGAGAGTCTAGGGTGGTGTGAATGCCTGGGACCACCGTGGTCCGTGATTGGTCCACGTATGGTGTGTGTGTTGATGAGCGGATCTCCCATTGGCTCCCCTCCGTTTTGGCGCGAAGGGAACCGTGGATAAGAGGGGGCTGGAAACACCACTACCATGTCGATCTCCTGAGTTCTCACGAAGGAAGGAATACAGGAGCCAAGTATCCTGCAACCAAGAGGCTGGACCGAGGAATCGCTGGTGACCCGCTGAAGGAATCCTCCTTTGCACTGCTGTCGTCCTGTGAAACCCTTTCCTCCTTTGATCGAACCAGAAGGCCTGTACTGGTGCTTCGACCTTTGGAATAGCAGGAACAGCTATTCCCGGCGACTTCATCAACTCCTGCCAAGTAAGCCTTCGGAAGTGTCTCTGGGCCATCCAGTTGACTGACCAGCTTACAAGGGAGTCCTGCTCTGTAACTGCCGCCAGGTTGTGTTGTATTTCGAGTCCTGGTCACTCTCCCACGCTTCGTACGCTTGGCGTCCCCAGGTCTGAAGGGAGGAGTGTACATTTGGCTCGAATACACACGGCCGCTCCGTTGTCCTGCTGCGGCAACAAAACTGTGCTGGTTTCGTCGATTGGGACGTCTTTTTGCTCTACACGACTACGAGGCGTTCCCTGCTCTTCTGAACCTGCCAGCTGCTGAAACTAACGTGGAGAAGCCTGGGTCTGCTTGCTTCGGGGACCGGTGAGTAGTTTAGCTAGGATCTGGTCGCCCTCCTGCAGTATCCCATTGCTTTTCCCTGCTGTGTAAAAACAGCACCCTTTTGGCCGTACTCGCGCTCTGCTTCTGCCCGCTGTGGAGGCTGCGCTTGAGTTGCGGAACCTGTTCTCCTTCTGCTGTGCACTAACCCGAACTGCCTGACTTCCTCCGAAGAGCTTCCCCTTTTGCCCGTTGGCACCGGCGTGGCAGGTACTTTGAGCACAAGGCTCCACTCTTCGCAGGGCTCGGACTTCCTTCTAGTTAGGTGCCTCTGAAGGCGAACTGAGTCTAAAGCGTTATCGCACTGCCTGTTTTCCTTTCCTTTCAGGTGGACTACATATTTCGTGCTTTAAACGCTTGCGACTGTGTATTTGTATATATATTGTGTTGATATGGTATGTGTTGGTTTAATATTGTGATATTATGATTTTCTCGCTACGGTCGTTGTTTTAAAGGCCTTAAAATAAATGTGTATCTATTTTTGATATAACAACTGTTTGGAGTAGTTTGTAAGCGCTCTTGCTTTGTGTGCTCACTGCAGGCTTTCAGTCACCCTCACCCCTCTTGAGACCTAGTCTTGACCGCCGCAATCGCTACCTTGATTGGTCTGGCTTGTCCAGAGGTTACCCTGTTCCAAGTAATTAGGTTGGCCTTCTGAACTTCTGCGCCACCAGGACAGAGTTCAGAAATCCGTCTTAACACCTGAGACCCTTCCTATAGCATGAGATGAGATATCCAACTCCTTCCCAATCCAATCCTGAGACCCTTCCGATAACATGAGATGTGATCTCTCAATGCTTCTAACAAACCTGAGACCCTTCCTATGTCATGAGATGTGATATCAAACTCCTTCCCATTCCAATCCTGAGACCCTTCCTATAGCATGAGATGTGATATCCAACTCCTTCCCATTCCAATCCTGAGACCCTTCCTATACCATGAGATGTGATATCTCAATGCTTCTAATACCAATCCTGAGACCCGCCCTATAACATGAGATGTGATATCCAAATCCTTCCCCTTCTAAACCTGAGACCCTTCCTTTAGCATGAGATGTGATATCCAACTCCTTCACGTTCCAATACTGAGACCCTCCCGATAGAATGAGATGTAATATCTCAATGCTTCTAATACCAAACCTGAGACCCTTCCTATAACATGAGATGGGATATACAACTCCTTCCCATTCCAAACCTGAGACCCTTCCGATAGCAGAGGTGTGATATCTCAATGCTTATACCAAACCTGCGACCCTTCCTATGGCATGAGATGTGATATCCAACTCCTTCCCAATCCAATCATGAGACCCTTCCGATAGCATGAGATGTAATATCTCAGTGCTTCTAATACCAAACCTGAGACCCTTCCTATAACATGAGATATGATATCCAACTCCTTCCGATTCCAATCCTGCGTCCCTTCCTATACCATGAGATGTGATATCTCAATGCTTCTAATACCAAACCTGGACCCTTCCTATAGCATGAGATATGATATCCAACTCCTTCCCATTCCAATTCTGCGTCCCTTCCTATAGCATGAGATTTGATATCTCAGTGCTTCTAATACCAAACCTGGACCCTTCCTATAGCATGAGATATGATATCCAACTCCTTCCGATTCCAATCCTGCGTCCCTTCCTATTGCATGAGATTTGATATCTCAGTGCTTCTAATACCAAACCTGAGACCCTTCCTATAACATGAGATGTGATATCCAACTCCTTCCGATTCCAATCCTGAGACCCTTCCTATACCATGAGATGTGATATCTCAATGCTTCTAATACCAAAACTGAGACCTGTCCTATTACATGCGATGTGATATCCAAATCCTTACCATTCTAATCCTGAGACCCTTCCTATAGCATGAGATGTGATATCTCAATGTTTCTAATACCAAACTTGAGACCCTTCCTATAGCAAGAGATGTGATATCCAAATCCTTCCCATTCCAAACCTGAGACCTTCCCATAGCATGAGATGTGATATCCAACTCCTTCCCATTCCAATCCTGAGACCCTTCCTATAGCATGAGATGTGATTCTCAATGCTTCTAATACCAAACCTGAGACCTGTCCTATTGCATGAGATGTGATATCCAACTCCTTCCCATTCCAATCCTGAGACCCTTCCTATAGCATGAGATGTGATATCTCAATGCATCTAATAGCAAACCTGGACTCTTCCTATAGCATGAAATGTGATATCCAACTCCTTCCCATTTCAAACCTGAGACCCTTCCTATAGCATGAGATGTGATATCTCAATGCTTCTACCAAACATGAGGCCCTTCCTATAACATGAGATGTGATATCCAACTCCTTCCCATTCCAACCTGAGACCCTTCGTATAGCATGAGATGGGATATCCATCTCCTTCCCAATCCAATCATGAGACCCTTCCGATAGCATGAGATGTGATATCTCTATACTTCTAACAAACCTGAGACCCTTCCTATGGCATGAGATGTGATATCAAACTCCTTCCCATTCCAATCCTGAGACCCTTCCTTTAGCATGAGATGTGATATCCAACTCCTTCCCATTCCAACCTGAGACCCTTCGTATAGCATGAGATGGGATATCCATCTCCTTCCCAATCCAATCATGAGACCCTTCCGATAGCATGAGATGTGATATCTCAATACTTCTAACAAACCTGAGACCCTTCCTATGGCATGAGATGTGATATCAAACTCCTTCCCATTCCAATCCTGAGACCCTTCCTATACCATGAGATGTGATATCTCAATGCTTCTAAAACCAACCCTGAGAACCATCCTATAACATAAGATGTGATTTCTAAATCCTTCCCTTTCCAAACCTGAGACCCTTCCTTTAGCATGAGATGTGATATCCAACTCCTTCCCATTCCAAACCTGGACCCTTACTATTGCATGAGATGTGATATCCAACTCCTTCCCATTCCAATCCTGAGACCCTTCCTATACCATGAGATGTGATATCTCAATGCTTCTAAAACCAACCCTGAGAACATCCTATAACATAAGATGTGATTTCTAAATCCTTCCCTTTCCAAACCTGAGACCCTTCCTTTAGCATGAGATGTGTTATCCAACTCCTTCCCATTCCAAACCTGAGACCCTTCCTATAACATGAGATGGGATATCAAACTCCTTCCCAATCCAATCCTGAGACCCTTCCGATAGCATGAGATGTTATCTCTCAATGCTTCTAACAAACCTGAGACCCTTCCTATGTCATGAGATGTGATATCAAACTCCTTCCCATTCCAATTCTGAGACCCTTCCTATACCATGAGATGTGATATCTCAATGCTTCTAATACCAATCCTGAGACCCGCCCTATAACATGAGATGTGATATCCAACTCCTTCCCATTCCAATCCTGAGATCCTCCCGATAGAATGAGATGTGATATCTCAATGCTTCTAATATCAAACCTGAGACCCTCCCTATAGCATGAGATGTGATATCCAAGTCCTTCCCAATCCAATCCTGAGACCCTTCCTATAGCATGAGACGTGATATCTCAATGCTTCTAATACCAAACGTGAGACCCATCATATAACATGAGATGGGATATCCAACTCCTTCCCATTCCAACCCTGAGACCCTTCCGATAGCAGAGGTGTGATATCTCAATGCTTATACCAAACCTGCGACCCTTCCTATGGCATGAGATGGGATATCCAACTCCTTCCCATTCCAGTCCTGAGACCCTTCCTATAGCATGAGATGTGTTATCTCAATGCTTCTACCAAACCTGAGACCCTTACTATAGCATGAGATGTGATATCAAACTCCTTCCCATTCCAATCCTGAGACGCTTCCTATAGCATGAGATGTGTTATCTCAATGCTTCTACCAAACCTGAGACCCTTACTATTGCATGAGATGTGATATCCAACTCCTTCCCATTCCAATCCTGAGACCCTTCCTATACCATGAGATGTGATATCTCAATGCTTCTAAAACCAACCCTGAAAACCATCCTATAACATGAGATGTGATATCTAAATCTGTCCCTTTCCAAACCTGAGCCCCTTCCTTTAGCATGAGATGTGATATCCAACTCCTTCCCATTCAAATCCTAAAACCCTTCCTATAGCATGAGATGTGATATCTCAATGCTTCTAATACCAAACCTGGACCCTTCCTATAGCATGAGATGTGATATCCAATTTCTTCCCATTCCAATCCTACGTCCCTTCCTACAGCATGAGATTTGATATCTCAGTGCTTCTAATACCAAACCTGAGACCCTTCCTATAACATGAGATGTGATATCCAACTCCTTCCGATTCCAATCCTGAGACCCTTCCTATACCATGAGATGGGATATCAAACTCCTTCCCATTCCAGTCCTGAGACCCTTCCTATAGCATGAGATGTGTTATCTCAATGCTTCTACCAAACCTGAGACCCTTACTATAGCATGAGATGTGATATCAAACTCCTTCCCATTCCAATCCTGAGACCCTTCCTATAACATGAGATGTGATATCCAACTCCTTCCCATTCCAAACCTGAGACCCTTCCTATAGCATGAGATGTGATATCCAACTCCTTCCCATTCCAATCCTGGGACCCTTCCGATAGCAGAGGTGTGATATCTCAATGCTTATACCAAACCTGAGACCCTTCCTATGGCATGAGATGTGATATCCAACTCCTTCCCATTCCAATCCTGAGACGCTTCCTATAGCATGAGATGTGTTATCTCAATGCTTCTACCAAACCTGAGACCCTTACTATTGCATGAGATGTGATATCCAACTCCTTCCCATTCCAATCCTGAGACCCTTCCTATACCATGAGATGTGATATCTCAATGCTTCTAAAACCAACCCTGAGAACCATCCTATAACATAAGATGTGATTTCTAAATCCTTCCCTTTCCAAACCTGAGACCCTTCCTTTAGCATGAGATGTGATATCCAACTCCTTCCCATTCCAAACCTGGACCCTTACTATTGCATGAGATGTGATATCCAACTCCTTCCCATTCCAATCCTGAGACCCTTCCTATACCATGAGATGTGATATCTCAATGCTTCTAAAACCAACCCTGAGAACCATCCTATAACATAAGATGTGATTTCTAAATCCTTCCCTTTCCAAACCTGAGACCCTTCCTTTAGCATGAGATGTGTTATCCAACTCCTTCCCATTCCAAACCTGCGACCCTTCCTATGGCATGAGATGGGATATCCAACTCCTTCCCATTCCAGTCCTGAGACCCTTCCTATAGCATGAGATGTGTTATCTCAATGCTTCTACCAAACCTGAGACCCTTACTATAGCATGAGATGTGATATCAAACTCCTTCCCATTCCAATCCTGAGACCCTTCCTATAATATGAGATGTGATATCCAACTCCTTCCCATTCCAAACCTGAGACCCTTCCTATAGCATGAGATGTGATATCCAACTCCTTCCCATTCCAATCCTGAGACCCTTCCGATAGCAGAGGTGTGATATCTCAATGCTTATACCAAACCTGAGACCCTTCCTATGGCATGAGATGTGATATCCAACTCCTTCCCATTCCAATCCTGAGACGCTTCCTATAGCATGAGATGTGTTATCTCAATGCTTCTACCAAACCTGAGACCCTTACTATTGCATGAGATGTGATATCCAACTCCTTCCCATTCCAATCCTGAGACCCTTCCTATACCATGAGATGTGATATCTCAATGCTTCTAAAACCAACCCTGAGAACCATCCTATAACATAAGATGTGATTTCTAAATCCTTCCCTTTCCAGACCTGAGACCCTTCCTTTAGCATGAGATGTGATATCCAACTCCTTCCCATTCCAAACCTGGACCCTTACTATTGCATGAGATGTGATATCCAACTCCTTCCCATTCCAATCCTGAGACCCTTCCTATACCATGAGATGTGATATCTCAATGCTTCTAAAACCAACCCTGAGAACCATCCTATAACATAAGATGTGATTTCTAAATCCTTCCCTTTCCAAACCTGAGACCCTTCCTTTAGCATGAAATGTGTTATCCAACTCCTTCCCATTCCAAACCTGAGACCCTTCCTATAACATGAGATGGGATATCAAACTCCTTCCCAATCCAATCCTGAGACCCTTCCGATAGCATGAGATGTTATCTCTCAATGCTTCTAACAAACCTGAGACCCTTCCTATGTCATGAGATGTGATATCAAACTCCTTCCCATTCCAATCCTGAGACCCTTCCTATACCATGAGATGTGATATCTCAATGCTTCTAATACCAATCCTGAGACCCGCCCTATAACATGAGATGTGATATCCAACTCCTTCCCATTCCAATCCTGAGATCCTCCCGATAGAATGAGATGTGATATCTCAATGCTTCTAATATCAAACCTGAGACCCTCCCTATAGCATGAGATGTGATATCCAAGTCCTTCCCATTCCAATCCTGAGGCCCTTCCTATAGCATGAGATGTGATATCTCAATGCTTCTAATACCAAATCTGAGACCCTTCCTATAACATGAGATGGGATATCCAACTCCTTCCCATTCCAATCCTGAGACCCTTCCGATAGCAGAGGTGTGATATCTCAATGCTTATACCAAACCTGAGACCCTTCCTATGGCATGAGATGTGATATCCAACTCCTTCCCATTCCAATCCTGAGACCCTTCCTATACCATGAGATGTAATATCTCAATGCTTCTAAAACCAACCCTGAGAACCATCCTATAACATAAGATGTGATATCCAACTCCTTCCCATTCAAACCTGATGTTAGGAAAGATTTCATAATTGTAGGGAATTTTCCTTCCATGTGGCAACCCCTAAACTTTTTGCTGTTGTTATTCACCTTGTTTTTGACTTTGCCAGAGAAGTGCAGCCTTCTGCCGCACTCCTCTGGGCTTTCGCTCCTTTCTTACGGGGAAACTGACATGCCCTTAAGACAGTCAGTACCGGGGAACGCTGTTTCCCGTAGTTTCTTTTATCGTGTTGCGGCTTTAGTGCAACATGACACAAGAGGGCACTGTAAGCTAAGTTACAGCTCTCTTGGGTCTCTAGCCTTCTACAGGCCCTAGATACTCTTTTAGGAATGTATTTGATCGGTGCAAGTCATTCAGGGACTGGAATGGTGGCAGCGATCGTTTTGTTTATTTTGAGCTCCTTTTGGCGTTCTGAGCACGTTTTTCGCACTGAACCCAAAATGGTGGCCTGGCTCCCAAAATGGCCAGTCCACGAGGCTCCTTTGTCCTGTCCACTGACCGTCTTGCTCCCTTCACCTTCCCCAGGTCGGGCGACCCGGGGCCTTCCTTATTTGGGCATGTACTTTCCCGCGAAACGTGGTTGCTTTCGCGGGCTTCTACATGTCGTTTGTGTGCCTCCAGGGTGTGGGCTGGGATGTCTGGTCCCAATACACATCCTGGGTGCCAGAGAGTCTAGGGTGGTGTGAATGCCTGGGACCACCGTGGTCCGTGATTGGTCCACGTATGGTGTGTGTGTTGATGAGCGGATCTCCCATTGGCTCCCCTCCGTTTTGGCGCGAAGGGAACCGTGGATAAGAGGGGGCTGGAAACACCACTACCATGTCGATCTCCTGAGTTCTCACGAACGAAGGAATACAGGAGCCAAGTATCCTGCAACCAAGAGGCTGGACCGAGGAATCGCTGGTGACCCGCTGAAGGAATCCTCCTTTGCACTGCTGTCGTCCTGTGAAACCCTTTCCTCCTTTGATCGAACCAGAAGGCCTGTACTGGTGCTTCGACCTTTGGAATAGCAGGAACAGCTATTCCCGGCGACTTCATCAACTCCTGCCAAGTAAGCCTTCGGAAGTGTCTCTGGGCCATCCAGTTGACTGACCAGCTTACAAGGGAGTCCTGCTCTGTAACTGCCGCCAGGTTGTGTTGTATTTCGAGTCCTGGTCACTCTCCCACGCTTCGTACGCTTGGCGTCCCCAGGTCTGAAGGGAGGAGTGTACATTTGGCTCGAATACACACGGCCGCTCCGTTGTCCTGCTGCGGCAACAAAACTGTGCTGGTTTCGTCGATTGGGACGTCTTTTTGCTCTACACGACTACGAGGCGTTCCCTGCTCTTCTGAACCTGCCAGCTGCTGAAACTAACGTGGAGAAGCCTGGGTCTGCTTGCTTCGGGGACCGGTGAGTAGTTTAGCTAGGATCTGGTCGCCCTCCTGCAGTATCCCATTGCTTTTCCCTGCTGTGTAAAAACAGCACCCTTTTGGCCGTACTCGCGCTCTGCTTCTGCCCGCTGTGGAGGCTGCGCTTGAGTTGCGGAACCTGTTCTCCTTCTGCTGTGCACTAACCCGAACTGCCTGACTTCCTCCGAAGAGCTTCCCCTTTTGCCCGTTGGCACCGGCGTGGCAGGTACTTTGAGCACAAGGCTCCACTCTTCGCAGGGCTCGGACTTCCTTCTAGTTAGGTGCCTCTGAAGGCGAACTGAGTCTAAAGCGTTATCGCACTGCCTGTTTTCCTTTCCTTTCAGGTGGACTACATATTTCGTGCTTTAAACGCTTGCGACTGTGTATTTGTATATATATTGTGTTGATATGGTATGTGTTGGTTTAATATTGTGATATTGTGATTTTCTCGCTACGGTCGTTGTTTTAAAGGCCTTAAAATAAATGTGTATCTATTTTTGATATAACAACTGTTTGGAGTAGTTTGTAAGCGCTCTTGCTTTGTGTGCTCACTGCAGGCTTTCAGTCACCCTCACCCCTCTTGAGACCTAGTCTTGACCGCCGCAATCGCTACCTTGATTGGTCTGGCTTGTCCAGAGGTTACCCTGTTCCAAGTAATTAGGTTGGCCTTCTGAACTTCTGCGCCACCAGGACAGAGTTCAGAAATCCGTCTTAACACCTGAGACCCTTCCTATAGCATGAGATGAGATATCCAACTCCTTCCCAATCCAATCCTGAGACCCTTCCGATAACATGAGATGTGATCTCTCAATGCTTCTAACAAACCTGAGACCCTTCCTATGTCATGAGATGTGATATCAAACTCCTTCCCATTCCAATCCTGAGACCCTTCCTATAGCATGAGATGTGATATCCAACTCCTTCCCATTCCAATCCTGAGACCCTTCCTATACCATGAGATGTGATATCTCAATGCTTCTAATACCAATCCTGAGACCCGCCCTATAACATGAGATGTGATATCCAAATCCTTCCCCTTCTAAACCTGAGACCCTTCCTTTAGCATGAGATGTGATATCCAACTCCTTCCCGTTCCAATACTGAGACCCTCCCGATAGAATGAGATGTAATATCTCAATGCTTCTAATACCAAACCTGAGACCCTTCCTATAACATGAGATGGGATATACAACTCCTTCCCATTCCAAACCTGAGACCCTTCCGATAGCAGAGGTGTGATATCTCAATGCTTATACCAAACCTGCGACCCTTCCTATGGCATGAGATGTGATATCCAACTCCTTCCCAATCCAATCATGAGACCCTTCCGATAGCATGAGATGTAATATCTCAGTGCTTCTAATACCAAACCTGAGACCCTTCCTATAACATGAGATATGATATCCAACTCCTTCCGATTCCAATCCTGCGTCCCTTCCTATACCATGAGATGTGATATCTCAATGCTTCTAATACCAAACCTGGACCCTTCCTATAGCATGAGATATGATATCCAACTCCTTCCCATTCCAATTCTGCGTCCCTTCCTATAGCATGAGATTTGATATCTCAGTGCTTCTAATACCAAACCTGGACCCTTCCTATAGCATGAGATATGATATCCAACTCCTTCCGATTCCAATCCTGCGTCCCTTCCTATTGCATGAGATTTGATATCTCAGTGCTTCTAATACCAAACCTGAGACCCTTCCTATAACATGAGATGTGATATCCAACTCCTTCCGATTCCAATCCTGAGACCCTTCCTATACCATGAGATGTGATATCTCAATGCTTCTAATACCAAAACTGAGACCTGTCCTATTACATGCGATGTGATATCCAAATCCTTACCATTCTAATCCTGAGACCCTTCCTATAGCATGAGATGTGATATCTCAATGTTTCTAATACCAAACTTGAGACCCTTCCTATAGCAAGAGATGTGATATCCAAATCCTTCCCATTCCAAACCTGAGACCTTCCCATAGCATGAGATGTGATATCCAACTCCTTCCCATTCCAATCCTGAGACCCTTCCTATAGCATGAGATGTGATTCTCAATGCTTCTAATACCAAACCTGAGACCTGTCCTATTGCATGAGATGTGATATCCAACTCCTTCCCATTCCAATCCTGAGACCCTTCCTATAGCATGAGATGTGATATCTCAATGCATCTAATAGCAAACCTGGACTCTTCCTATAGCATGAAATGTGATATCCAACTCCTTCCCATTTCAAACCTGAGACCCTTCCTATAGCATGAGATGTGATATCTCAATGCTTCTACCAAACATGAGGCCCTTCCTATAACATGAGATGTGATATCCAACTCCTTCCCATTCCAACCTGAGACCCTTCGTATAGCATGAGATGGGATATCCATCTCCTTCCCAATCCAATCATGAGACCCTTCCGATAGCATGAGATGTGATATCTCTATACTTCTAACAAACCTGAGACCCTTCCTATGGCATGAGATGTGATATCAAACTCCTTCCCATTCCAATCCTGAGACCCTTCCTTTAGCATGAGATGTGATATCCAACTCCTTCCCATTCCAACCTGAGACCCTTCGTATAGCATGAGATGGGATATCCATCTCCTTCCCAATCCAATCATGAGACCCTTCCGATAGCATGAGATGTGATATCTCAATACTTCTAACAAACCTGAGACCCTTCCTATGGCATGAGATGTGATATCAAACTCCTTCCCATTCCAAACCTGAGACCCTTCCTATAGCATGAGATGTGACATCCAACTCCTTCCCATTCCAATCCTGAGACCCTTCCTATAGCAAGAGATGTGATATCCAAATCCTTCCCATTCCAAACCTGAGACCCTTCCTATAGAATGAGAGGTGATATCCAACTCCTTCCCATTCCAATCCTGTGACCCTTCCTATAGCATGAGATTGGATATCCAATTTTTCCCAATCCAATCCTGCGTCCCTTCGTAAAGCATGAGATTGGATATCTCAATGCTTCGAATACCAGACCTGAGACACTTCCTATAACATGAAATGTGATATCCAACTCCTTCCGATTCCAATCCTGAGACCCTTCCTATACCATGAGATGTGATATCTCAATGCTTCTAATACCAAACCTGAGACCTGTCCTATTACATGAGATGTAATATCCAAATCCTTACCATTCTAATCCTGAGACCCTTCCTATAGCATGAGATGTGATATCTCAATGTTTCTAATACCAAACTTGAGACCCTTCCTATAGCAAGAGATGTGATATCTCAATGCTTCTAATACCAAACCTGAGACCTGTCCTATTACATGAGATGTGATATCCAAATCCTTCCCATTCCAATCCTGAGACCCTTCCTATAGCATGAGATGTGATATCCAACTCCTTCCCATTCCAACCTGAGACCCTTCGTATAGCATGAGATGGGATATCCATCTCCTTCCCAATCCAATCATGAGACCCTTCCGATAGCATGAGATGTCATATCTCAATACTTCTAACAAACCTGAGACCCTTCCTATGGCATGAGATGTGATATCAAACTCCTTCCCATTCCAATCCTGCGTCCCTTCCTATAGCATGAGATTTGATATCTCAGTGCTTCTAATACCAAACCTGAGACCCTTCCTATAACATGAGATGTTATATCCAACTCCTTCCGATTCCAATCCTGAGACCCTTCCTATACCATGAGATGTGATATCTCAATGCTTCTAATACCAAACCTGAGACCTGTCCTATTACATGAGATGTGATATCCAAATCCTTACCATTCTAATCCTGAGACCCTTGTTATAGCATGAGATGTGATATCTCAATGTTTCTAATACCAAACTTGAGACCCTTCCTATAGCAAGAGATGTGATATCTCAATGCTTCTAATACCAAACCTGAGACCTGTCCTATTACATGAGATGTGATATCCAAATCTTTCCCATTCTAATCCTGAGACCCTTCCTATAGCATGAGATGTGATATCTCAATGTTTCTAATACCAAACTTGAGACCCTTCCTATAGCAAGAGATGCGATATCCAAATCCTTCCCATTCCAAACCTGAGACCCTTCCCATAGCATGAGATGTGAAATCCAACTCCTTCCCATTCCAATCCTGAGACCCTTCCTATACCATGAGATGTGATATCTCAATGCTTCTAATACCAAACCTGAGACCTGTCCTATTACATGAGATGTGATATCCAAATCCTTCCCATTCTAATCCTGAGACCCTTCCTATAGCATGAGATGTGATATCTCAATGTTTCTAATACCAAACCTGAGACCCTTCCTATAGCAAGAGATGCGATATCCAAATCCTTCCCATTCCAAACCTGAGACCCTTCCCATAGCATGAGATGTGATATCAAACTCCTTCCCATTCCAATCCTGACACCCTTCCGATTGCATGACATGTGATATCTCAATGCTTCTAATATCAAACCTGAGACCCTCCCTATAGCATGAGAAGTGATATCCAAGTCCTTCCCATTCCAATCCTGAGACCCTTCCTATAGCATGAGATGTGATATCTCAATGCTTCTACCAAACATGAGACCCTTCCTATAGAATGAGATGTGATATCAAACTCCTTCCCATTCCAATCCTGAGACCCTTCCGATAGCATGAGATGTGATATCTCAATGCTTCTAATACCAAACCTGAGACCCTCCCTATAGCATAAGATATGATATCCAAGTCCTTCCCATTCCAATCCTGAGACCCTTCCTATAACATGAGATGTGATATCCAACTCCTTCCCATTCCAACCTGAGACCCTTCCTATAGCATGAGATGGGATATCCAACTCCTTCCCAATCCAATCCTGAGACCCTTCCGATAGCATGAGATGTTATCTCTCAATGCCTCTAACAAACCTGAGACCCTTCCTATGTCATGAGATGTGATATCAAACTCCTTCCAATTCCAATCCTGAGACCCTTCCTATAGCATGAGATGTGATATCCAACTCCTTCCCATTCCAATCCCCTGACCCTTCCTATAGCATGAGATGTGATATCTTAATGCTTCTAATACCAAACCTGAGACCCTCCCTATAGCATAAGATGTAATATCCAAGTCCTTCCCATTCCAATCCTGAGACCCTTCCTATAACATGTGATGTGATATCCAACTCCTTCCCATTCCAACCTGAGACCCTTCCTATAGCATGAGATGTGATATCCATCACCTTCCCAATCAAATCATGAGACCCTTCCGATAGCATGAGATGTGTTATCTCAATGGTTCTACCAAACCTGAGACCCTTCCTTTAGCATGTGATGTGATATCCAACTCCTTCCCATTCCAATCCTGAGACACTTCCTGTAGCATGAGATGTCATATCTCAATGCTTCTAATACCAAACCTGGACCCTTCCTATAGCATGAGATATCCAACTCCTTCCCATTCCAATCCTGCGTCCCTTCCTATAGCATGATATTTGATATCTCAGTGCTTCTAATACCAAACCTGAGACCCTTCCTATAACATGAGATGTGATATCCAACTCCTTCTGATTCCAATCCCGAGACCCTTCCTATACCATGAGATGTGATATCTCAATTCTTCTAATACCAAACCTGAGACCTGTCCTATTACATGAGATGTGATATCCAAATCCTTACCATTCTAATCCTGAGACCCTTCCTATAGCATGAGATGTGATATCTCAATGTTTCTAATACCTAACTTGAGACCCTTCCTATAGCAAGAGATGTGATATCCAAATCCTTCCCATTCCAAACCTGAGACCTTCCCATAGCATGAGATGTGATATCCAACTCCTTCCCATTCCAATCCTGAGACCCTTCCTATAGCATGAGATGTGATTCTCAATGCTTCTAATACCAAACCTGAGACCTGTCCTGTTGCATGAGATGTGATATCCAACTCCTTCCCATTCCAATCCTGAGACCCTTCCTATAGCATGAGATGTGATATCTCAATGCTTCTACCAAACATGAGACCCTTTCTATAACATGAGATGTGATATCCAACTCCTTCCCATTCCAACCTGAGACCCTTCGTATAGCATGAGATGGGATATCCATCTCCTTCCCAATCCAATCATGAGACCCTTCCGATAGCATGAGATGTGATATCTCAATACTTCTAACAAACCTGAGACCCTTCCTATGGCATGAGATGTGATATCAAACTCCTTCCCATTCCAATCCTGAGATCCTTCCTATAGCATGAGATGTGATATCCAACTCCTTCCCATTCCAATCCTGAGATACTTCCTATACCATGAGATGTGATATCTCAATGCTTCTAATATCAATCCTGAGACCTGCCCTATAACATGAGATGTGATATCCAAATCCTTCCCCTTCCAAACCTGAGACCCTTCCTTTAGCATGAGATGGGATATCAAACTCCTTCCCATTCCAATCCTGACTCCCTTCCGATTGCATGACATGTGATATCTCAATGCTTCTAATATCAAACCTGAGACCCTCCCTATAGCATGAGAAGTGATATCCAAGTCCTTCCCATTCCAATCCTGAGACCCTTCCCATAGCATGAGATGTGTTATCTCAATGGTTCTACCAAACCTGAGACCCTTCCTATAGCATAAGATGTGATATCCAACTCCTTCCCATTCCAATCCTGAGACCCTTCCTATAGCATGAGATGTGATATCCAACTCCTTCCCATTCCAATCCTGAGACCCTTCCTATACCATGAGATGTGATATCTCAATGCTTCTAAAAACAACCCTGAGAACCATCCTATAACATGAGATGTGATATCTAAATCCTTCCCTTTCCAAACCTGAGACCCTTCCTTTAGCATGTGATGTGATATCCAACTCCTTCCCATTCCAATCCTGAGACCCTTCCTATAGCATGAGATGTGATATCTCAATGCTTCTAATACCAAACCTGGACCCTTCCTATAGCATGAGATATGATATCCAACTATTTCCCATTCCAATCCTGCGTCCCTTCCTATAGCATGAGATTTGATATCTCAGTGCTTCTAATACCAAACCTGAGACCCTTCCTATCCAACTCCTTCCGAATCCAATCCTGAGACCCTTCCTATACCATGAGATGTGATATCTCAATGCTTCTAATACCAAACCTGAGACCTGTCCTATTACCTGAGATGTGATATCCAAATCCTTACCATTCTAATCCTGAGACCCTTCCTATATCATGATTTGTGATATCTCAATGCTTCTAATACCAAACCTGAGATCCTTCCTATAACATGAGATGTGATATCCAACTCCTTCCCATTCCAAACCTGAGACCCTTCCTATAGCATGAGATGTGATATCCAACTCCTTCCCATTCCAATCCTGAGACCCTTCCTATACCATGAGATGTGATATCTCAATGCTTCTAAAACCAACCCTGAGAACCATCCTATAACATAAGATGTGATTTCTAAATCCTTCCCTTTCCAAACCTGAGACCCTTCCTTTAGCATGAGATGTGATATCCAACTCCTTCCCATTCCAATCCTGAGACCCTTCCTATATCATGAGATGTGATATCTCAATGCTTCTAATACCAAACCTGGACCCTTCCTATAGCATGAGATGTTATATCCAATTTTTTCCATTCCAATCCTGCGTCCCTTCCTATAGCATGAGATTGGATATCTCAGTGCTTCTAATACCAAACCCGAGACCCTTCCTATAACATGAGATGTGATATCCAACTCCTTCCAATTCCAATCCTGAGACCCTTCCTATACCATGAGATGTGATATCTCAATGCTTCTAATACCAAACCTGAGACCTGCCCTATTACTTGAGATGTGATATCCAAATCCTTCCCATTCCAATCCTGAGACTCTTCGTATAGCATGAGATGTGATATCTCAATGTTTTTAATACCAAACCTGAGACCCTTCCTATAGCAAGAGATGTGATATCCAAATCCTTCCCATTCCAAACCTGAGACCCTTCCTATAGCATGAGATGTGATATCCAACTCCTTCCCATTCCAATCCTGAGACCCTTCCTATAGCAAGAGATGTGATATCCAAATCCTTCCCATTCCAAACCTGAGACCCTTCCTATAGCATGAGAGGTGATATCCAACTCCTTCCCATTCCAATCCTGTGACCCTTCCTATAGCATGAGATTGGATATCCAATTTTTCCCATTCCAATCCTGAGACCCTTCCTATACCATGAAATGTGATATCTCAATGCTTCTAAAACCAACCCTGAGAACCATCCTATAACATAAGATGTGATTTCTAAATCCTTCCCTTTCCAAACCTGAGACCCTTCCTTTAGCATAAGATGTGATATCCAACTCCTTCCCATTCCAATCCTGAGACCCTTCTGATATCATGAGATGTGATATCTCAATGCTTCTAATACCAAACCTGGACCCTTCCTATAGCATGAGATGTGATATCAAATTTTTCCCATTCCAATCCTGCGTCCCTTCCTATAGCATGAGATTGGATATCTCATTGCTTCTAATACCAAACCTGAGACCCTTCCTATAACATGAGATGTGATATCCAACTCCTTCCGATTCCAATCCTGAGACCCTTCCTATACCATGAGATGTGATATCTCAATGCTTCTAATACCAAACCTGAGACCTGCCCTATTACTTGAGATGTGATATCCAAATCCTTCCCATTCCAATCCTGAGACTATTCCTATAGCATGAGATGTGATATCTCAATGTTTTTAATACCAAACCTGAGACCCTTCCTATAGCAAGAGATGTGATATCCAAATCCTTCCCATTCCAAACCTGAGACCCTTCCTATAGCATGAGATGTGATATCCAACTCCTTCCCATTCCAATCCTGAGACCCTTCCTATAGCAAGAGATGTGATATCCAAATCCTTCCCATTCCAAACCTGAGACCCTTCCTATAGCATGAGAGGTGATATCCAACTCCTTCCCATTCCAATCCTGTGACCCTTCCTATAGCATGAGATTGGATATCCAATTTTTCCCATTCCAATCCTGAGACCCTTCCTATACCATGAAATGTGATATCTCAATGCTTCTAAAACCAACCCTGAGAACCATCCTATAACATAAGATGTGATTTCTAAATCCTTCCCTTTCCAAACCTGAGACCCTTCCTTTAGCATAAGATGTGATATCCAACTCCTTCCCATTCCAATCCTGAGACCCTTCCGATATCATGAGATGTGATATCTCAATGCTTCTAATACCAAACCTGGACCCTTCCTATAGCATGAGATGTGATATCAAATTTTTCCCATTCCAATCCTGCGTCCCTTCCTATAGCATGAGATTGGATATCTCATTGCTTCTAATACCAAACCTGAGACCCTTCCTATAACATGAGATGTGATATCCAACTCCTTCCGATTCCAATCCTGAGACCCTTCCTATACCATGAGATGTGATATCTCAATGCTTCTAATACCAAACCTGAGACCTGCCCTATTACTTGAGATGTGATATCCAAATCCTTCCCATTCCAATCCTGAGACTCTTCCTATAGCATGAGATGTGATATCTCAATGTTTTTAATACCAAACCTGAGACCCTTCCTATAGCAAGAGATGTTATATCCAAATCCTTCCCATTCCAAACCTGAGACCCTTCCTATAGCATGAGATGTGATATCCAACTCCTTCCCATTCCAATCCTGAGACCCTTCCTATAGCAAGAGATGTGATATCCAAATCCTTCCCATTCCAAACCTGAGACCCTTCCTATAGCATGAGAGGTGATATCCAACTCCTTCCCATTCCAATCCTGTGACCCTTCCTATAGCATGAGATTGGATATCCAATTTTTCCCATTCCAATCCTGCGTCCCTTCGTAAAGCATGAGATTGGATATCTCAATGCTTCGAATACCAGACCTGAGACCCTTCCTATATCATGAGATGTGATATCTCAATGCTTCTAATACCAAACCTGGACCCTTCCTATAGCATGAGATGTTATATCCAATTTTTCCCATTCCAATCCTGCGTCCCTTCCTATAGCATGAGATTGGATGTCTCAGTGCTTCTAATACCAAACCCGAGACCCTTCCTATAACATGAGATGTGATATCCAACTCCTTCCGATTCCAATCCTGAGACTCTTCCTATACCATGAGATGTGATATCTCAATGCTTCTAATACCAAACCTGAGACCTGCCCTATTACTTGAGATGTGATATCCAAATCCTTCCCATTCCAATCCTGAGACTCTTCGTATAGCATGAGATGTGATATCTCAATGTTTCTAATACCAAACCTGAGACCCTTCCTATATCAAGAGATGTGATATTCAAATCCTTCCCATTCCAAACCTGAGACCCCTCCTATAGCATGAGATGTGATATCCAACTCCTTCCCATTCCAATCCTGAGACCCTTCCTATAGCAAGAGATGTGATATCCAAATCCTTCCCATTCCAAACCTGAGACCCTTCCTATAGCATGAGAGGTGATATCCAACTCCTTCCCATTCCAATCCTGTGACCCTTCCTATAGCATGAGATTGGATATCCAATTTTTCCCATTCCAATCCTGAGACCCTTCCTATACCATGAAATGTGATATCTCAATGCTTCTAAAACCAACCCTGAGAACCATCCTATAACATAAGATGTGATTTCTAAATCCTTCCCTTTCCAAACCTGAGACCCTTCCTTTAGCATAAGATGTGATATCCAACTCCTTCCCATTCCAATCCTGAGACCCTTCCGATATCATGAGATGTGATATCTCAATGCTTCTAATACCAAACCTGGACCCTTCCTATAGCATGAGATGTGATATCAAATTTTTCCCATTCCAATCCTGCGTCCCTTCCTATAGCATGAGATTGGATATCTCAGTGCTTCTAATACCAAACCTGAGACCCTTCCTATAACATGAGATGTGATATCCAACTCCTTCCGATTCCAATCCTGAGACCCTTCCTATACCATGAGATGTGATATCTCAATGCTTCTAATACCAAACCTGAGACCTGCCCTATTACTTGAGATGTGATATCCAAATCCTTCCCATTCCAATCCTGAGACTCTTCCTATAGCATGAGATGTGATATCTCAATGTTTTTAATACCAAACCTGAGACCCTTCCTATAGCAAGAGATGTGATATCCAAATCCTTCCCATTCCAAACCTGAGACCCTTCCTATAGCATGAGATGTGATATCCAACTCCTTCCCATTCCAATCCTGAGACCCTTCCTATAGCAAGAGATGTGATATCCAAATCCTTCCCATTCCAAACCTGAGACCCTTCCTATAGAATGAGAGGTGATATCCAACTCCTTCCCATTCCAATCCTGTGACCCTTCCTATAGCATGAGATTGGATATCCAATTTTTCCCAATCCAATCCTGCGTCCCTTCGTAAAGCATGAGATTGGATATCTCAATGCTTCGAATACCAGACCTGAGACACTTCCTATAACATGAAATGTGATATCCAACTCCTTCCGATTCCAATCCTGAGACCCTTCCTATACCATGAGATGTGATATCTCAATGCTTCTAATACCAAACCTGAGACCTGTCCTATTACATGAGATGTGATATCCAAATCCTTCCCATTCCAATCCTGAGACCCTTCCTATAGCATGAGATGTGATATCTCAATGCTTCTAATACCAAACCTGAGACCTGTCCTATTACATGAGATGTGATATCCAAATCCTTCCCATTCCAATCCTGAGACCCTTCCTATAGCATGAGATGTGATATCTCAACGTTTCTAATACCAAACCGGAGACCCTTCCTATAGCAAGAGATGTGATATCCAAATCCTTCCCATTCCAAACCTGAGACCATTCCCATAGATGAGATGTGATATCCAACTTCTTCCCATTGCAATCCTGAGACCCTTCCTATAGCATGAGATGTGATATCTCAATGCATCTAATACCAAACCTGGACTCTTCCTATAGCATGAAATGTGATATCCAATTCCTTCCCATTCCAAACCTGAGACCCTTCCTATAGCATGAGATGTGATATCTCAATGCTTCTACCAAACATGAGACCCTTCCTATAGCATGAAATGTGATATCCAACTCCTTCCCATTCCAATCCGGAGACCCTTCCGATAGCATGAGATGTGATATCTCAATGCTTCTAATACCAAACCTGAGACCCTCCCTATAGCATAAGATATGATATCCAAGTCCTTCCGATTCCAATCCTGAGACCTTTCCTATAACATGAGATGTGATATCCAACTCCTTCCCATTCCAACGTAAGACCCTTCCTATAGCATGAGATGGGATATCCAACTCCTTCCCAATCCAATCCTGAGACCCTTCCGATAGCATGAGATGTTATCTCTCAATGCTTCTAACAAACCTGAGACCCTTCCTATGTCATGAGATGTGATATCAAACTCCTTCCCATTCCAATCCTGAGACCCTTCCTATAGCATGAGATGTGATATCCAACTTCTTCCCTTTCCAATCCTGAGACCCTTCCTATACCATGAGATGTGATATCTCAATGCTTCTAATACCAATCCTGAGACCCGCCCTATAACATAAGATGTGATATCCAAATCCTTCCCCTTCTAAACCTGAGACCCTTCCTTTAGCATGAGATGTGATATCCAACTCCTTCCCATTCCAATCCTGAGACCCTTCCGATAGCATGAGATGTGATATCTCAGTGCTTCTAATATCAAACCTGAGACCCTCCCTATAGCATGAGATGTGATATCCAAGTCCTTCCCATTCCAATCCTGAGACCCTTCCTATAGCATGAGATGTGATATCTCAATGCTTCTAATACCAAACCTGAGACCCTTCCTATAACATGAGATGGGATATCCAACTCCTTCCCATTCCAATCCTGAGACCCTTCCGATAGCAGAGGTGTGATATCTCAATGCTTATACCAAACCTGAGACCCTTCCTATGGCATGAGATGTGATATCCAACTCCTTCCCATTCCAATCCTGAGACCCTTCCTATACCATGAGATGTAATATCTCAATGCTTCTAAAACCAACCCTGAGAACCATCCTATAACATAAGATGTGATATCCAACTCCTTCCCATTCAAACCTGAGACCCTTCCTATAGCATGAGATGAGATATCCAACTCCTTCCCAATCCAATCCTGAGACCCTTCCGATAACATGAGATGTGATCTCTCAATGCTTCTAACAAACCTGAGACCCTTCCTATGTCATGAGATGTGATATCAAACTCCTTCCCATTCCAATCCTGAGACCCTTCCTATAGCATGAGATGTGATATCCAACTCCTTCCCATTCCAATCCTGAGACCCTTCCTATACCATGAGATGTGATATCTCAATGCTTCTAATACCAATCCTGAGACCCACCCTATTACTTGAGATGTGATATCCAAATCCTTCCCATTCCAATCCTGAGACTCTTCGTATAGCATGAGATGAGATATCTCAATGTTTTTAATACCAAACCTGAGACCCTTCCTATAGCAAGAGATGTGATATCCAAATCCTTCCCATTCCAAACCTGAGACCCTTCCTATAGCATGAGATGTGATATCCAACTCCTTCCCATTCCAATCCTGAGACCCTTCCTATAGCAAGAGATGTGATATCCAAATCCTTCCCATTCCAAACCTGAGACCCTTCCTATAGCATGAGAGGTGATATCCAACTCCTTCCCATTCCAATCCTGTGACCCTTCCTATAGCATGAGATTGGATATCCAATTTTTCCCATTCCAATCCTGAGACCCTTCCTATACCATGAAATGTGATATCTCAATGCTTCTAAAACCAACCCTGAGAACCATCCTATAACATAAGATGTGATTTCTAAATCCTTCCCTTTCCAACCCTGAGACCCTTCCTTTAGCATAAGATGTGATATCCAACTCCTTCCCATTCCAATCCTGAGACCCTTCCGATATCATGAGATGTGATATCTCAATGCTTCTAATACCAAACCTGGACCCTTCCTATAGCATGAGATGTGATATCAAATTTTTCCCATTCCAATCCTGCGTCCCTTCCTATAGCATGAGATTGGATATCTCAGTGCTTCTAATACCAAACCTGAGACCCTTCCTATAACATGAGATGTGATATCCAACTCCTTCCGATTCCAATCCTGAGACCCTTCCTATACCATGAGATGTGATATCTCAATGCTTCTAATACCAAACCTGAGATCTGCCCTATTACTTGAGATGTGATATCCAAATCCTTCCCATTCCAATCCTGAGACTCTTCCTATAGCATGAGATGTGATATCTCAATGTTTTTAATACCAAACCTGAGACCCTTCCTATAGCAAGAGATGTGATATCCAAATCCTTCCCATTCCAAACCTGAGACCCTTCCTATAGCATGAGATGTGATATCCAACTCCTTCCCATTCCAATCCTGAGACCCTTCCTATAGCAAGAGATGTGATATCCAAATCCTTCCCATTCCAAACCTGAGACCCTTCCTATAGAATGAGAGGTGATATCCCACTCCTTCCCATTCCAATCCTGTGACCCTTCCTATAGCATGAGATTGGATATCCAATTTTTCCCAATCCAATCCTGCGTCCGTTCGTAAAGCATGAGATTGGATATCTCAATGCTTCGAATACCAGACCTGAGACACTTCCTATAACATGAAATGTGATATCCAACTCCTTCCGATTCCAATCCTGAGACCCTTCCTATACCATGAGATGTGATATCTCAATGCTTCTAATACCAAACCTGAGACCTGTCCTATTACATGAGATGTGATATCCAAATCCTTCCCATTCCAATCCTGAGACCCTTCCTATAGCATGAGATGTGATATCTCAATGCTTCTAATACCAAACCTGAGACCTGTCCTATTACATGAGATGTGATATCCAAATCCTTCCCATTCCAATCCTGAGACCCTTCCTATAGCATGAGATGTGATATCTCAACGTTTCTAATACCAAACCGGAGACCCTTCCTATAGCAAGAGATGTGATATCCAAATCCTTCCCATTCCAAACCTGAGACCATTCCCATAGATGAGATGTGATATCCAACTTCTTCCCATTGCAATCCTGAGACCCTTCCTATAGCATGAGATGTGATATCTCAATGCATCTAATACCAAACCTGGACTCTTCCTATAGCATGAAATGTGATATCCAATTCCTTCCCATTCCAAACCTGAGACCCTTCCTATAGCATGAGATGTGATATCCAACTCCTTCCCATTCCAATCCGGAGACCCTTCCGATAGCATGAGATGTGATATCTCAATGCTTCTAATACCAAACCTGAGACCCTCCCTATAGCATAAGATATGATATCCAAGTCCTTCCGATTCCAATCCTGAGACCTTTCCTATAACATGAGATGTGATATCCAACTCCTTCCCATTCCAACGTGAGACCCTTCCTATAGCATGAGATGGGATATCCAACTCCTTCCCAATCCAATCCTGAGACCCTTCCGATAGCATGAGATGTTATCTCTCAATGCTTCTAACAAACCTGAGACCCTTCCTATGTCATGTGATGTGATATCAAACTCCTTCCCATTCCAATCCTGAGACCCTTCCTATAGCATGAGATGTGATATCCAACTTCTTCCCTTTCCAATCCTGAGACCCTTCCTATACCATGAGATGTGATATCTCAATGCTTCTAATACCAATCCTGAGACCCGCCCTATAACATAAGATGTGATATCCAAATCCTTCCCCTTCTAAACCTGAGACCCTTCCTTTAGCATGAGATGTGATATCCAACTCCTTCCCATTCCAATCCTGAGACCCTTCCGATAGCATGAGATGTGATATCTCAGTGCTTCTAATATCAAACCTGAGACCCTCCCTATAGCATGAGATGTGATATCCAAGTCCTTCCCATTCCAATCCTGAGACCCTTCCTATAGCATGAGATGTGATATCTCAATGCTTCTAATACCAAACCTGAGACCCTTCCTATAACATGAGATGGGATATCCAACTCCTTCCCATTCCAATCCTGAGACCCTTCCGATAGCAGAGGTGTGATATCTCAATGCTTATACCAAACCTGAGACCCTTCCTATGGCATGAGATGTGATATCCAACTCCTTCCCATTCCAATCCTGAGACCCTTCCTATACCATGAGATGTAATATCTCAATGCTTCTAAAACCAACCCTGAGAACCATCCTATAACATAAGATGTGATATCCAACTCCTTCCCATTCAAACCTGAGACCCTTCCTATAGCATGAGATGAGATATCCAACTCCTTCCCAATCCAATCCTGAGACCTTTCCGATAACATGAGATGTGATCTCTCAATGCTTCTAACAAACCTGAGACCCTTCCTATGTCATGAGATGTGATATCAAACTCCTTCCCATTCCAATCCTGAGACCCTTCCTATAGCATGAGATGTGATATCCAACTCCTTCCCATTCCAATCCTGAGACCCTTCCTATACCATGAGATGTGATATCTCAATGCTTCTAATACCAATCCTGAGACCCACCCTATTACTTGAGATGTGATATCCAAATCCTTCCCATTCCAATCCTGAGACTCTTCGTATAGCATGAGATGTGATATCTCAATGTTTTTAATACCAAACCTGAGACCCTTCCTATAGCAAGAGATGTGATATCCAAATCCTTCCCATTCCAAACCTGAGACCCTTCCTATAGCATGAGATGTGATATCCAACTCCTTCCCATTCCAATCCTGAGACCCTTCCTATAGCAAGAGATGTGATATCCAAATCCTTCCCATTCCAAACCTGAGACCCTTCCTATAGCATGAGAGGTGATATCCAACTCCTTCCCATTCCAATCCTGTGACCCTTCCTATAGCATGAGATTGGATATCCAATTTTTCCCATTCCAATCCTGAGACCCTTCCTATACCATGAAATGTGATATCTCAATGCTTCTAAAACCAACCCTGAGAACCATCCTATAACATAAGATGTGATTTCTAAATCCTTCCCTTTCCAAACCTGAGACCCTTCCTTTAGCATAAGATGTGATATCCAACTCCTTCCCATTCCAATCCTGAGACCCTTCCGATATCATGAGATGTGATATCTCAATGCTTCTAATACCAAACCTGGACCCTTCCTATAGCATGAGATGTGATATCAAATTTTTCCCATTCCAATCCTGCGTCACTTCCTATAGCATGAGATTGGATATCTCAGTGCTTCTAATACCAAACCTGAGACCCTTCCTATAACATGAGATGTGATATCCAACTCCTTCCGATTCCAATCCTGAGACCCTTCCTATACCATGAGATGTGATATCTCAATGCTTCTAATACCAAACCTGAGATCTGCCCTATTACTTGAGATGTGAAATCCAAATCCTTCCCATTCCAATCCCGAGACTCTTCCTATAGCATGAGATGTGATATCTCAATGTTTTTAATACCAAACCTGAGACCCTTCCTATAGCAAGAGATGTGATATCCAAATCCTTCCCATTCCAAACCTGAGACCCTTCCTATAGCATGAGATGTGATATCCAACTCCTTCCCATTCCAATCCTGAGACCCTTCCTATAGCAAGAGATGTGATATCCAAATCCTTCCCATTCCAAACCTGAGACCCTTCCTATAGAATGAGAGGTGATATCCAACTCCTTCCCATTCCAATCCTGTGACCCTTCCTATAGCACGAGATTGGATATCCAATTTTTCCCAATCCAATCCTGCGTCCCTTCGTAAAGCATGAGATTGGATATCTCAATGCTTCGAATACCAGACCTGAGACACTTCCTATAACATGAAATGTGATATCCAACTTCTTCCCATTGCAATCCTGAGACCCTTCCTATAGCATGAGATGTGATATCTCAATGCATCTAATACCAAACCTGGACTCTTCCTATAGCATGAAATGTGATATCCAATTCCTTCCCATTCCAAACCTGAGACCCTTCCTATAGCATGAGATGTGATATCTCAATGCTTCTACCAAACATGAGACCCTTCCTATAGCATGAGATGTGATATCCAACTCCTTCCCATTCCAATCCGGAGACCCTTCCGATAGCATGAGATGTGATATCTCAATGCTTCTAATACCAAACCTGAGACCCTCCCTATAGCATAAGATATGATATCCAAGTCCTTCCGATTCCAATCCTGAGACCTTTCCTATAACATGAGATGTGATATCCAACTCCTTCCCATTCCAACGTGAGACCCTTCCTATAGCATGAGATGGGATATCCAACTCCTTCCCAATCCAATCCTGAGACCCTTCCGATAGCATGAGATGTTATCTCTCAATGCTTCTAACAAACCTGAGACCCTTCCTATGTCATGTGATGTGATATCAAACTCCTTCCCATTCCAATCCTGAGACCCTTCCTATAGCATGAGATGTGATATCCAACTTCTTCCCTTTCCAATCCTGAGACCCTTCCTATACCATGAGATGTGATATCTCAATGCTTCTAATACCAATCCTGAGACCCGCCCTATAACATAAGATGTGATATCCAAATCCTTCCCCTTCTAAACCTGAGACCCTTCCTTTAGCATGAGATGTGATATCCAACTCCTTCCCATTCCAATCCTGAGACCCTTCCGATAGCATGAGATGTGATATCTCAGTGCTTCTAATATCAAACCTGAGACCCTCCCTATAGCATGAGATGTGATATCCAAGTCCTTCCCATTCCAATCCTGAGACCCTTCCTATAGCATGAGATGTCATATCTCAATGCTTCTAATACCAAACCTGAGACCCTTCCTATAACATGAGATGGGATATCCAACTCCTTCCCATTCCAATCCTGAGACCCTTCCGATAGCAGAGGTGTGATATCTCAATGCTTATACCAAACCTGAGACCCTTCCTATGGCATGAGATGTGATATCCAACTCCTTCCCATTCCAATCCTGAGACCCTTCCTATACCATGAGATGTAATATCTCAATGCTTCTAAAATCAACCCTGAGAACCATCCTATAACATAAGATGTGATATCCAACTCCTTCCCATTCAAACCTGAGACCCTTCCTATAGCATGAGATGAGATATCCAACTCCTTCCCAATCCAATCCTGAGACCCTTCCGATAACATGAGATGTGATCTCTCAATGCTTCTAACAAACCTGAGACCCTTCCTATGTCATGAGATGTGATATCAAACTCCTTCCCATTCCAATCCTGAGACCTTTCCTATAACATGAGATGTGATATCCAAATCCTTCCCATTCCAATCCTGAGACTCTTCGTATAGCATGAGATGTGATATCTCAATGTTTTTAATACCAAACCTGAGACCCTTCCTATAGCAAGAGATGTGATATCCAAATCCTTCCCATTCCAAACCTGAGACCCTTCCTATAGCATGAGATGTGATATCCAACTCCTTCCCATTCCAATCCTGAGACCCTTCCTATAGCAAGAGATGTGATATCCAAATCCTTCCCATTCCAAACCTGAGACCCTTCCTATAGCATGAGAGGTGATATCCAACTCCTTCCCATTCCAATCCTGTGACCCTTCCTATAGCATGAGATTGGATATCCAATTTTTCCCATTCCAATCCTGAGACCCTTCCTATACCATGAAATGTGATATCTCAATGCTTCTAAAACCAACCCTGAGAACCATCCTATAACATAAGATGTGATTTCTAAATCCTTCCCTTTCCAAACCTGAGACCCTTCCTTTAGCATAAGATGTGATATCCAACTCCTTCCCATTCCAATCCTGAGACCCTTCCGATATCATGAGATGTGATATCTCAATGCTTCTAATACCAAACCTGGACCCTTCCTATAGCATGAGATGTGATATCAAATTTTTCCCATTCCAATCCTGCGTCACTTCCTATAGCATGAGATTGGATATCTCAGTGCTTCTAATACCAAACCTGAGACCCTTCCTATAACATGAGATGTGATATCCAACTCCTTCCGATTCCAATCCTGAGACCCTTCCTATACCATGAGATGTGATATCTCAATGCTTCTAATACCAAACCTGAGATCTGCCCTATTACTTGAGATGTGATATCCAAATCCTTCCCATTCCAATCCTGAGACTCTTCCTATAGCATGAGATGTGATATCTCAATGTTTTTAATACCAAACCTGAGACCCTTCCTATAGCAAGAGATGTGATATCCAAATCCTTCCCATTCCAAACCTGAGACCCTTCCTATAGCATGAGATGTGATATCCAACTCCTTCCCATTCCAATCCTGAGACCCTTCCTATAGCAAGAGATGTGATATCCAAATCCTTCCCATTCCAAACCTGAGACCCTTCCTATAGAATGAGAGGTGATATCCAACTCCTTCCCATTCCAATCCTGTGACCCTTCCTATAGCATGAGATTGGATATCCAATGTTTCCCAATCCAATCCTGCCTCCCTTCGTAAAGCATGAGATTGGATATCTCAATGCTTCGAATACCAGACCTGAGACACTTCCTATAACATGAAATGTGATATCCAACTCCTTCCGATTCCAATCCTGAGACCCTTCCTATACCATGAGATGTGATATCTCAATGCTTCTAATACCAAACCTGAGACCTGTCCTATTACATGAGATGTGATATCCAAATCCTTCCCATTCCAATCCTGAGACCCTTCCTATAGCATGAGATGTGATATCTCAATGCTTCTAATACCAAACCTGAGACCTGTCCTATTACATGAGATGTGATATCCAAATCCTTCCCATTCCAATCCTGAGACCCTTCCTATAGCATGAGATGTGATATCCAACTCCTTCCCATTCCAATCCTGAGACCCTTCCTATAGCAAGAGATGTGATATCCAAATCCTTCCCATTCCAAACCTGAGACCCTTCCTATAGCATGAGAGGTGATATCCAACTCCTTCCCATTCCAATCCTGTGACCCTTCCTTTAGCATGAGATTGGATATCCAATTTTTCCCATTCCAATCCTGAGACCCTTCCTATACCATGAAATGTGATATCTCAATGCTTCTAAAACCAACCCTGAGAACCATCCTATAACATAAGATGTGATTTCTAAATCCTTCCCTTTCCAAACCTGAGACCCTTCCTTTAGCATAAGATGTGATATCCAACTCCTTCCCATTCCAATCCTGAGACCCTTCCGATATCATGAGATGTGATATCTCAATGCTTCTAATACCAAACCTGGACCCTTCCTATAGCATGAGATGTGATATCAAATTTTTCCCATTCCAATCCTGCATCCCTTCCTATAGCATGAGATTGGATATCTCAATGCTTCTAATACCAAACCTGGACCCTTCCTATAGCATGAGATGTGATATCAAATTTTTCCCATTCCAATCCTGCATCCCTTCCTATAGCATGAGATTGGATATCTCAGTGCTTCTAATACCAAACCTGAGACCCTTCCTATAGCAAGAGGTGTGATATCCAAATCCTTCCCATTCCAAACCTGAGACCCTTCCTATAGCATGAGATGTGATATCCAACTCCTTCCCATTCCAATCCTGAGACCCTTCCTATAGCAAGAGATGTGATATCCAAAGCCTTCCCATTCCAAACCTGAGACCCTTCCTATAGAATGAGAGGTGATATCCAACTCCTTCCCATTCCAATCCTGTGACCCTTCCTATAGCATGAGATTGGATATCCAATTTTTCCCAATCCAATCCTGCGTCCGTTCGTAAAGCATGAGATTGGATATCTCAATGCTTCGAATACCAGACCTGAGACACTTCCTATAACATGAAATGTGATATCCAACTCCTTCCGATTCCAATCCTGAGACCCTTCCTATACCATGAGATGTGATATCTCAATGCTTCTAATACCAAACCTGAGACCTGTCCTATTACATGAGATGTGATATCCAAATCCTTCCCATTCCAATCCTGAGACCCTTCCTATAGCATGAGATGTGATATCTCAATGCTTCTAATACCAAACCTGAGACCTGTCCTATTACATGAGATGTGATATCCAAATCCTTCCCATTCCAATCCTGAGACCCTTCCTATAGCATGAGATGTGATATCTCAACGTTTCTAATACCAAACCGGAGACCCTTCCTATAGCAAGAGATGTGATATCCAAATCCTTCCCATTCCAAACCTGAGACCATTCCCATAGATGAGATGTGATATCCAACTTCTTCCCATTGCAATCCTGAGACCCTTCCTATAGCATGAGATGTTATATCTCAATGCATCTAATACCAAACCTGGACTCTTCCTATAGCATGAAATGTGATATCCAATTCCTTCCCATTCCAAACCTGAGACCCTTCCTATAGCATGAGATGTGATATCTCAATGCTTCTACCAAACATGAGACCCTTCCTATAGCATGAGATGTGATATCCAACTCCTTCCCATTCCAATCCGGAGACCCTTCCGATAGCATGAGATGTGATATCTCAATGCTTCTAATACCAAACCTGAGACCCTCCCTATAGCATAAGATATGATATCCAAGTCCTTCCGATTCCAATCCTGAGACCTTTCCTATAACATGAGATGTGATATCCAACTCCTTCCCATTCCAACCTGAGACCCTTCCTATAGCATGAGATGGGATATCCAACTCCTTCCCAATCCAATCCTGAGACCCTTCCGATAGCATGAGATGTTATCTCTCAATGCTTCTAACAAACCTGAGACCCTTCCTATGTCATGAGATGTGATATCAAACTCCTTCCCATTCCAATCCTGAGACCCTTCCTATAGCATGAGATGTGATATCCAACTTCTTCCCTTTCCAATCCTGAGACCCTTCCTATACCATGAGATGTGATATCTCAATGCTTCTAATACCAATCCTGAGACCCGCCCTATGACATAAGATGTGATATCCAAATCCTTCCCCTTCTAAACCTGAGACCCTTCCTTTAGCATGAGATGTGATATCCAACTCCTTCCCATTCCAATCCTGAGACCCTTCCGATAGCATGAGATGTGATATCTCAGTGCTTCTAATATCAAACCTGAGACCCTCCCTTTAGCATGAGATGTGATATCCAAGTCCTTCCCATTCCAATCCTGAGACCCTTCCTATAGCATGAGATGTGATATCTCAATGCTTCTAATACCAAACCTGAGACCCTTCCTATAACATGAGATGGGATATCCAACTCCTTCCCATTCCAATCCTGAGACCCTTCCGATAGCAGAGGTGTGATATCTCAATGCTTATACCAAACCTGAGACCCTTCCTATGGCATGAGATGTGATATCCAACTCCTTCCCATTCCAATCCTGAGACCCTTCCTATACCATGAGATGTAATATCTCAATGCTTCTAAAACCAACCCTGAGAACCATCCTATAACATAAGATGTGATATCCAACTCCTTCCCATTCAAACCTGAGACCCTTCCTATAGCATGAGATGAGATATCCAACTCCTTCCCAATCCAATCCTGAGACCCTTCCGATAACATGAGATGTGATCTCTCAATGCTTCTAACAAACCTGAGACCCTTCCTATGTCATGAGATGTGATATCAAACTCCTTCCCATTCCAATCCTGAGACCCTTCCTATAGCATGAGATGTGATATCCAACTCCTTCCCATTCCAATCCTGAGACCCTTCCTATACCATGAGATGTGATATCTCAATGCTTCTAATACCAATCCTGAGACCCGCCCTATAACATGAGATGTGATATCCAAATCCTTCCCCTTCTAAACCTGAGACCCTTCCTTTAGCATGAGATGTGATATCCAACTCCTTCCGATTCCAACACTGAGACCCTCCCGATAGAATGAGATGTGATATCTCAATGCTTCTAATATCAAACCTGAGACCCTCCCTATAGCATGAGATGTGATATCCAAGTCCTTCCCATTCAAATCCTGCACCCTTCCTATAGCATGATATGTAATATCTCAATGCTTCTAATACCAAACCTGAGACCCTTCCTATAACATGAGATGGGATATACAACTCCTTCCCATTCCAATCCTGAGACCCTTCCGATAGCAGAGGTGTGATATCTCAATGCTTATACCAAACCTGCGACCCTTCCTATGGCATGAGATGTGATATCCAACTCCTTCCCATTCCAATCCTGAGACCCTTCCTATAGCATGAGATGTGATATCTCAATGCATCTAATACCAAACCTGGACTCTTCCTATAGCATGGAATGTGATATCCAATTCCTTCCCATTCCAAACCTGAGACCCTTACTATAGCATGAGATGTGATATCTCAATGCTTCTACCAAACATGAGACCCTTCCTATAGCATGAGATGTGATATCCAACTCATTCCCATTCCAATCCGGAGACCCTTCCGATAGCATGAGATGTGATATCCAAGTCCTTCCCATTCCAATCCTGAGACCTTTCCTATAACATGAGATGTGATATCCAAGTCCTTCCCATTCCAATCCTGAGACCCTTCCCATAGCATGAGATGGGATATCCAACTCCTTCCCAATCCAATCCTGAGACCCTTCCGATAGCATGAGATGTTATCTCTCAATGCTTCTAACAAACCTGAGACCCTTCCTATGTCATGAGATGTGATATCAAACTCCTTCCCATTCCAATCCTGAGACCCGCCCTATAACATGAGATGTGATATCCAACTCCTTCCCATTCCAATCCTGAGATCCTCCCGATAGAATGAGATGTGATATCTCAATGCTTCTAATATCAAACCTGAGACCCTCCCTATGGCATGAGATGTGATATCCAAGTCCTTCCCATTCCAATCCTGAGACCCTTCCTATACCATGAGATGTGATATCTCAATGCTTCTAATACCAAACCTGAGACCTGTCCTATTACATGAGATGTGATATCCAAATCCTTCCCATTCCAATCCTGAGACCCTTCCTATAGCATGAGATGTGATATCTCAATGCTTCTAATACCAAACCTGAGACCTGTCCTATTACATGAGATGTGATATCCAAATCCTTCCCATTCCAATCCTGAGACCCTTCCTATAGCATGAGATGTGATATCCAACTCCTTCCCATTCCAATCCTGAGACCCTTCCTATAGCAAGAGATGTGATATCCAAATCCTTCCCATTCCAAACCTGAGACCCTTCCTATAGCATGAGAGGTGATATCCAACTCCTTCCCATTCCAATCCTGTGACCCTTCCTTTAGCATGAGATTGGATATCCAATTTTTCCCATTCCAATCCTGAGACCCTTCCTATACCATGAAATGTGATATCTCAATGCTTCTAAAACCAACCCTGAGAACCATCCTATAACATAAGATGTGATTTCTAAATCCTTCCCTTTCCAAACCTGAGACCCTTCCTTTAGCATAAGATGTGATATCCAACTCCTTCCCATTCCAATCCTGAGACCCTTCCGATATCATGAGATGTGATATCTCAATGCTTCTAATACCAAACCTGGACCCTTCCTATAGCATGAGATGTGATATCAAATTTTTCCCATTCCAATCCTGCATCCCTTCCTATAGCATGAGATTGGATATCTCAATGCTTCTAATACCAAACCTGGACCCTTCCTATAGCATGAGATGTGATATCAAATTTTTCCCATTCCAATCCTGCATCCCTTCCTATAGCATGAGATTGGATATCTCAGTGCTTCTAATACCAAACCTGAGACCCTTCCTATAGCAAGAGGTGTGATATCCAAATCCTTCCCATTCCAAACCTGAGACCCTTCCTATAGCATGAGATGTGATATCCAACTCCTTCCCATTCCAATCCTGAGACCCTTCCTATAGCAAGAGATGTGATATCCAAAGCCTTCCCATTCCAAACCTGAGACCCTTCCTATAGAATGAGAGGTGATATCCAACTCCTTCCCATTCCAATCCTGTGACCCTTCCTATAGCATGAGATTGGATATCCAATTTTTCCCAATCCAATCCTGCGTCCGTTCGTAAAGCATGAGATTGGATATCTCAATGCTTCGAATACCAGACCTGAGACACTTCCTATAACATGAAATGTGATATCCAACTCCTTCCGATTCCAATCCTGAGACCCTTCCTATACCATGAGATGTGATATCTCAATGCTTCTAATACCAAACCTGAGACCTGTCCTATTACATGAGATGTGATATCCAAATCCTTCCCATTCCAATCCTGAGACCCTTCCTATAGCATGAGATGTGATATCTCAATGCTTCTAATACCAAACCTGAGACCTGTCCTATTACATGAGATGTGATATCCAAATCCTTCCCATTCCAATCCTGAGACCCTTCCTATAGCATGAGATGTGATATCTCAACGTTTCTAATACCAAACCGGAGACCCTTCCTATAGCAAGAGATGTGATATCCAAATCCTTCCCATTCCAAACCTGAGACCATTCCCATAGATGAGATGTGATATCCAACTTCTTCCCATTGCAATCCTGAGACCCTTCCTATAGCATGAGATGTTATATCTCAATGCATCTAATACCAAACCTGGACTCTTCCTATAGCATGAAATGTGATATCCAATTCCTTCCCATTCCAAACCTGAGACCCTTCCTATAGCATGAGATGTGATATCTCAATGCTTCTACCAAACATGAGACCCTTCCTATAGCATGAGATGTGATATCCAACTCCTTCCCATTCCAATCCGGAGACCCTTCCGATAGCATGAGATGTGATATCTCAATGCTTCTAATACCAAACCTGAGACCCTCCCTATAGCATAAGATATGATATCCAAGTCCTTCCGATTCCAATCCTGAGACCTTTCCTATAACATGAGATGTGATATCCAACTCCTTCCCATTCCAACCTGAGACCCTTCCTATAGCATGAGATGGGATATCCAACTCCTTCCCAATCCAATCCTGAGACCCTTCCGATAGCATGAGATGTTATCTCTCAATGCTTCTAACAAACCTGAGACCCTTCCTATGTCATGAGATGTGATATCAAACTCCTTCCCATTCCAATCCTGAGACCCTTCCTATAGCATGAGATGTGATATCCAACTTCTTCCCTTTCCAATCCTGAGACCCTTCCTATACCATGAGATGTGATATCTCAATGCTTCTAATACCAATCCTGAGACCCGCCCTATGACATAAGATGTGATATCCAAATCCTTCCCCTTCTAAACCTGAGACCCTTCCTTTAGCATGAGATGTGATATCCAACTCCTTCCCATTCCAATCCTGAGACCCTTCCGATAGCATGAGATGTGATATCTCAGTGCTTCTAATATCAAACCTGAGACCCTCCCTTTAGCATGAGATGTGATATCCAAGTCCTTCCCATTCCAATCCTGAGACCCTTCCTATAGCATGAGATGTGATATCTCAATGCTTCTAATACCAAACCTGAGACCCTTCCTATAACATGAGATGGGATATCCAACTCCTTCCCATTCCAATCCTGAGACCCTTCCGATAGCAGAGGTGTGATATCTCAATGCTTATACCAAACCTGAGACCCTTCCTATGGCATGAGATGTGATATCCAACTCCTTCCCATTCCAATCCTGAGACCCTTCCTATACCATGAGATGTAATATCTCAATGCTTCTAAAACCAACCCTGAGAACCATCCTATAACATAAGATGTGATATCCAACTCCTTCCCATTCAAACCTGAGACCCTTCCTATAGCATGAGATGAGATATCCAACTCCTTCCCAATCCAATCCTGAGACCCTTCCGATAACATGAGATGTGATCTCTCAATGCTTCTAACAAACCTGAGACCCTTCCTATGTCATGAGATGTGATATCAAACTCCTTCCCATTCCAATCCTGAGACCCTTCCTATAGCATGAGATGTGATATCCAACTCCTTCCCATTCCAATCCTGAGACCCTTCCTATACCATGAGATGTGATATCTCAATGCTTCTAATACCAATCCTGAGACCCGCCCTATAACATGAGATGTGATATCCAAATCCTTCCCCTTCTAAACCTGAGACCCTTCCTTTAGCATGAGATGTGATATCCAACTCCTTCCGATTCCAACACTGAGACCCTCCCGATAGAATGAGATGTGATATCTCAATGCTTCTAATATCAAACCTGAGACCCTCCCTATAGCATGAGATGTGATATCCAAGTCCTTCCCATTCAAATCCTGCACCCTTCCTATAGCATGATATGTAATATCTCAATGCTTCTAATACCAAACCTGAGACCCTTCCTATAACATGAGATGGGATATACAACTCCTTCCCATTCCAATCCTGAGACCCTTCCGATAGCAGAGGTGTGATATCTCAATGCTTATACCAAACCTGCGACCCTTCCTATGGCATGAGATGTGATATCCAACTCCTTCCCATTCCAATCCTGAGACCCTTCCTATAGCATGAGATGTGATATCTCAATGCATCTAATACCAAACCTGGACTCTTCCTATAGCATGGAATGTGATATCCAATTCCTTCCCATTCCAAACCTGAGACCCTTACTATAGCATGAGATGTGATATCTCAATGCTTCTACCAAACATGAGACCCTTCCTATAGCATGAGATGTGATATCCAACTCATTCCCATTCCAATCCGGAGACCCTTCCGATAGCATGAGATGTGATATCCAAGTCCTTCCCATTCCAATCCTGAGACCTTTCCTATAACATGAGATGTGATATCCAAGTCCTTCCCATTCCAATCCTGAGACCCTTCCCATAGCATGAGATGGGATATCCAACTCCTTCCCAATCCAATCCTGAGACCCTTCCGATAGCATGAGATGTTATCTCTCAATGCTTCTAACAAACCTGAGACCCTTCCTATGTCATGAGATGTGATATCAAACTCCTTCCCATTCCAATCCTGAGACCCGCCCTATAACATGAGATGTGATATCCAACTCCTTCCCATTCCAATCCTGAGATCCTCCCGATAGAATGAGATGTGATATCTCAATGCTTCTAATATCAAACCTGAGACCCTCCCTATGGCATGAGATGTGATATCCAAGTCCTTCCCATTCCAATCCTGAGACCCTTCCTATAGCATGAGACGTGATATCTCAATGCTTCTAATACCAAACGTGAGACCCTTCATATAACATGAGATGGGATATCCAACTCCTTCCCATTCCAATCCTGAGACCCTTCCGATAGCAGAGGTGTTATATCTCAATGCTTATACCAAACCTGCGACCCTTCCTATGGCATGAGATGGGATATCCAACTCCTTCCCATTCCAGTCCTGAGACCCTTCCTATAGCATGAGATGTGTTATCTCAATGCTTCTACCAAACCTGAGACCCTTACTATAGCATGAGATGTGATATCCAACTCCTTCCCATTCCAATCCTGAGACCCTTCCTATAGCATGAGATGTAATATCTCAATGCTTCTAAAACCAACCCTGAGAACCATCCTATAACATAAGATGTGATATCCAACTCCTTCCCATTCAAACCTGAGACCCTTCCTATAGCATGAGATGAGATATCCAACTCCTTCCCAATCCAATCCTGAGACCCTTCCGATAACATGAGATGTGATCTCTCAATGCTTCTAACAAACCTGAGACCCTTCCTATGTCATGAGATGTGATATCAAACTCCTTCCCATTCCAATCCTGAGACCCGTCCTATAGCATGAGATGTGATATCCAACTCCTTCCCATTCCAATCCTGAGACCCTTCCTATACCATGAGATGTGATATCTCAATGCTTCTAATACCAATCCTGAGACCCGCCCTATAACATGAGATGTGATATCCAAATCCTTCCCCTTCTAAACCTGAGACCCTTCCTTTAGCATGAGATGTGATATCCAACTCCTTCCGATTCCAATACTGAGACCCTCCCGATAGAATGAGATGTGATATCTCAATGCTTCTAATATCAAACCTGAGACCCTCCCTATAGCATGAGATGTGATATCCAAGTCCTTCCCATTCAAATCCTGCACCCTTCCTATAGCATGATATGTAATATCTCAATGCTTCTAATACCAAACCTGAGACCCTTCCTATAACATGAGATGGGATATACAACTCCTTCCCATTCCAATCCTGAGACCCTTCCGATAGCAGAGGTGTGATATCTCAATGCTTATACCAAACCTGCGACCCTTCCTATGGCATGAGATGTGATATCCAACTCCTTCCCATTCCAATCCTGAGACCCTTCCTATAGCATGAGATGTGATATCTCAATGCATCTAATACCAAACCTGGACTCTTCCTATAGCATGGAATGTGATATCCAATTCCTTCCCATTCCAAACCTGAGACCCTTACTATAGCATGAGATGTGATATCTCAATGCTTCTACCAAACATGAGACCCTTCCTATAGCATGAGATGTGATATCCAACTCATTCCCATTCCAATCCGGAGACCCTTCCGATAGCATGAGATGTGATATCCAAGTCCTTCCCATTCCAATCCTGAGACCTTTCCTATAACATGAGATGTGATATCCAAGTCCTTCCCATTCCAATCCTGAGACCCTTCCCATAGCATGAGATGGGATATCCAACTCCTTCCCAATCCAATCCTGAGACCCTTCCGATAGCATGAGATGTTATCTCTCAATGCTTCTAACAAACCTGAGACCCTTCCTATGTCATGAGATGTGATATCAAACTCCTTCCCATTCCAATCCTGAGACCCGCCCTATAACATGAGATGTGATATCCAACTCCTTCCCATTCCAATCCTGAGATCCTCCCGATAGAATGAGATGTGATATCTCAATGCTTCTAATATCAAACCTGAGACCCTCCCTATGGCATGAGATGTGATATCCAAGTCCTTCCCATTCCAATCCTGAGACCCTTCCTATAGCATGAGACGTGATATCTCAATGCTTCTAATACCAAACGTGAGACCCTTCATATAACATGAGATGGGATATCCAACTCCTTCCCATTCCAATCCTGAGACCCTTCCGATAGCAGAGGTGTTATATCTCAATGCTTATACCAAACTTGCGACCCTTCCTATGGCATGAGATGGGATATCCAACTCCTTCCCATTCCAGTCCTGAGACCCTTCCTATAGCATGAGATGTGTTATCTCAATGCTTCTACCAAACCTGAGACCCTTACTATAGCATGAGATGTGATATCCAACTCCTTCCCATTCCAATCCTGAGACCCTTCCTATAGCATGAGATGTGATATCTCAATGCTTCTAATACCAAACCTGAGATCCTTCCTATAACATGAGATGTGATATCCAACTCCTTCCCATTCCAAACCTGAGACCCTTCCTATAGCATGAGATGTGATATCCAACTCCTTCCCATTCCAATCCTGAGACCCTTCCTATACCATGAGATGTGATATCTCAATGTTTCTAATACCAAACCTGAGACCCTTCCTATAGCAAGAGATGTGATATCCAAATCCTTCCCATTCCAAACCTGAGACCCTTCCCATAGCATGAGATATGATATCCAACTTCTTCCCATTCCAATCCTGAGACCCTTCCTATAGCATGAGATGTGATATCTCAATGCATCTAATACCAAACCTGGACTCTTCCTATAGCATGAAATGTGATATCCAATTCCTTCCCATTCTAAACCTGAGACCCTTCCTATAGCATGAGATGTGATATCTCAATGCTTCTACCAAACATGAGACCCTTCCTATATGTTAGGAAAGATTTCGTAATTGTAGGGAATTTTCCTTCCATGTGGCAACCCCTAAACTTTTTGCTATTGTTTTTAACCTTGTTCTTGACTTTGCCAGAGAAGTACAGCCTTCCGCCGCACTTCTCTGGGCTTTCGCTCCTTTCTTACGGGGAAACTGACATGCCCTTAAGACAGTCAGTACCGGGGAACGTGGTTTCCCGTAGTTTCTTTTATCGTGTCGCAGCTTTAGTGCAACACGACACAAGAGGGCACTGTAAGCTAAGTTACAGCTCTCTTGGGTCTCTAGCCTTCTACAGGCCCTAGATACTCTTTTAGGATGGTATTTGATCGGTGCAAGTCATTCAGGGACTGGAATGGTGGCAGCGATCGTTTTGTTTATTTTGAGCTCCTTTTGGCGTTCTGAGCACGTTTTTGCACTGAACCCAAAATGGTGACCTGGCTCCCAAAATGGCCAGGCTGCGAGGCTCCTTTGTCCTGTCCACTGTCCGTCTTGCTCCCTTCACCTTCCCCAGGTCCGGCGACCCGGGGCCTTCCTTATTTGGGCATGTACTTTCCCGCGAAACGTGGTTGCTTTCGCGGGCTTCTACATGTCGTTTGTGTGCCTCCAGGGTGTGGGCTGGGATGTCTGGTCCCAATACACATCCTGGGTGCCAGAGAGTCTAGGGTGGTGTGAATGCCTGGGACCACCGTGGTCCGTGATTGGTCCACGGATGGTATGTGTTTTGATGAGCGGATCTCCCATTGGCTCCCCTCCGTTTTGGCGCGAAGGGAACCGTGGATAAGAGGGGGCTGGAAACACCACTACCATGTCGATCTCCTGAGTTCTCACGAACGAAGGAATACAGGAGCCAAGTATCCTGCAACTACGAGGCTGGACCGAGGAATCGCTGGTGACCCGCTGAAGGAATCCTCCTTTGCACTGCTGTCGTCCGGAGAGCCCCTGTCCTCCTTTGATCGAACCAGAAGGCCTGTACTGGTGCTTCGACCTTTGGAATAGCAGGAACAGCTATTCCCGGCATCTTCAACCATCTCCTGCCAAGTAAGCCTTCGGAAGCGTCTCTGGGCCATCCAGTTGACTGACCAGCTTACCAAGGAGTTTGGCTCTGCAACCGCCGCGAGGTTGTGTTGTATTGCGAGTCCTTGTCACTCTCCCACGCTTCGTACGCTTGGCGTCTTCAGGTCTGGAGGGAGGAGTGTTCATTTGGCTCGAATACGCACGGCCGCTCCGTTGTCCTGTGCGGCAACAAAACTGTGCCGGTTTCGTCGATTGGGACGTCTTTTTGCTCTACACGACTACAAAGCGTTCCCTGCTCTTCTGAACCTGCCAGCTGCTGAAACTATCGTGGAGAAGCCTGGGTCTGCTTGCTTCGGGGACCGGTGAGTAGTATATCTAGGATCTGGTCGCCCTCCTGCAGATCCCATTGCTTTTCCCTGCTGTGTAAAAACAGCACCCTTTTGCCGCGCTCGCGCTCTGCTTCTGCCCGCTGTGGAGGCTGCGCTTGAGTTGCGGAACCTGTTCTTCTTCTGCTGTGCACTAACGTGAACCGCCTGACTTCCTCCGAAGAGCTTCCCCTTGTGCCCGTCGGCACCGGCGTGGCAGGTACTTTGAGCACAAGGCTCCACTCTTCGCAGGGCTCGGACTTCCATCTAGTTAGGTGCCTATGAAGGCGAACTGAGTCGAAAGCATTATCGCACTGCCTGTTTTCCTTTCCTTTCAGGTGGACTACATATGTCGTGCTTTAAACGCTTGCGACTGTGTATTTGTATATATATTGTGTTGATATGGTATGTGTTGGTTTAATATTGTGATATTGTGATTTTCTCGCTACGGTCGTTGTTTTAAAGGCCTTAAAATAAATGTGTTTATATTTTTGATATAACACCTGTTTGGAGTAGTTTGTAAGCGCTCTTGCTTTGTGTGCTCACTGCGGGCTTTCAGTCACCCTCACCCCTCTTGAGACCTAGTCTTGACCGCCGCGATCGCTACCTTGATTGGTCTGGCTTGTCCAGAGGTTACCCTGTTCCAAGTAATTAGGTTGGCCTTCTGAACTTCTGCGCCACCAGGACAGAGTTCAGAAATCCGTCTTAACAAATTGGTGTACAGCGGTGGGATACGACTGAAGGTATCCAGTGTTGCGCTCGAACTAAGGCATTTCAGGTTATTCCAAACAGTACACGTAGTGAATTGTTATAGTATAACTTTAAAAAGGCCATAGTCCTATCAAACAGTATGGAAACAAGTACGTTGTTAACTTTAAATGCTTCCAAATCAGAAACGCTGAAAAAGATGTGTGCGGAGAGAGGTGTTTCCTCTCAAGGCACGAAATTGGAAATGATCCAAAGAATCGTGGCGTGGCAAGAAGCGCAGCTTGACGCTATTACTTCTGAGGACAGTGCGGAAGGTGGTGGGGCTGCTCTCACTGGCAGAACCGACGGTTCTGCCGCTGCACTGATCCATCACGACCACGAGGACAGGGAGGATGTAATGTCTAATGTTTCCTCTGCCAGTGCTGATGGGGAGGCTATGCTTGAATTCAAGAAGCAAGAGCTGCGGTTTAGGCAGCAGGAGCTTGAATTCAGCATAGCCAAACTAAAAATCGAACAGGCAGAAAAACAAAAAGACAGGGATCACCAGTTGGAACTGGCCAAGCTTCAGGTTGCAAATGGATCCAAGGGTCCTGGACATGGGTCTGGGGCCTCCTCTCATCCACGGTTTCCAAAAGATCTGCTCAGTGTGTATGAAGAGAGGAATGACATTATGGACTGGCTGAATGCGTTTGAGTATGCATGCGAGGTCCAGGAAGTTGACAATGCTGATAAGATTGCGTGGTTGCTCAGTAGACTGCCCCATTCTGGCTGTAGTGCCATTATGGAAATGTCGAAGGCTGAGCGGGCTGATTTCGCAATGTTAAAGCAGACTCTCATTTTAAAGTTTGGGAAGACTCCGGCCCAATATTTAAAGCGTTTTCGAGAGTATAAGAAAAAGGAAGGTGGTACTTGGGTATCTTATATCGCTGAATCTTTGAAAAACTTAACTGGCTGGGTCGAAGGCTATAAGGTTTCTACCTTTGACGGCATGATAAATCTTGTCATGCTGGAACACATTTTTGCTTCTTCTTCCCCGGAGCTTAAGCAGCATTTGGCCGATTCGAAGGAGATAGATCCTAAGAAGCTGGCCATTGCAGCAGACTTATGGGTGTCACATCGAGTGTCCCATAAGGACAAAACTCATCCTGGTAAGCAGGAGGAAGGGAAAAAGTCCAAAGATATGGAGGGTGGGGAATCTGCTAAATCTTCTTCCCATAAGGGCCACAAAAAGAAAAACAAGGGTAAGACACAAGAGAACTCACAGGGTAGTGGAGGTCCGCCTCCAAAACAGAACTCTGGTTATAATAAGCCTCCCTACGTAAACAGACCCAATGGGGCTTGTTTTTCTTGTGGAGCAACTGACCATGTGAAGGGGGATCCCCGGTGTAAGGTTAGACCTTTGGGGGTCCACTCCGCTAATCTGGCCTTCTCCTCCTACGAGGAAGAAGAGATTACAGGAGCATCCTTCTCCTCAGACTCGTTTCCCAGCGGGATAGAGGCTGAGGTCGTTTTAGTGTCCCTGGGTTCCTGGGAGCCTAAAGTCGCAGAGGCGTATGCTAGGATTCCGGATAATACCAAGCACTACTTTAAAGACAGTGTGCTGATCAATGGAGTGGATACTCCAGCTCTTAGGGATAGTGGGTGCAGTCGAACTGTAGTGGATTCTACCTTGGTAGACTCAGAGGAAGTTGCCAGAGCTACTCTGATGCCCACTAAGTTGGCTGACGGCCCCCTCCGTATGTTTCCCGTGATCCCTGTAAATCTAACTTTAAATGGTACAGCAGTCAGGATTCCAGTGAGCATTCAGAGAAACGTCCCGGGAAAGGTCTTATTAGGTAATGATCTCAGAGCTTTAGGGCTCGTAGGAGACACTGCCGAACGAACCTACACACGGTCTCAAGCACGGGCAGCATTGGCCAAGTCCAATACGCCGCCCCAGCCGAAGGGGCAACCCAAGGCGAAAGGAGTCTACAAGTCAAGACGGGGGAAAGAGAATATTCCCCCGAGCTCGCCTACCACTGCGGTGGAGGAAGTTGGTCAATCGCCCGAGCCTGACGAGGAGGTGGCGATACCTGAAGTATTCGACCCCAACGATCATCCTGAACTAAAAGACTTGTTAGTTGAAGGAGGTCCTGATAGGGACAAATTCAGTAAAGGCCAACGTGAGTGCCCATCTCTGGAAGGCCTAAGGAGACAGGCCTGCTCCCAGCTTGAGGGTGAACCTCCTGGGAAGCATAGGATTTATTGGGAAGGTGGACTCCTGTATAGTGAGCCCACAGAGTCTACAGAAGGAGACCATAGGAGGTTGGTGGTTCCCCTTGCTGTTAGACCCTTCCTCCTGCAGTTGGCGCATGAAGTTCCCCTTGCTGGTCACCTTGGTATGAAGAGGACCAAGCAAAGGTTATCCATGCACTTCTACTGGCCCAAGATGGGGGTGCAAGTAGAAAGTCACTGCAGGAGTTGCGCCTCCTGCCAGTTGTCTGGTAAGGTTGGCGCGACAATCCAAGCTCCGTTGGTACCGCTCCCAGTTGTGGGGGTACCATTTGAAAGGGTAGGGATCGACATCGTCGGTCCCCTTGACCCGCAAACATCCTCGGGCAATAGGTTTATCCTGGTGCTGGTCGACCATGCAACCAGGTATCCTGAGGCCATCCCATTGAAAACTGTAACTGCCAAGTCAGTTGCAAAAGCGTTACTCGGCATATTTACTAGGGTTGGCTTCCCTAAAGAAGTTGTGTCAGATCGTGGCAGCAACTTTATGTCGAAGTATATGCAGGCTATGTGGAAAGAATGTGGGGTCACCTACAAGTTCTCTTCTGCATACCACCCCTAGACCAATGGTCTGGTGTAACGCTTCAACAGAACGTTAAAGAGCATGATTGGGGCTCTGGAGGAGCCCCAGAGAAGAAAATGGGATCTTCTTTTACCATGCTTGCTGTTTGCCTACCGAGAGGTACCACAGGAGGGTGTTGGCTTCAGCCCCTTCGAACTTCTGTTCGGTCATCCCGTACGGGGACCCTTAGCCATTGTCAAGGAGGGATGGGAGATGCCCACTCCCCCTGTTACTACCAATGTAGTTGACTATGTGCTAGGGCTCAGAAAACGGATGGTACTTCTGATGGGCTTGGCTAGTGATAAATTGAAGGCAGGGCAAGCGCTGGTGAAACATTGGTACGACCAGAAAGCTTCCCTCATCAACTTTACACCTGGTCAGCAAGTCCTGATCATGAATCCTATAAGGCCTCGAGCTTTACAGGACAAATGGTCAGGCCCTTACACAGTGGTGGAGCCCCTGGGTGAGGTGAACTATTTAGTGGACCTTGGAAGGCCTGGACAGGCTCCAAAAGTGTTCCACGTGAATAGGCTGAAGGCTTTTGTCCCAAGAGTCGAAATCGCAGCACTGCTACTGGCGTCAGACGTTGAGGAAGAGGAGTCAGAACCTCTCCCCGACCTGTTCCACAGCGGTCCTTCAGATAGCTCCATTGAGGGTGTCCGAGTGGCCCCTCACCTGACTTCTGATCAGCAGGCGGAGGTGAAACGTTTGCTTAGGCAGTTTTCCCCCCTGTTCTCACAGTCGCCTGGTTTGACACCTTGGTGCAAACATAACATTGACACAGGAGACAGTGTACCTACCAAAAGTAGGGGATACAGGATGTCAGATAAAGTACGGTCTTATATTAAGACCGAGGTCAACAAAATGTTAGACCTTGGGGTGATTGAACCCTCTAGTAGTCCTTGGTCCAGTCCTGTGGTTCTGGTTCCAAAGGCAGGCACTTCTGAATTGAGGTTCTGCGTGGATTACAGGGCTCTGAATGCTGTCACCAAGACAGATGCCCACCCCTTGCCTCGAACAGATGAGCTGGTGGATACTTTGGGTGCCTCCAAGTACCTCAGCACGTTTGACCTCACTGCTGGCTATTGGCAAATAGCTTTAGCAGAACATGCCAAGGAGAAGACAGCATTTTCTACTCCAGACGGCCTTTACCAATTCCGGGTAATGCCGTTCGGGTTGAAGAATGCACCTGCCACTTTCCAGAGGCTTGTGAATCATGTGTTGAATGGGTTGGACGAATTCTGTCTTGCATATCTAGACGATATAGCAGTTTTCAGTGCCACCTGGGAAGACCATGTGAAACACCTCAGGATTGTGCTCCAGGCTCTTCAGAAAGCCCACTTGACCATAAAGGCTAGTAAGTGCCAGATTGGACAAGGCTCAGTGGTTTACCTTGGACATGAAGTAGGTGGAGGGAGGATACAGCCTCTACCCAGTAAAGTACAAGCAGTACAAGACTGGCCTACCCCCACTACGCAAACCCAAGTGAGAGCCTTTTTAGGACTCACGGGGTATTACCGCAATTTTGTGGCAGACTATGGTACCATAGCTGCTCCTCTGACTGCCCTCACAACTCCGAAGAAACCCAAGAAGGTAACTTGGACCGACGAGTGTGAGAAGGCCTTCAATGGCTTAAAAGACTCCTTGTGCCAGGCCCCTGTCCTAAGGGCCCCTGATTATCAAAGACCTTTTATCGTGCAGACGGATGCCTCTGACACTGGGATAGGAGCTGTACTATCACAAGTAGATGAGAAGGGTAAGGAACACCCTATCGGTTTTATTAGTCGCCAGCTTAAGGACAGAGAGCTCAGATGGTCCACGGTAGAGAAAGAATGTTTCTCTGTTGTGTGGGCCCTAAGGAAGCTGAGGCCCTACCTCTATGGGACCCACTTCACTGTGCAGACTGACCATAAGCCGTTAAAGTGGCTAATGAACATGAAGGGGGAGAATCCAAAGTTGCTTAGGTGGTCCATAAGTCTTCAAGGCTTCGACTTCACTATTGAGCATAGACCAGGTGTCCAACATAGCAATGCTGATGGGTTGTCCAGAATGTTTAACCGACCTGAACAAGAGACTCATCCAGGGGTGGATTAGTTCCCCCTGTCCATAGTCTGGGAGGGGCGAGTGTTAGGAAAGATTTCGTAATTGTAGGGAATTTTCCTTCCATGTGGCAACCCCTAAACTTTTTGCTATTGTTTTTAACCTTGTTCTTGACTTTGCCAGAGAAGTACAGCCTTCCGCCGCACTTCTCTGGGCTTTCGCTCCTTTCTTACGGGGAAACTGACATGCCCTTAAGACAGTCAGTACCGGGGAACGTGGTTTCCCGTAGTTTCTTTTATCGTGTCGCAGCTTTAGTGCAACACGACACAAGAGGGCACTGTAAGCTAAGTTACAGCTCTCTTGGGTCTCTAGCCTTCTACAGGCCCTAGATACTCTTTTAGGATGGTATTTGATCGGTGCAAGTCATTCAGGGACTGGAATGGTGGCAGCGATCGTTTTGTTTATTTTGAGCTCCTTTTGGCGTTCTGAGCACGTTTTTGCACTGAACCCAAAATGGTGGCCTGGCTCCCAAAATGGCCAGGCCGCGAGGCTCCTTTGTCCTGTCCACTGTCCGTCTTGCTCCCTTCACCTTCCCCAGGTCCGGCGACCCGGGGCCTTCCTTATTTGGGCATGTACTTTCCCGCGAAACGTGGTTGCTTTCGCGGGCTTCTACATGTCGTTTGTGTGCCTCCAGGGTGTGGGCTGGGATGTCTGGTCCCAATACACATCCTGGGTGCCAGAGAGTCTAGGGTGGTGTGAATGCCTGGGACCACCGTGGTCCGTGATTGGTCCACGGATGGTATGTGTTTTGATGAGCGGATCTCCCATTGGCTCCCCTCCGTTTTGGCGCGAAGGGAACCGTGGATAAGAGGGGGCTGGAAACACCACTACCATGTCGATCTCCTGAGTTCTCACGAACGAAGGAATACAGGAGCCAAGTATCCTGCAACTACGAGGCTGGACCGAGGAATCGCTGGTGACCCGCTGAAGGAATCCTCCTTTGCACTGCTGTCGTCCGGAGAGCCCCTGTCCTCCTTTGATCGAACCAGAAGGCCTGTACTGGTGCTTCGACCTTTGGAATAGCAGGAACAGCTATTCCCGGCATCTTCAACCATCTCCTGCCAAGTAAGCCTTCGGAAGCGTCTCTGGGCCATCCAGTTGACTGACCAGCTTACCAAGGAGTTTGGCTCTGCAACCGCCACGAGGTTGTGTTGTATTGCGAGTCCTTGTCACTCTCCCACGCTTCGTACGCTTGGCGTCCCCAGGTCTGGAGGGAGGAGTGTTCATTTGGCTCGAATACGCACGGCCGCTCCGTTGTCCTGTGCGGCAACAAAACTGTGCCGGTTTCGTCGATTGGGACGTCTTTTTGCTCTACACGACTACAAAGCGTTCCCTGCTCTTCTGAACCTGCCAGCTGCTGAAACTATCGTGGAGAAGCCTGGGTCTGCTTGCTTCGGGGACCGGTGAGTAGTATATCTAGGATCTGGTCACCCTCCTGCAGATCCCATTGCTTTTCCCTGCTGTGTAAAAACAGCACCCTTTTGCCGCGCTCGCGCTCTGCTTCTGCCCGCTGTGGAGGCTGCGCTTGAGTTGCGGAACCTGTTCTTCTTCTGCTGTGCACTAACGTGAACCGCCTGACTTCCTCCGAAGAGCTTCCCCTTGTGCCCGTCGGCACCGGCGTGGCAGGTACTTTGAGCACAAGGCTCCACTCTTCGCAGGGCTCGGACTTCCATCTAGTTAGGTGCCTATGAAGGCGAACTGAGTCGAAAGCATTATCGCACTGCCTGTTTTCCTTTCCTTTCAGGTGGACTACATATTTCGTGCTTTAAACGCTTGCGACTGTGTATTTGTATATATATTGTGTTGATATGGTATGTGTTGGTTTAATATTGTGATATTGTGATTTTCTCGCTACGGTCGTTGTTTTAAAGGCCTTAAAATAAATGTGTTTATATTTTTGATATAACACCTGTTTGGAGTAGTTTGTAAGCGCTCTTGCTTTGTGTGCTCACTGCGGGCTTTCAGTCACCCTCACCCCTCTTGAGACCTAGTCTTGACCGCCGCGATCGCTACCTTGATTGGTCTGGCTTGTCCAGAGGTTACCCTGTTCCAAGTAATTAGGTTGGCCTTCTGAACTTCTGCACCACCAGGACAGAGTTCAGAAATCCGTCTTAACACTATAGCATGAGATGTGATATCCAACTCCTTCCCATTCCAATCCGGAGGCCCTTCCGATAGCATGAGATGTGATATCTCAATGCTTCTAATACCAAACCTGAGACCCTCCCTAATGCATAAGATATGATATCCAAGTCCTTCCCATTCCAATCCTGAGACCTTTCCTATAACATGAGATGTGATATCCAACTCCTTCCCATTCCAACCTGAGACCCTTCCTATAGCATGAGATGGGATATGCAACTCCTTCCCAATCCAATCCTGAGACCCTTCCGATAGCATGAGATGTTATCTCTCAATGCTTCTAACAAACCTGAGACCCTTCCTATGTCATGAGATGTGATATCAAACTCTTTCCCATTCCAATCCTGAGACCCTTCCTATAGCATGAGATGTGATATCTCAATGCTTCTAATACCAATCCTGAGACCCGCCTTATAACATGAGATGTGATATCCAAATCCTTCCCCTTCTAAACCTGAGACCCTTCCTTTAGCATGAGATGTGATATCCAACTCCTTCCCATTCCAATCCTGAGACCCTTCCGATAGCATGAGATGTGATATCTCGGTGCTTCTAATATCAAACCTGAGACCCTCCCTATAGCATGAGATGTGATACCCAAGTCCTTCCCATTCCAATCCTGAGACCCTTCCTATAGCATGAGATGTGATATCTCAATGCTTCTAATACCAAACCTGAGACCCTTCCTATAACATGAGATGGGATATCCAACTCCTTCCCATTCCAATCCTGAGACCCTTCCGATAGCAGAGGTGTGATATCTCAATGCTTATACCAAACCTGAGACCCTTCCTATGGCATGAGATGTGATATCCAACTCCTTCCCATTCCAATCCTGAGACGCTTCCTATAGCATGAGATGTGTTATCTCAATGCTTCTACCAAACCTGAGACCCTTACTATTGCATGAGATGTGATATCCAACTCCTTCCCATTCCAATCCTGAGACCCTTCCTATACCATGAGATGTGATATCTCAATGCTTCTAAAACCAACCCTGAGAACCATCCTATAACATAAGATGTGATTTCTAAATCCTTCCCTTTCCAAACCTGAGACCCTTCCTTTAGCATGAGATGTGATATCCAACTCCTTCCCATTCCAAACCTGGACCCTTCCTATAGCATGAGATGTGATATCCAATTTTTCCCATTCCAATCCTGCGTCCCTTCCTATAGCATGAGATTGGATATCTCAGTGCTTCTAATACCAAACCTGAGACCCTTCCTATAACATGAGATGGGATATCAAACTCCTTCCCAATCCAATCCTGAGACCCTTCCGATAGCATGAGATGTTATCTCTCAATGCTTCTAACAAACCTGAGAACCTTCCTATGTCATGAGATGTGATATCAAACTCCTTCCCATTCCAATCCTGAGACCCTTCCTATACCATGAGATGTGATATCTCAATGCTTCTAATACCAATCCTGAGACCCGCCCTATAACATGAGATGTGATATCCAACTCCTTCCCATTCCAATCCTGAGATCCTCCCGATAGAATGAGATGTGATATCTCAATGCTTCTAATATCAAACCTGAGACCCTCCCTATAGCATGAGATGTGATATCCAAGTCCTTCCCAATCCAATCCTGAGACCCTTCCTATAGCATGAGACGGACGTGATATCTCAATGCTTCTAATACCAAACGTGAGACCCTTCATATAACATGAGATGGGATATCCAACTCCTTCCCATTCCAACCCTGAGACCCTTCCGATAGCAGAGGTGTGATATCTCAATGCTTATACCAAACCTGCGACCCTTCCTATGGCATGAGATGGGATATCCAACTCCTTACCATTCCAGTCCTGAGACCCTTCCTATAGCATGAGATGTGTTATCTCAATGCTTCTACCAAACCTGAGACCCTTACTATAGCATGAGATGTGATATCAAACTCCTTCCCATTCCAATCCTGAGACCCTTCCTATAACATGAGATGTGATATCCAACTCCTTCCCATTCCAAACCTGAGGCCCTTCCTATAGCATGAGATGTGATATCCAACTCCTTCCCATTCCAATCCTGAGACCCTTCCGATAGCAGAGGTGTGATATCTCAATGCTTATACCAAACCTGAGACCCTTCCTATGGCATGAGATGTGATATCCAACTCCTTCCCATTCCAATCCTGAGACGCTTCCTATAGCATGAGATGTGTTATCTCAATGCTTCTACCAAACCTGAGACCCTTACTATTGCATGAGATGTGATATCCAACTCCTTCCCATTCCAATCCTGAGACCCTTCCTATACCATGAGATGTGATATCTCAATGCTTCTAAAACCAACCCTGAGAACCATCCTATAACATAAGATGTGATTTCTAAATCCTTCCCTTTCCAAACCTGATACCCTTCCTTTAGCATGAGATGTGATATCCAACTCCTTCCCATTCCAAACCTGGACCCTTACTATTGCATGAGATGTGATATCCAACTCCTTCCCATTCCAATCCTGAGACCCTTCCTATACCATGAGATGTGATATCTCAATGCTTCTAAAACCAACCCTGAGAACCATCCTATAACATAAGATGTGATTTCTAAATCCTTCCCTTTCCAAACCTTAGACCCTTCCTTTAGCATGAGATGTGTTATCCAACTCCTTCCCATTCCAAACCTGAGACCCTTCCTATAACATGAGATGGGATATCAAACTCCTTCCCAATCCAATCCTGAGACCCTTCCGATAGCATGAGATGTTATCTCTCAATGCTTCTAACAAACCTGAGACCCTTCCTATGTCATGAGATGTGATATCAAACTCCTTCCCATTCCAATTCTGAGACCCTTCCTATACCATGAGATGTGATATCTCAATGCTTCTAATACCAATCCTGAGACCCGCCCTATAACATGAGATGTGATATCCAACTCCTTCCCATTCCAATCCTGAGATCCTCCCGATAGAATGAGATGTGATATCTCAATGCTTCTAATATCAAACCTGAGACCCTCCCTATAGCATGAGATGTGATATCCAAGTCATTCCCAATCCAATCCTGAGACCCTTCCTATAGCATGAGACGTGATATCTCAATGCTTCTAATACCAAACGTGAGACCCATCATATAACATGAGATGGGATATCCAACTCCTTCCCATTCCAACCCTGAGACCCTTCCGATAGCAGAGGTGTGATATCTCAATGCTTATACCAAACCTGCGACCCTTCCTATGGCATGAGATGGGATATCCAACTCCTTCCCATTCCAGTCCTGAGACCCTTCCTATAGCATGAGATGTGTTATCTCAATGCTTCTCCCAAACCTGAGACCCTTACTATAGCATGAGATGTGATATCAAACTCCTTCCCATTCCAATCCTGAGACGCTTCCTATAGCATGAGATGTGTTATCTCAATGCTTCTACCAAACCTGAGACCCTTACTATTGCATGAGATGTGATATCCAACTCCTTCCCATTCCAATCCTGCGACCCTTCCTATACCATGAGATGTGATATCTCAATGCTTCTAAAACCAACCCTGAAAACCATCCTATAACATGAGATGTGATATCTAAATCTGTCCCTTTCCAAACCTGAGCCCCTTCCTTTAGCATGAGATGTGATATCCAACTCCTTCCCATTCAAATCCTAAAACCCTTCCTATAGCATGAGATGTAATATCTCAATGCTTCTAATACCAAACCTGGACCCTTCCTATAGCATGAGATGTGATATCCAATTTCTTCCCATTCCAATCCTACGTCCCTTCCTACAGCATGAGATTTGATATCTCAGTGCTTCTAATACCAAACCTGAGACCCTTCCTATAACATGAGATGTGATATCCAACTCCTTCCGATTCCAATCCTGAGACCCTTCCTATACCATGAGATGGGATATCCAACTCCTTCCCATTCCAGTCCTGAGACCCTTCCTATAGCATGAGATGTGTTATCTCAATGCTTCTACCAAACCTGAGACCCTTACTATAGCATGAGATGTGATATCAAACTCCTTCCCATTCCAATCCTGAGACCCTTCCTATAACATGAGATGTGATATCCAACTCCTTCCCATTCCAAACCTGAGACCCTTCCTATAGCATGAGATGTGATATCCAACTCCTTCCCATTCCAATCCTGGGACCCTTCCGATAGCAGAGGTGTGATATCTCAATGCTTATACCAAACCTGAGACCCTTCCTATGGCATGAGATGTGATATCCAACTCCTTCCCATTCCAATCCTGAGACGCTTCCTATAGCATGAGATGTGTTATCTCAATGCTTCTACCAAACCTGAGACCCTTACTATTGCATGAGATGTGATATCCAACTCCTTCCCATTCCAATCCTGAGACCCTTCCTATACCATGAGATGTGATATCTCAATGCTTCTAAAACCAACCCTGAGAACCATCCTATAACATAAGATGTGATTTCTAAATCCTTCCCTTTCCAAACCTGAGACCCTTCCTTTAGCATGAGATGTGATATCCAACTCCTTCCCATTCCAAACCTGGACCCTTACTATTGCATGAGATGTGATATCCAACTCCTTCCCATTCCAATCCTGAGACCCTTCCTATACCATGAGATGTGATATCTCAATGCTTCTAAAACCAACCCTGAGAACCATCCTATAACATAGGATGTGATTTCTAAATCCTTCCCTTTCCAAACCTGAGACCCTTCCTTTAGCATGAGATGTGTTATCCAACTCCTTCCCATTCCAAACCTGCGACCCTTCCTATGGCATGAGATGGGATATCCAACTCCTTCCCATTCCAGTCCTGAGACCCTTCCTATAGCATGAGATGTGTTATCTCAATGCTTCTACCAAACCTGAGACCCTTACTATAGCATGAGATGTGATATCAAACTCCTTCCCATTCCAATCCTGAGACCCTTCCTATAATATGAGATGTGATATCCAACTCCTTCCCATTCCAAACCTGAGACCCTTCCTATAGCATGAGATGTGATATCCAACTCCTTCCCATTCCAATCCTGAGACCCTTCCGATAGCAGAGGTGTGATATCTCAATGCTTATACCAAACCTGAGACCCTTCCTATGGCATGAGATGTGATATCCAACTCCTTCCCATTCCAATCCTGAGACGCTTCCTATAGCATGAGATGTGTTATCTCAATGCTTCTACCAAACCTGAGACCCTTACTATTGCATGAGATGTGATATCCAACTCCTTCCCATTCCAATCCTGAGACCCTTCCTATACCATGAGATGTGATATCTCAATGCTTCTAAAACCAACCCTGAGAACCATCCTATAACATAAGATGTGATTTCTAAATCCTTCCCTTTCCAAACCTGAGACCCTTCCTTTAGCATGAGATGTGATATCCAACTCCTTCCCATTCCAAACCTGGACCCTTACTATTGCATGAGATGTGATATCCAACTCCTTCCCATTCCAATCCTGAGACCCTTCCTATACCATGAGATGTGATATCTCAATGCTTCTAAAACCAACCCTGAGAACCATCCTATAACATAAGATGTGATTTCTAAATCCTTCCCTTTCCAAACCTGAGACCCTTCCTTTAGCATGAGATGTGTTATCCAACTCCTTCCCATTCCAAACCTGAGACCCTTCCTATAACATGAGATGGGATATCAAACTCCTTCCCAATCCAATCCTGAGACCCTTCCGATAGCATGAGATGTTATCTCTCAATGCTTCTAACAAACCTGAGACCCGCCCTATAACATGAGATGTGATATCCAACTCCGTCCCATTCCAATCCTGAGATCCTCCCGATAGAATGAGATGTGATATCTCAATGCTTCTAATATCAAACCTGAGACCCTCCCTATAGCATGAGATGTGATATCCAAGTCCTTCCCAATCCAATCCTGAGACCCTTCCTATAGCATGAGACGTGATATCTCAATGCTTCTAATACCAAACGTGAGACCCTTCATATAACATGAGATGGGATATCCAACTCCTTCCCATTCCAACCCTGGGACCCTTCCGATAGCAGAGGTGTGATATCTCAATGCTTATACCAAACCTGCGACCCTTCCTATGTCATGAGATGGGATATCCAACTCCTTCCCATTCCAGTCCCGAGACCCTTCTTATAGCATGAGATGTGTTATCTCAATGCTTCTACCAAACCTGAGACCCTTACTATAGCATGAGATGTGATATCAAACTCCTTCCCATTCCAATCCTGAGACCCTTCCTATAACATGAGATGTGATATCCAACTCCTTCCCATTCCAAACCTGAGACCCTTCCTATAGCATGAGATGTGATATCCAACTCCTTACCATTCCAATCCTGAGACCCTTCCTATACCATGAGATGTGATATCTCAATGCTTCTAAAACCAACCCTGAAAACCATCCTATAACATGAGATGTGATATCTAAATCTGTCCCTTTCCAAACCTGAGCCCCTTCATTTAGCATGAGATGTGATATCCAACTCCTTCCCATTCAAATCCTAAAACCCTTCCTATAGCATGAGATGTGATATCTCAATGCTTCTAATACCAAACCTGGACCCTTCCTATAGCATGAGATGTGATATCCAATTTCTTCCCATTCCAATCCTACGTCCCTTCCTACAGCATGAGATTTGATATCTCAGTGCTTCTAATACCGAACCTGAGACCCTTCCTATAACATGAGATGTGATATCCAACTCCTTCCGATTCCAATCCTGAGACCCTTCCTATACCATGAGATGTGATATCTCAATGTTTCTAATACCAAACCTGAGACCCTTCCTATAGCAAGAGATGTGATATCCAAAACCTTCCCATTCCAAACCTGAGACCCTTCCCATAGCATGAGATATGATATCCAACTTCTTCCCATTCTAATCCCGAGACCCTTCCTATAGCATGAGATGTGATATCTCAATGCATCTAATACCAAACCCGGACTCTTCCTATAGCATGAAATGTGATATCCAATTCCTTCCCATTCTAAACCTGAGACCCTTCCTATAGCATGGGATGTGATATCTCAATGCTTCTACCAAACATGAGACCTGTCCTATTACATGAGATGTGATATCCAAGTCCTTCCCATTCCAATCCTGAGACCTTTCCTATAACATGAGATGTGTTATCCAACTCCTTCCCATTCCAACCTGAGACCCTTCCTATAGCATGAGATGGGATATCCAACTCCTTCCCAATCCAATCCTGAGACCCTTCCGATAGCATGAGATGTTATCTCTCAATGCTTCTAACGCCCCTGAGACCCTTCCTATGTCATGAGATGTGATATTAAACTCTTTCCCATTCCAATCCTGAGACCCTTCCTATAGCATGAGATGTGATATCCAACTTCTTGCCTTTCCAATCCTGAGACCCTTCCTATACCATGAGATGTGATATCTCAATGCTTCTAATACCAATCCTGAGACCCGCCTTATAACATGAGATGTGATATCCAAATCCTTCCCCTTCTAAACCTGAGACCTTTCCTTTAGCATGAGATGTGATATCCAACTCCTTCCCATTCCAATCCTGAGACCCTTCCGATAGCATGAGATGTGATATCTTGGTGCTTCTAATATCAAACCTGAGACCCTCCCTATAGCATGAGATGTGATATCCAAGTCCTTCCCATTCCAATCCTGAGACCCTTCCTATAGAATGAGATGTGATATCTCAATGCTTCTAATACCAAACCTGAGACCCTTCCTATAACATGAGATGGGATATCCAACTCCTTCCCATTCCAATCCTGAGACCCTTCCGATAGCAGAGGTGTGATATCTCAATGCTTATTCCAAACCTGAGACCCTTCCTATGGCTTGAGATGTGATATCCAACTCCTTCCCATTCCAATCCTGAGACGCTTCCTATAGCATGAGATGTGTTATCTCAATGCTTCTACCAAACCTGAGACCCTTACTATTGCATGAGATGTGATATCCAACTCCTTCCCATTCCAATCCTGAGACCCTTCCGATAGCAGAGGTGTGATATCTCAATGCTTATACCAAACCTGAGACCCTTCCTATGGCATGAGATGTGATATCCAACTTCTTCCCATTCTAATCCCGAGACCCTTCCTATAGCATGAGATGTGATATCTCAATGCATCTAATACCAAACCGGGACTCTTCCTATAGCATGAAATGTGATATCCAATTCCTTCCCATTCTAAACCTGAGACCCTTCCTATAGCATGGGATGTGATATCTCAATGCTTCTACCAAACATGAGACCCTTCCTATAGCATGAGATGTGATATCCAACTCCTTCCCATTCCAATCCGGAGACCCTTCCGATAGCATGAGATGTGATATCTCAATGCTTCTAATACCAAACCTGAGACCCTCCCTAATGCATAAGATATGATATCCAAGTCCTTCCCATTCCAATCCTGAGACCTTTCCTATAACATGAGATGTGTTATCCAACTCCTTCCCATTCCAACCTGAGACCCTTCCTATAGCATGAGATGGGATATCCAACTCCTTCCCAATCCAATCCTGAGACCCTTCCGATAGCATGAGATGTTATCTCTCAATGCTTCTAACGCCCCTGAGACCCTTCCTATGTCATGAGATGTGATATCAAACTCTTTCCCATTCCAATCCTGAGACCCTTCCTATAGCATGAGATGTGATATCCAACTTCTTGCCTTTCCAATCCTGAGACCCTTCCTATACCATGAGATGTGATATCTCAATGCTTCTAATACCAATCCTGAGACCCGCCTTATAACATGAGATGTGATATCCAAATCCTTCCCCTTCTAAACCTGAGACCTTTCCTTTAGCATGAGATGTGATATCCAACTCCTTCCCATTCCAATCCTGAGACCCTTCCGATAGCATGAGATGTGATATCTTGGTGCTTCTAATATCAAACCTGAGACCCTCCCTATAGCATGAGATGTGATATCCAAGTCCTTCCCATTCCAATCCTGAGACCCTTCCTATAGAATGAGATGTGATATCTCAATGCTTCTAATACCAAACCTGAGACCCTTCCTATAACATGAGATGGGATATCCAACTCCTTCCCATTCCAATCCTGAGACCCTTCCGATAGCAGAGGTGTGATATCTCAATGCTTATTCCAAACCTGAGACCCTTCCTATGGCTTGAGATGTGATATCCAACTCCTTCCCATTCCAATCCTGAGACGCTTCCTATAGCATGAGATGTGTTATCTCAATGCTTCTACCAAACCTGAGACCCTTACTATTGCATGAGATGTGATATCCAACTCCTTCCCATTCCAATCCTGAGACCCTTCCTATAGCATGAGATGTGATATCTCAATGCTTCTAATACCAAACCTGAGATCCTTCCTATAACATGAGATGTGATATCCAACTCCTTCCCATTCCAAACCTGAGACCCTTCCTATAGCATGAGATGTGATATCCAACTCCTTCCCATTCCAATCCTGAGACCCTTCCTATACCATGAGATGTGATATCTCAATGCTTCTAAAACCAACCCTGAGAACCATCCTATAACATAAGATGTGATTTCTAAATCCTTCCCTTTCCAAACCTGAGACCCTTCCTTTAGCATGAGATGTGATATCCAACTCCTTCCCATTCCAATCCTGAGACCCTTCCTATATCATGAGATGTGATATCTCAATGCTTCTAATACCAAACCTGGACCCTTCCTGTAGCATGAGATGTGATATCCAATTTTTCCCATTCCAATCCTGCGTCCCTTCCTATAGCATGAGATTGGATATCTCAGTGCTTCTAATACCAAACCTGAGACCCTTCCTATAACATGAGATGTGATATCCAACTCCTTCCGATTCCAATCCTGAGACCCTTCCTATACCATGAGATGTGATATCTCAATGCTTCTAATACCAAACCTGAGACCTGCCCTATTACTTGAGATGTGATATCCAAATCCTTCCCATTCCAATCCTGAGACTCTTCGTATAGCATGAGATGTGATATCTCAATGTTTTTAATACCAAACCTGAGACCCTTCCTATAGCAAGAGATGTGATATCCAAATCCTTCCCATTCCAAACCTGAGACCCTTCCTATAGCATGAGATGTGATATCCAACTCCTTCCCATTCCAATCCTGAGACCCTCCTATAGCAAGAGATGTGATATCCAAATCCTTCCCATTCCAAACCTGAGACCCTTCCTATAGCATGAGAGGTGATATCCAACTCCTTCCCATTCCAATCCTGTGACCCTTCCTATAGCATGAGATTGGATATCCAATTTTTCCCATTCCAATCCTGAGACCCTTCCTATACCATGAGATGTGATATCTCAATGCTTCTAAAACCAACCCTGAGAACCATCCTATAACATAAGATGTGATTTCTAAATCCTTCCCTTTCCAAACCTGAGACCCTTCCTTTAGCATGAGATGTGATATCCAACTCCTTCCCATTCCAATCCTGAGACCCTTCCGATATCATGAGATGTGATATCTCAATGCTTCTAATACCAAACCTGAGACCCTTCCTTTAGCATGAGATGTGATATCCAACTCCTTCCCATTCCAATCCTGAGACCCTTCCGATATCATGAGATGTGATATCTCAATGCTTCTAATACCAAACCTGAGACCCTTCCTATGGCATGAGATGTGATATCCAACTCCTTCCCATTCCAATCCTGAGACCCTTCCTATACCATGAGATGTGATATCTCAATGCTTCTAAAACCAACCCTGAGAACCATCCTATAACATAAGATGTGATTTCTAAATCCTTCCCTTTCCAAACCTGAGACCCTTCCTTTAGCATGAGATGTGATATCCAACTCCTTCCCATTCCAAACCTGGACCCTTCCTATAGCATGAGATGTGATATCCAATTTTTCCCATTCCAATCCTGCGTCCCTTCCTATAGCATGAGATTGGATATCTCAGTGCTTCTAATACCAAACCTGAGACCCTTCCTATAACATGAGATGTGATATCCAACTCCTTCCGATTCCAATCCTGAGACCCTTCCTATACCATGAGATGTGATATCTCAATGCTTCTAATACCAAACCTGAGATCTGCCCTATTACTTGAGATGTGATATCCAAATCCTTCCCATTCCAATCCTGAGACTCTTCCTATAGCATGAGATGTGATATCTCAATGTTTTTAATACCAAACCTGAGACCCTTCCTATAGCAAGAGATGTGATATCCAAATCCTTCCCATTCCAAACCTGAGACCCTTCCTATAGCATGAGATGTGATATCCAAATCCTTCCCATTCCAAACCTGAGACCCTTCCTATAGCATGAGATGTGATATCCAACTCCTTCCCATTCCAATCCTGAGACCCTTCCTATAGCAAGAGATGTGATATCCAAATCCTTCCCATTCCAAACCTGAGACCCTTCCTATAGAATGAGAGGTGATATCCAACTCCTTCCCATTCCAATCCTGTGACCCTTCCTATAGCATGAGATTGGATATCCAATTTTTCCCAATCCAATCCTGCGTCCATTCGTAAAGCATGAGATTGGATATCTCAATGCTTCGAATACCAGACCTGAGACACTTCCTATAACATGAAATGTGATATCCAACTCCTTCCGATTCCAATCCTGAGACCCTTCCTATACCATGAGATGTGATATCTCAATGCTTCTAATACCAAACCTGAGACCTGTCCTATTACATGAGATGTGATATCCAAATCCTTCCCATTCCAATCCTGAGACCCTTCCTATAGCATGAGATGTGATATCTCAATGCTTCTAATACCAAACCTGAGACCTGTCCTATTACATGAGATGTGATATCCAAATCCTTCCCATTCCAATCCTGAGACCCTTCCTATAGCATGAGATGTGATATCTCAACGTTTCTAATACCAAACCGGAGACCCTTCCTATAGCAAGAGATGTGATATCCAAATCCTTCCCATTCCAAACCTGAGACCATTCCCATAGATGAGATGTGATATCCAACTTCTTCCCATTGCAATCCTGAGACCCTTCCTATAGCATGAGATGTGATATCTCAATGCATCTAATACCAAACCTGGACTCTTCCTATAGCATGAAATGTGATATCCAATTCCTTCCCATTCCAAACCTGAGACCCTTCCTATAGCATGAGATGTGATATCTCAATGCTTCTACCAAACATGAGACCCTTCCTATAGCATGAGATGTGATATCCAACTCCTTCCCATTCCAATCCGGAGACCCTTCCGATAGCATGAGATGTGATATCTCAATGCTTCTAATACCAAACCTGAGACCCTCCCTATAGCATAAGATATGATATCCAAGTCCTTCCGATTCCAATCCTGAGACCTTTCCTATAACATGAGATGTGATATCCAACTCCTTCCCATTCCAACGTGAGACCCTTCCTATAGCATGAGATGGGATATCCAACTCCTTCCCAATCCAATCCTGAGACCCTTCCGATAGCATGAGATGTTATCTCTCAATGCTTCTAACAAACCTGAGACCCTTCCTATGTCATGTGATGTGATATCAAACTCCTTCCCATTCCAATCCTGAGACCCTTCCTATAGCATGAGATGTGATATCCAACTTCTTCCCTTTCCAATCCTGAGACCCTTCCTATACCATGAGATGTGATATCTCAATGCTTCTAATACCAATCCTGAGACCCGCCCTATAACATAAGATGTGATATCCAAATCCTTCCCCTTCTAAACCTGAGACCCTTCCTTTAGCATGAGATGTGATATCCAACTCCTTCCCATTCCAATCCTGAGACCCTTCCGATAGCATGAGATGTGATATCTCAGTGCTTCTAATATCAAACCTGAGACCCTCCCTATAGCATGAGATGTGATATCCAAGTCCTTCCCATTCCAATCCTGAGACCCTTCCTATAGCATGAGATGTGATATCTCAATGCTTCTAATACCAAACCTGAGACCCTTCCTATAACATGAGATGGGATATCCAACTCCTTCCCATTCCAATCCTGAGACCCTTCCGATAGCAGAGGTGTGATATCTCAATGCTTATACCAAACCTGAGACCCTTCCTATGGCATGAGATGTGATATCCAACTCCTTCCCATTCCAATCCTGAGACCCTTCCTATACCATGAGATGTAATATCTCAATGCTTCTAAAACCAACCCTGAGAACCATCCTATAACATAAGATGTGATATCCAACTCCTTCCCATTCAAACCTGAGACCCTTCCTATAGCATGAGATGAGATATCCAACTCCTTCCCAATCCAATCCTGAGACCCTTCCGATAACATGAGATGTGATCTCTCAATGCTTCTAACAAACCTGAGACCCTTCCTATGTCATGAGATGTGATATCAAACTCCTTCCGATTCCAATCCTGAGACCCTTCCTATAGCATGAGATGTGATATCCAACTCCTTCCCATTCCAATCCTGAGACCCTTCCTATACCATGAGATGTGATATCTCAATGCTTCTAATACCAATCCTGAGACCCACCCTATTACTTGAGATGTGATATCCAAATCCTTCCCATTCCAATCCTGAGACTCTTCGTATAGCATGAGATGTGATATCTCAATGTTTTTAATACCAAACCTGAGACCCTTCCTATAGCAAGAGATGTGATATCCAAATCCTTCCCATTCCAAACCTGAGACCCTTCCTATAGCATGAGATGTGATATCCAACTCCTTCCCATTCCAATCCTGAGACCCTTCCTATAGCAAGAGATGTGATATCCAAATCCTTCCCATTCCAAACCTGAGACCCTTCCTATAGCATGAGAGGTGATATCCAACTCCTTCCCATTCCAATCCTGTGACCCTTCCTATAGCATGAGATTGGATATCCAATTTTTCCCATTCCAATCCTGAGACCCTTCCTATACCATGAAATGTGATATCTCAATGCTTCTAAAACCAACCCTGAGAACCATCCTATAACATAAGATGTGATTTCTAAATCCTTCCCTTTCCAAACCTGAGACCCTTCCTTTAGCATAAGATGTGATATCCAACTCCTTCCCATTCCAATCCTGAGACCCTTCCGATATCATGAGATGTGATATCTCAATGCTTCTAATACCAAACCTGGACCCTTCCTATAGCATGAGATGTGATATCAAATTTTTCCCATTCCAATCCTGCGTCACTTCCTATAGCATGAGATTGGATATCTCAGTGCTTCTAATACCAAACCTGAGACCCTTCCTATAACATGAGATGTGATATCCAACTCCTTCCGATTCCAATCCTGAGACCCTTCCTATACCATGAGATGTGATATCTCAATGCTTCTAATACCAAACCTGAGATCTGCCCTATTACTTGAGATGTGATATCCAAATCCTTCCCATTCCAATCCTGAGACTCTTCCTATAGCATGAGATGTGATATCTCAATGTTTTTAATACCAAACCTGAGACCCTTCCTATAGCAAGAGATGTGATATCCAAATCCTTCCCATTCCAAACCTGAGACCCTTCCTATAGCATGAGATGTGATATCCAACTCCTTCCCATTCCAATCCTGAGACCCTTCCTATAGCAAGAGATGTGATATCCAAATCCTTCCCATTCCAAACCTGAGACCCTTCCTATAGAATGAGAGGTGATATCCAACTCCTTCCCATTCCAATCCTGTGACCCTTCCTATAGCATGAGATTGGATATCCAATTTTTCCCAATCCAATCCTGCGTCCCTTCGTAAAGCATGAGATTGGATATCTCAATGCTTCGAATACCAGACCTGAGACACTTCCTATAACATGAAATGTGATATCCAACTCCTTCCGATTCCAATCCTGAGACCCTTCCTATACCATGAGATGTGATATCTCAATGCTTCTAATACCAAACCTGAGACCTGTCCTATTACATGAGATGTGATATCCAAATCCTTCCCATTCCAATCCTGAAACCCTTCCTATAGCATGAGATGTGATATCTCAATGCTTCTAATACCAAACCTGAGACCTGTCCTATTACATGAGATGTGATATCCAAATCCTTCCCATTCCAATCCTGAGACCCTTCCTATAGCATGAGATGTGATATCCAACTCCTTCCCATTCCAATCCTGAGACCCTTCCTATAGCAAGAGATGTGATATCCAAATCCTTCCCATTCCAAACCTGAGACCCTTCCTATAGCATGAGAGGTGATATCCAACTCCTTCCCATTCCAATCCTGTGACCCTTCCTTTAGCATGAGATTGGATATCCAATTTTTCCCATTCCAATCCTGAGACCCTTCCTATACCATGAAATGTGATATCTCAATGCTTCTAAAACCAACCCTGAGAACCATCCTATAACATAAGATGTGATTTCTAAATCCTTCCCTTTCCAAACCTGAGACCCTTCCTTTAGCATAAGATGTGATATCCAACTCCTTCCCATTCCAATCCTGAGACCCTTCCGATATCATGAGATGTGATATCTCAATGCTTCTAATACCAAACCTGGACCCTTCCTATAGCATGAGATGTGATATCAAATTTTTCCCATTCCAATCCTGCGTCCCTTCCTATAGCATGAGATTGGATATCTCAGTGCTTCTAATACCAAACCTGAGACCCTTCCTATAACATGAGATGTGATATCCAACTCCTTCCGATTCCAATCCTGAGACCCTTCCTATACCATGAGATGTGATATCTCAATGCTTCTAATACCAAACCTGAGATCTGCCCTATTACTTGAGATGTGATATCCAAATCCTTCCCATTCCAATCCTGAGACTCTTCCTATAGCATGAGATGTGATATCTCAATGTTTTTAATACCAAACCTGAGACCCTTCCTATAGCAAGAGGTGTGATATCCAAATCCTTCCCATTCCAAACCTGAGACCCTTCCTATAGCATGAGATGTGATATACAACTCCTTCCCATTCCAATCCTGAGACCCTTCCTATAGCAAGAGATGTGATATCCAAATCCTTCCCATTCCAAACCTGAGACCCTTCCTATAGAATGAGAGGTGATATCCAACTCCTTCCCATTCCAATCCTGTGACCCTTCCTATAGCATGAGATTGGATATCCAATTTTTCCCAATCCAATCCTGCGTCCCTTCGTAAAGCATGAGATTGGATATCTCAATGCTTCGAATACCAGACCTGAGACACTTCCTATAACATGAAATGTGATATCCAACTCCTTCCGATTCCAATCCTGAGACCCTTCCTATACCATGAGATGTGATATCTCAATGCTTCTAATACCAAACCTGAGACCTGTCCTATTACATGAGATGTGATATCCAAATCCTTCCCATTCCAATCCTGAGACCCTTCCTATAGCATGAGATGTGATATCTCAATGCTTCTAATACCAAACCTGAGACCTGTCCTATTACATGAGATGTGATATCCAAATCCTTCCCATTCCAATCCTGAGACCCTTCCTATAGCATGAGATGTGATATCTCAACGTTTCTAATACCAAACCGGAGACCCTTCCTATAGCAAGAGATGTGATATCCAAATCCTTCCCATTCCAAACCTGAGACCATTCCCATAGATGAGATGTGATATCCAACTTCTTCCCATTGCAATCCTGAGACCCTTCCTATAGCATGAGATGTTATATCTCAATGCATCTAATACCAAACCTGGACTCTTCCTATAGCATGAAATGTGATATCCAATTCCTTCCCATTCCAAACCTGAGACCCTTCCTATAGCATGAGATGTGATATCTCAATGCTTCTACCAAACATGAGACCCTTCCTATAGCATGAGATGTGATATCCAACTCCTTCCCATTCCAATCCGGAGACCCTTCCGATAGCATGAGATGTGATATCTCAATGCTTCTAATACCAAACCTGAGACCCTCCCTATAGCATAAGATATGATATCCAAGTCCTTCCGATTCCAATCCTGAGACCTTTCCTATAACATGAGATGTGATATCCAACTCCTTCCCATTCCAACCTGAGACCCTTCCTATAGCATGAGATGGGATATCCAACTCCTTCCCAATCCAATCCTGAGACCCTTCCGATAGCATGAGATGTTATCTCTCAATGCTTCTAACAAACCTGAGACCCTTCCTATGTCATGAGATGTGATATCAAACTCCTTCCCATTCCAATCCTGAGACCCTTCCTATAGCATGAGATGTGATATCCAACTTCTTCCCTTTCCAATCCTGAGACCCTTCCTATACCATGAGATGTGATATCTCAATGCTTCTAATACCAATCCTGAGACCTGCCCTATAACATAAGATGTGATATCCAAATCCTTCCCCTTCTAAACCTGAGACCCTTCCTTTAGCATGAGATGTGATATCCAACTCCTTCCCATTCCAATCCTGAGACCCTTCCGATAGCATGAGATGTGATATCTCAGTGCTTCTAATATCAAACCTGAGACCCTCCCTATAGCATGAGATGTGATATCCAAGTCCTTCCCATTCCAATCCTGAGACCCTTCCTATAGCATGAGATGTGATATCTCAATGCTTCTAATACCAAACCTGAGACCCTTCCTATAACATGAGATGGGATATCCAACTCCTTCCCATTCCAATCCTGAGACCCTTCCGATAGCAGAGGTGTGATATCTCAATGCTTATACCAAACCTGAGACCCTTCCTATGGCATGAGATGTGATATCCAACTCCTTCCCATTCCAATCCTGAGACCCTTCCTATACCATGAGATGTAATATCTCAATGCTTCTAAAACCAACCCTGAGAACCATCCTATAACATAAGATGTGATATCCAACTCCTTCCCATTCAAACCTGAGACCCTTCCTATAGCATGAGATGAGATATCCAACTCCTTCCCAATCCAATCCTGAGACCCTTCCGATAACATGAGATGTGATCTCTCAATGCTTCTAACAAACCTGAGACCCTTCCTATGTCATGAGATGTGATATCCAACTCCTTCCCATTCCAATCCTGAGACCCTTCCTATACCATGAGATGTGATATCTCAATGCTTCTAATACCAATCCTGAGACCCGCCCTATAACATGAGATGTGATATCCAAATCCTTCCCCTTCTAAACCTGAGACCCTTCCTTTAGCATGAGATGTGATATCCAACTCCTTCCCATTCCAATACTGAGACCCTCCCGATAGAATGAGATGTGATATCTCAATGCTTCTAATATCAAACCTGAGACCCTCCCTATAGCATGAGATGTGATATCCAAGTCCTTCCCATTCAAATCCTGCACCCTTCCTATAGCATGATATGTAATATCTCAATGCTTCTAATACCAAACCTGAGACCCTTCCTATAACATGAGATGGGATATACAACTCCTTCCCATTCCAATCCTGAGACCCTTCCGATAGCAGAGGTGTGATATCTCAATGCTTATACCAAACCTGTGACCCTTCCTATGGCATGAGATGTGATATCCAACTCCTTCCCATTCCAATCCTGAGACCCTTCCTATAGCATGAGATGTGATATCTCAATGCATCTAATACCAAACCTGGACTCTTCCTATAGCATGGAATGTGATATCCAATTCCTTCCCATTCCAAACCTGAGACCCTTACTATAGCATGAGATGTGATATCTCAATGCTTCTACCAAACATGAGACCCTTCCTATAGCATGAGATGTGATATCCAACTCATTCCCATTCCAATCCGGAGACCCTTCCGATAGCATGAGATGTGATATCCAAGTCCTTCCCATTCCAATCCTGAGACCTTTCCTATAACATGAGATGTGATATCCAAGTCCTTCCCATTCCAATCCTGAGACCCTTCCCATAGCATGAGATGGGATATCCAACTCCTTCCCAATCCAATCCTGAGACCCTTCCGATAGCATGAGATGTTATCTCTCAATGCTTCTAACAAACCTGAGACCCTTCCTATGTCATGAGATGTGATATCAAACTCCTTCCCATTCCAATCCTGAGACCCGCCCTATAACATGAGATGTGATATCCAACTCCTTCCCATTCCAATCCTGAGATCCTCCCGATAGAATGAGATGTGATATCTCAATGCTTCTAATATCAAACCTGAGACCCTCCCTATGGCATGAGATGTGATATCCAAGTCCTTCCCATTCCAATCCTGAGACCCTTCCTATAGCATGAGACGTGATATCTCAATGCTTCTAATACCAAACGTGAGACCCTTCATATAACATGAGATGGGATATCCAACTCCTTCCCATTCCAATCCTGAGACCCTTCCGATAGCAGAGGTGTGATATCTCAATGCTTATACCAAACCTGCGACCCTTCCTATGGCATGAGATGGGATATCCAACTCCTTCCCATTCCAGTCCTGAGACCCTTCCTATAGCATGAGATGTGTTATCTCAATGCTTCTACCAAACCTGAGACCCTTACTATAGCATGAGATGTGATATCCAACTCCTTCCCATTCCAATCCTGAGACCCTTCCTATAGCATGAGATGTGATATCTCAATGCTTCTAATACCAAACCTGAGATCCTTCCTATAACATGAGATGTGATATCCAACTCCTTCCCATTCCAAACCTGAGACCCTTCCTATAGCATGAGATGTGATATCCAACTCCTTCCCATTCCAATCCTGAGACCCTTCCTATACCATGAGATGTGATATCTCAATGTTTCTAATACCAAACCTGAGACCCTTCCTATAGCAAGAGATGTGATATCCAAATCCTTCCCATTCCAAACCTGAGACCCTTCCCATAGCATGAGATATGATATCCAACTTCTTCCCATTCCAATCCTGAGACCCTTCCTATAGCATGAGATGTGATATCTCAATGCATCTAATACCAAACCTGGACTCTTCCTATAGCATGAAATGTGATATCCAATTCCTTCCCATTCTAAACCTGAGACCCTTCCTATAGCATGAGATGTGATATCTCAATGCTTCTACCAAACATGAGACCCTTCCTATAGCATGAGATGTGATATCCAACTCCTTCCCATTCCACTCCGGAGGCCCTTCCGATAGCATGAGATGTGATATCTCAATGCTTCTAATACCAAACCTGAGACCCTCCCTAATGCATAAGATATGATATCCAAGTCCTTCCCATTCCAATCCTGAGACCTTTCCTATAACATGAGATGTGATATCCAACTCCTTCCCATTCCAACCTGAGACCCTTCCTATAGCATGAGATGGGATATCCAACTCCTTCCCAATCCAATCCTGAGACCCTTCCGATAGCATGAGATGTTATCTCTCAATGCTTCTAACAAACCTGAGACCCTTCCTATGTCATGAGATGTGATATCAAACTCTTTCCCATTCCAATCCTGAGACCCTTCCTATAGCATGAGATGTGATATCTCAATGCTTCTAATACCAATCCTGATACCCGCCTTATAACATGAGATGTGATATCCAAATCCTTCCCCTTCTAAACCTGAGACCCTTCCTTTAGCATGAGATGTGATATCCAACTCCTTCCCATTCCAATCCTGAGACCCTTCCGATAGCATGAGATGTGATATCTCGGTGCTTCTAATATCAAACCTGAGACCCTCCCTATAGCATGAGATGTGATACCCAAGTCCTTCCCATTCCAATCCTGAGACCCTTCCTATAGCATGAGATGTGATATCTCAATGCTTCTAATACCAAACCTGAGACCCTTCCTATAACATGAGATGGGATATCCAACTCCTTCCCATTCCAATCCTGAGACCCTTCCGATAGCAGAGGTGTGATATCTCAATGCTTATACCAAACCTGAGACCCTTCCTATGGCATGAGATGTGATATCCAACTCCTTCCCATTCCAATCCTGAGACGCTTCCTATAGCATGAGATGTGTTATCTCAATGCTTCTACCAAACCTGAGACCCTTACTATTGCATGAGATGTGATATCCAACTCCTTCCCATTCCAATCCTGAGACCCTTCCTATACCATGAGATGTGATATCTCAATGCTTCTAAAACCAACCCTGAGAACCATCCTATAACATAAGATGTGATTTCTAAATCCTTCCCTTTCCAAACCTGAGACCCTTCCTTTAGCATGAGATGTGATATCCAACTCCTTCCCATTCCAAACCTGGACCCTTCCTATAGCATGAGATGTGATATCCAATTTTTCCCATTCCAATCCTGCGTCCCTTCCTATAGCATGAGATTGGATATCTCAGTGCTTCTAATACCAAACCTGAGACCCTTCCTATAACATGAGATGGGATATCAAACTCCTTCCCAATCCAATCCTGAGACCCTTCCGATAGCATGAGATGTTATCTCTCAATGCTTCTAACAAACCTGAGAACCTTCCTATGTCATGAGATGTGATATCAAACTCCTTCCCATTCCAATCCTGAGACCCTTCCTATACCATGAGATGTGATATCTCAATGCTTCTAATACCAATCCTGAGACCCGCCCTATAACATGAGATGTGATATCCAACTCCTTCCCATTCCAATCCTGAGATCCTCCCGATAGAATGAGATGTGATATCTCAATGCTTCTAATATCAAACCTGAGACCCTCCCTATAGCATGAGATGTGATATCCAAGTCCTTCCCAATCCAATCCTGAGACCCTTCCTATAGCATGAGACGGACGTGATATCTCAATGCTTCTAATACCAAACGTGAGACCCTTCATATAACATGAGATGGGATATCCAACTCCTTCCCATTCCAACCCTGAGACCCTTCCGATAGCAGAGGTGTGATATCTCAATGCTTATACCAAACCTGCGACCCTTCCTATGGCATGAGATGGGATATCCAACTCCTTCCCATTCCAGTCCTGAGACCCTTCCTATAGCATGAGATGTGTTATCTCAATGCTTCTACCAAACCTGAGACCCTTACTATAGCATGAGATGTGATATCAAACTCCTTCCCATTCCAATCCTGAGACCCTTCCTATAACATGAGATGTGATATCCAACTCCTTCCCATTCCAAACCTGAGACCCTTCCTATAGCATGAGATGTGATATCCAACTCCTTCCCATTCCAATCCTGAGACCCTTCCGATAGCAGAGGTGTGATATCTCAATGCTTATACCAAACCTGAGACCCTTCCTATGGCATGAGATGTGATATCCAACTCCTTCCCATTCCAATCCTGAGACGCTTCCTATAGCATGAGATGTGTTATCTCAATGCTTCTACCAAACCTGAGACCCTTACTATTGCATGAGATGTGATATCCAACTCCTTCCCATTCCAATCCTGAGACCCTTCCTATACCATGAGATGTGATATCTCAATGCTTCTAAAACCAACCCTGAGAACCATCCTATAACATAAGATGTGATTTCTAAATCCTTCCCTTTCCAAACCTGAGACCCTTCCTTTAGCATGAGATGTGATATCCAACTCCTTCCCATTCCAAACCTGGACCCTTACTATTGCATGAGATGTGATATCCAACTCCTTCCCATTCCAATCCTGAGACCCTTCCTATACCATGAGATGTGATATCTCAATGCTTCTAAAACCAACCCTGAGAACATCCTATAACATAAGATGTGATTTCTAAATCCTTCCCTTTCCAAACCTGAGACCCTTCCTTTAGCATGAGATGTGTTATCCAACTCCTTCCCATTCCAAACCTGAGACCCTTCCTATAACATGAGATGGGATATCAAACTCCTTCCCAATCCAATCCTGAGACCCTTCCGATAGCATGAGATGTTATCTCTCAATGCTTCTAACAAACCTGAGACCCTTCCTATGTCATGAGATGTGATATCAAACTCCTTCCCATTCCAATTCTGAGACCCTTCCTATACCATGAGATGTGATATCTCAATGCTTCTAATACCAATCCTGAGACCCGCCCTATAACATGAGATGTGATATCCAACTCCTTCCCATTCCAATCCTGAGATCCTCCCGATAGAATGAGATGTGATATCTCAATGCTTCTAATATCAAACCTGAGACCCTCCCTATAGCATGAGATGTGATATCCAAGTCCTTCCCAATCCAATCCTGAGACCCTTCCTATAGCATGAGACGTGATATCTCAATGCTTCTAATACCAAACGTGAGACCCATCATATAACATGAGATGGGATATCCAACTCCTTCCCATTCCAACCCTGAGACCCTTCCGATAGCAGAGGTGTGATATCTCAATGCTTATACCAAACCTGCGACCCTTCCTATGGCATGAGATGGGATATCCAACTCCTTCCCATTCCAGTCCTGAGACCCTTCCTATAGCATGAGATGTGTTATCTCAATGCTTCTACCAAACCTGAGACCCTTACTATAGCATGAGATGTGATATCAAACTCCTTCCCATTCCAATCCTGAGACGCTTCCTATAGCATGAGATGTGTTATCTCAATGCTTCTACCAAACCTGAGACCCTTACTATTGCATGAGATGTGATATCCAACTCCTTCCCATTCCAATCCTGAGACCCTTCCTATACCATGAGATGTGATATCTCAATGCTTCTAAAACCAACCCTGAAAACCATCCTATAACATGAGATGTGATATCTAAATCTGTCCCTTTCCAAACCTGAGCCCCTTCCTTTAGCATGAGATGTGATATCCAACTCCTTCCCATTCAAATCCTAAAACCCTTCCTATAGCATGAGATGTGATATCTCAATGCTTCTAATACCAAACCTGGACCCTTCCTATAGCATGAGATGTGATATCCAATTTCTTCCCATTCCAATCCTACGTCCCTTCCTACAGCATGAGATTTGATATCTCAGTGCTTCTAATACCAAACCTGAGACCCTTCCTATAACATGAGATGTGATATCCAACTCCTTCCGATTCCAATCCTGAGACCCTTCCTATACCATGAGATGGGATATCAAACTCCTTCCCATTCCAGTCCTGAGACCCTTCCTATAGCATGAGATGTGTTATCTCAATGCTTCTACCAAACCTGAGACCCTTACTATAGCATGAGATGTGATATCAAACTCCTTCCCATTCCAATCCTGAGACCCTTCCTATAACATGAGATGTGATATCCAACTCCTTCCCATTCCAAACCTGAGACCCTTCCTATAGCATGAGATGTGATATCCAACTCCTTCCCATTCCAATCCTGGGACCCTTCCGATAGCAGAGGTGTGATATCTCAATGCTTATACCAAACCTGAGACCCTTCCTATGGCATGAGATGTGATATCCAACTCCTTCCCATTCCAATCCTGAGACGCTTCCTATAGCATGAGATGTGTTATCTCAATGCTTCTACCAAACCTGAGACCCTTACTATTGCATGAGATGTGATATCCAACTCCTTCCCATTCCAATCCTGAGACCCTTCCTATACCATGAGATGTGATATCTCAATGCTTCTAAAACCAACCCTGAGAACCATCCTATAACATAAGATGTGATTTCTAAATCCTTCCCTTTCCAAACCTGAGACCCTTCCTTTAGCATAAGATGTGATATCCAACTCCTTCCCATTCCAAACCTGGACCCTTACTATTGCATGAGATGTGATATCCAACTCCTTCCCATTCCAATCCTGAGACCCTTCCTATACCATGAGATGTGATATCTCAATGCTTCTAAAACCAACCCTGAGAACCATCCTATAACATAAGATGTGATTTCTAAATCCTTCCCTTTCCAAACCTGAGACCCTTCCTTTAGCATGAGATGTGTTATCCAACTCCTTCCCATTCCAAACCTGCGACCCTTCCTATGGCATGAGATGGGATATCCAACTCCTTCCCATTCCAGTCCTGAGACCCTTCCTATAGCATGAGATGTGTTATCTCAATGCTTCTACCAAACCTGAGACCCTTACTATAGCATGAGATGTGATATCAAACTCCTTCCCATTCCAATCCTGAGACCCTTCCTATAATATGAGATGTGATATCCAACTCCTTCCCATTCCAAACCTGAGACCCTTCCTATAGCATGAGATGTGATATCCAACTCCTTCCCATTCCAATCCTGAGACCCTTCCGATAGCAGAGGTGTGATATCTCAATGCTTATACCAAACCTGAGACCCTTCCTATGGCATGAGATGTGATATCCAACTCCTTCCCATTCCAATCCTGAGACGCTTCCTATAGCATGAGATGTGTTATCTCAATGCTTCTACCAAACCTGAGACCCTTACTATTGCATGAGATGTGATATCCAACTCCTTCCCATTCCAATCCTGAGACCCTTCCTATACCATGAGATGTGATATCTCAATGCTTCTAAAACCAACCCTGAGAACCATCCTATAACATAAGATGTGATTTCTAAATCCTTCCCTTTCCAGACCTGAGACCCTTCCTTTAGCATGAGATGTGATATCCAACTCCTTCCCATTCCAAACCTGGACCCTTACTATTGCATGAGATGTGATATCCAACTCCTTCCCATTCCAATCCTGAGACCCTTCCTATACCATGAGATGTGATATCTCAATGCTTCTAAAACCAACCCTGAGAACCATCCTATAACATAAGATGTGATTTCTAAATCCTTCCCTTTCCAAACCTGAGACCCTTCCTTTAGCATGAGATGTGTTATCCAACTCCTTCCCATTCCAAACCTGAGACCCTTCCTATAACATGAGATGGGATATCAAACTCCTTCCCAATCCAATCCTGAGACCCTTCCGATAGCATGAGATGTTATCTCTCAATGCTTCTAACAAACCTGAGACCCTTCCTATGTCATGAGATGTGATATCAAACTCCTTCCCATTCCAATCCTGAGACCCTTCCTATACCATGAGATGTGATATCTCAATGCTTCTAATACCAATCCTGAGACCCGCCCTATAACATGAGATGTGATATCCAACTCCTTCCCATTCCAATCCTGAGATCCTCCCGATAGAATGAGATGTGATATCTCAATGCTTCTAATATAAAACCTGAGACCCTCCCTATAGCATGAGATGTGATATCCAAGTCCTTCCCATTCCAATCCTGAGGCCCTTCCTATAGCATGAGATGTGATATCTCAATGCTTCTAATACCAAATCTGAGACCCTTCCTATAACATGAGATGGGATATCCAACTCCTTCCCATTCCAATCCTGAGACCCTTCCGATAGCAGAGGTGTGATATCTCAATGCTTATACCAAACCTGAGACCCTTCCTATGGCATGAGATGTGATATCCAACTCCTTCCCATTCCAATCCTGAGACCCTTCCTATACCATGAGATGTAATATCTCAATCCTTCTAAAACCAACCCTGAGAACCATCCTATAACATAAGATGTGATATCCAACTCCTTCCCATTCAAACCTGATGTTAGGAAAGATTTCATAATTGTAGGGAATTTTCCTTCCATGTGGCAACCCCTAAACTTTTTGCTGTTGTTATTCACCTTGTTTTTGACTTTGCCAGAGAAGTGCAGCCTTCTGCCGCACTCCTCTGGGCTTTCGCTCCTTTCTTACGGGGAAACTGACATGCCCTTAAGACAGTCAGTACCGGGGAACGCTGTTTCCCGTAGTTTCTTTTATCGTGTTGCGGCTTTAGTGCAACATGACACAAGAGGGCACTGTAAGCTAAGTTACAGCTCTCTTGGGTCTCTAGCCTTCTACAGGCCCTAGATACTCTTTTAGGAATGTATTTGATCGGTGCAAGTCATTCAGGGACTGGAATGGTGGCAGCGATCGTTTTGTTTATTTTGAGCTCCTTTTGGCGTTCTGAGCACGTTTTTCGCACTGAACCCAAAATGGTGGCCTGGCTCCCAAAATGGCCAGTCCACGAGGCTCCTTTGTCCTGTCCACTGACCGTCTTGCTCCCTTCACCTTCCCCAGGTCGGGCGACCCGGGGCCTTCCTTATTTGGGCATGTACTTTCCCGCGAAACGTGGTTGCTTTCGCGGGCTTCTACATGTCGTTTGTGTGCCTCCAGTATGTGTGGGCTGGGATGTCTGGTCCCAATACACATCCTGGGTGCCAGAGAGTCTAGGGTGGTGTGAATGCCTGGGACCACCGTGGTCCGTGATTGGTCCACGTATGGTGTGTGTGTTGATGAGCGGATCTCCCATTGGCTCCCCTCCGTTTTGGCGCGAAGGGAACCGTGGATAAGAGGGGGCTGGAAACACCACTACCATGTCGATCTCCTGAGTTCTCACGAACGAAGGAATACAGGAGCCAAGTATCCTGCAACCAAGAGGCTGGACCGAGGAATCGCTGGTGACCCGCTGAAGGAATCCTCCTTTGCACTGCTGTCGTCCTGTGAAACCCTTTCCTCCTTTGATCGAACCAGAAGGCCTGTACTGGTGCTTCGACCTTTGGAATAGCAGGAACAGCTATTCCCGGCGACTTCATCAACTCCTGCCAAGTAAGCCTTCGGAAGTGTCTCTGGGCCATCCAGTTGACTGACCAGCTTACAAGGGAGTCCTGCTCTGTAACTGCCGCCAGGTTGTGTTGTATTTCGAGTCCTGGTCACTCTCCCACGCTTCGTACGCTTGGCGTCCCCAGGTCTGAAGGGAGGAGTGTACATTTGGCTCGAATACACACGGCCGCTCCGTTGTCCTGCTGCGGCAACAAAACTGTGCTGGTTTCGTCGATTGGGACGTCTTTTTGCTCTACACGACTACGAGGCGTTCCCTGCTCTTCTGAACCTGCCAGCTGCTGAAACTAACGTGGAGAAGCCTGGGTCTGCTTGCTTCGGGGACCGGTGAGTAGTTTAGCTAGGATCTGGTCGCCCTCCTGCAGTATCCCATTGCTTTTCCCTGCTGTGTAAAAACAGCACCCTTTTGGCCGTACTCGCGCTCTGCTTCTGCCCGCTGTGGAGGCTGCGCTTGAGTTGCGGAACCTGTTCTCCTTCTGCTGTGCACTAACCCGAACTGCCTGACTTCCTCCGAAGAGCTTCCCCTTTTGCCCGTTGGCACCGGCGTGGCAGGTACTTTGAGCACAAGGCTCCACTCTTCGCAGGGCTCGGACTTCCTTCTAGTTAGGTGCCTCTGAAGGCGAACTGAGTCTAAAGCGTTATCGCACTGCCTGTTTTCCTTTTCTTTCAGGTGGACTACATATTTCGTGCTTTAAACGCTTGCGACTGTGTATTTGTATATATATTGTGTTGATATGGTATGTGTTGGTTTAATATTGTGATATTGTGATTTTCTCGCTACGGTCGTTGTTTTAAAGGCCTTAAAATAAATGTGTATCTATTTTTGATATAACAACTGTTTGGAGTAGTTTGTAAGCGCTCTTGCTTTGTGTGCTCACTGCAGGCTTTCAGTCACCCTCACCCCTCTTGAGACCTAGTCTTGACCGCCGCAATCGCTACCTTGATTGGTCTGGCTTGTCCAGAGGTTACCCTGTTCCAAGTAATTAGGTTGGCCTTCTGAACTTCTGCGCCACCAGGACAGAGTTCAGAAATCCGTCTTAACACCTGAGACCCTTCCTATAGCATGAGATGAGATATCCAACTCCTTCCCAATCCAATCCTGAGACCCTTCCGATAACATGAGATGTGATCTCTCAATGCTTCTAACAAACCTGAGACCCTTCCTATGTCATGAGATGTGATATCAAACTCCTTCCCATTCCAATCCTGAGACCCTTCCTATAGCATGAGATGTGATATCCAACTCCTTCCCATTCCAATCCTGAGACCCTTCCTATACCATGAGATGTGATATCTCAATGCTTCTAATACCAATCCTGAGACCCGCCCTATAACATGAGATGTGATATCCAAATCCTTCCCCTTCTAAACCTGAGACCCTTCCTTTAGCATGAGATGTGATATCCAACTCCTTCCCGTTCCAATACTGAGACCCTCCCGATAGAATGAGATGTGATATCTCAATGCTTCTAATATCAAACCTGAGACCCTCCCTATAGCATGAGATGTGATATCCAAGTCCTTCCCATTCAAATCCTGCACCCTTCCTATAGCATGAGATGTAATATCTCAATGCTTCTAATACCAAACCTGAGACCCTTCCTATAACATGAGATGGGATATACAACTCCTTCCCATTCCAAACCTGAGACCCTTCCGATAGCAGAGGTGTGATATCTCAATGCTTATACCAAACCTGCGACCCTTCCTATGGCATGAGATGTGATATCCAACTCCTTCCCAATCCAATCATGAGACCCTTCCGATAGCATGAGATGTAATATCTCAGTGCTTCTAATACCAAACCTGAGACCCTTCCTATAACATGAGATATGATATCCAACTCCTTCCGATTCCAATCCTGCGTCCCTTCCTATACCATGAGATGTGATATCTCAATGCTTCTAATACCAAACCTGGACCCTTCCTATAGCATGAGATATGATATCCAACTCCTTCCCATTCCAATTCTGCGTCCCTTCCTATAGCATGAGATTTGATATCTCAGTGCTTCTAATACCAAACCTGGACCCTTCCTATAGCATGAGATATGATATCCAACTCCTTCCGATTCCAATCCTGCGTCCCTTCCTATTGCATGAGATTTGATATCTCAGTGCTTCTAATACCAAACCTGAGACCCTTCCTATAACATGAGATGTGATATCCAACTCCTTCCGATTCCAATCCTGAGACCCTTCCTATACCATGAGATGTGATATCTCAATGCTTCTAATACCAAAACTGAGACCTGTCCTATTACATGCGATGTGATATCCAAATCCTTACCATTCTAATCCTGAGACCCTTCCTATAGCATGAGATGTGATATCTCAATGTTTCTAATACCAAACTTGAGACCCTTCCTATAGCAAGAGATGTGATATCCAAATCCTTCCCATTCCAAACCTGAGACCTTCCCATAGCATGAGATGTGATATCCAACTCCTTCCCATTCCAATCCTGAGACCCTTCCTATAGCATGAGATGTGATTCTCAATGCTTCTAATACCAAACCTGAGACCTGTCCTATTGCATGAGATGTGATATCCAACTCCTTCCATTCCAATCCTGAGACCCTTCCTATAGCATGAGATGTGATATCTCAATGCATCTAATAGCAAACCTGGACTCTTCCTATAGCATGAAATGTGATATCCAACTCCTTCCCATTTCAAACCTGAGACCCTTCCTATAGCATGAGATGTGATATCTCAATGCTTCTACCAAACATAAGACCCTTCCTATAACATGAGATGTGATATCCAACTCCTTCCCATTCCAACCTGAGACCCTTCGTATAGCATGAGATGGGATATCCATCTCCTTCCCAATCCAATCATGAGACCCTTCCGATAGCATGAGATGTGATATCTCTATACTTCTAACAAACCTGAGACCCTTCCTATGGCATGAGATGTGATATCAAACTCCTTCCCATTCCAATCCTGAGACCCTTCCTTTAGCATGAGATGTGATATCCAACTCCTTCCCATTCCAACCTGAGACCCTTCGTATAGCATGAGATGGGATATCCATCTCCTTCCCAATCCAATCATGAGACCCTTCCGATAGCATGAGATGTGATATCTCAATACTTCTAACAAACCTGAGACCCTTCCTATGGCATGAGATGTGATATCAAACTCCTTCCCATTCCAAACCTGAGACCCTTCCTATAGCATGAGATGTGACATCCAACTCCTTCCCATTCCAATCCTGAGACCCTTCCTATAGCAAGAGATGTGATATCCAAATCCTTCCCATTCCAAACCTGAGACCCTTCCTATAGAATGAGAGGTGATATCCAACTCCTTCCCATTCCAATCCTGTGACCCTTCCTATAGCATGAGATTGGATATCCAATTTTTCCCAATCCAATCCTGCGTCCCTTCGTAAAGCATGAGATTGGATATCTCAATGCTTCGAATACCAGACCTGAGACACTTCCTATAACATGAAATGTGATATCCAACTCCTTCCGATTCCAATCCTGAGACCCTTCCTATACCATGAGATGTGATATCTCAATGCTTCTAATACCAAACCTGAGACCTGTCCTATTACATGAGATGTGATATCCAAATCCTTACCATTCTAATCCTGAGACCCTTCCTATAGCATGAGATGTGATATCTCAATGTTTCTAATACCAAACTTGAGACCCTTCCTATAGCAAGAGATGTGATATCTCAATGCTTCTAATACCAAACCTGAGACCTGTCCTATTACATGAGATGTGATATCCAAATCCTTCCCATTCCAATCCTGAGACCCTTCCTATAGCATGAGATGTGATATCCAACTCCTTCCCATTCCAACCTGAGACCCTTCGTATAGCATGAGATGGGATATCCATCTCCTTCCCAATCCAATCATGAGACCCTTCCGATAGCATGAGATGTCATATCTCAATACTTCTAACAAACCTGAGACCCTTCCTATGGCATGAGATGTGATATCAAACTCCTTCCCATTCCAATCCTGCGTCCCTTCCTATAGCATGAGATTTGATATCTCAGTGCTTCTAATACCAAACCTGAGACCCTTCCTATAACATGAGATGTTATATCCAACTCCTTCCGATTCCAATCCTGAGACCCTTCCTATACCATGAGATGTGATATCTCAATGCTTCTAATACCAAACCTGAGACCTGTCCTATTACATGAGATGTGATATCCAAATCCTTACCATTCTAATCCTGAGACCCTTCCTATAGCATGAGATGTGATATCTCAATGTTTCTAATACCAAACTTGAGACCCTTCCTATAGCAAGAGATGTGATATCTCAATGCTTCTAATACCAAACCTGAGACCTGTCCTATTACATGAGATGTGATATCCAAATCTTTCCCATTCTAATCCTGAGACCCTTCCTATAGCATGAGATGTGATATCTCAATGTTTCTAATACCAAACTTGAGACCCTTCCTATAGCAAGAGATGCGATATCCAAATCCTTCCCATTCCAAACCTGAGACCCTTCCCATAGCATGAGATGTGAAATCCAACTCCTTCCCATTCCAATCCTGAGACCCTTCCTATACCATGAGATGTGATATCTCAATGCTTCTAATACCAAACCTGAGACCTGTCCTATTACATGAGATGTGATATCCAAATCCTTCCCATTCTAATCCTGAGACCCTTCCTATAGCATGAGATGTGATATCTCAATGTTTCTAATACCAAACCTGAGACCCTTCCTATAGCAAGAGATGCGATATCCAAATCCTTCCCATTCCAAACCTGAGACCCTTCCCATAGCATGAGATGTGATATCAAACTCCTTCCCATTCCAATCCTGACACCCTTCCGATTGCATGACATGTGATATCTCAATGCTTCTAATATCAAACCTGAGACCCTCCCTATAGCATGAGAAGTGATATCCAAGTCCTTCCCATTCCAATCCTGAGACCCTTCCTATAGCATGAGATGTGATATCTCAATGCTTCTACCAAACATGAGACCCTTCCTATAGAATGAGATGTGATATCAAACTCCTTCCCATTCCAATCCTGAGACCCTTCCGATAGCATGAGATGTGATATCTCAATGCTTCTAATACCAAACCTGAGACCCTCCCTATAGCATAAGATATGATATCCAAGTCCTTCCCATTCCAATCCTGAGACCCTTCCTATAACATGAGATGTGATATCCAACTCCTTCCCATTCCAACCTGAGACCCTTCCTACAGCATGAGATGGGATATCCAACTCCTTCCCAATCCAATCCTGAGACCCTTCCGATAGCATGAGATGTTATCTCTCAATGCCTCTAACAAACCTGAGACCCTTCCTATGTCATGAGATGTGATATCAAACTCCTTCCAATTCCAATCCTGAGACCCTTCCTATAGCATGAGATGTGATATCCAACTCCTTCCCATTCCAATCCCCTGACCCTTCCTATAGCATGAGATGTGATATCTTAATGCTTCTAATACCAAACCTGAGACCCTCCCTATAGCATAAGATGTAATATCCAAGTCCTTCCCATTCCAATCCTGAGACCCTTCCTATAACATGTGATGTGATATCCAACTCCTTCCCATTCCAACCTGAGACCCTTCCTATAGCATGAGATGTGATATCCATCACTTTCCCAATCAAATCATGAGACCCTTCCGATAGCATGAGATGTGTTATCTCAATGGTTCTACCAAACCTGAGACCCTTCCTTTAGCATGTGATGTGATATCCAACTCCTTCCCATTCCAATCCTGAGACACTTCCTGTAGCATGAGATGTCATATCTCAATGCTTCTAATACCAAACCTGGACCCTTCCTATAGCATGAGATATCCAACTCCTTCCCATTCCAATCCTGCGTCCCTTCCTATAGCATGATATTTGATATCTCAGTGCTTCTAATACCAAACCTGAGACCCTTCCTATAACATGAGATGTGATATCCAACTCCTTCCGATTCCAATCCCGAGACCCTTCCTATACCATGAGATGTGATATCTCAATTCTTCTAATACCAAACCTGAGACCTGTCCTATTACATGAGATGTGATATCCAAATCCTTACCATTCTAATCATGAGACCCTTCCTATAGCATGAGATGTGATATCTCAATGTTTCTAATACCTAACTTGAGACCCTTCCTATAGCAAGAGATGTGATATCCAAATCCTTCCCATTCCAAACCTGAGACCTTCCCATAGCATGAGATGTGATATCCAACTCCTTCCCATTCCAATCCTGAGACCCTTCCTATAGCATGAGATGTGATTCTCAATGCTTCTAATACCAAACCTGAGACCTGTCCTGTTGCATGAGATGTGATATCCAACTCCTTCCCATTCCAATCCTGAGACCCTTCCTATAGCATGAGATGTGATATCTCAATGCTTCTACCAAACATGAGACCCTTTCTATAACATGAGATGTGATATCCAACTCCTTCCCATTCCAACCTGAGACCCTTCGTATAGCATGAGATGGGATATCCATCTCCTTCCCAATCCAATCATGAGACCCTTCCGATAGCATGAGATGTGATATCTCAATACTTCTAACAAACCTGAGACCCTTCCTATGGCATGAGATGTGATATCAAACTCCTTCCCATTCCAATCCTGAGATCCTTCCTATAGCATGAGATGTGATATCCAACTCCTTCCCATTCCAATCCTGAGATACTTCCTATACCATGAGATGTGATATCTCAATGCTTCTAATATCAATCCTGAGACCTGCCCTATAACATGAGATGTGATATCCAAATCCTTCCCCTTCCAAACCTGAGACCCTTCCTTTAGCATGAGATGGGATATCAAACTCCTTCCCATTCCAATCCTGACACCCTTCCGATTGCATGACATGTGATATCTCAATGCTTCTAATATCAAACCTGAGACCCTCCCTATAGCATGAGAAGTGATATCCAAGTCCTTCCCATTCCAATCCTGAGACCCTTCCCATAGCATGAGATGTGTTATCTCAATGGTTCTACCAAACCTGAGACCCTTCCTATAGCATAAGATGTGATATCCAACTCCTTCCCATTCCAATCCTGAGACCCTTCCTATAGCATGAGATGTGATATCCAACTCCTTCCCATTCCAATCCTGAGACCCTTCCTATACCATGAGATGTGATATCTCAATGCTTCTAAAACCAACCCTGAGAACCATCCTATAACATGAGATGTGATATCTAAATCCTTCCCTTTCCAAACCTGAGACCCTTCCTTTAGCATGTGATGTGATATCCAACTCCTTCCCATTCCAATCCTGAGACCCTTCCTATAGCATGAGATGTGATATCTCAATGCTTCTAATACCAAACCTGGACCCTTCCTATAGCATGAGATATGATATCCAACTATTTCCCATTCCAATCCTGCGTCCCTTCCTATAGCATGAGATTTGATATCTCAGTGCTTCTAATACCAAACCTGAGACCCTTCCTATCCAACTCCTTCCGAATCCAATCCTGAGACCCTTCCTATACCATGAGATGTGATATCTCAATGCTTCTAATACCAAACCTGAGACCTGTCCTATTACCTGAGATGTGATATCCAAATCCTTACCATTCTAATCCTGAGACCCTTCCTATATCATGATTTGTGATATCTCAATGCTTCTAATACCAAACCTGAGATCCTTCCTATAACATGAGATGTGATATCCAACTCCTTCCCATTCCAAACCTGAGACCCTTCCTATAGCATGAGATGTGATATCCAACTCCTTCCCATTCCAATCCTGAGACCCTTCCTATACCATGAGATGTGATATCTCAATGCTTCTAAAACCAACCCTGAGAACCATCCTATAACATAAGATGTGATTTCTAAATCCTTCCCTTTCCAAACCTGAGACCCTTCCTTTAGCATGAGATGTTATATCCAATTTTTTCCATTCCAATCCTGCGTCCCTTCCTATAGCATGAGATTGGATATCTCAGTGCTTCTAATACCAAACCCGAGACCCTTCCTATAACATGAGATGTGATATCCAACTCCTTCCAATTCCAATCCTGAGACCCTTCCTATACCATGAGATGTGATATCTCAATGCTTCTAATACCAAACCTGAGACCTGCCCTATTACTTGAGATGTGATATCCAAATCCTTCCCATTCCAATCCTGAGACTCTTCGTATAGCATGAGATGTGATATCTCAATGTTTTTAATACCAAACCTGAGACCCTTCCTATAGCAAGAGATGTGATATCCAAATCCTTCCCATTCCAAACCTGAGACCCTTCCTATAGCATGAGATGTGATATCCAACTCCTTCCCATTCCAATCCTGAGACCCTTCCTATAGCAAGAGATGTGATATCCAAATCCTTCCCATTCCAAACCTGAGACCCTTCCTATAGAATGAGAGGTGATATCCAACTCCTTCCCATTCCAATCCTGTGACCCTTCCTATAGCACGAGATTGGATATCCAATTTTTCCCAATCCAATCCTGCGTCCCTTCGTAAAGCATGAGATTGGATATCTCAATGCTTCGAATACCAGACCTGAGACACTTCCTATAACATGAAATGTGATATCCAACTTCTTCCCATTGCAATCCTGAGACCCTTCCTATAGCATGAGATGTGATATCTCAATGCATCTAATACCAAACCTGGACTCTTCCTATAGCATGAAATGTGATATCCAATTCCTTCCCATTCCAAACCTGAGACCCTTCCTATAGCATGAGATGTGATATCTCAATGCTTCTACCAAACATGAGACCCTTCCTATAGCATGAGATGTGATATCCAACTCCTTCCCATTCCAATCCGGAGACCCTTCCGATAGCATGAGATGTGATATCTCAATGCTTCTAATACCAAACCTGAGACCCTCCCTATAGCATAATATATGATATCCAAGTCCTTCCGATTCCAATCCTGAGACCTTTCCTATAACATGAGATGTGATATCCAACTCCTTCCCATTCCAACGTGAGACCCTTCCTATAGCATGAGATGGGATATCCAACTCCTTCCCAATCCAATCCTGAGACCCTTCCGATAGCATGAGATGTTATCTCTCAATGCTTCTAACAAACCTGAGACCCTTCCTATGTCATGTGATGTGATATCAAACTCCTTCCCATTCCAATCCTGAGACCCTTCCTATAGCATGAGATGTGATATCCAACTTCTTCCCTTTCCAATCCTGAGACCCTTCCTATACCATGAGATGTGATATCTCAATGCTTCTAATACCAATCCTGAGACCCGCCCTATAACATAAGATGTGATATCCAAATCCTTCCCCTTCTAAACCTGAGACCCTTCCTTTAGCATGAGATGTGATATCCAACTCCTTCCCATTCCAATCCTGAGACCCTTCCGATAGCATGAGATGTGATATCTCAGTGCTTCTAATATCAAACCTGAGACCCTCCCTATAGCATGAGATGTGATATCCAAGTCCTTCCCATTCCAATCCTGAGACCCTTCCTATAGCATGAGATGTGATATCTCAATGCTTCTAATACCAAACCTGAGACCCTTCCTATAACATGAGATGGGATATCCAACTCCTTCCCATTCCAATCCTGAGACCCTTCCGATAGCAGAGGTGTGATATCTCAATGCTTATACCAAACCTGAGACCCTTCCTATGGCATGAGATGTGATATCCAACTCCTTCCCATTCCAATCCTGAGACCCTTCCTATACCATGAGATGTAATATCTCAATGCTTCTAAAACCAACCCTGAGAACCATCCTATATCATAAGATGTGATATCCAACTCCTTCCCATTCAAACCTGAGACCCTTCCTATAGCATGAGATGAGATATCCAACTCCTTCCCAATCCAATCCTGAGACCCTTCCGATAACATTAGATGTGATCTCTCAATGCTTCTAACAAACCTGAGACCCTTCCTATGTCATGAGATGTGATATCAAACTCCTTCCCATTCCAATTCTGAGACCCTTCCTATAGCATGAGATGTGATATCCAACTCCTTCCCATTCCAATCCTGAGACCCTTCCTATACCATGAGATGTGATATCTCAATGCTTCTAATACCAATCCTGAGACCCACCCTATTACTTGAGATGTGATATCCAAATCCTTCCCATTCCAATCCTGAGACTCTTCGTATAGCATGAGATGTGATATCTCAATGTTTTTAATACCAAACCTGAGACCCTTCCTATAGCAAGAGATGTGATATCCAAATGCTTCCCATTCCAAACCTGAGACCCTTCCTATAGCATGAGATGTGATATCCAACTCCTTCCCATTCCAATCCTGAGACCCTTCCTATAGCAAGGGATGTGATATCCAAATCCTTCCCATTCCAAACCTGAGACCCTTCCTATAGCATGAGAGGTGATATCCAACTCCTTCCCATTCCAATCCTGTGACCCTTCCTATAGCATGAGATTGGATATCCAATTTTTCCCATTCCAATCCTGAGACCCTTCCTATACCATGAAATGTGATATCTCAATGCTTCTAAAACCAACCCTGAGAACCATCCTATAACATAAGATGTGATTTCTAAATCCTTCCCTTTCCAAACCTGAGACCCTTCCTTTAGCATAAGATGTGATATCCAACTCCTTCCCATTCCAATCCTGAGACCCTTCCGATATCATGAGATGTGATATCTCAATGCTTCTAATACCAAACCTGGACCCTTCCTATAGCATGAGATGTGATATCAAATTTTTCCCATTCCAATCCTGCGTCACTTCCTGTAGCATGAGATTGGATATCTCAGTGCTTCTAATACCAAACCTGAGACCCTTCCTATAACATGAGATGTGATATCCAACTCCTTCCGATTCCAATCCTGAGACCCTTCCTATACCATGAGATGTGATATCTCAATGCTTCTAATACCAAACCTGAGATCTGCCCTATTACTTGAGATGTGATATCCAAATCCTTCCCATTCCAATCCTGAGACTCTTCCTATAGCATGAGATGTGATATCTCAATGTTTTTAATACCAAACCTGAGACCCTTCCTATAGCAAGAGATGTGATATCCAAATCCTTCCCATTCCAAACCTGAGACCCTTCCTATAGCATGAGATGTGATATCCAACTCCTTCCCATTCCAATCCTGAGACCCTTCCTATAGCAAGAGATGTGATATCCAAATCCTTCCCATTCCAAACCTGAGACCCTTCCTATAGAATGAGAGGTGATATCCAACTCCTTCCCATTCCAATCCTGTGACCCTTCCTATAGCATGAGATTGGATATCCAATTTTTCCCAATCCAATCCTGCGTCCCTTCGTAAAGCATGAGATTGGATATCTCAATGCTTCGAATACCAGACCTGAGACACTTCCTATAACATGAAATGTGATATCCAACTCCTTCCGATTCCAATCCTGAGACCCTTCCTATACCATGAGATGTGATATCTCAATGCTTCTAATACCAAACCTGAGACCTGTCCTATTACATGAGTTGTGATATCCAAATCCTTCCCATTCCAATCCTGAGACCCTTCCTATAGCATGAGATGTGATATCTCAATGCTTCTAATACCAAACCTGAGACCTGTCCTATTACATGAGATGTGATATCCAAATCCTTCCCATTCCAATCCTGAGACCCTTCCTATAGCATGAGATGTGATATCCAACTCCTTCCCATTCCAATCCTGAGACCCTTCCTATAGCAAGAGATGTGATATCCAAATCCTTCCCATTCCAAACCTGAGACCCTTCCTATAGCATGAGAGGTGATATCCAACTCCTTCCCATTCCAATCCTGTGACCCTTCCTTTAGCATGAGATTGGATATCCAATTTTTCCCATTCCAATCCTGAGACCCTTCCTATACCATGAAATGTGATATCTCAATGCTTCTAAAACCAACCCTGAGAACCATCCTATAACATAAGATGTGATTTCTAAATCCTTCCCTTTCCAAACCTGAGACCCTTCCTTTAGCATAAGATGTGATATCCAACTCCTTCCCATTCCAATCCTGAGACCCTTCCGATATCATGAGATGTGATATCTCAATGCTTCTAATACCAAACCTGGACCCTTCCTATAGCATGAGATGTGATATCAAATTTTTCCCATTCCAATCCTGCGTCCCTTCCTATAGCATGAGATTGGATATCTCAGTGCTTCTAATACCAAACCTGAGACCCTTCCTATAACATGAGATGTGATATCCAACTCCTTCCGATTCCAATCCTGAGACCCTTCCTATACCATGAGATGTGATATCTCAATGCTTCTAATACCAAACCTGAGATCTGCCCTATTACTTGAGATGTGATATCCAAATCCTTCCCATTCCAATCCTGAGACTCTTCCTATAGCATGAGATGTGATATCTCAATGTTTTTAATACCAAACCTGAGACCCTTCCTATAGCAAGAGGTGTGATATCCAAATCCTTCCCATTCCAAACCTGAGACCCTTCCTATAGCATGAGATGTGATATCCAACTCCTTCCCATTCCAATCCTGAGACCCTTCCTATAGCAAGAGATGTGATATCCAAAGCCTTCCCATTCCAAACCTGAGACCCTTCCTATAGAATGAGAGGTGATATCCAACTCCTTCCCATTCCAATCCTGTGACCCTTCCTATAGCATGAGATTGGATATCCAATTTTTCCCAATCCAATCCTGCGTCCGTTCGTAAAGCATGAGATTGGATATCTCAATGCTTCGAATACCAGACCTGAGACACTTCCTATAACATGAAATGTGATATCCAACTCCTTCCGATTCCAATCCTGAGACCCTTCCTATACCATGAGATGTGATATCTCAATGCTTCTAATACCAAACCTGAGACCTGTCCTATTACATGAGATGTGATATCCAAATCCTTCCCATTCCAATCCTGAGACCCTTCCTATAGCATGAGATGTGATATCTCAATGCTTCTAATACCAAACCTGAGACCTGTCCTATTACATGAGATGTGATATCCAAATCCTTCCCATTCCAATCCTGAGACCCTTCCTATAGCATGAGATGTGATATCTCAACGTTTCTAATACCAAACCGGAGACCCTTCCTATAGCAAGAGATGTGATATCCAAATCCTTCCCATTCCAAACCTGAGACCATTCCCATAGATGAGATGTGATATCCAACTTCTTCCCATTGCAATCCTGAGACCCTTCCTATAGCATGAGATGTTATATCTCAATGCATCTAATACCAAACCTGGACTCTTCCTATAGCATGAAATGTGATATCCAATTCCTTCCCATTCCAAACCTGAGACCCTTCCTATAGCATGAGATGTGATATCTCAATGCTTCTACCAAACATGAGACCCTTCCTATAGCATGAGATGTGATATCCAACTCCTTCCCATTCCAATCCGGAGACCCTTCCGATAGCATGAGATGTGATATCTCAATGCTTCTAATACCAAACCTGAGACCCTCCCTATAGCATAAGATATGATATCCAAGTCCTTCCGATTCCAATCCTGAGACCTTTCCTATAACATGAGATGTGATATCCAACTCCTTCCCATTCCAACCTGAGACCCTTCCTATAGCATGAGATGGGATATCCAACTCCTTCCCAATCCAATCCTGAGACCCTTCCGATAGCATGAGATGTTATCTCTCAATGCTTCTAACAAACCTGAGACCCTTCCTATGTCATGAGATGTGATATCAAACTCCTTCCCATTCCAATCCTGAGACCCTTCCTATAGCATGAGATGTGATATCCAACTTCTTCCCTTTCCAATCCTGAGACCCTTCCTTTACCATGAGATGTGATATCTCAATGCTTCTAATACCAATCCTGAGACCCGCCCTATAACATAAGATGTGATATCCAAATCCTTCCCCTTCTAAACCTGAGACCCTTCCTTTAGCATGAGATGTGATATCCAACTCCTTCCCATTCCAATCCTGAGACCCTTCCGATAGCATGAGATGTGATATCTCAGTGCTTCTAATATCAAACCTGAGACCCTCCCTTTAGCATGAGATGTGATATCCAAGTCCTTCCCATTCCAATCCTGAGACCCTTCCTATAGCATGAGATGTGATATCTCAATGCTTCTAATACCAAACCTGAGACCCTTCCTATAACATGAGATGGGATATCCAACTCCTTCCCATTCCAATCCTGAGACCCTTCCGATAGCAGAGGTGTGATATCTCAATGCTTATACCAAACCTGAGACCCTTCCTATGGCATGAGATGTGATATCCAACTCCTTCCCATTCCAATCCTGAGACCCTTCCTATACCATGAGATGTAATATCTCAATGCTTCTAAAACCAACCCTGAGAACCATCCTATAACATAAGATGTGATATCCAACTCCTTCCCATTCAAACCTGAGACCCTTCCTATAGCATGAGATGAGATATCCAACTCCTTCCCAATCCAATCCTGAGACCCTTCCGATAACATGAGATGTGATCTCTCAATGCTTCTAACAAACCTGAGACCCTTCCTATGTCATGAGATGTGATATCAAACTCCTTCCCATTCCAATCCTGAGACCCTTCCTATAGCATGAGATGTGATATCCAACTCCTTCCCATTCCAATCCTGAGACCCTTCCTATACCATGAGATGTGATATCTCAATGCTTCTAATACCAATCCTGAGACCCGCCCTATAACATGAGATGTGATATCCAAATCCTTCCCCTTCTAAACCTGAGACCCTTCCTTTAGCATGAGATGTGATATCCAACTCCTTCCGATTCCAATACTGAGACCCTCCCGATAGAATGAGATGTGATATCTCAATGCTTCTAATATCAAACCTGAGACCCTCCCTATAGCATGAGATGTGATATCCAAGTCCTTCCCATTCAAATCCTGCACCCTTCCTATAGCATGATATGTAATATCTCAATGCTTCTAATACCAAACCTGAGACCCTTCCTATAACATGAGATGGGATATACAACTCCTTCCCATTCCAATCCTGAGACCCTTCCGATAGCAGAGGTGTGATATCTCAATGCTTATACCAAACCTGCGACCCTTCCTATGGCATGAGATGTGATATCCAACTCCTTCCCATTCCAATCCTGAGACCCTTCCTATAGCATGAGATGTGATATCTCAATGCATCTAATACCAAACCTGGACTCTTCCTATAGCATGGAATGTGATATCCAATTCCTTCCCATTCCAAACCTGAGACCCTTACTATAGCATGAGATGTGATATCTCAATGCTTCTACCAAACATGAGACCCTTCCTATAGCATGAGATGTGATATCCAACTCATTCCCATTCCAATCCGGAGACCCTTCCGATAGCATGAGATGTGATATCCAAGTCCTTCCCATTCCAATCCTGAGACCTTTCCTATAACATGAGATGTGATATCCAAGTCCTTCCCATTCCAATCCTGAGACCCTTCCCATAGCATGAGATGGGATATCCAACTCCTTCCCAATCCAATCCTGAGACCCTTCCGATAGCATGAGATGTTATCTCTCAATGCTTCTAACAAACCTGAGACCCTTCCTATGTCATGAGATGTGATATCAAACTCCTTCCCATTCCAATCCTGAGACCCGCCCTATAACATGAGATGTGATATCCAACTCCTTCCCATTCCAATCCTGAGATCCTCCCGATAGAATGAGATGTGATATCTCAATGCTTCTAATATCAAACCTGAGACCCTCCCTATGGCATGAGATGTGATATCCAAGTCCTTCCCATTCCAATCCTGAGACCCTTCCTATAGCATGAGACGTGATATCTCAATGCTTCTAATACCAAACGTGAGACCCTTCATATAACATGAGATGGGATATCCAACTCCTTCCCATTCCAATCCTGAGACCCTTCCGATAGCAGAGGTGTTATATCTCAATGCTTATACCAAACCTGCGACCCTTCCTATGGCATGAGATGGGATATCCAACTCCTTCCCATTCCAGTCCTGAGACCCTTCCTATAGCATGAGATGTGTTATCTCAATGCTTCTACCAAACCTGAGACCCTTACTATAGCATGAGATGTGATATCCAACTCCTTCCCATTCCAATCCTGAGACCCTTCCTATAGCATGAGATGTAATATCTCAATGCTTCTAAAACCAACCCTGAGAACCATCCTATAACATAAGATGTGATATCCAACTCCTTCCCATTCAAACCTGAGACCCTTCCTATAGCATGAGATGAGATATCCAACTCCTTCCCAATCCAATCCTGAGACCCTTCCGATAACATGAGATGTGATCTCTCAATGCTTCTAACAAACCTGAGACCCTTCCTATGTCATGAGATGTGATATCAAACTCCTTCCCATTCCAATCCTGAGACCCTTCCTATAGCATGAGATGTGATATCCAACTCCTTCCCATTCCAATCCTGAGACCCTTCCTATACCATGAGATGTGATATCTCAATGCTTCTAATACCAATCCTGAGACCCGCCCTATAACATGAGATGTGATATCCAAATCCTTCCCCTTCTAAACCTGAGACCCTTCCTTTAGCATGAGATGTGATATCCAACTCCTTCCGATTCCAATACTGAGACCCTCCCGATAGAATGAGATGTGATATCTCAATGCTTCTAATATCAAACCTGAGACCCTCCCTATAGCATGAGATGTGATATCCAAGTCCTTCCCATTCAAATCCTGCACCCTTCCTATAGCATGATATGTAATATCTCAATGCTTCTAATACCAAACCTGAGACCCTTCCTATAACATGAGATGGGATATACAACTCCTTCCCATTCCAATCCTGAGACCCTTCCGATAGCAGAGGTGTGATATCTCAATGCTTATACCAAACCTGCGACCCTTCCTATGGCATGAGATGTGATATCCAACTCCTTCCCATTCCAATCCTGAGACCCTTCCTATAGCATGAGATGTGATATCTCAATGCATCTAATACCAAACCTGGACTCTTCCTATAGCATGGAATGTGATATCCAATTCCTTCCCATTCCAAACCTGAGACCCTTACTATAGCATGAGATGTGATATCTCAATGCTTCTACCAAACATGAGACCCTTCCTATAGCATGAGATGTGATATCCAACTCATTCCCATTCCAATCCGGAGACCCTTCCGATAGCATGAGATGTGATATCCAAGTCCTTCCCATTCCAATCCTGAGACCTTTCCTATAACATGAGATGTGATATCCAAGTCCTTCCCATTCCAATCCTGAGACCCTTCCCATAGCATGAGATGGGATATCCAACTCCTTCCCAATCCAATCCTGAGACCCTTCCGATAGCATGAGATGTTATCTCTCAATGCTTCTAACAAACCTGAGACCCTTCCTATGTCATGAGATGTGATATCAAACTCCTTCCCATTCCAATCCTGAGACCCGCCCTATAACATGAGATGTGATATCCAACTCCTTCCCATTCCAATCCTGAGATCCTCCCGATAGAATGAGATGTGATATCTCAATGCTTCTAATATTAAACCTGAGACCCTCCCTATGGCATGAGATGTGATATCCAAGTCCTTCCCATTCCAATCCTGAGACCCTTCCTATAGCATGAGACGTGATATCTCAATGCTTCTAATACCAAACGTGAGACCCTTCATATAACATGAGATGGGATATCCAACTCCTTCCCATTCCAATCCTGAGACCCTTCCGATAGCAGAGGTGTTATATCTCAATGCTTATACCAAACCTGCGACCCTTCCTATGGCATGAGATGGGATATCCAACTCCTTCCCATTCCAGTCCTGAGACCCTTCCTATAGCATGAGATGTGTTATCTCAATGCTTCTACCAAACCTGAGACCCTTACTATAGCATGAGATGTGATATCCAACTCCTTCCCATTCCAATCCTGAGACCCTTCCTATAGCATGAGATGTGATATCTCAATGCTTCTAATACCAAACCTGAGATCCTTCCTATAACATGAGATGTGATATCCAACTCCTTCCCATTCCAAACCTGAGACCCTTCCTATAGCATGAGATGTGATATCCAACTCCTTCCCATTCCAATCCTGAGACCCTTCCTATACCATGAGATGTGATATCTCAATGTTTCTAATACCAAACCTGAGACCCTTCCTATAGCAAGAGATGTGATATCCAAATCCTTCCCATTCCAAACCTGAGACCCTTCCCATAGCATGAGATATGATATCCAACTTCTTCCCATTCCAATCCTGAGACCCTTCCTATAGCATGAGATGTGATATCTCAATGCATCTAATACCAAACCTGGACTCTTCCTATAGCATGAAATGTGATATCCAATTCCTTCCCATTCTAAACCTGAGACCCTTCCTATAGCATGAGATGTGATATCTCAATGCTTCTACCAAACATGAGACCCTTCCTATATGTTAGGAAAGATTTCGTAATTGTAGGGAATTTTCCTTCCATGTGGCAACCCCTAAACTTTTTGCTATTGTTTTTAACCTTGTTCTTGACTTTGCCAGAGAAGTACAGCCTTCCGCCGCACTTCTCTGGGCTTTCGCTCCTTTCTTACGGGGAAACTGACATGCCCTTAAGACAGTCAGTACCGGGGAACGTGGTTTCCCGTAGTTTCTTTTATCGTGTCGCAGCTTTAGTGCAACACGACACAAGAGGGCACTGTAAGCTAAGTTACAGCTCTCTTGGGTCTCTAGCCTTCTACAGGCCCTAGATACTCTTTTAGGATGGTATTTGATCGGTGCAAGTCATTCAGGGACTGGAATGGTGGCAGCGATCGTTTTGTTTATTTTGAGCTCCTTTTGGCGTTCTGAGCACGTTTTTGCACTGAACCCAAAATGGTGGCCTGGCTCCCAAAATGGCCAGGCTGCGAGGCTCCTTTGTCCTGTCCACTGTCCGTCTTGCTCCCTTCACCTTCCCCAGGTCCGGCGACCCGGGGCCTTCCTTATTTGGGCATGTACTTTCCCGCGAAACGTGGTTGCTTTCGCGGGCTTCTACATGTCGTTTGTGTGCCTCCAGGGTGTGGGCTGGGATGTCTGGTCCCAATACACATCCTGGGTGCCAGAGAGTCTAGGGTGGTGTGAATGCCTGGGACCACCGTGGTCCATGATTGGTCCACGGATGGTATGTGTTTTGATGAGCGGATCTCCCATTGGCTCCCCTCCGTTTTGGCGCGAAGGGAACCGTGGATAAGAGGGGGCTGGAAACACCACTACCATGTCGATCTCCTGAGTTCTCACGAATGAAGGAATACAGGAGCCAAGTATCCTGCAACTACGAGGCTGGACCGAGGAATCGCTGGTGACCCGCTGAAGGAATCCTCCTTTGCACTGCTGTCGTCCGGAGAGCCCCTGTCCTCCTTTGATCGAACCAGAAGGCCTGTACTGGTGCTTCGACCTTTGGAATAGCAGGAACAGCTATTCCCGGCATCTTCAACCATCTCCTGCCAAGTAAGCCTTCGGAAGCGTCTCTGGGCCATCCAGTTGACTGACCAGCTTACCAAGGAGTTTGGCTCTGCAACCGCCGCGAGGTTGTGTTGTATTGCGAGTCCTTGTCACTCTCCCACGCTTCGTACGCTTGGCGTCCCCAGGTCTGGAGGGAGGAGTGTTCATTTGGCTCGAATACGCACGGCCGCTCCGTTGTCCTGTGCGGCAACAAAACTGTGCCGGTTTCGTCGATTGGGACGTCTTTTTGCTCTACACGACTACAAAGCGTTCCCTGCTCTTCTGAACCTGCCAGCTGCTGAAACTATCGTGGAGAAGCCTGGGTCTGCTTGCTTCGGGGACCGGTGAGTAGTATATCTAGGATCTGGTCGCCCTCCTGCAGATCCCATTGCTTTTCCCTGCTGTGTAAAAACAGCACCCTTTTGCCGCGCTTGCGCTCTGCTTCTGCCCGCTGTGGAGGCTGCGCTTGAGTTGCGGAACCTGTTCTTCTTCTGCTGTGCACTAACGTGAACCGCCTGACTTCCTCCGAAGAGCTTCCCCTTGTGCCCGTCGGCACCGGCGTGGCAGGTACTTTGAGCACAAGGCTCCACTCTTCGCAGGGCTCGGACTTCCATCTAGTTAGGTGCCTATGAAGGCGAACTGAGTCGAAAGCATTATCGCACTGCCTGTTTTCCTTTCCTTTCAGGTGGACTACATATGTCGTGCTTTAAACGCTTGCGACTGTGTATTTGTATATATATTGTGTTGATATGGTATGTGTTGGTTTAATATTGTGATATTGTGATTTTCTCGCTACGGTCGTTGTTTTAAAGGCCTTAAAATAAATGTGTTTATATTTTTGATATAACACCTGTTTGGAGTAGTTTGTAAGCGCTCTTGCTTTGTGTGCTCACTGCGGGCTTTCAGTCACCCTCACCCCTCTTGAGACCTAGTCTTGACCGCCGCGATCGCTACCTTGATTGGTCTGGCTTGTCCAGAGGTTACCCTGTTCCAAGTAATTAGGTTGGCCTTCTGAACTTCTGCGCCACCAGGACAGAGTTCAGAAATCCGTCTTAACAAATTGGTGTACAGCGGTGGGATACGACTGAAGGTATCCAGTGTTGCGCTCGAACTAAGGCATTTCAGGTTATTCCAAACAGTACACGTAGTGAATTGTTATAGTATAACTTTAAAAAGGCCATAGTCCTATCAAACAGTATGGAAACAAGTACGTTGTTAACTTTAAATGCTTCCAAATCAGAAACGCTGAAAAAGATGTGTGCGGAGAGAGGTGTTTCCTCTCAAGGCACGAAATTGGAAATGATCCAAAGAATCGTGGCGTGGCAAGAAGCGCAGCTTGACGCTATTACTTCTGAGGACAGTGCGGAAGGTGGTGGGGCTGCTCTCACTGGCAGAACCGACGGTTCTGCCGCTGCACTGATCCATCACGACCACGAGGACAGGGAGGATGTAATGTCTAATGTTTCCTCTGCCAGTGCTGATGGGGAGGCTATGCTTGAATTCAAGAAGCAAGAGCTGCGGTTTAGGCAGCAGGAGCTTGAATTCAGCATAGCCAAACTAAAAATCGAACAGGCAGAAAAACAAAAAGACAGGGATCACCAGTTGGAACTGGCCAAGCTTCAGGTTGCAAATGGATCCAAGGGTCCTGGACATGGGTCTGGGGCCTCCTCTCATCCACGGTTTCCAAAAGATCTGCTCAGTGTGTATGAAGAGAGGAATGACATTATGGACTGGCTGAATGCGTTTGAGTATGCATGCGAGGTCCAGGAAGTTGACAATGCTGATAAGATTGCGTGGTTGCTCAGTAGACTGCCCCATTCTGGCTGTAGTGCCATTATGGAAATGTCGAAGGCTGAGCGGGCTGATTTCGCAATGTTAAAGCAGACTCTCAATTTAAAGTTTGGGAAGACTCCGGCCCAATATTTAAAGCGTTTTCGAGAGTATAAGAAAAAGGAAGGTGGTACTTGGGTATCTTATATCGCTGAATCTTTGAAAAACTTAACTGGCTGGGTCGAAGGCTATAAGGTTTCTACCTTTGACGGCATGATAAATCTTGTCATGCTGGAACACATTTTTGCTTCTTCTTCCCCGGAGCTTAAGCAGCATTTGGCCGATTCGAAGGAGATAGATCCTAAGAAGCTGGCCATTGCAGCAGACTTATGGGTGTCACATCGAGTGTCCCATAAGGACAAAACTCATCCTGGTAAGCAGGAGGAAGGGAAAAAGTCCAAAGATATGGAGGGTGGGGAATCTGCTAAATCTTCTTCCCATAAGGGCCACAAAAAGAAAAACAAGGGTAAGACACAAGAGAACTCACAGGGTAGTGGAGGTCCGCCTCCAAAACAGAACTCTGGTTATAATAAGCCTCCCTACGTAAACAGACCCAATGGGGCTTGTTTTTCTTGTGGAGCAACTGACCATGTGAAGGGGGATCCCCGGTGTAAGGTTAGACCTTTGGGGGTCCACTCCGCTAATCTGGCCTTCTCCTCCTACGAGGAAGAAGAGATTACAGGAGCATCCTTCTCCTCAGACTCGTTTCCCAGCGGGATAGAGGCTGAGGTCGTTTTAGTGTCCCTGGGTTCCTGGGAGCCTAAAGTCGCAGAGGCGTATGCTAGGATTCCGGATAATACCAAGCACTACTTTAAAGACAGTGTGCTGATCAATGGAGTGGATACTCCAGCTCTTAGGGATAGTGGGTGCAGTCGAACTGTAGTGGATTCTACCTTGGTAGACTCAGAGGAAGTTGCCAGAGCTACTCTGATGCCCACTAAGTTGGCTGACGGCCCCCTCCGTATGTTTCCCGTGATCCCTGTAAATCTAACTTTAAATGGTACAGCAGTCAGGATTCCAGTGAGCATTCAGAGAAACGTCCCAGGAAAGGTCTTATTAGGTAATGATCTCAGAGCTTTAGGGCTCGTAGGAGACACTGCCGAACGACCCTACACACGGTCTCAAGCACGGTCAGCATTGGCCAAGTCCAATACGCCGCCCCAGCCGAAGGGGCAACCCAAGGCGAAAGGAGTCTACAAGTCAAGACGGGGGAAAGAGAATATTCCCCCGAGCTCGCCTACCACTGCGGTGGAGGAAGTTGGTCAATCGCCCGAGCCTGACGAGGAGGTGGCGATGCCTGAAGTATTCGACCCCAACGATCATCCTGAACTAAAAGACTTGTTAGTTGAAGGAGGTCCTGATAGGGACGAATTCAGTAAAGGCCAACGTGAGTGCCCATCTCTGGAAGGCCTAAGGAGACAGGCCTGCTCCCAGCTTGAGGGTGAACCTCCTGGGAAGCATAGGATTTATTGGGAAGGTGGACTCCTGTATAGTGAGCCCACAGAGTCTACAGAAGGAGACCATAGGAGGTTGGTGGTTCCCCTTGCTGTTAGACCCTTCCTCCTGCAGTTGGCGCATGAAGTTCCCCTTGCTGGTCACCTTGGTATGAAGAGGACCAAGCAAAGGTTATCCATGCACTTCTACTGGCCCAAGATGGGGGTGCAAGTAGAAAGTCACTGCAGGAATTGCGCCTCCTGCCAGTTGTCTGGTAAGGTTGGCGCGACAATCCAAGCTCCGTTGGTACCGCTCCCAGTTGTGGGGGTACCATTTGAAAGGGTAGGGATCGACATCGTCGGTCCCCTTGACCCGCAAACATCCTCGGGCAATAGGTTTATCCTGGTGCTGGTCGACCATGCAACCAGGTATCCTGAGGCCATCCCATTGAAAACTGTAACTGCCAAGTCAGTTGCAAAAGCGTTACTCGGCATATTTACTAGGGTTGGCTTCCCTAAAGAAGTTGTGTCAGATCGTGGCAGCAACTTTATGTCGAAGTATATGCAGGCTATGTGGAAAGAATGTGGGGTCACCTACAAGTTCTCTTCTGCATACCACCCCTAGACCAATGGTCTGGTGTAACGCTTCAACAGAACGTTAAAGAGCATGATTGGGGCTCTGGAGGAGCCCCAGAGAAGAAAATGGGATCTTCTTTTACCATGCTTGCTGTTTGCCTACCGAGAGGTACCACAGGAGGGTGTTGGCTTCAGCCCCTTCGAACTTCTGTTCGGTCATCCCGTACGGGGACCCTTAGCCATTGTCAAGGAGGGATGGGAGATGCCCACTCCCCCTGTTACTACCAATGTAGTTGACTATGTGCTAGGGCTCAGAAAACGGATGGTACTTCTGATGGGCTTGGCTAGTGATAAATTGAAGGCAGGGCAAGCGCTGGTGAAACATTGGTACGACCAGAAAGCTTCCCTCATCAACTTTACACCTGGTCAGCAAGTCCTGATCATGAATCCTATAAGGCCTCGAGCTTTACAGGACAAATGGTCAGGCCCTTACACAGTGGTGGAGCCCCTGGGTGAGGTGAACTATTTAGTGGACCTTGGAAGGCCTGGACAGGCTCCAAAAGTGTTCCACGTGAATAGGCTGAAGGCTTTCGTCCCAAGAGTCGAAATCGCAGCACTGCTACTGGCGTCAGACGTTGAGGAAGAGGAGTCAGAACCTCTCCCCGACCTGTTCCACAGCGGTCCTTCAGATAGCTCCATTGAGGGTGTCCGAGTGGCCCCTCACCTGACTTCTGATCAGCAGGCGGAGGTGAAACGTTTGCTTAGGCAGTTTTCCCCCCTGTTCTCACAGTCGCCTGGTTTGACACCTTGGTGCAAACATAACATTGACACAGGAGACAGTGTACCTACCAAAAGTAGGGGATACAGGATGTCAGATAAAGTACGGTCTTATATTAAGACCGAGGTCAACAAAATGTTAGACCTTGGGGTGATTGAACCCTCTAGTAGTCCTTGGTCCAGTCCTGTGGTTCTGGTTCCAAAGGCAGGCACTTCTGAATTGAGGTTCTGCGTGGATTACAGGGCTCTGAATGCTGTCACCAAGACAGATGCCCACCCCTTGCCTCGAACAGATGAGCTGGTGGATACTTTGGGTGCCTCCAAGTACCTCAGCACGTTTGACCTCACTGCTGGCTATTGGCAAATAGCTTTAGCAGAACATGCCAAGGAGAAGACAGCATTTTCTACTCCAGACGGCCTTTACCAATTCCGGGTAATGCCGTTCGGGTTGAAGAATGCACCTGCCACTTTCCAGAGGCTTGTGAATCATGTGTTGAATGGGTTGGACGAATTCTGTCTTGCATATCTAGACGATATAGCAGTTTTCAGTGCCACCTGGGAAGACCATGTGAAACACCTCAGGATTGTGCTCCAGGCTCTTCAGAAAGCCCACTTGACCATAAAGGCTAGTAAGTGCCAGATTGGACAAGGCTCAGTGGTTTACCTTGGACATGAAGTAGGTGGAGGGAGGATACAGCCTCTACCCAGTAAAGTACAAGCAGTACAAGACTGGCCTACCCCCACTACGCAAACCCAAGTGAGAGCCTTTTTAGGACTCACGGGGTATTACCGCAATTTTGTGGCAGACTATGGTACCATAGCTGCTCCTCTGACTGCCCTCACAACTCCGAAGAAACCCAAGAAGGTAACTTGGACCGACGAGTGTGAGAAGGCCTTCAATGGCTTAAAAGACTCCTTGTGCCAGGCCCCTGTCCTAAGGGCCCCTGATTATCAAAGACCTTTTATCGTGCAGACGGATGCCTCTGACACTGGGATAGGAGCTGTACTATCACAAGTAGATGAGAAGGGTAAGGAACACCCTATCGGTTTTATTAGTCGCCAGCTTAAGGACAGAGAGCTCAGATGGTCCACGGTAGAGAAAGAATGTTTCTCTGTTGTGTGGGCCCTAAGGAAGCTGAGGCCCTACCTCTATGGGACCCACTTCACTGTGCAGACTGACCATAAGCCGTTAAAGTGGCTAATGAACATGAAGGGGGAGAATCCAAAGTTGCTTAGGTGGTCCATAAGTCTTCAAGGCTTCGACTTCACTATTGAGCATAGACCAGGTGTCCAACATAGCAATGCTGATGGGTTGTCCAGAATGTTTAACCGACCTGAACAAGAGACTCATCCAGGGGTGGATTAGTTCCCCCTGTCCATAGTCTGGGAGGGGCGAGTGTTAGGAAAGATTTCGTAATTGTAGGGAATTTTCCTTCCATGTGGCAACCCCTAAACTTTTTGCTATTGTTTTTAACCTTGTTCTTGACTTTGCCAGAGAAGTACAGCCTTCCGCCGCACTTCTCTGGGCTTTCGCTCCTTTCTTACGGGGAAACTGACATGCCCTTAAGACAGTCAGTACCGGGGAACGTGGTTTCCCGTAGTTTCTTTTATCGTGTCGCAGCTTTAGTGCAACACGACACAAGAGGGCACTGTAAGCTAAGTTACAGCTCTCTTGGGTCTCTAGCCTTCTACAGGCCCTAGATACTCTTTTAGGATGGTATTTGATCGGTGCAAGTCATTCAGGGACTGGAATGGTGGCAGCGATCGTTTTGTTTATTTTGAGCTCCTTTTGGCGTTCTGAGCACGTTTTTGCACTGAACCCAAAATGGTGGCCTGGCTCCCAAAATGGCCAGGCCGCGAGGCTCCTTTGTCCTGTCCACTGTCCGTCTTGCTCCCTTCACCTTCCCCAGGTCCGGCGACCCGGGGCCTTCCTTATTTGGGCATGTACTTTCCCGCGAAACGTGGTTGCTTTCGCGGGCTTCTACATGTCGTTTGTGTGCCTCCAGGGTGTGGGCTGGGATGTCTGGTCCCAATACACATCCTGGGTGCCAGAGAGTCTAGGGTGGTGTGAATGCCTGGGACCACCGTGGTCCGTGATTGGTCCACGGATGGTATGTGTTTTGATGAGCGGATCTCCCATTGGCTCCCCTCCGTTTTGGCGCGAAGGGAACCGTGGATAAGAGGGGGCTGGAAACACCACTACCATGTCGATCTCCTGAGTTCTCACGAACGAAGGAATACAGGAGCCAAGTATCCTGCAACTACGAGGCTGGACCGAGGAATCGCTGGTGACCCGCTGAAGGAATCCTCCTTTGCACTGCTGTCGTCCGGAGAGCCCCTGTCCTCCTTTGATCGAACCAGAAGGCCTGTACTGGTGCTTCGACCTTTGGAATAGCAGGAACAGCTATTCCCGGCATCTTCAACCATCTCCTGCCAAGTAAGCCTTCGGAAGCGTCTCTGGGCCATCCAGTTGACTGACCAGCTTACCAAGGAGTTTGGCTCTGCAACCGCCGCGAGGTTGTGTTGTATTGCGAGTCCTTGTCACTCTCCCACGCTTCGTACGCTTGGCGTCCCCAGGTCTGGAGGGAGGAGTGTTCATTTGGCTCGAATACGCACGGCCGCTCCGTTGTCCTGTGCGGCAACAAAACTGTGCCGGTTTCGTCGATTGGGACGTCTTTTTGCTCTACACGACTACAAAGCGTTCCCTGCTCTTCTGAACCTGCCAGCTGCTGAAACTATCGTGGAGAAGCCTGGGTCTGCTTGCTTCGGGGACCGGTGAGTAGTATATCTAGGATCTGGTCGCCCTCCTGCAGATCCCATTGCTTTTCCCTGCTGTGTAAAAACAGCACCCTTTTGCCGCGCTCGCGCTCTGCTTCTGCCCGCTGTGGAGGCTGCGCTTGAGTTGCGGAACCTGTTCTTCTTCTGCTGTGCACTAACGTGAACCGCCTGACTTCCTCCGGAGAGCTTCCCCTTGTGCCCGTCGGCACCGGCGTGGCAGGTACTTTGAGCACAAGGCTCCACTCTTCGCAGGGCTCGGACTTCCATCTAGTTAGGTGCCTATGAAGGCGAACTGAGTCGAAAGCATTATCGCACTGCCTGTTTTCCTTTCCTTTCAGGTGGACTACATATTTCGTGCTTTAAACGCTTGCGACTGTGTATTTGTATATATATTGTGTTGATATGGTATGTGTTGGTTTAATATTGTGATATTGTGATTTTCTCGCTACGGTCGTTGTTTTAAAGGCCTTAAAATAAATGTGTTTATATTTTTGATATAACACCTGTTTGGAGTAGTTTGTAAGCGCTCTTGCTTGGTGTGCTCACTGCGGGCTTTCAGTCACCCTCACCCCTCTTGAGACCTAGTCTTGACCGCCGCGATCGCTACCTTGATTGGTCTGGCTTGTCCAGAGGTTACCCTGTTCCAAGTAATTAGGTTGGCCTTCTGAACTTCTGCGCCACCAGGACAGAGTTCAGAAATCCGTGTTAACACTATACCAAACCTGCGACCCTTCCTATGGCATGAGATGGGATATCCAACTCCTTACCATTCCAGTCCTGAGACCCTTCTTATAGCATGAGATGTGTTATCTCAATGCTTCTACCAAACCTGAGACCCTTACTATAGCATGAGATGTGATATCAAACTCCTTCCCATTCCAATCCTGAGACCCTTCCTATAACATGAGATGTGATATCCAACTCCTTCCCATTCCAAACCTGAGGCCCTTCCTATAGCATGAGATGTGATATCCAACTCCTTCCCATTCCAATCCTGAGACCCTTCCGATAGCAGAGGTGTGATATCTCAATGCTTATACCAAACCTGAGACCCTTCCTATGGCATGAGATGTGATATCCAACTCCTTCCCATTCCAATCCTGAGACGCTTCCTATAGCATGAGATGTGTTATCTCAATGCTTCTACCAAACCTGAGACCCTTACTATTGCATGAGATGTGATATCCAACTCCTTCCCATTCCAATCCTGAGACCCTTCCTATACCATGAGATGTGATATCTCAATCTCAGTGCTTCTAATACCAAACCTGAGACCCTTCCTATAACATGAGATGGGATATCAAACTCCTTCCCAATCCAATCCTGAGACCCTTCCGATAGCATGAGATGTTATCTCTCAATGCTTCTAACAAACCTGAGACCCTTCCTATGTCATGAGATGTGATATCAAACTCCTTCCCATTCCAATTCTGAGACCCTTCCTATACCATGAGATGTGATATCTCAATGCTTCTAATACCAATCCTGAGACCCGCCCTATAACATGAGATGTGATATCCAACTCCTTCCCATTCCAATCCTGAGATCCTCCCGATAGAATGAGATGTGATATCTCAATGCTTCTAATATCAAACCTGAGACCCTCCCTATAGCATGAGATGTGATATCCAAGTCCTTCCCAATCCAATCCTGAGACCCTTCCTATAGCATGAGACGTGATATCTCAATGCTTCTAATACCAAACGTGAGACCCATCATATAACATGAGATGGGATATCCAACTCCTTCCCATTCCAACCCTGAGACCCTTCCGATAGCAGAGGTGTGATATCTCAATGCTTATACCAAACCTGCGACCCTTCCTATGGCATGAGATGGGATATCCAACTCCTTCCCATTCCAGTCCTGAGACCCTTCCTATAGCATGAGATGTGTTATCTCAATGCTTCTCCCAAACCTGAGACCCTTACTATAGCATGAGATGTGATATCAAACTCCTTCCCATTCCAATCCTGAGACGCTTCCTATAGCATGAGATGTGTTATCTCAATGCTTCTACCAAACCTGAGACCCTTACTATTGCATGAGATGTGATATCCAACTCCTTCCCATTCCAATCCTGAGACCCTTCCTATACCATGAGATGTGATATCTCAATGCTTCTAAAACCAACCCTGAAAACCATCCTATAACATGAGATGTGATATCTAAATCTGTCCCTTTCCAAACCTGAGCCCCTTCCTTTAGCATGAGATGTGATATCCAACTCCTTCCCATTCAAATCCTAAAACCCTTCCTATAGCATGAGATGTGATATCTCAATGCTTCTAATACCAAACCTGGACCCTTCCTATAGCATGAGATGTGATATCCAATTTCTTCCCATTCCAATCCTACGTCCCTTCCTACAGCATGAGATTTGATATCTCAGTGCTTCTAATACCAAACCTGAGACCCTTCCTATAACATGAGATGTGATATCCAACTCCTTCCGATTCCAATCCTGAGACCCTTCCTATACCATGAGATGGGATATCCAACTCCTTCCCATTCCAGTCCTGAGACCCTTCCTATAGCATGAGATGTGTTATCTCAATGCTTCTACCAAACCTGAGACCCTTACTATAGCATGAGATGTGATATCAAACTCCTTCCCATTCCAATCCTGAGACCCTTCCTATAACATGAGATGTGATATCCAACTCCTTCCCATTCCAAACCTGAGACCCTTCCTATAGCATGAGATGTGATATCCAACTCCTTCCCATTCCAATCCTGGGACCCTTCCGATAGCAGAGGTGTGATATCTCAATGCTTATACCAAACCTGAGACCCTTCCTATGGCATGAGATGTGATATCCAACTCCTTCCCATTCCAATCCTGAGACGCTTCCTATAGCATGAGATGTGTTATCTCAATGCTTCTACCAAACCTGAGACCCTTACTATTGCATGAGATGTGATATCCAACTCCTTCCCATTCCAATCCTGAGACCCTTCCTATACCATGAGATGTGATATCTCAATGCTTCTAAAACCAACCCTGAGAACCATCCTATAACATAAGATGTGATTTCTAAATCCTTCCCTTTCCAAACCTGAGACCCTTCCTTTAGCATGAGATGTGATATCCAACTCCTTCCCATTCCAAACCTGGACCCTTACTATTGCATGAGATGTGATATCCAACTCCTTCCCATTCCAATCCTGAGACCCTTCCTATACCATGAGATGTGATATCTCAATGCTTCGAAAACCAACCCTGAGAACCATCCTATAACATAGGATGTGATTTCTAAATCCTTCCCTTTCCAAACCTGAGACCCTTCCTTTAGCATGAGATGTGTTATCCAACTCCTTCCCATTCCAAACCTGCGACCCTTCCTATGGCATGAGATGGGATATCCAACTCCTTCCCATTCCAGTCCTGAGACCCTTCCTATAGCATGAGATGTGTTATCTCAATGCTTCTACCAAACCTGAGACCCTTACTATAGCATGAGATGTGATATCAAACTCCTTCCCATTCCAATCCTGAGACCCTTCCTATAATATGAGATGTGATATCCAACTCCTTCCCATTCCAAACCTGAGACCCTTCCTATAGCATGAGATGTGATATCCAACTCCTTCCCATTCCAATCCTGAGACCCTTCCGATAGCAGAGGTGTGATATCTCAATGCTTATACCAAACCTGAGACCCTTCCTATGGCATGAGATGTGATATCCAACTCCTTCCCATTCCAATCCTGAGACGCTTCCTATAGCATGAGATGTGTTATCTCAATGCTTCTACCAAACCTGAGACCCTTACTATTGCATGAGATGTGATATCCAACTCCTTCCCATTCCAATCCTGAGACCCTTCCTATACCATGAGATGTGATATCTCAATGCTTCTAAAACCAACCCTGAGAACCATCCTATAACATAAGATGTGATTTCTAAATCCTTCCCTTTCCAAACCTGAGACCCTTCCTTTAGCATGAGATGTGATATCCAACTCCTTCCCATTCCAAACCTGGACCCTTACTATTGCATGAGATGTGATATCCAACTCCTTCCCATTCCAATCCTGAGACCCTTCCTATACCATATGATGTGATATCTCAATGCTTCTAAAACCAACCCTGAGAACCATCCTATAACATAAGATGTGATTTCTAAATCCTTCCCTTTCCCCACCTGAGACCCTTCCTTTAGCATGAGATGTGTTATCCAACTCCTTCCCATTCCAAACCTGAGACCCTTCCTATAACATGAGATGGGATATCAAACTCCTTCCCAATCCAATCCTGAGACCCTTCCGATAGCATGAGATGTTATCTCTCAATGCTTCTAACAAACCTGAGACCCTTCCTATGTCATGAGATGTGATATCAAACTCCTTCCCATTCCAATCCTGAGACCCTTCCTATACCATGAGATGTGATATCTCAATGCTTCTAATACCAATCCTGAGACCCGCCCTATAACATGAGATGTGATATCCAACTCCGTCCCATTCCAATCCTGAGATCCTCCCGATAGAATGAGATGTGATATCTCAATGCTTCTAATATCAAACCTGAGACCCTCCCTATAGCATGAGATGTGATATCCAAGTCCTTCCCAATCCAATCCTGAGACCCTTCCTATAGCATGAGACGTGATATCTCAATGCTTCTAATACCAAACGTGAGACCCTTCATATAACATGAGATGGGATATCCAACTCCTTCCCATTCCAACCCTGAGACCCTTCCGATAGCAGAGGTGTGATATCTCAATGCTTATACCAAACCTGCGACCCTTCCTATGTCATGAGATGGGATATCCAACTCCTTCCCATTCCAGTCCCGAGACCCTTCCTATAGCATGAGATGTGTTATCTCAATGCTTCTACCAAACCTGAGACCCTTACTATAGCATGAGATGTGATATCAAACTCCTTCCCATTCCAATCCTGAGACCCTTCCTATAACATGAGATGTGATATCCAACTCCTTCCCATTCCAAACCTGAGACCCTTCCTATAGCATGAGATGTGATATCCAACTCCTTACCATTCCAATCCTGAGACCCTTCCTATACCATGAGATGTGATATCTCAATGCTTCTAAAACCAACCCTGAAAACCATCCTATAACATGAGATGTGATATCTAAATCTGTCCCTTTCCAAACCTGAGCCCCTTCCTTTAGCATGAGATGTGATATCCAACTCCTTCCCATTCAAATCCTAAAACCCTTCCTATAGCATGAGATGTGATATCTCAATGCTTCTAATACCAAACCTGGACCCTTCCTATAGCATGAGATGTGATATCCAATTTCTTCCCATTCCAATCCTACGTCCCTTCCTACAGCATGAGATTTGATATCTCAGTGCTTCTAATACCAAACCTGAGACCCTTCCTATAACATGAGATGTGATATCCAACTCCTTCCGATTCCAATCCTGAGACCCTTCCTATACCATGAGATGTGATATCTCAATGTTTCTAATACCAAACCTGAGACCCTTCCTATAGCAAGAGATGTGATATCCAAAACCTTCCCATTCCAAACCTGAGACCCTTCCCATAGCATGAGATATGATATCCAACTTCTTCCCATTCCAATCCCGAGACCCTTCCTATAGCATGAGATGTGATATCTCAATGCATCTAATACCAAACCCGGACTCTTCCTATAGCATGAAATGTGATATCCAATTCCTTCCCATTCTAAACCTGAGACCCTTCCTATAGCATGGGATGTGATATCTCAATGCTTCTACCAAACATGAGACCCTTCCTATAGCATGAGATGTGATATCCAACTCCTTCCCATTCCAATCCGGAGACCCTTCCGATAGCATGAGATGTGATATCTCAATGCTTCTAATACCAAACCTGAGACCCTCCCTAATGCATAAGATATGATATCCAAGTCCTTCCCATTCCAATCCTGAGACCTTTCCTATAACATGAGATGTGTTATCCAACTCCTTCCCATTCCAACCTGAGACCCTTCCTATAGCATGAGATGGGATATCCAACTCCTTCCCAATCCAATCCTGAGACCCTTCCGATAGCATGAGATGTTATCTCTCAATGCTTCTAACGCCCCTGAGACCCTTCCTATGTCATGAGATGTGATATCAAACTCTTTCCCATTCCAATCCTGAGACCCTTCCTATAGCATGAGATGTGATATCCAACTTCTTGCCTTTCCAATCCTGAGACCCTTCCTATACCATGAGATGTGATATCTCAATGCTTCTAATACCAATCCTGAGACCCGCCTTATAACATGAGATGTGATATCCAAATCCTTCCCCTTCTAAACCTGAGACCTTTCCTTTAGCATGAGATGTGATATCCAACTCCTTCCCATTCCAATCCTGAGACCCTTCCGATAGCATGAGATGTGATATCTTGGTGCTTCTAATATCAAACCTGAGACCCTCCCTATAGCATGAGATGTGATATCCAAGTCCTTCCCATTCCAATCCTGAGACCCTTCCTATAGAATGAGATGTGATATCTCAATGCTTCTAATACCAAACCTGAGACCCTTCCTATAACATGAGATGGGATATCCAACTCCTTCCCATTCCAATCCTGAGACCCTTCCGATAGCAGAGGTGTGATATCTCAATGCTTATTCCAAACCTGAGACCCTTCCTATGGCTTGAGATGTGATATCCAACTCCTTCCCATTCCAATCCTGAGACGCTTCCTATAGCATGAGATGTGTTATCTCAATGCTTCTACCAAACCTGAGACCCTTACTATTGCATGAGATGTGATATCCAACTCCTTCCCATTCCAATCCTGAGACCCTTCCTATAGCATGAGATGTGATATCTCAATGCTTCTAATACCAAACCTGAGATCCTTCCTATAACATGAGATGTGATATCCATCTCCTTCCCATTCCAAACCTGAGACCCTTCCTATAGCATGAGATGTGATATCCAACTCCTTCCCATTCCAATCCTGAGACCCTTCCTATACCATGAGATGTGATATCTCAATGCTTCTAAAACCAACCCTGAGAACCATCCTATAACATAAGATGTGATTTCTAAATCCTTCCCTTTCCAAACCTGAGACCCTTCCTTTAGCATGAGATGTGATATCCAACTCCTTCCCATTCCAATCCTGAGACCCTTCCTATATCATGAGATGTCATATCTCAATGCTTCTAATACCAAACCTGGACCCTTCCTGTAGCATGAGATGTGATATCCAATTTTTCCCATTCCAATCCTGCGTCCCTTCCTATAGCATGAGATTGGATATCTCAGTGCTTCTAATACCAAACCTGAGACCCTTCCTATAACATGAGATGTGATATCCAACTCCTTCCGATTCCAATCCTGAGACCCTTCCTATACCATGAGATGTGATATCTCAATGCTTCTAATACCAAACCTGAGACCTGCCCTATTACTTGAGATGTGATATCCAAATCCTTCCCATTCCAATCCTGAGACTCTTCGTATAGCATGAGATGTGATATCTCAATGTTTTTAATACCAAACCTGAGACCCTTCCTATAGCAAGAGATGTGATATCCAAATCCTTCCCATTCCAAACCTGAGACCCTTCCTATAGCATGAGATGTGATATCCAACTCCTTCCCATTCCAATCCTGAGACCCTCCTATAGCAAGAGATGTGATATCCAAATCCTTCCCATTCCAAACCTGAGACCCTTCCTATAGCATGAGAGGTGATATCCAACTCCTTCCCATTCCAATCCTGTGACCCTTCCTATAGCATGAGATTGGATATCCAATTTTTCCCATTCCAATCCTGAGACCCTTCCTATACCATGAGATGTGATATCTCAATGCTTCTAAAACCAACCCTGAGAACCATCCTATAACATAAGATGTGATTTCTAAATCCTTCCCTTTCCAAACCTGAGACCCTTCCTTTAGCATGAGATGTGATATCCAACTCCTTCCCATTCCAATCCTGAGACCCTTCCGATATCATGAGATGTGATATCTCAATGCTTCTAATACCAAACCTGAGACCCTTCCTATGGCATGAGATGTGATATCCAACTCCTTCCCATTCCAATCCTGAGACGCTTCCTATAGCATGAGATGTGTTATCTCAATGCTTCTACCAAACCTGAGACCCTTACTATTGCATGAGATGTGATATCCAACTCCTTCCCATTCCAATCCTGAGACCCTTCCTATACCATGAGATGTGATATCTCAATGCTTCTAAAACCAACCCTGAGAACCATCCTATAACATAAGATGTGATTTCTAAATCCTTCCCTTTCCAAACCTGAGACCCTTCCTTTAGCATGAGATGTGATATCCAACTCCTTCCCATTCCAAACCTGGACCCTTCCTATAGCATGAGATGTGATATCCAATTTTTCCCATTCCAATCCTGCGTCCCTTCCTATAGCATGAGATTGGATATCTCAGTGCTTCTAATACCAAACCTGAGACCCTTCCTATAACATGAGATGGGATATCAAACTCCTTCCCAATCCAATCCTGAGACCCTTCCGATAGCATGAGATGTTATCTCTCAATGCTTCTAACAAACCTGAGAACCTTCCTATGTCATGAGATGTGATATCAAACTCCTTCCCATTCCAATCCTGAGACCCTTCCTATACCATGAGATGTGATATCTCAATGCTTCTAATACCAATCCTGAGACCCGCCCTATAACATGAGATGTGATATCCAACTCCTTCCCATTCCAATCCTGAGATCCTCCCGATAGAATGAGATGTGATATCTCAATGCTTCTAATATCAAACCTGAGACCCTCCCTATAGCATGAGATGTGATATCCAAGTCCTTCCCAATCCAATCCTGAGACCCTTCCTATAGCATGAGACGGACGTGATATCTCAATGCTTCTAATACCAAACGTGAGACCCTTCATATAACATGAGATGGGATATCCAACTCCTTCCCATTCCAACCCTGAGACCCTTCCGATAGCAGAGGTGTGATATCTCAATGCTTATACCAAACCTGCGACCCTTCCTATGGCATGAGATGGGATATCCAACTCCTTACCATTCCAGTCCTGAGACCCTTCCTATAGCATGAGATGTGTTATCTCAATGCTTCTACCAAACCTGAGACCCTTACTATAGCATGAGATGTGATATCAAACTCCTTCCCATTCCAATCCTGAGACCCTTCCTATAACATGAGATGTGATATCCAACTCCTTCCCATTCCAAACCTGAGACCCTTCCTATAGCATGAGATGTGATATCCAACTCCTTCCCATTCCAATCCTGAGACCCTTCCGATAGCAGAGGTGTGATATCTCAATGCTTATACCAAACCTGAGACCCTTCCTATGGCATGAGATGTGATATCCAACTCCTTCCCATTCCAATCCTGAGACGCTTCCTATAGCATGAGATGTGTTATCTCAATGCTTCTACCAAACCTGAGACCCTTACTATTGCATGAGATGTGATATCCAACTCCTTCCCATTCCAATCCTGAGACCCTTCCTATACCATGAGATGTGATATCTCAATGCTTCTAAAACCAACCCTGAGAACCATCCTATAACATAAGATGTGATTTCTAAATCCTTCCCTTTCCAAACCTGATACCCTTCCTTTAGCATGAGATGTGATATCCAACTCCTTCCCATTCCAAACCTGGACCCTTACTATTGCATGAGATGTGATATCCAACTCCTTCCCATTCCAATCCTGAGACCCTTCCTATACCATGAGATGTGATATCTCAATGCTTCTAAAACCAACCCTGAGAACCATCCTATAACATAAGATGTGATTTCTAAATCCTTCCCTTTCCAAACCTTAGACCCTTCCTTTAGCATGAGATGTGTTATCCAACTCCTTCCCATTCCAAACCTGAGACCCTTCCTATAACATGAGATGGGATATCAAACTCCTTCCCAATCCAATCCTGAGACCCTTCCGATAGCATGAGATGTTATCTCTCAATGCTTCTAACAAACCTGAGACCCTTCCTATGTCATGAGATGTGATATCAAACTCCTTCCCATTCCAATCCTGAGACCCTTCCTATAGCATGAGATGTGATATCCAACTTCTTCCCTTTCCAATCCTGAGACCCTTCCTATACCATGAGATGTGATATCTCAATGCTTCTAATACCAATCCTGAGACCCGCCCTATAACATGAGATGTGATATCCAACTCCTTCCCATTCCAATCCTGAGATCCTCCCGATAGAATGAGATGTGATATCTCAATGCTTCTAATATCAAACCTGAGACCCTCCCTATAGCATGAGATGTGATATCCAAGTCCTTCCCAATCCAATCCTGAGACCCTTCCTATAGCATGAGACGTGATATCTCAATGCTTCTAATACCAAACGTGAGACCCATCATATAACATGAGATGGGATATCCAACTCCTTCCCATTCCAACCCTGAGACCCTTCCGATAGCAGAGGTGTGATATCTCAATGCTTATACCAAACCTGCGACCCTTCCTATGGCATGAGATGGGATATCCAACTCCTTCCCATTCCAGTCCTGAGACCCTTCCTATAGCATGAGATGTGTTATCTCAATGCTTCTCCCAAACCTGAGACCCTTACTATAGCATGAGATGTGATATCAAACTCCTTCCCATTCCAATCCTGAGACGCTTCCTATAGCATGAGATGTGTTATCTCAATGCTTCTACCAAACCTGAGACCCTTACTATTGCATGAGATGTGATATCCAACTCCTTCCCATTCCAATCCTGAGACCCTTCCTATACCATGAGATGTGATATCTCAATGCTTCTAAAACCAACCCTGAAAACCATCCTATAACATGAGATGTGATATCTAAATCTGTCCCTTTCCAAACCTGAGCCCCTTCCTTTAGCATGAGATGTGATATCCAACTCCTTCCCATTCAAATCCTAAAACCCTTCCTATAGCATGAGATGTGATATCTCAATGCTTCTAATACCAAACCTGGACCCTTCCTATAGCATGAGATGTGATATCCAATTTCTTCCCATTCCAATCCTACGTCCCTTCCTACAGCATGAGATTTGATATCTCAGTGCTTCTAATACCAAACCTGAGACCCTTCCTATAACATGAGATGTGATATCCAACTCCTTCCGATTCCAATCCTGAGACCCTTCCTATACCATGAGATGGGATATCCAACTCCTTCCCATTCCAGTCCTGAGACCCTTCCTATAGCATGAGATGTGTTATCTCAATGCTTCTACCAAACCTGAGACCCTTACTATAGCATGAGATGTGATATCAAACTCCTTCCCATTCCAATCCTGAGACCCTTCCTATAACATGAGATGTGATATCCAACTCCTTCCCATTCCAAACCTGAGACCCTTCCTATAGCATGAGATGTGATATCCAACTCCTTCCCATTCCAATCCTGGGACCCTTCCGATAGCAGAGGTGTGATATCTCAATGCTCATACCAAACCTGAGACCCTTCCTATGGCATGAGATGTGATATCCAACTCCTTCCCATTCCAATCCTGAGACGCTTCCTATAGCATGAGATGTGTTATCTCAATGCTTCTACCAAACCTGAGACCCTTACTATTGCATGAGATGTGATATCCAACTCCTTCCCATTCCAATCCTGAGACCCTTCCTATACCATGAGATGTGATATCTCAATGCTTCTAAAACCAACCCTGAGAACCATCCTATAACATAAGATGTGATTTCTAAATCCTTCCCTTTCCAAACCTGAGACCCTTCCTTTAGCATGAGATGTGATATCCAACTCCTTCCCATTCCAAACCTGGACCCTTACTATTGCATGAGATGTGATATCCAACTCCTTCCCATTTCAATCCTGAGACCCTTCCTATACCATGAGATGTGATATCTCAATGCTTCTAAAACCAACCCTGAGAACCATCCTATAACATAGGATGTGATTTCTAAATCCTTCCCTTTCCAAACCTGAGACCCTTCCTTTAGCATGAGATGTGTTATCCAACTCCTTCCCATTCCAAACCTGCGACCCTTCCTATGGCATGAGATGGGATATCCAACTCCTTCCCATTCCAGTCCTGAGACCCTTCCTATAGCATGAGATGTGTTATCTCAATGCTTCTACCAAACCTGAGACCCTTACTATAGCATGAGATGTGATATCAAACTCCTTCCCATTCCAATCCTGAGACCCTTCCTATAATATGAGATGTGATATCCAACTCCTTCCCATTCCAAACCTGAGACCCTTCCTATAGCATGAGATGTGATATCCAACTCCTTCCCATTCCAATCCTGAGACCCTTCCGATAGCAGAGGTGTGATATCTCAATGCTTATACCAAACCTGAGACCCTTCCTATGGCATGAGATGTGATATCCAACTCCTTCCCATTCCAATCCTGAGACGCTTCCTATAGCATGAGATGTGTTATCTCAATGCTTCTACCAAACCTGAGACCCTTACTATTGCATGAGATGTGATATCCAACTCCTTCCCATTCCAATCCTGAGACCCTTCCTATACCATGAGATGTGATATCTCAATGCTTCTAAAACCAACCCTGAGAACCATCCTATAACATAAGATGTGATTTCTAAATCCTTCCCTTTCCAAACCTGAGACCCTTCCTTTAGCATGAGATGTGATATCCAACTCCTTCCCATTCCAAACCTGGACCCTTACTATTGCATGAGATGTGATATCCAACTCCTTCCCATTCCAATCCTGAGACCCTTCCTATACCATGAGATGTGATATCTCAATGCTTCTAAAACCAACCCTGAGAACCATCCTATAACATAAGATGTGATTTCTAAATCCTTCCCTTTCCAAACCTGAGACCCTTCCTTTAGCATGAGATGTGTTATCCAACTCCTTCCCATTCCAAACCTGAGACCCTTCCTATAACATGAGATGGGATATCAAACTCCTTCCCAATCCAATCCTGAGACCCTTCCGATAGCATGAGATGTTATCTCTCAATGCTTCTAACAAACCTGAGACCCTTCCTATGTCATGAGATGTGATATCAAACTCCTTCCCATTCCAATCCTGAGACCCTTCCTATACCATGAGATGTGATATCTCAATGCTTCTAATACCAATCCTGAGACCCGCCCTATAACATGAGATGTGATATCCAACTCCTTCCCATTCCAATCCTGAGATCCTCCCGATAGAATGAGATGTGATATCTCAATGCTTCTAATATCAAACCTGAGACCCTCCCTATAGCATGAGATGTGATATCCAAGTCCTTCCCAATCCAATCCTGAGACCCTTCCTATAGCATGAGACGTGATATCTCAATGCTTCTAATACCAAACGTGAGACCCTTCATATAACATGAGATGGGATATCCAACTCCTTCCCATTCCAACCCTGAGACCCTTCCGATAGCAGAGGTGTGATATCTCAATGCTTATACCAAACCTGCGACCCTTCCTATGTCATGAGATGGGATATCCAACTCCTTCCCATTCCAGTCCCGAGACCCTTCCTATAGCATGAGATGTGTTATCTCAATGCTTCTACCAAACCTGAGACCCTTACTATAGCATGAGATGTGATATCAAACTCCTTCCCATTCCAATCCTGAGACCCTTCCTATAACATGAGATGTGATATCCAACTCCTTCCCATTCCAAACCTGAGACCCTTCCTATAGCATGAGATGTGATATCCAACTCCTTACCATTCCAATCCTGAGACCCTTCCTATACCATGAGATGTGATATCTCAATGCTTCTAAAACCAACCCTGAAAACCATCCTATAACATGAGATGTGATATCTAAATCTGTCCCTTTCCAAACCTGAGCCCCTTCCTTTAGCATGAGATGTGATATCCAACTCCTTCCCATTCAAATCCTAAAACCCTTCCTATAGCATGAGATGTGATATCTCAATGCTTCTAATACCAAACCTGGACCCTTCCTATAGCATGAGATGTGATATCCAATTTCTTCCCATTCCAATCCTACGTCCCTTCCTACAGCATGAGATTTGATATCTCAGTGCTTCTAATACCAAACCTGAGACCCTTCCTATAACATGAGATGTGATATCCAACTCCTTCCGATTCCAATCCTGAGACCCTTCCTATACCATGAGATGTGATATCTCAATGTTTCTAATACCAAACCTGAGACCCTTCCTATAGCAAGAGATGTGATATCCAAAACCATCCCATTCCAAACCTGAGACCCTTCCCATAGCATGAGATATGATATCCAACTTCTTCCCATTCCAATCCCGAGACCCTTCCTATAGCATGAGATGTGATATCTCAATGCATCTAATACCAAACCCGGACTCTTCCTATAGCATGAAATGTGATATCCAATTCCTTCCCATTCTAAACCTGAGACCCTTCCTATAGCATGGGATGTGATATCTCAATGCTTCTACCAAACATGAGACCCTTCCTATAGCATGAGATGTGATATCCAACTCCTTCCCATTCCAATCCGGAGACCCTTCCGATAGCATGAGATGTGATATCTCAATGCTTCTAATACCAAACCTGAGACCCTCCCTAATGCATAAGATATGATATCCAAGTCCTTCCCATTCCAATCCTGAGACCTTTCCTATAACATGAGATGTGTTATCCAACTCCTTCCCATTCCAACCTGAGACCCTTCCTATAGCATGAGATGGGATATCCAACTCCTTCCCAATCCAATCCTGAGACCCTTCCGATAGCATGAGATGTTATCTCTCAATGCTTCTAACGCCCCTGAGACCCTTCCTATGTCATGAGATGTGATATCAAACTCTTTCCCATTCCAATCCTGAGACCCTTCCTATAGCATGAGATGTGATATCCAACTTCTTGCCTTTCCAATCCTGAGACCCTTCCTATACCATGAGATGTGATATCTCAATGCTTCTAATACCAATCCTGAGACCCGCCTTATAACATGAGATGTGATATCCAAATCCTTCCCCTTCTAAACCTGAGACCTTTCCTTTAGCATGAGATGTGATATCCAACTCCCTCCCATTCCAATCCTGAGACCCTTCCGATAGCATGAGATGTGATATCTTGGTGCTTCTAATATCAAACCTGAGACCCTCCCTATAGCATGAGATGTGATATCCAAGTCCTTCCCATTCCAATCCTGAGACCCTTCCTATAGAATGAGATGTGATATCTCAATGCTTCTAATACCAAACCTGAGACCCTTCCTATAACATGAGATGGGATATCCAACTCCTTCCCATTCCAATCCTGAGACCCTTCCGATAGCAGAGGTGTGATATCTCAATGCTTATTCCAAACCTGAGACCCTTCCTATGGCTTGAGATGTGATATCCAACTCCTTCCCATTCCAATCCTGAGACGCTTCCTATAGCATGAGATGTGTTATCTCAATGCTTCTACCAAACCTGAGACCCTTACTATTGCATGAGATGTGATATCCAACTCCTTCCCATTCCAATCCTGAGACCCTTCCTATAGCATGAGATGTGATATCTCAATGCTTCTAATACCAAACCTGAGATCCTTCCTATAACATGAGATGTGATATCCAACTCCTTCCCATTCCAAACCTGAGACCCTTCCTATAGCATGAGATGTGATATCCAACTCCTTCCCATTCCAATCCTGAGACCCTTCCTATACCATGAGATGTGATATCTCAATGCTTCTAAAACCAACCCTGAGAACCATCCTATAACATAAGATGTGATTTCTAAATCCTTCCCTTTCCAAACCTGAGACCCTTCCTTTAGCATGAGATGTGATATCCAACTCCTTCCCATTCCAATCCTGAGACCCTTCCTATATCATGAGATGTGATATCTCAATGCTTCTAATACCAAACCTGGACCCTTCCTGTAGCATGAGATGTGATATCCAATTTTTCCCATTCCAATCCTGCGTCCCTTCCTATAGCATGAGATTGGATATCTCAGTGCTTCTAATACCAAACCTGAGACCCTTCCTATAACATGAGATGTGATATCCAACTCCTTCCGATTCCAATCCTGAGACCCTTCCTATACCATGAGATGTGATATCTCAATGCTTCTAATACCAAACCTGAGACCTGCCCTATTACTTGAGATGTGATATCCAAATCCTTCCCATTCCAATCCTGAGACTCTTCGTATAGCATGAGATGTGATATCTCAATGTTTTTAATACCAAACCTGAGACCCTTCCTATAGCAAGAGATGTGATATCCAAATCCTTCCCATTCCAAACCTGAGACCCTTCCTATAGCATGAGATGTGATATCCAACTCCTTCCCATTCCAATCCTGAGACCCTCCTATAGCAAGAGATGTGATATCCAAATCCTTCCCATTCCAAACCTGAGACCCTTCCTATAGCATGAGAGGTGATATCCAACTCCTTCCCATTCCAATCCTGTGACCCTTCCTATAGCATGAGATTGGATATCCAATTTTTCCCATTCCAATCCTGAGACCCTTCCTATACCATGAGATGTGATATCTCAATGCTTCTAAAACCAACCCTGAGAACCATCCTATAACATAAGATGTGATTTCTAAATCCTTCCCTTTCCAAACCAGAGACCCTTCCTTTAGCATGAGATGTGATATCCAACTCCTTCCCATTCCAATCCTGAGACCCTTCCGATATCATGAGATGTGATATCTCAATGCTTCTAATACCAAACCTGGACCCTTCGTATAGCATGAGATGTGATATCAAATTTTTCCCATTCCAATCCTGCGTCCCTTCCTATAGCATGAGATTGGATATCTCAGTGCTTCTAATACCAAACCTGAGACCCTTCCTATAACATGAGATGTGATATCCAACTCCTTCCGATTCCAATCCTGAGACCCTTCCTATACCATTGAGATGTGATATCTCAATGCTTCTAAAACCAACCCTGAGAACCATCCTATAACATAAGATGTGATTTCTAAATCCTTCCCTTTCCAAACCTGAGACCCTTCCTTTAGCATGAGATGTGATATCCAACTCCTTCCCATTCCAATCCTGAGACCCTTCCTATATCATGAGATGTGATATCTCAATGCTTCTAATACCAAACCTGGACCCTTCCTATAGCATGAGATGTGATATCCAATTTTTCCCATTCCAATCCTGCGTCCCTTCCTATAGCATGAGATTGGATATCTCAGTGCTTCTAATACCAAACCTGAGACCCTTCCTATAACATGAGATGTGATATCCAACTCCTTCCGATTCCAATCCTGAGACCCTTCCTATACCATGAGATGTGATATCTCAATGCTTCTAATACCAAACCTGAGACCTGCCCTATTACTTGAGATGTGATATCCAAATCCTTCCCATTCCAATCCTGAGACTCTTCGTATAGCATGAGATGTGATATCTCAATGTTTTTAATACCAAACCTGAGACCCTTCCTATAGCAAGAGATGTGATATCCAAATCCTTCCCATTCCAAACCTGAGACCCTTCCTATAGCATGAGATGTGATATCCAACTCCTTCCCATTCCAATCCTGAGACCCTTCCTATAGCAAGAGATGTGATATCCAAATCCTTCCAATTCCAAACCTGAGACCCTTCCTATAGCATGAGAGGTGATATCCAACTCCTTCCCATTCCAATCCTGTGACCCTTCCTATAGCATGAGATTGGATATCCAATTTTTCCCATTCCAATCCTGCGTCCCTTCGTATAGCATGAGATTGGATATCTCAATGCTTCGAATACCAGACCTGAGACACTTCCTATAACATGAAATGTGATATTCAACTCCTTCCGATTCCAATCCTGAGACCCTTCCTATACCATGAGATGTGATATCTCAATGCTTCTAATACCAAACCTGAGACCTGTTCTATTACATGAGATGCAATATCCAAATCCTTCTCATTCCAATCCTGAGACCCTTCCTATTGCATGAGATGTGATATCTCAACGTTTCTAATACCAAACCGGAGACCCTTCCTATAGCAAGAGATGTGATATCCAAATCCTTCCCATTCCAAACGTGAGACCCTTCCCATAGCATGAGATGTGATATCTGAATGCTTCTACCAAACATGAGACCCTTCCTATTGCATGAGATGTGATATCCAACTCCTTCCCATTCCAATCCGGAGACCCTTCCGATAGCATGAGATGTGATATCTCAATGCTTCTAATACCAAACCTGAGACCCTCCCTATAGCATAAGATATGATATCCAAGTTCTTCCCATTCCAATCCTGAGACCTTTCCTATAACATGAGATGTGATATCCGACTCCTTCCCATTCCAACCTGAGACCCTTCCTATAGCATGAGATGGGATATCCAACTCCTTCCCAATCCAATCCTGAGACCCTTCCGATAGCATGAGATGTTATCTCTCAATGCTTCTAACAAACCTGATACCCTTCCTATGTCATGAGATGTGATATCAAACTCCTTCCCATTCCAATCCTGAGACCCTTCCTATAGCATGAGATGTGATATCCAACTTCTTCCCTTTCCAATCCTGAGACCCTTCCTATACCATGAGATGTGATATCTCAATGCTTCTAATACCAATCCTGAGACCCGCCCTATAACATGAGATGTGATATCCAAATCCTTCCCCTTCTAAACCTGAGACCCTTCCTTTAGCATGAGATGTGATATCCAACTCCTTCCCATTCCAATCCTGAGACCCTTCCGATAGCATTAGATGTGATATCTCAGTGCTTCTAATATCAAACCTGAGACCCTCCCTATAGCATGATATGTGATATCCAAGTCCTTCCCATTCCAATCCTGAGACCCTTCCTATAGCATGAGATGTGATATCTCAATGCTTATACCAAACCTGAGACCCTTCCTATGGCATGAGATGTGATATCCAACTCCTTCCCATTCCAATCCTGAGACCCTTCCTATAGCATGAGATGTATTATCTCAATGCTTCTACCAAACCTGAGACCCTTACTGTAGCATGAGATGTGATATCCAACTCCTTCCCATTCCAATCCTGAGACCCTTCCTATAGCATGAGATGTGATATCTCAATGCTTCTAATACCAAACCTGAGATCCTTCCTATAAATTGAGATGTGATATCCAACTCCTTCCCATTCCAAACCTGAGACCCTTCCTATAGCATGAGATGTGATATCCAACTCCTTCCCATTCCAATCCTGAGACCCTTCCTATACCATGAGATGTGATATCTCAATGCTTCTAAAACCAACCCGGAGAACCATCCTATAACGTGAGATGTGATTTCTAAATCCTTCCCTTTCCAAACCTGAGACCCTTCCTTTAGCATGAGATGTGATATCCAACTCCTTCCCATTCCAATCCTGAGACCCTTCCTATATCATGAGATGTGATATCTCAATGCTTCTAATACCAAACCTGGACCCTTCCTATAGCATGAGATGTGATATCCAATTTTTCCCATTCCAATCCTGCGTCCCTTCCTATAGCATGAGATTGGATATCTCAGTGCTTCTAATACCAAACCTGAGACCCTTCCTATAACATGAGATTTGATATCCAACTCCTTCCGATGCCAATCCTGACACCCTTCCTATACCATGAGATGTGATATCTCAAAGCTTCTAATACCAAATCTGAGACCTGCCCTACTACTTGAGATGTGATATCCAAATCCTTCCCATTCCAATCCTGAGACTCTTCCTATAGCATGAGATGTGATATCTCAATGTTTTTAATACCAAACCTGAGACCCTTCCTATAGCAAGAGATTTGATATCCAAATCCTTCCCATTCCAAACATGAGACCCTTCCTATAGCATGAGATGTGATATCCAACTCCTTCCCATTCCAATCCTGAGACCCTTCCTATAGCAAGAGATGTGATATCCAAATCCTTCCCATTCCAAACCTGAGACCCTTCCTATAGCATGAGATGTGATAGCCAACTCCTTCCCATTCCAATCCTGCGTCCCTTTCTACAGCATGAGATGCGATATCTCAATGCTTCTAATACCAAACCTGAGACCCTTCATATAACATGAGATGTGATATCCAACTTCTTCCCATTACAAACCTGAGACCCTTCCTATAGCATGACATGTGATATCTCAATGCTTCTAATACCAACCTGAGACCCTTCCTATAACATGAGATGTTATATCCAACACCTTCCCATTACAATCCTGAGACCCTTCCTATAGCATGAGATGTGATATCTCAATGCTTCTAATACCAAACCTGAGACCCTTCATATAACATGAGATGTGATATCCAACTTCTTCCCATTACAAACCTGAGACCCTTCCTATAGCATGACATGTGATATCTCAATGCTTCTAATACCAACCTGAGACCCTTCCTATAACATGAGATGTTATATCCAACACCTTCCCATTACAATCCTGAGACCCTTCCTATAGCATGAGATGTGATATCTCAATGCTTCTAATACCAAACCCGAGACCCTTCATATAACATGAGATGTTATATCCAACACCTTCCCATTACAATCCTGAGACCCTTCCTATAGCATGACATGTGATATCTCAATGCTTCTAATACCAAAACCGGGCCCCTTCCTATTGCATTCCATTGAGAGGAAGGGTCCAATTCCTTCCCATTCCAATCCTGAGACACTTGATATAGCAGAAGATGTGCTATCCAATTCCTTCCCATTCCAATCCTGAGACACTTCCTATAGCATGAGATGTGCCATCCAATCCCTTCCCATTCCAAACCTGAAACCCTTCCTATAGCATGAGATGTGATATCTCAATGCTTCTAGCAAACCTGGGACCCTTCCGATAGCATGAGATTTGATATCCACCTCCTTCCCATTCCAATCCCCAGACCCTTCCTATAGCATGAGATGTGATATCTCAATGCTTCTACTAAACCCAAGACCCTTCCTATAGCATGAGATGTGATATTCAACTCCTTCCCATTCCAATCCTGAGACCCTTCCTATAGCATAAGATGTGATTTCGCAATGGTTCTAATACCAAATCTGAAATCCTTCCAATAACATGAGATGTGATATTCAACTCCTTCCCATTCCAAACCTGAGACCCTTCCAATAGCATGAGATGTGATTTCTCAATGCTTCTACCAAACTGGGGACCCTTCCTATAGCATGAGATGTGATATCCATCTCCTTCACATTCCAATCCCGAGACCCTTCCTATAGTATGAGATGTGATATCCATCTCCTTCCCATTCCAAACCTGATACTCTTCCTATAGCATGAGATGTGATATCTCAATGCTTCTACCAACAATGAGACCCTTCCTATAGCATGAGATGTGATATCCAACTCCTTCCCATTCCAATCCTAAGACCCTTCCTATCGTAGATGTAATATCTCAATGCTTCTAATACCAAACCTGAGACCTGCCCTATTACTTGAGATGTGATATCTTAATCCTTCCCATTCAAATCTTGAGACTCTTCCTATAGCATGAGATGTGATCTCTCAATGCTTCTAACAAGCCTGAGACCCTTCCTATGTCATGAGATGTGATATCAAACTCCTTCCCATTCCAATCCTGAGACCCTTCCTATAGCATGAGATGTGATATCCAACTCCTTCCCATTCCAATCCTGAGACCCTTCCTATACCATGAGACGTGATATCTCAATGCTTCTAATACCAATCCTGAGACCCGCCCTATAACATGAGATGTGATATCCAAATCCTTCCCTCTCTAAACCTGAGACCCTTCCTTTAGCATGAGATGTGATATCCAACTCGTTCCCATTCCAACCTGAGACCCTTCCTATAGCATGAGATGAGATATCCAACTCCTTCCCAATCCAATCCTGAGACCCTTCAGATAGCATGAGATGTGATATCTCAATGCTTATACCAAACCTGCGACCCTTCCTATGGCATGAGATGGGACATCGAACTCCTTCCCATTCCAGTCCTGAGACCCTTCCTATAGCATGAGATGTGTTATCTCAATGCTTCTACCAAACCTGAGACCCTTACTATAGCATGAGATGTGATATCCAACTCCTTCCCATTCCAATCCTGAGACCCTTCCTATAGCATGAGATGTGATATCTCAATGCTTCTAATACCAAACCTGAGATCCTTCCTATAACATAAGATGTGATATCCAACTCCTTCCCATTCCAAACCTGAGACCCTTCCTATAGCATGAGATGTGATATCCAACTCCTTCCCATTCCAATCGTGAGACCCTTCCTATACCATGAGATGTGATATCTCAATGCTTCTAAAACCAACCCTGAGAACCATCCTATAACATGAGATGTGAAATCTAAATCTGTCCCTTTCCAAACCTGAGCCCCTTCCTTTAGCATGAGATGTGATATCCAACTCCTTCCCATTCCAATCCTAAAACCCTTCCTATAGCATGAGATGTGATATCTCAATGCTTCTAATACCAAACCTGGACCCTTCGTATAGCATGAGATGTGATATCCAATTTCTTCCCATTCCAATCCTACGTCCCTTCCTACAGCATGAGATTTGATATCTCAGTGCTTCTAATACCAAACCTGAGACCCTTCCTATAACATGAGATGTGATATCCAACTCCTTCCGATTCCAATCCTGAGACCCTTCCTATACCATGAGATGTGATATCTCAATGTTTCTAATACCAAACCTGAGACCCTTCCTGTAGCAAGAGATGTGATATCCAAATCCTTCCCATTCCAAACCTGAGACCCTTCCCATAGCATGAGATATGATATCCAACTTCTTCCCATTCCAATCCTGAGACCCTTCCTATAGCATGAGATGTGATATCTCAATGCATCTAATACCAAACCTGGACTCTTCCTATAGCATGAAATGTGATATCCAATTCCTTCCCATTCTAAACCTGAGACCCTTCCTATAGCGTGAGATGTGATATCTCAATGCTTCTACCAAACATGAGAACCTTCCTATAGCATGAGATGTGATATCCAACTCCTTCCCATTCCAATCCGGAGACCCTTCCGATAGCATGAGATGTGATATCTCAATGCTTCTAATACCAAACCTGAGACCCTCCCTAATGCATAAGATATGATATCCAAGTCCTTCCCATTCCAATCCTGAGACCTTTCCTATAACATGAGATGTGTTATCCAACTCCTTCCCATTCCAACCTGAGACCCTTCCTATAGCATGAGATGGGATATCCAACTCCTTCCCAATCCAATCCTGAGACCCTTCCGATAGCATGAGATGTTATCTCTCAATGCTTCTAACGACCCTGAGACCCTTCCTATGTCATGAGATGTGATATCAAACTCTTTCCCATTCCAATCCTGAGACCCTTCCTATAGCATGAGATGTGATATCCAACTTCTTGCCTTTCCAATCCTGAGACCCTTCCTATACCATGAGATGTGATATCCCAATGCTTCTAATACCAATCCTGAGACCGCCTTATAACATGAGATGTGATATCCAAATCCTTCCCCTTCTAAACCTGAGACCCTTCCTTTAGCATGAGATGTGATATCCAACTCCTTCCCATTCCAATCCTGAGACCCTTCCGATAGCATGAGATGTGATATCTCGGTGCTTCTAATATCAAACCTGAGACCCTCCCTATAGCATGAGATGTGATATCAAAGTCCTTCCCATTCCAATCCTGAGACCCTTCCTATAGCATGAGATGTGATATCTCAATGCTTCTAATACCAAACCTGAGACCCTTCCTATAACATGAGATGGTATATCCAACTCCTTCCCATTCCAATCCTGAGACCCTTCCGATAGCAGAGGTGTGATATCTCAATGCTTATACCAAACCTGAGACCCTTCCTATGGCATGAGATGTGATATCCAACTCCTTCCCATTCCAATCCTGAGACGCTTCCAATAGCATGAGATGTGTTATCTCAATGCTTCTACCAAACCTGAGACCCTTACTATTGCATGAGATGTGATATCCAACTCCTTCCCATTCCAATCCTGAGACCCTTCCTATAGCATGAGATGTGATATCTCAATGCTTCTAATACCAAACCTGAGATCCTTCCTATAACATGAGATGTGATATCCAACTCCTTCCCATTCCAAACCTGAGACCCTTCCTATAGCAAGAGATGTGATATCCAACTCCTTCCCATTCCAATCCTGAGACCCTTCCTATACCATGAGATGTGATATCTCAATGCTTCTAAAACCAACCCTGAGAACCATCCAATAACATAAGATGTGATTTCTAAATCCTTCCCTTTCCAAACCTGAGACCCTTCCTTTAGCATGAGATGTGATATCCAACTCCTTCCCATTCCAATCCTGAGACCCTTCCTATATCATGAGATGTGATATCTCAATGCTTCTAATACAAAACCTGGACCCTTCCTATAGCATGAGATGTGATATCCAATATTTCCCATTCCAATCCTGCGTCCCTTCCTATAGCATGAGATTGGATATCTCAGTGCTTCGAATACCAAACTTGAGACCCTTCCTATAACATGAGATGTGATATCCAACTCCTTCCGATTCCAATCCTGAGACCCTTCCTATACCATGAGATGTGATATCTCAATGCTTCTAATACCAAACCTGAGACCTGCCCTATTACTTGAGATGTGATATCCAAATCCTTCCCATTCCAATCCTGAGACTCTTCGTATAGCATGAGATGTGATATCTCAATGTTTTTAATACCAAACCTGAGACCCTTCCTATAGCAAGAGATGTGATATCCAAATCCTTCCCATTCCAAACCTGAGACCCTTCCTATAGCATGAGATGTGATATCCAACTCCTTCCCATTCCAATCCTGAGACCCTTCCTATAGCAAGAGATGTGATATCCAAATCCTTCCCATTCCAAACCTGAGACCCTTCCTATAGCATGAGAGGTGATATCCAACTCCTTCCCATTCCAATCCTGTGACCCTTCCTATAGCATGAGATTGGATATCCAATTTTTCCCATTCCAATCCTGAGACCCTTCCTATACCATGAGATGTGATATCTCAATGCTTCTAAAAGCAACCCTGAGAACCATCCTATAACATAAGATGTGATTTCTAAATCCTTCCCTTTCCAAACCTGAGACCCTTCCTTTAGCATGAGATGTGATATCCAACTCCTTCCCATTCCAATCCTGAGACCCTTCCGATATCATGAGATGTGATATCTCAATGCTTCTAATACCAAACCTGGACCCTTCCTATAGCATGAGATGTGATATCAAATTTTTCCCATTCCAATCCTGCGTCCCTTCCTATAGCATGAGATTGGATATCTCAGTGCTTCTAATACCAATCCTGAGACCCTTCCGATACCATTGAGATGTGATATCTCAATGCTTCTAAAACCAACCCTGAGAACCATCCTATAACATAAGATGTGATTTCTAAATCCTTCCCTTTCCAAACCTGAGACCCTTCCTTTAGCATGAGATGTGATATCCAACTCCTTCCCATTCCAATCCTGAGACCCTTCCTATATCATGAGATGTGATATCTCAATGCTTCTAATACCAAACCTGGACCCTTCCTATAGCATGAGATGTGATATCCAATTTTTCCCATTCCAATCCTGCGTCCCTTCCTATAGCATGAGATTGGATATCTCTGTGCTTCTAATACCAAACCTGAGACCCTTCCTATAACATGAGATGTGATATCCAACTCCTTCCGATTCCAATCCTGAGACCCTTCCTATAGCAAGAGATGTGATATCCAAATCATTCCCATTCCAAACCTGAGACCCTTCCTATAGCATGAAAGGTGATATCCAACTCCTTCCCATTCCAATCCTGTGACCCTTCCTATAGCATGAGATTGGATATCCAATTTTTCCCATTCCAATCCTGAGACCCTTGCTATACCATGAGATGTGATATCTCAATGCTTCTAAAACCAACCCTGAGAACCATCCTATAACATAAGATGTGATTTCTAAATCCTTCCCTTTCCAAACCTGAGACCCTTCCTTTAGCATGAGATGTAATATCCAACTCCTTCCGATTCCAATCCTGAGACCCTTCCTCTACCATGAGATGTGATATCTCAATGCTTCTAATACCAAACCTGAGACCTGCCCTATTACTTGAGATGGATATCCAAATCCTTCCCATTCCAATCCTGAGACTCTTCCTATAGCATGAGATGTGATATCTCAATGTTTTTAATACCAAACCTGAGACCCTTCCTATAGCAAGAGATGTGATATCCAAATCCTTCCCATTCCAAACCTGAGACCCTTCCTATAGCATGAGATGTGATATCCAACTCCTTCCCATTCCAATCCTGAGACCCTTCCTATAGCAAGAGATGTGATATCCAAATCCTTCCCATTCCAAACCTGAGACCCTTCCTATAGCACGAGAGGTGATATCCAACTCCTTCCCATTCCAATCCTGTGACCCTTCCGATAGCATGAGATTGGATATCCAATTTTTCCCATTCCAATCTTGCGTCCCTTCGTATAGCATGAGATGTGATATCTCAATGTTTTTAATACCAAACCTGAGACCCTTCCTATAGCAAGAGATGTGATATCCAAATCCTTCCCATTCCAAACGTGAGACCCTTCCCATAGCATGAGATGTGATATCCAACTTCTTCCCATTCCAATCCTGAGACCCTTCCTATAGCATGAGATGTGATATCTCAATGCATCTAATACCAAACCTGGACTCTTCCTATAGCATGAAATGTGATATCCAATTCCTTCCCATTCCAAACCTGAGACCCTTCCTATAGCATGAGATGTGATATCTCAATGCTTCTACCAAACATGAGACCCTTCCTATAGCATGAGATGTGATATCCACCTCCTTCCCATTCCAATCCGGAGACCCTTCCGATAGCATGAGATGTGATATCTCAATGCTTCTAATACCAAACCTGAGACCCTCCCTATAGCATAAGATATGATATCCAAGTTCTTCCCATTCCAATCCTGAGACCTTTCCTATAACATGAGATGTGATATCCAACTCCTTCCCATTCCAACCTGAGACCCTTCCTATAGCATGAGATGGGATATCCAACTCCTTCCCAATCCAATCCTGAGACCCTTCCGATAGCATGAGATGTTATCTCTCAATGCTTCTAACAAACCTGAGACCCTTCCTATGTCATGAGATGTGATATCAAACTCCTTCCCATTCCAATCCTGAGACCCTTCCTATAGCATGAGATGTGATATCCAACTTCTTCCCTTTCCAATCCTGAGACCCTTTCTATACCATGAGATGTGATATCTCAATGCTTCTAATACCAATCCTGAGACCCGCCCTATAACATGAGATGTGATATCCAAATCCTTCCCCTTCTAAACCTGAGACCCTTCCTTTAGCATGAGATGTGATATCCAACTCCTTCCCATTCCAATCCTGAGACCCTTCCGATAGCATGAGATTTGATATCTCAGTGCTTCTAATATCAAACCTGAGACCCTCCCTATAGCATGATGTGTGATATCCAAGTCCTTCCCATTCCAATCCTGAGACCCTTCCTATAGCATGAGATGTGATATCTCAATGCTTATACCAAACCTGAGACCCTTCCTATGGCATGAGATGTGATATCCAACTCCTTCCCATTCCAAACCTGAGACCCTTCCTATAGCATGAGATGTGTTATCTCAATGCTTCTACCAAACCTGAGATCCTTCCTATAACTTGAGATGTGATATCCAACTCCTTCCCATTCCAAACCTGAGACCCTTCCTATTGCATGAGATGTGATATCCAACTCCTTCCCATTCCAATCCTGAGACCCTTCCTATACCATGAGATGTGATATCTCAATGCTTCTAAAACCAACCCGGAGAACCATCCTATAACGTGACATGTGGTTTCTAAATCCTTCCCTTTCCAAACCTGAGACCCTTCCTTTAGCATGAGATGTGATATCCAACTCCTTCCCATTCCAATCCTGAGACCCTTCCTATATCATGAGATGTGATATCTCAATGCTTCTAATACCAAACCTGGACCCTTCCTATAGCATGAGATGTGATATCCAATTTTTCCCATTCCAATCCTGCGTCCCTTCCTATAGCATGAGATTGGATATCTCAGTGCTTCTAATACCAAACCTGAGACCCTTCCTATAACATGAGATGTGATATCCAACTCCTTCCGATGCCAATCCTGACACCCTTCCTATACCATGAGATGTGATATCTCAATGCTTCGAATACCAAATCTGAGACCTGCCCTACTACTTGAGATGTGATATCCAAATCCTTCCCATTCCAATCCTGAGACTCTTCCTATAGCATGAGATGTGATATCTCAATGTTTTTAATACCTAACCTGAGACCCTTACTATAGCAAGAGATTTGATATCCAAATCCTTCCCATTCCAAACCTGAGACCCTTCCTACAGCATGAGATGTGATATCCAACTCCTTCCCATTCCAATCCTGAGACCCTTCCTATAGCAAGAGATGTGATATCCAAATCCTTCCCATTCCAAACCTGAGACCCTTCCTATAGCATGAGATGTGATAGCCAACTCCTTCCCATTCCAATCCTGCGTCCCTTCCTACAGCATGAGATGTGATATCTCAATGCTTCTAAATACCAACCCTGAGACCCTTCATATAACATGAGATGTGATATCCAACTACTTCCCATTACAAACCTGAGACCCTTCCTATAGCATGACATGTGATATCTCAATGCTTCAAATACCAACCTGAGACCCTTCCTATAACATGAGATGTTATATCCAACACCTTCCCATTGCAATCCTGAGACCCTTCCTATAGCATGAGATGTGATATCTCAATTCTTCTAATACCAAACCTGAGACCCTTCATATAACATGAGATGTGATATCCAACTACTTCTCATTACAAACCTGAGACCCTTCCTATAGCATGACATGTGATATCTCAATGCTTCTAATACCAAAACCGGGACCCTTCCTATTGCATGAGATGTTCTATCCAATTCCTTCCCATTCCAATCCTGAGACACTTCCTATAGCATGAGATGTGCCATCCAATCCCTTCCCATTCCAAACCTGAAACCCTTCCTATAGCATGAGATGTGATATCTCAATGCTTCTACCAAACCTGGGACCCTTCCGATAGCATGAGATTTGATATCCAACTCCTTCCCATTCCAATCCCCAGACCCTTCCTATAGCATGAGATGTGATATCTCGATGCTTCTACTAAACCCAAGACCCTTCCTATAGCATGAGATGTGATATTCAACTCCTTCCCATTCCAATCCTGAGACCCTTCCTATAGCATAAGATGTGATTTCTCAATGGTTCTAATACCAAATCTGAAATCCTTCCAATAACATGAGATGTGATATTCAACTCCTTCCGATTCCAATCCTGAGACCCTTCCTATACCATGAGATGTGATATCTCAATGTTTCTAATACCAAACCTGAGACCCTTCCTGTAGCAAGAGATGTGATATCCAAATCCTTCCCATTCCAAACCTGAGACCCTTCCCATAGCATGAGATATGATATCCAACTTCTTCCCATTCCAATCCTAAGACCCTTCCTATCGTAGATGTAATATCTCAATGCTTCTAATACCAAACCTGAGACCTGCCCTATTACTTGAGATGTGATATCTTAATCCTTCCCATTCAAATCTTGAGACTCTTCCTATAGCATGAGATGTGATCTCTCAATGCTTCTAACAAGCCTGAGACCCTTCCTATGTCATGAGATGTGATATCAAACTCCTTCCCATTCCAATCCTGAGACCCTTCCTATAGCATGAGATGTGATATCCAACTCCTTCCCATTCCAATCCTGAGACCCTTCCTATACCATGAGACGTGATATCTCAATGCTTCTAATACCAATCCTGAGACCCGCCCTATAACATGAGATGTGATATCCAAATCCTTCCCTCTCTAAACCTGAGACCCTTCCTTTAGCATGAGATGTGATATCCAACTCGTTCCCATTCCAACCTGAGACCCTTCCTATAGCATGAGATGAGATATCCAACTCCTTCCCAATCCAATCCTGAGACCCTTCAGATAGCATGAGATGTGATATCTCAATGCTTATACCAAACCTGCGACCCTTCCTATGGCATGAGATGGGACATCGAACTCCTTCCCATTCCAGTCCTGAGACCCTTCCTATAGCATGAGATGTGTTATCTCAATGCTTCTACCAAACCTGAGACCCTTACTATAGCATGAGATGTGATATCCAACTCCTTCCCATTCCAATCCTGAGACCCTTCCTATAGCATGAGATGTGATATCTCAATGCTTCTAATACCAAACCTGAGATCCTTCCTATAACATAAGATGTGATATCCAACTCCTTCCCATTCCAAACCTGAGACCCTTCCTATAGCATGAGATGTGATATCCAACTCCTTCCCATTCCAATCGTGAGACCCTTCCTATACCATGAGATGTGATATCTCAATGCTTCTAAAACCAACCCTGAGAACCATCCTATAACATGAGATGTGAAATCTAAATCTGTCCCTTTCCAAACCTGAGCCCCTTCCTTTAGCATGAGATGTGATATCCAACTCCTTCCCATTCCAATCCTAAAACCCTTCCTATAGCATGAGATGTGATATCTCAATGCTTCTAATACCAAACCTGGACCCTTCGTATAGCATGAGATGTGATATCCAATTTCTTCCCATTCCAATCCTACGTCCCTTCCTACAGCATGAGATTTGATATCTCAGTGCTTCTAATACCAAACCTGAGACCCTTCCTATAACATGAGATGTGATATCCAACTCCTTCCGATTCCAATCCTGAGACCCTTCCTATACCATGAGATGTGATATCTCAATGTTTCTAATACCAAACCTGAGACCCTTCCTGTAGCAAGAGATGTGATATCCAAATCCTTCCCATTCCAAACCTGAGACCCTTCCCATAGCATGAGATATGATATCCAACTTCTTCCCATTCCAATCCTGAGACCCTTCCTATAGCATGAGATGTGATATCTCAATGCATCTAATACCAAACCTGGACTCTTCCTATAGCATGAAATGTGATATCCAATTCCTTCCCATTCTAAACCTGAGACCCTTCCTATAGCGTGAGATGTGATATCTCAATGCTTCTACCAAACATGAGAACCTTCCTATAGCATGAGATGTGATATCCAACTCCTTCCCATTCCAATCCGGAGACCCTTCCGATAGCATGAGATGTGATATCTCAATGCTTCTAATACCAAACCTGAGACCCTCCCTAATGCATAAGATATGATATCCAAGTCCTTCCCATTCCAATCCTGAGACCTTTCCTATAACATGAGATGTGTTATCCAACTCCTTCCCATTCCAACCTGAGACCCTTCCTATAGCATGAGATGGGATATCCAACTCCTTCCCAATCCAATCCTGAGACCCTTCCGATAGCATGAGATGTTATCTCTCAATGCTTCTAACGACCCTGAGACCCTTCCTATGTCATGAGATGTGATATCAAACTCTTTCCCATTCCAATCCTGAGACCCTTCCTATAGCATGAGATGTGATATCCAACTTCTTGCCTTTCCAATCCTGAGACCCTTCCTATACCATGAGATGTGATATCCCAATGCTTCTAATACCAATCCTGAGACCGCCTTATAACATGAGATGTGATATCCAAATCCTTCCCCTTCTAAACCTGAGACCCTTCCTTTAGCATGAGATGTGATATCCAACTCCTTCCCATTCCAATCCTGAGACCCTTCCGATAGCATGAGATGTGATATCTCGGTGCTTCTAATATCAAACCTGAGACCCTCCCTATAGCATGAGATGTGATATCAAAGTCCTTCCCATTCCAATCCTGAGACCCTTCCTATAGCATGAGATGTGATATCTCAATGCTTCTAATACCAAACCTGAGACCCTTCCTATAACATGAGATGGTATATCCAACTCCTTCCCATTCCAATCCTGAGACCCTTCCGATAGCAGAGGTGTGATATCTCAATGCTTATACCAAACCTGAGACCCTTCCTATGGCATGAGATGTGATATCCAACTCCTTCCCATTCCAATCCTGAGACGCTTCCAATAGCATGAGATGTGTTATCTCAATGCTTCTACCAAACCTGAGACCCTTACTATTGCATGAGATGTGATATCCAACTCCTTCCCATTCCAATCCTGAGACCCTTCCTATAGCATGAGATGTGATATCTCAATGCTTCTAATACCAAACCTGAGATCCTTCCTATAACATGAGATGTGATATCCAACTCCTTCCCATTCCAAACCTGAGACCCTTCCTATAGCAAGAGATGTGATATCCAACTCCTTCCCATTCCAATCCTGAGACCCTTCCTATACCATGAGATGTGATATCTCAATGCTTCTAAAACCAACCCTGAGAACCATCCAATAACATAAGATGTGATTTCTAAATCCTTCCCTTTCCAAACCTGAGACCCTTCCTTTAGCATGAGATGTGATATCCAACTCCTTCCCATTCCAATCCTGAGACCCTTCCTATATCATGAGATGTGATATCTCAATGCTTCTAATACAAAACCTGGACCCTTCCTATAGCATGAGATGTGATATCCAATATTTCCCATTCCAATCCTGCGTCCCTTCCTATAGCATGAGATTGGATATCTCAGTGCTTCGAATACCAAACTTGAGACCCTTCCTATAACATGAGATGTGATATCCAACTCCTTCCGATTCCAATCCTGAGACCCTTCCTATACCATGAGATGTGATATCTCAATGCTTCTAATACCAAACCTGAGACCTGCCCTATTACTTGAGATGTGATATCCAAATCCTTCCCATTCCAATCCTGAGACTCTTCGTATAGCATGAGATGTGATATCTCAATGTTTTTAATACCAAACCTGAGACCCTTCCTATAGCAAGAGATGTGATATCCAAATCCTTCCCATTCCAAACCTGAGACCCTTCCTATAGCATGAGATGTGATATCCAACTCCTTCCCATTCCAATCCTGAGACCCTTCCTATAGCAAGAGATGTGATATCCAAATCCTTCCCATTCCAAACCTGAGACCCTTCCTATAGCATGAGAGGTGATATCCAACTCCTTCCCATTCCAATCCTGTGACCCTTCCTATAGCATGAGATTGGATATCCAATTTTTCCCATTCCAATCCTGAGACCCTTCCTATACCATGAGATGTGATATCTCAATGCTTCTAAAAGCAACCCTGAGAACCATCCTATAACATAAGATGTGATTTCTAAATCCTTCCCTTTCCAAACCTGAGACCCTTCCTTTAGCATGAGATGTGATATCCAACTCCTTCCCATTCCAATCCTGAGACCCTTCCGATATCATGAGATGTGATATCTCAATGCTTCTAATACCAAACCTGGACCCTTCCTATAGCATGAGATGTGATATCAAATTTTTCCCATTCCAATCCTGCGTCCCTTCCTATAGCATGAGATTGGATATCTCAGTGCTTCTAATACCAATCCTGAGACCCTTCCGATACCATTGAGATGTGATATCTCAATGCTTCTAAAACCAACCCTGAGAACCATCCTATAACATAAGATGTGATTTCTAAATCCTTCCCTTTCCAAACCTGAGACCCTTCCTTTAGCATGAGATGTGATATCCAACTCCTTCCCATTCCAATCCTGAGACCCTTCCTATATCATGAGATGTGATATCTCAATGCTTCTAATACCAAACCTGGACCCTTCCTATAGCATGAGATGTGATATCCAATTTTTCCCATTCCAATCCTGCGTCCCTTCCTATAGCATGAGATTGGATATCTCTGTGCTTCTAATACCAAACCTGAGACCCTTCCTATAACATGAGATGTGATATCCAACTCCTTCCGATTCCAATCCTGAGACCCTTCCTATACCATGAGATGTGATATCTCAATGCTTCTAATACCAAACCTGAGACCTGCCCTATTACTTGAGATGTGATATCCAAATCCTTCCCATTCCAATCCTGAGACTCTTCGTATAGCATGAGATGTGATATCTCAATGTTTTTAATACCAAACCTGAGACCCTTCCTATAGCAAGAGATGTGATATCCAAATCCTTCCCATTCCAAACCTGAGACCCTTCCTATAGCATGAGATGTGATATCCAACTCCTTCCCATTCCAATCCTGAGACCCTTCCTATAGCAAGAGATGTGATATCCAAATCATTCCCATTCCAAACCTGAGACCCTTCCTATAGCATGAAAGGTGATATCCAACTCCTTCCCATTCCAATCCTGTGACCCTTCCTATAGCATGAGATTGGATATCCAATTTTTCCCATTCCAATCCTGAGACCCTTGCTATACCATGAGATGTGATATCTCAATGCTTCTAAAACCAACCCTGAGAACCATCCTATAACATAAGATGTGATTTCTAAATCCTTCCCTTTCCAAACCTGAGACCCTTCCTTTAGCATGAGATGTAATATCCAACTCCTTCCGATTCCAATCCTGAGACCCTTCCTCTACCATGAGATGTGATATCTCAATGCTTCTAATACCAAACCTGAGACCTGCCCTATTACTTGAGATGGATATCCAAATCCTTCCCATTCCAATCCTGAGACTCTTCCTATAGCATGAGATGTGATATCTCAATGTTTTTAATACCAAACCTGAGACCCTTCCTATAGCAAGAGATGTGATATCCAAATCCTTCCCATTCCAAACCTGAGACCCTTCCTATAGCATGAGATGTGATATCCAACTCCTTCCCATTCCAATCCTGAGACCCTTCCTATAGCAAGAGATGTGATATCCAAATCCTTCCCATTCCAAACCTGAGACCCTTCCTATAGCACGAGAGGTGATATCCAACTCCTTCCCATTCCAATCCTGTGACCCTTCCGATAGCATGAGATTGGATATCCAATTTTTCCCATTCCAATCTTGCGTCCCTTCGTATAGCATGAGATGTGATATCTCAATGTTTTTAATACCAAACCTGAGACCCTTCCTATAGCAAGAGATGTGATATCCAAATCCTTCCCATTCCAAACGTGAGACCCTTCCCATAGCATGAGATGTGATATCCAACTTCTTCCCATTCCAATCCTGAGACCCTTCCTATAGCATGAGATGTGATATCTCAATGCATCTAATACCAAACCTGGACTCTTCCTATAGCATGAAATGTGATATCCAATTCCTTCCCATTCCAAACCTGAGACCCTTCCTATAGCATGAGATGTGATATCTCAATGCTTCTACCAAACATGAGACCCTTCCTATAGCATGAGATGTGATATCCAACTCCTTCCCATTCCAATCCGGAGACCCTTCCGATAGCATGAGATGTGATATCTCAATGCTTCTAATACCAAACCTGAGACCCTCCCTATAGCATAAGATATGATATCCAAGTTCTTCCCATTCCAATCCTGAGACCTTTCCTATAACATGAGATGTGATATCCAACTCCTTCCCATTCCAACCTGAGACCCTTCCTATAGCATGAGATGGGATATCCAACTCCTTCCCAATCCAATCCTGAGACCCTTCCGATAGCATGAGATGTTATCTCTCAATGCTTCTAACAAACCTGAGACCCTTCCTATGTCATGAGATGTGATATCAAACTCCTTCCCATTCCAATCCTGAGACCCTTCCTATAGCATGAGATGTGATATCCAACTTCTTCCCTTTCCAATCCTGAGACCCTTTCTATACCATGAGATGTGATATCTCAATGCTTCTAATACCAATCCTGAGACCCGCCCTATAACATGAGATGTGATATCCAAATCCTTCCCCTTCTAAACCTGAGACCCTTCCTTTAGCATGAGATGTGATATCCAACTCCTTCCCATTCCAATCCTGAGACCCTTCCGATAGCATGAGATTTGATATCTCAGTGCTTCTAATATCAAACCTGAGACCCTCCCTATAGCATGATGTGTGATATCCAAGTCCTTCCCATTCCAAACCTGAGACCCTTCCTATAGCATGAGATGTGTTATCTCAATGCTTCTACCAAACCTGAGATCCTTCCTATAACTTGAGATGTGATATCCAACTCCTTCCCATTCCAAACCTGAGACCCTTCCTATTGCATGAGATGTGATATCCAACTCCTTCCCATTCCAATCCTGAGACCCTTCCTATACCATGAGATGTGATATCTCAATGCTTCTAAAACCAACCCGGAGAACCATCCTATAACGTGACATGTGGTTTCTAAATCCTTCCCTTTCCAAACCTGAGACCCTTCCTTTAGCATGAGATGTGATATCCAACTCCTTCCCATTCCAATCCTGAGACCCTTCCTATATCATGAGATGTGATATCTCAATGCTTCTAATACCAAACCTGGACCCTTCCTATAGCATGAGATGTGATATCCAATTTTTCCCATTCCAATCCTGCGTCCCTTCCTATAGCATGAGATTGGATATCTCAGTGCTTCTAATACCAAACCTGAGACCCTTCCTATAACATGAGATGTGATATCCAACTCCTTCCGATGCCAATCCTGACACCCTTCCTATACCATGAGATGTGATATCTCAATGCTTCGAATACCAAATCTGAGACCTGCCCTACTACTTGAGATGTGATATCCAAATCCTTCCCATTCCAATCCTGAGACTCTTCCTATAGCATGAGATGTGATATCTCAATGTTTTTAATACCTAACCTGAGACCCTTACTATAGCAAGAGATTTGATATCCAAATCCTTCCCATTCCAAACCTGAGACCCTTCCTACAGCATGAGATGTGATATCCAACTCCTTCCCATTCCAATCCTGAGACCCTTCCTATAGCAAGAGATGTGATATCCAAATCCTTCCCATTCCAAACCTGAGACCCTTCCTATAGCATGAGATGTGATAGCCAACTCCTTCCCATTCCAATCCTGCGTCCCTTCCTACAGCATGAGATGTGATATCTCAATGCTTCTAAATACCAACCCTGAGACCCTTCATATAACATGAGATGTGATATCCAACTACTTCCCATTACAAACCTGAGACCCTTCCTATAGCATGACATGTGATATCTCAATGCTTCAAATACCAACCTGAGACCCTTCCTATAACATGAGATGTTATATCCAACACCTTCCCATTGCAATCCTGAGACCCTTCCTATAGCATGAGATGTGATATCTCAATTCTTCTAATACCAAACCTGAGACCCTTCATATAACATGAGATGTGATATCCAACTACTTCTCATTACAAACCTGAGACCCTTCCTATAGCATGACATGTGATATCTCAATGCTTCTAATACCAAAACCGGGACCCTTCCTATTGCATGAGATGTTCTATCCAATTCCTTCCCATTCCAATCCTGAGACACTTCCTATAGCATGAGATGTGCCATCCAATCCCTTCCCATTCCAAACCTGAAACCCTTCCTATAGCATGAGATGTGATATCTCAATGCTTCTACCAAACCTGGGACCCTTCCGATAGCATGAGATTTGATATCCAACTCCTTCCCATTCCAATCCCCAGACCCTTCCTATAGCATGAGATGTGATATCTCGATGCTTCTACTAAACCCAAGACCCTTCCTATAGCATGAGATGTGATATTCAACTCCTTCCCATTCCAATCCTGAGACCCTTCCTATAGCATAAGATGTGATTTCTCAATGGTTCTAATACCAAATCTGAAATCCTTCCAATAACATGAGATGTGATATTCAACTCCTTCCGATTCCAATCCTGAGACCCTTCCTATACCATGAGATGTGATATCTCAATGTTTCTAATACCAAACCTGAGACCCTTCCTGTAGCAAGAGATGTGATATCCAAATCCTTCCCATTCCAAACCTGAGACCCTTCCCATAGCATGAGATATGATATCCAACTTCTTCCCATTCCAATCCTGAGACCCTTCCTATAGCATGATATGTGATATCTCAATGCATCTAATACCAAACCTGAGACCCTTCCTATAGCAAGAGATGTGATATCCAAATCCTTCCCATTCCAAACGTGAGACCCTTCCCATAGCATGAGATGTGATATCCAACTTCTTCCCATTCCAATCCTGAGACCCTTCCTATAGCATGAGATGTGATATCTCAATGCATCTAATACCAAACCTGGAATCTTCCTATAGCATGAAATGTGATGTCCAATTCCTTCCCATTCCAAACCTGAGACCCTTCCTATAGCATGAGATGTGATATCTCAATGCTTCTACCAAACATGAGACCCTTCCTATAGCATGAGATGTGATATCCAACTCCTTCCCATTCCAATCCGGAGACCCTTCCAATAGCATGAGATGTGATATCTCAATGCTTCTAATACCAAACCTGAGACCCTCCCTATAGCATAAGATATGATATCCAAGTTCTTCCCATTCCAATCCTGAGACCTTTCCTATAACATGAGATGTGATATCCAACTCCTTCCCATTCCAACCTGAGACCCTTCCTATAGCATGAGATGGGATATCCAACTCCTTCCCAATCCAATCCTGAGACCCTTCCGATAGCATGAGATGTTATCTCTCAATGCTTCTAACAAACCTGAGACCCTTCCTATGTCATGAGATGTGATATCAAACTCCTTCCCATTCCAATCCTGAGACCCTTCCTATAGCATGAGATGTGATATCCAACTTCTTCCCTTTCCAATCCTGAGACCCTTTCTATACCATGAGATGTGATATCTCAATGCTTCTAATACCAATCCTGAGACCCGCCCTATAACATGAGATGTGATATCCAAATCCTTCCCCTTCTAAACCTGAGACCCTTCCTTTAGCATGAGATGTGATATCCAACTCCTTCCCATTCCAATCCTGAGACCCTTCCGATAGCATGAGATTTGATATCTCAGTGCTTCTAATATCAAACCTGAGACCCTCCCTATAGCATGATATGTGATATCCAAGTCCTTCCCATTCCAATCCTGAGACCCTTCCTATAGCATGAGATGTGATATCTCAATGCTTATACCAAACCTGAGACCCTTCCTATGGCATGAGATGTGATATCCAACTCCTTCCCATTCCTATCCTGAGACCCTTCCTATAGCATGAGATGTGTTATCTCAATGCTTCTACCAAACCTGAGATCCTTCCTATAACTTGAGATGTGATATCCAACTCCTTCCCATTCCAAACCTGAGACCCTTCCTATTGCATGAGATGTGATATCCAACTCCTTCCCATTCCAATCCTGAGACCCTTCCTATACCATGAGATGTGATATCTTAATGCTTCTAAAACCAACCCGGAGAACCATCCTATAACGTGACATGTGGTTTCTAAATCCTTCCCTTTCCAAACCTGAGACCCTTCCTTTAGCATGAGATGTGATATCCAACTCCTTCCCATTCCAATCCTGAGACCCTTCCTATATCATGAGATTGGATATCTCAGTGCTTCTAATACCAAACCTGAGACCCTTCCTATAACATGAGATGTGATATCCAACTCCTTCCGATGCCAATCCTGACACCTTTCCTCTACCATGAGTTGTGATATCTCAATGCTTCTAATACCAAATCTGAGACCTGCCCTACTACTTGAGATGTGATATCCAAATCCTTCCCATTCCAATCCTGAGACTCTTCCTATAGCATGAGATGTGATATCTCAATGTTTTTAATACCTAACCTGAGACCCTTACTATAGCAAGAGATTTGATATCCAAATCCTTCCCATTCCAAACCTGAGACCCTTCCTACAGCATGAGATGTGATATTCAACTCCTTCCCATTCCAATCCTGAGACCCTTCCTATAGCAAGAGATGTGATATCCAAATCCTTCCCATTCCAAACCTGAGACCCTTCCTATAGCATGAGATGTGATAGCCAACTCCTTCCCATTCCAATCCTGCGTCCCTTCCTACAGCATGAGATGTGATATCTCAATGCTTCTAATACCAAACCTGAGACCCTTCATATAACATGAGATGTGATATCCAACTACTTCCCATTACAAACCTGAGACCCTTCCTATAGCATGACATGTGATATCTCAATGCTTCTAATACCAACCTGAGACCCTTCCTATAACATGAGATGTTATATCCAACACCTTCCCATTGCAATCCTGAGACCCTTCCTATAGCATGAGATGTGATATCTCAATTCTTCTAATACCAAACCTGAGACCCTTCATATAACATGAGATGTGATATCCAACTACTTCTCATTACAAACCTGAGACCCTTCCTATAGCATGACATGTGATATCTCAATGCTTCTAATACCAAAACCGGGACCCTTCCTATTGCATGAGATGTTCTATCCAATTCCTTCCCATTCCAATCCTGAGACACTTCCTATAGCATGAGATGTGCCATCCAATCCCTTCCCATTCCAAACCTGAAACCCTTCCTATAGCATGAGATGTGATATCTCAATGCTTCTACCAAACCTGGGACCCTTCCGATAGCATGAGATTTGATATCCAACTCCTTCCCATTCCAATCCCCAGACCCTTCCTATAGCATGAGATGTGATATCTCGATGCTTCTACTAAACCCAAGACCCTTCCTATAGCATGAGATGTGATATTCAACTCCTTCCCATTCCAATCCTGAGACCCTTCCTATAGCATAAGATGTGATTTCTCAATGGTTCTAATACCAAATCTGAAATCCTTCCAATAACATGAGATGTGATATTCAACTCCTTCCCATTCCAAACCTGAGACCCTTCCAATAGCATGAGATGTGATTTCTCAATGCTTCTACCAAACTGGGGACCCTTCCTATAGCATGAGATGTGATATCCATCTCCTTCCCATTCCAATCCCGAGACCCTTCCTATAGTATGAGATGTGATATCTATCTCCTTCCCATTCTAATCCTGAGGCCCTTCCTATAGCATGAGATGTGATAGCTCAATGCTTCTACCAAACCTGAGACCCTTCCTATAGCATGAGATGTGATATCCAACTCCTTCCCATTCCAAACCTGATACCCTTCCTATAGCATGAGATGTGATATCTCAATGCTTCTACCAACAATGAGACCCTTCCTATAGCATGAGATGTGATATCCAACTCCTTCCCATTCCAATCCTGAGACCCTTCCTATCGTAGATGTAATATCTCAATGCTTCTAATACCAAACCTGAGACCTGCCCTATTACTTGAGATGTGATATCCAAATCCTTCCCATTAAAATCTTGAGACTCTTCCTATAGCATGAGATGTGATATCTCAATTTTTTTAATACCAAACCTGAGACCCTTCCTATAGCAAGAGATGTGATATCCAAATCCTTCCCATTCCAAACCTGAGACCCTTCCTATAGCATGAGATGTGATATCCAAATCTTTCCCATTCCAATCCTGAGACCCTTCCTATAGCATGAGATGTGATATCCAACTTCTTCCCTTTCCAATCCTGAGACCCTTTCTATACCATGAGATGTGATATCTCAATGCTTCTAATACCAATCCTGAGACCCGCCCTATAACATGAGATGTGATATCCAAATCCTTCCCCTTCTAAACCTGAGACCCTTCCTTTAGCATGAGATGTGATATCCAACTCCTTCCCATTCCAATCCTGAGACCCTTCCGATAGCATGAGATTTGATATCTCAGTGCTTCTAATATCAAACCTGAGACCCTCCCTATAGCATGATATGTGATATCCAAGTCCTTCCCATTCCAATCCTGAGACCCTTCCTATAGCATGAGATGTGATATCTCAATGCTTATACCAAACCTGAGACCCTTCCTATGGCATGAGATGTGATATCCAACTCCTTCCCATTCCTATCCTGAGACCCTTCCTATAGCATGAGATGTGTTATCTCAATGCTTCTACCAAACCTGAGATCCTTCCTATAACTTGAGATGTGATATCCAACTCCTTCCCATTCCAAACCTGAGACCCTTCCTATTGCATGAGATGTGATATCCAACTCCTTCCCATTCCAATCCTGAGACCCTTCCTATACCATGAGATGTGATATCTTAATGCTTCTAAAACCAACCCGGAGAACCATCCTATAACGTGACATGTGGTTTCTAAATCCTTCCCTTTCCAAACCTGAGACCCTTCCTTTAGCATGAGATGTGATATCCAACTCCTTCCCATTCCAATCCTGAGACCCTTCCTATATCATGAGATGTGATATCTCAATGCTTCTAATACCAAACCTGGACCCTTCCTATAGCATGAGATGTGATATCCAATTTTTCCCATTCCAATCCTGCGTCCCTTCCTATAGCATGAGATTGGATATCTCAGTGCTTCTAATACCAAACCTGAGACCCTTCCTATAACATGAGATGTGATATCCAACTCCTTCCGATGCCAATCCTTACACCTTTCCTCTACCATGAGTTGTGATATCTCAATGCTTCTAATACCAAATCTGAGACCTGCCCTACTACTTGAGATGTGATATCCAAATCCTTCCCATTCCAATCCTGAGACTCTTCCTATAGCATGAGATGTGATATCTCAATGTTTTTAATACCTAACCTGAGACCCTTACTATAGCAAGAGATTTGATATCCAAATCCTTCCCATTCCAAACCTGAGACCCTTCCTACAGCATGAGATGTGATATTCAAGTCCTTCCCATTCCAATCCTGAGACCCTTCCTATAGCAAGAGATGTGATATCCAAATCCTTCCCATTCCAAACCTGAGACCCTTCCTATAGCATGAGATGTGATAGCCAACTCCTTCCCATTCCAATCCTGCGTCCCTTCCTACAGCATGAGATGTGATATCTCAATGCTTCTAATACCAAACCTGAGACCCTTCATATAACATGAGATGTGATATCCAACTACTTCCCATTACAAACCTGAGACCCTTCCTATAGCATGACATGTGATATCTCAATGCTTCTAATACCAACCTGAGACCCTTCCTATAACATGAGATGTTATATCCAACACCTTCCCATTGCAATCCTGAGACCCTTCCTATAGCATGAGATGTGATATCTCAATTCTTCTAATACCAAACCTGAGACCCTTCATATAACATGAGATGTGATATCCAACTACTTCTCATTACAAACCTGAGACCCTTCCTATAGCATGACATGTGATATCTCAATGCTTCTAATACCAAAACCGGGACCCTTCCTATTGCATGAGATGTTCTATCCAATTCCTTCCCATTCCAATCCTGAGACACTTCCTATAGCATGAGATGTGCCATCCAATCCCTTCCCATTCCAAACCTGAAACCCTTCCTATAGCATGAGATGTGATATCTCAATGCTTCTACCAAACCTGGGACCCTTCCGATAGCATGAGATTTGATATCCAACTCCTTCCCATTCCAATCCCCAGACCCTTCCTATAGCATGAGATGTGATATCTCGATGCTTCTACTAAACCCAAGACCCTTCCTATAGCATGAGATGTGATATTCAACTCCTTCCCATTCCAATCCTGAGACCCTTCCTATAGCATAAGATGTGATTTCTCAATGGTTCTAATACCAAATCTGAAATCCTTCCAATAACATGAGATGTGATATTCAACTCCTTCCCATTCCAAACCTGAGACCCTTCCAATAGCATGAGATGTGATTTCTCAATGCTTCTACCAAACTGGGGACCCTTCCTATAGCATGAGATGTGATATCCATCTCCTTCCCATTCCAATCCCGAGACCCTTCCTATAGTATGAGATGTGATATCCATCTCCTTCCCATTCTAATCCTGAGGCCCTTCCTATAGCATGAGATGTGATAGCTCAATGCTTCTACCAAACCTGAGACCCTTCCTATAGCATGAGATGTGATATCCAACTCCTTCCCATTCCAAACCTGATACCCTTCCTATAGCATGAGATGTGATATCTCAATGCTTCTACCAACAATGAGACCCTTCCTATAGCATGAGATGTGATATCCAACTCCTTCCCATTCCAATCCTGAGACCCTTCCTATCGTAGATGTAATATCTCAATGCTTCTAATACCAAACCTGAGACCTGCCCTATTACTTGAGATGTGATATCCAAATCCTTCCCATTAAAATCTTGAGACTCTTCCTATAGCATGAGATGTGATATCTCAATTTTTTTAATACCAAACCTGAGACCCTTCCTATAGCAAGAGATGTGATATCCAAATCCTTCCCATTCCAAACCTGAGACCCTTCCTATAGCATGAGATGTGATATCCAAATCTTTCCCATTCCAAACCTGAGACCCTTCCTATAGCATGAGAGGTGATATTCAACTCCTTCCCATTCCAATCCTGTGACCCTTCCTATAGCATGAGATGTGATATCTCAATGCATCTAATACCAAACCTGGACTCTTCCTATAGCATGAGATGTGATAGCCAACTCCTTCCCATTCCAATCCTGCGTCCCTTCCTACAGCATGAGATGTGTTATCTCAATGCTTCTAATACCAAACCTGACCCCCCTCCATATAACATGAGATGTGATATCCAACTACTTCCCATTATAAACCTGAGACCCTTCCTATAGCATGACATGTGATATCTCAATGCTTCTAATACCAACCTCAGACCCTTCCTATAACATGAGATGTTATATCCAACACCTTCCCATTCCAATCCTGAGACCCTTCCTATAGCATGAGATGTGATATCTGAATGCTTCTAATACCAGACCTGGGACCCTTCATATAACATGAGATGTGATATCCAACTACTTCCCATTACAAACCTGAGACCCTTCCTATAGCAGGACATGTGATATCTCAATGCTTTTAATACCAAAACTGGGACCCTTCCTATTGCATGAGATGTTCTATCCAATTCCTTCCCATTCCAATCCTGAGACACTTGATATAGCAGAAGATGTGCTATCCAATTCCTTCCCATTCAAATCCTGAGACACTTCCTATAGCATGAGATGTGCCATCCAATTCCTTCCCTTTCCAAACCTGAGACCCTTCCTATAGCATGAGATGTGATATCTCAATGCTTCTACCAAACCTGGGACCCTTCCGATAGCATGAGATGTGATATCCAACTCCTTCCCATTCCCATCCCCAGACCCTTCCTATAGCATGAGATGTGATATCTCAATGCTTCTACTAAACCCAAGACCCTTCCTATAGCATGAGATGTGATATTCAACTCCTTCCCATTCAAATCCTGAGACCCCTCCTATAGCATAAAATGTGATTTCCCAATGGTTCTAATACCAAATCTGAGATCCTTCCTGTTAGGAAAGATTTCGTAATTGTAGGTAATTTTCCTTCCATGTGGCAACCCCTAAACTTTTTGCTGTTGTTTTTCACTGCCGCACTTCTCTGGGCTTTCGCTCCTTTCTTACGGGGAAACTGACATGCCCTTAAGACAGTCAGTACCGGGGAACGCTGTTTCCCGTAGTTTCTTTTATCATGTTGCGGCTTTAGTGCAACATGACACAAGAGGGCACTGTAAGCAAGTTACAGCTCTCTTGGGTCTCTAGCTTTCTACAGGCCCTAGATACTCGTTTAGGATTGTATTTGATTGGTGCAAGTCATTCAGGGACTGGAATGGTGGCAGCGATCGTTTTGTGTATTTTGAGCTCCTTTTGGCGTTCTAAGCGCGTTTTTCACGCTGAACCCAAAATGGTGGCCTGGCTCCCAAAATGGCCAGACCACGAGGCTCCTTTGTCCTGTCCACTGACCGTCTTGCTCCCTTCACCTTCCCCAGGTCGAGCCGACCCGGGGCCTTCCTTATTTGGGCATGTGCTTTCCCGCGAAATACAGATGCGTTCGCGGGCTTCTACATGTCTTTTGTGTGCCTCTAGGGTGTGGGCTGGGATGTCTGGTCCCAATACACATCCTGGGTGCCAGAGAGTCTAGGGTGGTGTGAATGCCTGGGACCACCGTGGTCCGTGATTGGTCCACGAATGGTGTGTGTGTTGATGAGCGGATCTCCCATTGGCTCCCCCCCGTTTTGGCGCGAAGGGAACCGTGGATAAGAGGGGGCTGGAAACACCACTACCATGTCGATCTCCTGAGTTCTCACGAACGAAGGAATACAGGAGCCAAGTATCCTGCAACCAAGAGGCTGGACCGAGGAATCGCTGGTGACCCGCTGAAGGACTCCTCCTTTGCACTGCTGTCGTCCTGTGAAACCCTTTCCTCCTTTGATCGAACCAGAAGGCCTGTACTGGTGCTGCGACCTTTGGAATAGCAGGAACAGCTATTCTCGGCGACTTCATCATCTCCTGCCAGTAAGCCTTCGGAAGCGTCTCTGGGCCATCCAGTTGACTGACCAGCTTACACGGGAGTCCTGCTCTGTAACCGCCGCCAGGTTGTGTAGTATTTGGAGTCCTTGTCACTCTCACACGCTTCGTACACTTGGCGTTCCCAAGTCTGAAGTGATTAGTGTACATTTGGCTCAGATACACACGGCCGCTCCGTTGCCCTGCTGTGGTGACAAAACTGTGCAGGTTTCTTCGATTGGGACGTCTTTTTTTCTCTACACGACTACAAGGCATTCCTGGCTCTTCTGAACCTGCCAGCTGCTGAAACTTATGTGGAGAAGCCTGGGTCTGCTTGCATCGGGGACCGGTGAGTAGTATAGCTAGGATCTGGTCGCCCTCATGCAGTAGCCCATTGCTTTTCCCCGCTGTGTAAAAACAGCACCCTTTTGTCCGTACTCGCGCTCTGCTTCTGCTCACTGTGGAGGCTGCGCTTGAGTCGCGGAACCTGTTTTTCTTCTGTTGTGCACTAACCCGAACTGCCTGACTTCCTCCGAAGAGCTTCTCCTTTTGCCCGTTGGCACCAGCGTGTGCAGGTACTTTGAGCACAAGGCTCCACTCTTCGCAGGGCTCGGACTTCCATCTAGTTAGGTGCCTCTGAAGGCGAACTGAGTCTAAAGCATTATCGCACTGCCTGTTTTCTTTCCCTTTCAGGTGGACTACACATTTCGTGCATATAACGCTTGCGACTGTCGTATTTGTATATATATTGTGTTGATATGGTATGTGTTGGTTTAATATTGTGATATTGTGATTTTCTCGCTACGGTCGTTGTTTTAAAGGCCTTAAAATAAATGTGTATATATTTTTGATATAACAACTGTTTGGAGTAGTTTGTAAGCGCTCTTGCTTTGTGTGCTCATTGCGGGCTTTCAGTCACCCTCACCCCTCTTGAGACCTAGTCTTGACCGCCGCGATCGCTACCTTGATTGGTCTGGCTCGTCCAGAGGTAACCCTGTTCCAAGTAATTAGGTTGGCCTTCTGAACTTCTGCGCCACCAGGACAGAGTTCAGAAATCCGTCTTAACAAATTGGTGTACAGCGGTGGGATACGACTGAAGGTATCCAGTGTTGCGCTCGAACTAAGGCATTTCAGGTTATTCCAAACAGGACACGTAGTGAATTGTTGTAGTATAACTTTAAAAAGGCCATAGTCCTATCAAACAGTATGGAAACAAGTACCTTGTTAACTTTAAATGCTTCTAAATCAGAAACACTAAAAAAGATGTGTGCGGAGAGAGGTGTTTCCTCTCAAGGCACGAAATTCGAAATGATCCAAAGAATCGTGGCGTGGCAAGAAGCCCAGCTTGACGCTATAACTTCTGAGGACAGTGCGGAAGGTGGTGGGGCTGCTCTCACTGGTAGAACCGACGGTTCTGCCGCTGCACTGATCCATCGCGACCACGAGGACAGGGAGGACGAGATGTCTAATGTTTCCTCTGCCAGTGCTGATGGGGAGGCTATGCTTGAATTCAAGAAGCAAGAGCTGCGGTTTAGGCAGCAGGAGCTTGAATTCAGCATAGCCAAACTAAAAATCGAACAGGCAGAAAAACAAAAAGACAGGGATCACCAGTTGGAACTGGCCAAGCTTCAGGTTGCAAATGGGTCCAAGGGTCCTGGACATGGGTCTGGGGCCTCCTCTCATCCACGGTTTCCGAAAGATCTGCTCAGTGTGTATGAAGAAAGGAATGACATTATGGACTGGCTGAATGCGTTTGAGTATGCATGCGAAGTTCAACAAGTTGACAATGCTGATAAGATTGCATGGTTACTCAGCAGACTGCCCCATTCTGGCTGTAGTGCCATCATGGAAATGTCGAAGGCTGAGCGAGCTGATTTCGCAATGTTAAAGCAAACTCTCCTTTTAAAGTTTGGGAAGACTCTGGCCCAATATTTGAAACGTTTCAGAGAGTATAAGAAAAAGGAAGGTGGTACTTGGGTATCTTATGTCGCTGAATCCTTGAAAAACTTAACTGGCTGGGTCGAAGGTTATAAGGTTTCTACCTTCGAAGGCATGATAAATCTTGTCATGCTGGAACACATTTTTGCTTCTTCTTCCCCGGAGCTTAAGCAGCATTTGGCCGATTCGAAGGAGATAGATCCTAAGAAGCTGGCCATTGCAGCAGACTTATGGGTGTCACATCGAGTGTCCCATAAGGACAAAACTCATCCTGGTAAGCAGGAGGAAGGGAAAAAGTCCAAAGATATGGAGGGTGGGGATTCTGCTAAATCTTCTTCCCATAAGGGCCACAAAAAGAAAAACAAGGGTAAGACACAAGAGAACTCACAGGGTAGTGGAGGTCAGCCTCCGAAACAGAACTCTGGTTACAATAAGCCTCCCTATGTAAACAGACCCAATGGATCTTGTTTTGCTTGTGGAGCAACTGACCACGTGAAGGGGGATCCCCGTTGTAAGGTTAGACCTTTGGGGGTCCACTCCGCTAATCTGGCCTTCTCCTCCTACGAGGAAGAAGAGATTACAGGAGCATCCTTCTCCTCAGACTCATTTCCCAGCGGAATAGAGGCTGAGGTAGTTTTAGTGTCCCTGGGTTCCTGGGAGCCTAAAGTCGCAGAGGCTTATGCTAGGATTCCGGATAATACCAAGCACTACTTTAAAGACAGTGTGCTGATCAATGGAGTAGATACTCCAGCTCTTAGGGATAGTGGGTGCAGTCGCACTGTAGTGGATTCTACCTTGGTAGACTCAGAGGAAGTTGCCAGAGCTACTCTGATGCCCACTAAGTTGGCTGACGGCCCCCTCCGTATGTTTCCAGTAATACCTGTAAATCTTACTTTAAATGGTACAGCAGTCAGGATTCCAGTGAGCATTCAGAGAAACGTCCCGGGAAAGGTCTTGTTAGGTAATGATCTCAGAGCTTTAGGGCTCGTAGGAGATACTGCCGAAAGACCCTACACACGGTCTCAAGCACGGGCAGCATTGGCCAAGTCCAATATGCCGCCCCAGCCGAAGGGGAAACCCAAGGCGAAAGGAGTCGACAAGTCACGACGAGGGAAAGAGAATATTCCCCCGAGCTCGCCTACCACTGCGGTGGAGGAAGTTGGTCAATCGCCCGGGCCTGACGAGGAGGTGGCGATGCCTGAAGTATTCGACCCTAATGATCATCCTGAACTAAAAGACTTGTTAGTTGAAGGAGGTCCTGATAGGGACGAATTCAGTAAAGGCCAACGTGAGTGCCCATCTATGGAAGGCCTAAGGAGACAGGCCTGCTCTCAGCTTGAGGGTGAACCTCCTGGGACGCATAGGATTTATTGGGAAGGTGGACTCCTGTATAGTGAGCCCACAGAGTCTACAGAAGGAGACCATAGGAGGTTGGTGGTTCCCCTTGCTGTTAGGCCCTTCCTCCTGCAGTTGGCGCATGAAGTTCCCCTTGCTGGTCACCTTGGTATGAAGAGGACCAAGCAAAGGTTATCCATGCACTTCTACTGGCCCAAGATGGGGGTGCAAGTAGAAAGTCACTGCAGGAGTTGTGCCTCCTGCCAGTTGTCTGGTAAGGTTGGCGCGACAATCCAAGCTCCGTTGGTACCGCTCCCAGTTGTGGGGGTACCATTTGAAAGGGTAGGGATCGACATCGTTGGTCCCCTTGACCCGCAAACATCCTTGGGCAATAGGTTTATCCTGGTGCTGGTCAACCATGTAACCAGGTATCCTGAGGCCATCCCATTGAAAACTGTAACTGCCAAGTCAGTTGCAAAAGCTTCACTCGGCATATTTACTAGGGTTGGCTTCCCTAAAGAAGTTGTGTCAGATCGTGGCAGCAACTTTATGTCGAAGTATATGCAGGCTATGAGGAAAGAATGTGGGGTCACCTACAAGTTCTCTTCTGCATACCACCCCCAGACCAATGGCCTGGTGCAACGTTTCAACAGAACGTTAAAGAGCATGATTGGGGCTCTGGAGGAGCCCCAGAGAAGAAAATGGGATCTTCTTTTACCATGCTTACTGTTTGCCTACCGAGAGGTACCGCAGGAGGGTGTTGGCTTCAGCCCCTTCGAACTTCTGTTCGGTCGTCCCGTACGGGGACCCTTAGCCATCGTCAAAGAGGGATGGGAGATGCCCACTCCCCCTGTTACTACCAACGTAGTTGATTATGTGCTAGGGCTCAGAAAACGGATGGTACTTCTGATGGGCTTGGCTAGTGATAAATTGAAGGCAGGACAAGCGCTGGTGAAACATTGGTACGACCAGAAAGCTTCCCTCATCAACTTTACACCTGGCCAGCAAGTCCTGATCATGAATCCCATAAGGCCTCGAGCTTTACAGGACAAATGGTCAGGCCCTTACACAGTGGTCAACTATTTAGTGGACCTTGGAAGGCCTGGACAGGCTCCAAAAGTGTTTCACGTGAATGGGCTGAAGGCTTTCGTCCCAAGAGTCGAAATCGCAGCACTGCTACTGGCTTCAGATGTTGAGGAAGAGGAGTCTGAACCTCTCCCCGACCTGTTCCAAAGCGGTCCTTCAGATAGCTCCTTTGAGGGTGTCCGAGTGGCCCCTCACCTGACTTCTGATCAGCAGGCTGAGGTGAAAAGTTTGCTTAGGCAGTTTTCCCCCCTGTTTTCGCAGTCGCCTGGTTTGACACCTTGGTGCAAACATAACATTGACACAGGAGACAGTGTACCTACCAAAAGTAGGGGATACAGGATGTCAGACAAAGTACAGTCTTATATTAAGACCGAGGTCAACAAGATGTTAGATCTTGGGGTGATTGAACCCTCTAGTAGTCCTTGGTCCAGCCCTGTGGTTTTGGTTCCAAAGGCAGGCACTTCTGAATTGAGGTTCTGCGTGGATTACAGGGCTCTGAATGCTGTCACCAAGACAGATGCACACCCCTTGCCTCGAACAGATGAGCTGGTGGATACTTTGGGTGCCTCCAAGTACCTCAGCACGTTTGACCTCACTGCTTGCTATTGGCAAATAGCTTTAGCAGAACATGCCAAGGAGAAGACAGCATTTTCTACTCCAGACGGCCTTTACCAATTCCGGGTAATGCCGTTCGGGTTGAAGAATGCACCTGCCACTTTCCAGAGGCTTGTGAATCATGTGTTGAATGGGTTGGACGAATTCTGTCTTGCATATCTGGACGATATAGCAGTTTTCAGTGCCACCTGGGAAGACCATGTGAAACACCTCGGGATTGTGCTCCAGGCTCTTCAGAAAGCCCACTTGACCATAAAGGCTAGTAAATGCCAGAATGGACAAGGCTCAGTGGTTTACCTTGGACATGAAGTAGGTGGAGGGAGGATACAGCCTCTACCCAGTAAAGTACAAGCAGTACAAGACTGGCCTACCCCCACTACGCAAACCCAAGTGAGAGCCTTCTTAGGACTCACAGGGTATTACCGCAATTTTGTGGCAGACCTTGGCACCATAGCTGCCCCTCTGACTGCCCTCACAACTCCGAAGAAACCCAAGAAGGTAACTTGGACCGACAAGTGTGAGAAGGCCTTCAATGGCTTAAAAGACTCCTTGTGCCAGGCCCCTGTCCTCAGGGCCCCTGATTATCAAAGACCTTTTATCGTGCAGACGGACGCCTCTGACACTGGGATAGGAGCTGTACTATCACAAGTAGATGAGAAGGGTAAGGAACACCCTATCGGTTTTATTAGTCGCCAGCTTAAGGACAGAGAGCTCAGATGGTCCACGGTAGAGAAAGAATGTTTCTCTGTTGTGTGGGCCCTAAGGAAGCTGAGGCCCTACCTCTATGGGACCCACTTCACTGTGCAAACTGACCATAAGCCGTTAAAGTGGCTAATGAACATGAAGGGGGAGAATCCAAAGTTGCTTAGGTGGTCCATAAGTCTACAAGGCTTCGACTTCACTATTGAGCATATGCCAGGTGTCCAACATAGCAATGCTGATGGGTTGTCCAGAATGTTTAACCGACCTGAACAAGAGACTCATCCAGGGGTGGATTAGTTCCCCCTGTCCATAGTCTGGGAGGGGCGAGTGTTAGGAAAGATTTCGTAATTGTAGGTAATTTTCCTTCCATGTGGCAACCCCTAAACTTTTTGCTGTTGTTTTTCACCTTGTTCTTGACTTTGCCAGAGAAGTGCAGCCTTCTGCCGCACTCCTCTGGGCTTTCGCTCCTTTCTTACGGGGAAACTGACATGCCCTTAAGACAGTCAGTACCGGGGAACGCTGTTTCCCGTAGTTTCTTTTATCATGTTGCGGCTTTAGTGCAACATGACACAAGAGGGCACTGTAAGCTAAGTTACAGCTCTCTTGGGTCTCTAGCCTTCTCCAGGCCCTAGATACTCGTTTAGGATTGTATTTGATCGGTGCAAGTCATTCAGGGACTGGAATGGTGGCAGTGATCGTTTTGTGTATTTTTAGCTCCTTTTGGCGTTCTAAGCGCGTTTTTCGCGCTGAACCCAAAATGGTGGCCTGGCTCCCAAAATGGCCAGACCACGAGGCTCCTTTGTCCTGTCCACTGACCGTCTTGCTCCCTTCACCTTCCCCAGGTCGAGCCGACCCGGGGGCCTTCCTTATTTGGGCATGTACTTTCCCGCGAAACACAGATGCGTTCGCGGGCTTCTACATGTCTTTTGTGTGCCTCCAGGGTGTGGGCTGGGATGTCTGGTCCCAATACACATCCTGGGTGCCAGAGAGTCTAGGGTGGTGTGAATGCCTGGGACCACCGTGGTCCGTGATTGGTCCACGAATGGTGTGTGTGTTGATGAGCGGATCTCCCATTGGCTCCCCTCCGTTTTGGCGCGAAGGGAACCGTGGATAAGAGGGGGCTGGAAACACCACTACCATGTCGATCTCCTGAGTTCTCACGAACGAAGGAATACAGGAGCCAAGTATCCTGCAACCAAGAGGCTGGACCGAGGAATCGCTGGTGACCCGCTGAAGGACTCCTCCTTTGCACTGCTGTCGTCCTGTGAAACCCTTTCCTCCTTTGATCGAACCAGAAGGCCTGTACTGGTGCTGCGACCTTTGGAATAGCAGGAACAGCTATTCTCGGCGACTTCATCATCTCCTCCCAGTAAGCCTTCGGAAGCGTCTCTGGGCCATCCAGTTGACTGACCAGCTTACACGGGAGTCCTGCTCTGTAACCGCCACCAGGTTGTGTAGTATTTGGAGTCCTTGTCACTCTCACACGCTTCGTACACTTGGCGTTCCCAAGTCTGAAGTGAGTAGTGTACATTTGGCTCAGATACACACGGCCGCTCCGTTGCCCTGCTGTGGTGACAAAACTGTGCAGGTTTATTCGATTGGGACGTCTTTTTTTCTCTACACGACGACGAGGCATTCCCGGCTCTTCTGAACCTGCCAGCTGCTGAAACTAACGTGGAGAAGCCTGGGTCTGCTTGCATCGGGGACCGGTGAGTAGTATAGCTAGGATCTGGTCGCCCTCCTGCAGTAGCCCATTGCTTTTCCCCGCTGTGTAAAAACAGCACCCTTTTGTCCGTACTCGCGCTCTGCTTCTGCTCACTGTGGAGGCTGCGCTTGAGTCGCGGAACCTGTTCTTCTTCTGTTGTGCACTAACCCGAACTGCCTGACTTCCTCCGAAGAGCTTCTCCTTTTGCCCGTTGGCACCAGCGTGTGCAGGTACTTTGAGCACAAGGCTCCACTCTTCGCAGGGCTCGGACTTCCATCTAGTTAGGTGCCTCTGAAGGCGAACTGAGTCTAAAGCATTATCGCACTGCCTGTTTTCTTTCCCTTTCAGGTGGACTACACATTTCGTGCATATAACGCTTGCGACTGTCGTATTTGTATATATATTGTGTTGATATGGTATGTGTTGGTTTAATATTGTGATATTGTGATTTTCTCACTACGGTCGTTGTTTTAAAGGCCTTAAAATAAATGTGTATATATTTTTAATATAACAACTGTTTGGAGTAGTTTGTAAATGCTCTTGCTTTGTGTGCTCATTGCGGGCTTTCAGTCACCCTCACCCCTCTTGAGACCTAGTCTTGACCGCCGCGATCGCTACCTTGATTGGTCTGGCTCGTCCAGAGGTTACCCTGTTCCAAGTAATTAGGTTGGCCTTCTGAACTTCTGCGCCACCAGGACAGAGTTCAGAAATCCGTCTTAACACTTCCAATAACATGAGATTCAACTCCTTCCCATTCCAAACCTTAGACCCTTCCAATAGCATGAGATGTGATTTCTAAATGCTTCTACCAAACTGGGACCCTTCCTATAGCATGAGATGTGATATCCATCTCCTTCCTATTCCAATCCCGAGACCCTTCCTATAGCATGAGATGTGATATCCCAATGCTTCTAATACCAATCCTGAGACCCGCCTTATAACATGAGATGTGATATCCAACTCCTTCCCATTCCAATCCTGAGACCCTTCCGATAGCATGAGATGTGATATCTCGGTGCTTCTAATATCAAACCTGAGACCCTCCCTACAGCATGAGATGTGATATCAAAGTCCTTCCCATTCCAATCCTGAGACCCTTCCTATAGCATGAGATGTGATATCTCAATGCTTCTAATACCAAACCTGAGACCCTTCCTATAACATGAGATGGTATATCCAACTCCTTCCCATTCCAATCCTGAGACCCTTCCGATAGCAGAGGTGTGATATCTCAATGCTTATACCAAACCTGAGACCCTTCCTATGGCATGAGATGTGATATCCAACTCCTTCCCATTCCAATCCTGAGACGCTTCCTATAGCATGAGATGTGTTATCTCAATGCTTCTACCAAACCTGAGACCCTTACTATTGCATGAGATGTGATATCCAACTCCTTCCCATTCCAATCCTGAGACCCTTCCTATAGCATGAGATGTGATATCTCAATGCTTCTAATACCAAACCTGAGATCCTTCCTATAACATGAGATGTGATATCCAACTCCTTCCCATTCCAAACCTGAGACCCTTCCTATAGCATGAGATGTGATATCCAACTCCTTCCCATTCCAATCCTGAGACCCTTCCTATACCATGAGATGTGATATCTCAATGCTTCTAAAACAAACCCTGAGAACAATCCAATAACATAAGATGTGATTTCTAAATCCTTCCCTTTCCAAACCTGAGACCCTTCCTTTAGCATGAGATGTGATATCCAACTCCTTCCCATTCCAATCCTGAGACCCTTCCTATATCATGAGATGTGATATCTCAATGCTTCTAATACCAAACCTGGACCCTTCCTATAGCATGAGATGTGATATCCAATATTTCCCATTCCAATCCTGCGTCCCTTCCTATAGCATGAGATTGGATATCTCAGTGCTTCTAATACCAAACTTGAGACCCTTCCTATAACATGAGATGTGATATCCAACTCCTTCCGATTCCAATCCTGAGACCCTTCCTATACCATGAGATGATATATCTCAATGCTTCTAATACCAAACCTTAGACCTGCCCTATTACTTGAGATGTGATATCCAAATCCTTCCCATTCCAATCCTGAGACTCTTCGTATAGCATGAGATGTGATATCTCAATGTTTTTAATACCAAACCTGAGACCCTTCCTATAGCAAGAGATGTGATATCCAAATCCTTCCCATTCCAAACCTGAGACCCTTCCTATAGCATGAGATGTGATATCCAACTCCTTCCCATTCCAATCCTGAGACCCTTCCTATAGCAAGAGATGTGATATCCAAATCCTTCCCATTCCAAACCTGAGACCCTTCCTATAGCATGAGAGGTGATATCCAACTCCTTCCCATTCCAATCCTGTGACCCTTCCTATAGCATGAGATTGGATATCCAATTTTTCCCATTCCAATCCTGAGACCCTTCCTATACCATGAGATGTGATATCTCAATGCTTCTAAAACCAACCCTGAGAACCATCCTATAACATAAGATGTGATTTCTAAATCTTTCCCTTTCCAAACCTGAGACCCTTCCTTTAGCATGAGATGTGATATCCAACTCCTTCCCATTCCAATCCTGAGACCCTTCCGATATCATGAGATGTGATATCTCAATGCTTCTAATACCAAACCTGGACCCTTCCTATAGCATGAGATGTGATATCAAATTTTTCCCATTCCAATCCTGCGTCCCTTCCTATAGCATGAGATTGGATATCTCAGTGCTTCTAATACCAAACCTGAGACCCTTCCTATAACATGAGATGTGATATCCAACTCCTTCCGATTCCAATCCTGAGACCCTTCCTATACCATTGAGATGTGATATCTCAATGCTTCTAAAACCAACCCTGAGAAGCATCCTATAACATAAGATGTGATTTCTAAATCCTTCCCTTTCCAAACCTGAGACCCTTCCCTTAGCATGAGATGTGATATCCAACTCCTTCCCATTCCAATCCTGAGACCCTTCCTATATCATGAGATGTGATATCTCAATGCTTCTAATACCAAACCTGGACCCTTCCTATAGCATGAGATGTGATATCCAATTTTTCCCATTCCAATCCTGCGTCCCTTCCTATAGCATGAGATTGGATATCTCTGTGCTTCTAATACCAAACCTGAGACCCTTCCTATAACATGAGATGTGATATCCAACTCCTTCCGATTCCAATCCTGAGACCCTTCCTATACCATGAGATGTGATATCTCAATGCTTCTAATACCAAACCTGAGACCTGCCCTATTACTTGAGATGTGATATCCAAATCCTTCCCATTCCAATCCTGAGACTCTTCAAATAGCATGAGATGTGATATCTCAATGTTTTTAATACCAAACCTGAGACCCTTCCTATAGCAAGAGATGTGATATCCAAATCCTTCCCATTCCAAACCTGAGACCCTTCCTATAGCATGAGATGTGATATCCAACTCCTTCCCATTCCAATCCTGAGACCCTTCCTATAGCAAGAGATGTGATATCCAAATCCTTCCCATTCCAAACCTGAGACCCTTCCTATAGCATGAAAGGTGATATCCAACTCCTTCCCATTCCAATCCTGTGACCCTTCCTATAGCATGAGATTGGATATCCAATGTTTCCCATTGCAATCCTGAGACCCTTGCTATACCATGAGATGTGATATCTCAATGCTTCTAAAACCAACCCTGAGAACCATCCTATAACATAAGATGTGATTTCTAAATCCTTCCCTTTCCAAACCTGAGACCCTTCCTTTAGCATGAGATGTAATATCCAACTCCTTCCCATTCCAATCCTGAGACCCTTCCGATATCATGAGATGTGATATCTCAATGCTTCTAATACCAAACCTGGACCCTTCCTATAGCATAAGATGTGATATCAAATTTTTTTCCATTCCAATCCTGCGTCCCTTCCTATAGCATGAGATTGGATATCTCAGTGCTTCTAATACCAAACCTAAGACCCTTCCTATAACATGAGATGGTATATCCAACTCCTTCCCATTCCAATCCTGAGACCCTTCCGATAGCAGAGGTGTGATATCTCAATGCTTATACCAAACCTGAGACCCTTCCTATGGCATGAGATGTGATATCCAACTCCTTCCCATTCCAATCCTGAGACGCTTCCTATAGCATGAGATGTGTTATCTCAATGCTTCTACCAAACCTGAGACCCTTACTATTGCATGAGATGTGATATCCAACTCCTTCCCATTCCAATCCTGAGACCCTTCCTATAGCATGAGATGTGATATCTCAATGCTTCTAATACCAAACCTGAGATCCTTCCTATAACATGAGATGTGATATCCAACTCCTTCCCATTCCAAACCTGAGACCCTTCCTATAGCATGAGATGTGATATCCAACTCCTTCCCATTCCAATCCTGAGACCCTTCCTATACCATGAGATGTGATATCTCAATGCTTCTAAAACAAACCCTGAGAACAATCCAATAACATAAGATGTGATTTCTAAATCCTTCCCTTTCCAAACCTGAGACCCTTCCTTTAGCATGAGATGTGATATCCAACTCCTTCCCATTCCAATCCTGAGACCCTTCCTATATCATGAGATGTGATATCTCAATGCTTCTAATACCAAACCTGGACCCTTCCTATAGCATGAGATGTGATATCCAATATTTCCCATTCCAATCCTGCGTCCCTTCCTATAGCATGAGATTGGATATCTCAGTGCTTCTAATACCAAACTTGAGACCCTTCCTATAACATGAGATGTGATATCCAACTCCTTCCGATTCCAATCCTGAGACCCTTCCTATACCATGAGATGATATATCTCAATGCTTCTAATACCAAACCTTAGACCTGCCCTATTACTTGAGATGTGATATCCAAATCCTTCCCATTCCAATCCTGAGACTCTTCGTATAGCATGAGATGTGATATCTCAATGTTTTTAATACCAAACCTGAGACCCTTCCTATAGCAAGAGATGTGATATCCAAATCCTTCCCATTCCAAACCTGAGACCCTTCCTATAGCATGAGATGTGATATCCAACTCCTTCCCATTCCAATCCTGAGACCCTTCCTATAGCAAGAGATGTGATATCCAAATCCTTCCCATTCCAAACCTGAGACCCTTCCTATAGCATGAGAGGTGATATCCAACTCCTTCCCATTCCAATCCTGTGACCCTTCCTATAGCATGAGATTGGATATCCAATTTTTCCCATTCCAATCCTGAGACCCTTCCTATACCATGAGATGTGATATCTCAATGCTTCTAAAACCAACCCTGAGAACCATCCTATAACATAAGATGTGATTTCTAAATCTTTCCCTTTCCAAACCTGAGACCCTTCCTTTAGCATGAGATGTGATATCCAACTCCTTCCCATTCCAATCCTGAGACCCTTCCGATATCATGAGATGTGATATCTCAATGCTTCTAATACCAAACCTGGACCCTTCCTATAGCATGAGATGTGATATCAAATTTTTCCCATTCCAATCCTGCGTCCCTTCCTATAGCATGAGATTGGATATCTCAGTGCTTCTAATACCAAACCTGAGACCCTTCCTATAACATGAGATGTGATATCCAACTCCTTCCGATTCCAATCCTGAGACCCTTCCTATACCATTGAGATGTGATATCTCAATGCTTCTAAAACCAACCCTGAGAAGCATCCTATAACATAAGATGTGATTTCTAAATCCTTCCCTTTCCAAACCTGAGACCCTTCCCTTAGCATGAGATGTGATATCCAACTCCTTCCCATTCCAATCCTGAGACCCTTCCTATATCATGAGATGTGATATCTCAATGCTTCTAATACCAAACCTGGACCCTTCCTATAGCATGAGATGTGATATCCAATTTTTCCCATTCCAATCCTGCGTCCCTTCCTATAGCATGAGATTGGATATCTCTGTGCTTCTAATACCAAACCTGAGACCCTTCCTATAACATGAGATGTGATATCCAACTCCTTCCGATTCCAATCCTGAGACCCTTCCTATACCATGAGATGTGATATCTCAATGCTTCTAATACCAAACCTGAGACCTGCCCTATTACTTGAGATGTGATATCCAAATCCTTCCCATTCCAATCCTGAGACTCTTCAAATAGCATGAGATGTGATATCTCAATGTTTTTAATACCAAACCTGAGACCCTTCCTATAGCAAGAGATGTGATATCCAAATCCTTCCCATTCCAAACCTGAGACCCTTCCTATAGCATGAGATGTGATATCCAACTCCTTCCCATTCCAATCCTGAGACCCTTCCTATAGCAAGAGATGTGATATCCAAATCCTTCCCATTCCAAACCTGAGACCCTTCCTATAGCATGAAAGGTGATATCCAACTCCTTCCCATTCCAATCCTGTGACCCTTCCTATAGCATGAGATTGGATATCCAATGTTTCCCATTGCAATCCTGAGACCCTTGCTATACCATGAGATGTGATATCTCAATGCTTCTAAAACCAACCCTGAGAACCATCCTATAACATAAGATGTGATTTCTAAATCCTTCCCTTTCCAAACCTGAGACCCTTCCTTTAGCATGAGATGTAATATCCAACTCCTTCCCATTCCAATCCTGAGACCCTTCCGATATCATGAGATGTGATATCTCAATGCTTCTAATACCAAACCTGGACCCTTCCTATAGCATAAGATGTGATATCAAATTTTTTTCCATTCCAATCCTGCGTCCCTTCCTATAGCATGAGATTGGATATCTCAGTGCTTCTAATACCAAACCTAAGACCCTTCCTATAACATGAGATGTGATATCCAACTCCTTCCGATTCCAATCCTGAGACCCTTCCTATACCATGAGATGTGATATCTCAATGCTTCTAATACCAAACCTGAGACCTGCCCTATTACTTGAGATGTGATATCCAAATCCTTCCCATTCCAATCCTGAGACTCTTCCTATAGCATGAGATATGATATCTCAATGTTTTTAATACCAAACCTGGGACCCTTCCTATAGCAAGAGATGTGATATCCAAATCCTTCCCATTCCAAACCTGAGACCCTTCCTATAGCATGAGATGTGATATCCAACTCCTTCCCATTCCAATCCTGAGACCCTTCCTATAGCAAGAGATGTGATATCCAAATCCTTCCCATTCCAAACCTGAGACCCTTCCTATAGCACGAGAGGTGATATCCAACTCCTTCCCATTCCAATCCTGTGACCCTTCCGATAGCATGAGATTGGATATCCAATTTTTCCCATTCCAATCCTGCGTCCTTTCGTATAGCATGAGATGTGATATCTCAATGTTTTTAATACCAAACCTGAGACCCTTCCTATAGCAAGAGATGTGATATCCAAATCCTTCCCATTCCAAACGTGAGACCCTTCCCATAGCATGAGATGTGATATCCAACTTCTTCCCATTCCAATCCTGAGACCCTTCCTATAGCATGAGATGTGATATCTCAATGCATCTAATACCAAACCTGGACTCTTCCTATAGCATGAAATGTGATATCCAATTCCTTCCCATTCCAAACCTGAGACCCTTCCTATAGCATGAGATGTGATATCTCAATGCTTCTACCAAACATGAGACCCTTCCTATAGCATGAGATGTGATATCCAACTCCTTCCCATTCCAATCCGGAGACCCTTCCGATAGCATGAGATGTGATATCTCAATGCTTCTAATACCAAACCTGAGACCCTCCCTATAGCATAAGATATGATATCCAAGTTCTTCCCATTCCAATCCTGAGACCTTTCCTATAACATGAGATGTGATATCCAACTCCTTCCCATTCCAACCTGAGACCCTTCCTATAGCATGAGATGGGATATCCAACTCCTTCCTAATCCAATCCTGAGACCCTTCCGATAGCATGAGATGTTATCTCTCAATGCTTCTAACAAACCTGAGACCCTTCCTATGTCATGAGATGTGATATCAAACTCCTTCCCATTCCAATCCTGAGACCCTTCCTATAGCATGAGATGTGATATCCAACTTCTTCCCTTTCCAATCCTGAGACCCTTTCTATACCATGAGATGTGATATCTCAATGCTTCTTACCAATCCTGAGACCCGCCCTATAACATGAGATGTGATATCCAAATCCTTCCCCTTCTAAACCTGAGACCCTTCCTTTAGCATGAGATGTGATATCCAACTCCTTCCCATTCCAATCCTGAGACCCTTCCGATAGCATGAGATGTGATATCTCAGTGCTTCTAATATCAAACCTGAGACCCTCCCTATAGCATGATATGTGATATCCAAGTCCTTCCCATTCCAATCCTGAGACCCTTCCTATAGCATGAGATGTGTTATCTCAATGCTTTTACCAAACCTGAGACCCTTACTATAGCATGAGATGTGATATCCAACTCCTTCCCATTCCAATCCCGAGACCCTTCCTATAGCATGAGATGTGATATCTCAATGCTTCTAATACCAAACCTGAGATCCTTCCTATAACTTGAGATGTGATATCCAACTCCTTCCCATTCCAAACCTGAGACCCTTCCTATTGCATGAGATGTGATATCCAACTCCTTCCCATTCCAATCCTGAGACCCTTCCTATACCATGAGATGTGATATCTCAATGCTTCTAAAACCAACCCGGAGAACCATCCTATAACGTGAGATGTGGTTTCTAAATCCTTACCTTTCCAAACCTGAGACCCTTCCTTTAGCATGAGATGTGATATCCAACTCCTTCCCATTCCAATCCTGAGACCCTTCCTATATCATGAGATGTGATATCTCAATGCTTCTAATACCAAACCTGGACCCTTCCTATAGCATGAGATGTGATATCCAATTTTTCCCATTCCAATCCTGCGTCCCTTCCTATAGCATGAGATTGGATATCTCAGTGCTTCTAATACCAAACCTGAGACCCTTCCTATAACATGAGATGTGATATCCAACTCCTTCCGATGCCAATCCTGACACCCTTCCTATACCATGAGATGTGATATCTCAATGCTTCTAATACCAAATCTGAGAACTGCCCTACTACTTGAGATGTGATATCCAAATCCTTCCCATTCCAATCCTGAGACTCTTCCTATAGCATGAGATGTGATGTCTCAATGTTTTTAATACCTAACCTGAGACCCTTACTATAGCAAGAGATTTGATATCCAAATCCTTCCCATTCCAAACCTGGACCCTTCCTACAGCATGAGATGTGATATCCAACTCCTTCCCATTCCAATCCTGAGACCCTTCCTATAGCAAGAGATGTGATATCCAAATCCTTCCCATTCCAAACCTGAGACCCTTCCTATAGCATGAGATGTGATAGCCAACTCCTTCCCATTCCAATCCTGCGTCCCTTCCTACAGCATGAGATGTGATATCTCAATGCTTCTAATACCAAACCTGAGACCCTTCATATAACATGAGATGTGATATCCAACTACTTCCCATTACAAACCTGAGACCCTTCCTATAGCATGACATGTGATATCTCAATGCTTCTAATACCAACCTGAGACCCTTCATATAACATGAGATGTGATATCCAACTACTTCTCATTACAAACCTGAGACCCTTCCTATAGCATGACATGTGATATCTCAATGCTTCTAATACCAAAACCGGGACCCTTCCTATTGCATGAGATGTTCTATCCAATTCCTTCCCATTCCAATCCTGAGACACTTCCTATAGCATGAGATGTGCCATCCAATCCCTTCCCATTCCAAACCTGAAACCCTTCCTATAGCATGAGATGTGATATCTCAATGCTTCTACCAAACCTGGGACCCTTCCGATAGCATGAGATTTGATATCCAACTCCTTCCCATTCCAATCCCCAGACCCTTCCTATAGCATGAGATGTGATATCTCGATGCTTCTACTAAACCCAAGACCCTTCCTATAGCATGAGATGTGATATTCAACTCCTTCCCATTCCAATCCTGAGACCCTTCCTATAGCATAAGATGTGATTTCTCAATGGTTCTAATACCAAATCTGAAATCCTTCCAATAACATGAGATGTGATATTCAACTCCTTCCCATTCCAAACCTGAGACCCTTCCTATAGCATGAGATGTGATATCCATCTCCTTCCCATTCCAATCCCGAGACCCTTCCTATAGTATAAGATGTGATATCCATCTCCTTCCCATTCTAATCCTGAGGCCCTTCCTATAGCATGAGATGTGATAGCTCAATGCTTCTACCAAACCTGAGACCCTTCCTATAGCATGAGATGTGATATCCAACTCCTTCCCATTCCAAACCTGATACCCTTCCTATAGCATGAGATGTGATATCTCAATGCTTCTACCAACAATGAGACCCTTCCTATAGCATGAGATGTGATATCCAACTCCTTCCCATTCCAATCCTGAGACCCTTCCTATCGTAGATGTAATATCTCAATGCTTCTAATACCAAACCTGAGACCTGCCCTATTACTTGAGATGTGATATCCAAATCCTTCCCATTAAAATCTTGAGACTCTTCCTATAGCATGAGATGTGATATCTCAATTTTTTTAATACCAAACCTGAGACCCTTCCTATAGCAAGAGATGTGATATCCAAATCCTTCCCATTCCAAACCTGAGACCCTTCCTATAGCATGAGATGTGATATCCAACTCCTTCCCATTCCAATCCTGAGACCCTTCCTATAGCAAGAGATGTGATATCCAAATCTTTCCCATTCCAAACCTGAGACCCTTCCTATAGCATGAGAGGTGATATTCAACTCCTTCCCATTCCAATCCTGTGACCCTTCCTATAGCATGAGATGTGATATCTCAATGCATCTAATACCAAACCTGGACTCTTCCTATAGCATGAGATGTGATAGCCAACTCCTTCCCATTCCAATCCTGCGTCCCTTCCTACAGCATGAGATGTGTTATCTCAATGCTTCTAATACCAAACCTGACCCCCTCCATAAAACATGAGATGTGATATCCAACTACTTCCCATTACAAACCTGAGACCCTTCCTATAGCATGACATGTGATATCTCAATGCTTCTAATACCAACCTGAGACCCTTCCTATAACATGAGATGTTATATCCAACACCTTCCCATTCCAATCCTGAGACCCTTCCTATAGCATGAGATGTGATATCTCAATGCTTCTAATACCAGACCTGGGACCCTTCATATAACATGAGATGTGATATCCAACTACTTCCCATTACAAACCTGAGACCCTTCCTGTAGCAGGACATGTGATATCTCAATGTTTCTAATACCAAAACTGGGACCCTTCCTATAACATGAGATGTGATATCCAACTCCTTCCGATTCCAATCCTGAGACCCTTCCTATACCATGAGATGTGATATCTCAATGCTTCTAATACCAAACCTGAGACCTGCCCTATTACTTGAGATGTGATATCCAAATCCTTCCCATTCCAATCCTGAGACTCTTCCTATAGCATGAGATGTGATATCTCAATGTTTTTAATACCAAACCTGAGACCCTTCCTATAGCATGAGATGTGATATCCAAATCCTTCCCATTCCAAACCTGAGACCCTTCCTATAGCATGAGATGTGATATCCAACTCCTTCCCATTCCAATCCTGAGACCCTTCCTATAGCAAGAGATGTGATATCCAAATCCTTCCCATTCCAAACCTGAGACCCTTCCTATAGCACGAGAGGTGATATCCAACTCCTTCCCATTCCAATCCTGTGACCCTTCCGATAGCATGAGATTGGATATCCAATTTTTCCCATTCCAATCCTGCGTCCCTTCGTATAGCATGAGATGTGATATCTCAATGTTTTTAATACCAAACCTGAGACCCTTCCTATAGCAAGAGATGTGATATCCAAATCCTTCCCATTCCAAACGTGAGACCCTTCCCATAGCATGAGATGTGATATCCAACTTCTTCCCATTCCAATCCTGAGGCCCTTCCTATAGCATGAGATGTGATATCTCAATGCATCTAATACCAAACCTGGACTCTTCCTATAGCATGAAATGTGATATCCAATTCCTTCCCATTCCAAACCTGAGACCCTTCCTATAGCATGAGATGTGATATCTCAATGCTTCTACCAAACATGAGACCCTTCCTATAGCATGAGATGTGATATCCAACTCCTTCCCATTCCAATCCTGAGACCTTTCCTATAACATGAGATGTGATATCCAACTCCTTCCCATTCCAACCTGAGACCCTTCCTATAGCATGAGATGGGATATCCAACTCCTTCCCAATCCAATCCTGAGACCCTTCCGATAGCATGAGATGTTATCTCTCAATGCTTCTAACAAACCTGAGACCCTTCCTATGTCATGAGATGTGATATCAAACTCCTTCCCATTCCAATCCTGAGACCCTTCCTATAGCATGAGATGTGATATCCAACTTCTTCCCTTTCCAATCCTGAGACCCTTCCTATAGCATGAGATGTGATATCTCAATGCTTATACCAAACCTGAGACCCTTCCTATGGCATGAGATGTGATATCCAACTCCTTCCCATTCCAATCCTGAGAACCTTCCTATAGCATGAGATGTGTTATCTCAATGCTTCTACCAAACCTGAGACCCTTACTATAGCATGAGATGTGATATCCAACTCCTTCCCATTCCAATCCCGAGACCCTTCCTATAGCATGAGATGTGATATCTCAATGCTTCTAATACCAAACCTGAGATCCTTCCTATAACTTGAGATGTGATATCCAACTCCTTCCCATTCCAAACCTGAGACCCTTCCTATTGCATGAGATGTGATATCCAACTCCTTCCCATTCCAATCCTGAGACCCTTCCTATACCATGAGATGTGATATCTCAATGCTTCTAAAACCAACCCGGAAAACCATCCTATAACGTGAGATGTGGTTTCTAAATCCTTCCCTTTCCAAACCTGAGACCCTTCCTTTAGCATGAGATGTGATATCCAACTCCTTCCCATTCCAATCCTGAGACCCTTCCTATATCATGAGATGTGATATCTCAATGCTTCTAATACCAAACCTGGACCCTTCCTATAGCATGAGATGTGATATCCAATTTTTCCCATTCCAATCCTGCGTCCCTTCCTATAGCATGAAATTGGATATCTCAGTGCTTCTAATACCAAACCTGAGACCCTTCCTATAACATGAGATGTGATATCCAACTCCTTCCGATGCCAATCCTGACACCCTTCCTATACCATGAGATGTGATATCTCAATGCTTCTAATACCAAATCTGAGACCTGCCCTACTACTTGAGATGTGATATCCAAATCCTTCCCATTCCAATCCTGAGACTCTTCCTATAGCATGAGATGTGATATCTCAATGTTTTTAATACCTAACCTGAGACCCTTACTATAGCAAGAGATTTGATATCCAAATCCTTCCCATTCCAAACCTGAGACCCTTCCTACAGCATGAGATGTGATATCCAACTCCTTCCCATTCCAATCCTGAGACCCTTCCTATAGCAAGAGATGTGATATCCAAATCCTTCCCATTCCAAACCTGAGACCCTTCCTATAGCATGAGATGTGATAGCCAACTCCTTCCCATTCCAATCCTGCGTCCCTTCCTACAGCATGAGATGTGATATCTCAATGCTTCTAATACCAAACCTGAGACCCTTCATATAAAATGAGATGTGATATCCAACTACTTCCCATTACAAACCTGAGACCCTTCCTATAGCATGACATGTGATATCTCAATGCTTCTAATACCAACCTGAGACCCTTCCTATAACATGAGATGTTATATCCAACACCTCCCCATTGCAATCCTGAGACCCTTCCTATAGCATGAGATGTGATATCTCAATTCTTCTAATACCAAACCTGAGACCCTTCATATAACATGAGATGTGATATCCAACTACTTCTCATTACAAACCTGAGACCCTTCCTATAGCATGACATGTGATATCTCAATGCTTCTAATACCAAAACCGGGACCCTTCCTATTGCATGAGATGTTCTATCCAATTCCTTCCCATTCCAATCCTGAGACGCTTCCTATAGCATGAGATGTGCCATCCAATCCCTTCCCATTCCAAACCTGAAACCCTTCCTATAGCATGAGATGTGATATCTCAATGCTTCTACCAAACCTGGGACCCTTCCGATAGCATGAGATTTGATATCCAACTCCTTCCCATTCCAATCCCCAGACCCTTCCTATAGCATGAGATGTGATATCTCGATGCTTCTACTAAACCCAAGACCCTTCCTATAGCATGAGATGTGATATTCAACTCCTTCCCATTCTAATCCTGAGACCCTTCCTATAGCATAAGATGTGATTTCTCAATGGTTCTAATACCAAATCTGAAATCCTTCCAATAACATGAGATGTGATATTCAACTCCTTCCCATTCCAAACCTGAGACCCTTCCTATAGCATGAGATGTGATATCCATCTCCTTCCCATTCCAATCCCGAGACCCTTCCTATAGTATGAGATGTGATATCCATCTCCTTCCCATTCTAATCCTGAGGCCCTTCCTATAGCATGAGATGTGATAGCTCAATGCTTCTACCAAACCTGAGACCCTTCCTATAGCATGAGATGTGATATCCAACTCCTTCCCATTCCAAACCTGATACCCTTCCTATAGCATGAGATGTGATATCTCAATGCTTCTACCAACAATGAGACCCTTCCTATAGCATGAGATGTGATATCCAACTCCTTCCCATTCCAATCCTGAGACCCTTCCTATCGTAGATGTAATATCTCAATGCTTCTAATACCAAACCTGAGACCTGCCCTATTACTTGAGATGTGATATCCAAATCCTTCCCATTAAAATCTTGAGACTCTTCCTATAGTATGAGATGTGATATCTCAATTTTTTTAATACCAAACCTGAGACCCTTCCTATAGCAAGAGATGTGATATCCAAATCCTTCCCATTCCAAACCTGAGACCCTTCCTATAGCATGAGATGTGATATCCAACTCCTTCCCATTCCAATCCTGAGACCCTTCCTATAGCAAGAGATGTGATATCCAAATCTTTCCCATTCCAAACCTGAGACCCTTCCTATAGCATGAGAGGTGATATTCAACTCCTTCCCATTCCAATCCTGTGACCCTTCCTATAGCATGAGATGTGATAACTCAATGCATCTAATACCAAACCTGGACTCTTCCTATAGCATGAGATGTGATAGCCAACTCCTTCCCATTCCAATCCTGCGTCCCTTCCTACAGCATGAGATGTGTTATCTCAATGCTTCTAATACCAAACCTGACCCCCCTCCATAAAACATGAGATATGATATCCAACTACTTCCCATTACAAACCTGAGACCCTTCCTATAGCATGACATGTGATATCTCAATGCTTCTAATACCAACCTGAGACCCTTCCTATAACATGAGATGTTATATCCAACACCTTCCCATTCCAATCCTGAGACCCTTCCTATAGCATGAGATGTGATATCTCAATGCTTCTAATACCAGACCTGGGACCCTTCATATAACATGAGATGTGATATCCAACTACTTCCCATTACAAACCTGAGACCCTTCCTATAGCAGGACATGTGATATCTCAATGCTTCTAATACCAAAACTGGGACCCTTCCTATAACATGAGATGTGATATCCAACTCCTTCCGATTCCAATCCTGAGACCCTTCCTATACCATGAGATGTGATATCTCAATGCTTCTAATACCAAACCTGAGACCTGCCCTATTACTTGAGATGTGATATCCAAATCCTTCCCATTCCAATCCTGAGACTCTTCCTATAGCATGAGATGTGATATCTCAATGTTTTTAATACCAAACCTGAGACCCTTCCTATAGCATGAGATGTGATATCCAAATCCTTCCCATTCCAAACCTGAGACCCTTCCTATAGCATGAGATGTGATATCCAACTCCTTCCCATTCCAATCCTGAGACCCTTCCTATAGCAAGAGATGTGATATCCAAATCCTTCCCATTCCAAACCTGAGACCCTTCCTATAGCACGAGAGGTGATATCCAACTCCTTCCCATTCCAATCCTGTGACCCTTCCGATAGCATGAGATTGGATATCCAATTTTTCCCATTCCAATCCTGCGTCCCTTCGTATAGCATGAGATGTGATATCTCAATGTTTTTAATACCAAACCTGAGACCCATCCTATAGCAAGAGATGTGATATCCAAATCCTTCCCATTCCAAACGTGAGACCCTTCCCATAGCATGAGATGTGATATCCAACTTCTTCCCATTCCAATCCTGAGACCCTTCCTATAGCATGAGATGTGATATCTCAATGCATCTAATACCAAACCTGGACTCTTCCTATAGCATGAAATGTGATATCCAATTCCTTCCCATTCCAAACCTGAGACCCTTCCTATAGCATGAGATGTGATATCTCAATGCTTCTACCAAACATGAGACCCTTCCTATAGCATGAGATCTGATATCCAACTCCTTCCCATTCCAATCCGGAGACCCTTCCGATAGCATGAGATGTGATATCTCAATGCTTCTAATACCAAACCTGAGACCCTCCCTATAGCATAAGATATGATATCCAAGTTCTTCCCATTCCAATCCCGAGACCCTTCCTATAGTATGAGATGTGATATCCATCTCCTTCCCATTCTAATCCTGAGGCCCTTCCTATAGCATGAGATGTGATAGCTCAATGCTTCTACCAAACCTGAGACCCTTCCTATAGCATGAGATGTGATATCCAACTCCTTCCCATTCCAAACCTGATACCCTTCCTATAGCATGAGATGTGATATCTCAATGCTTCTACCAACAATGAGACCCTTCCTATAGCATGAGATGTGATATCCAACTCCTTCCCATTCCAATCCTGAGACCCTTCCTATCGTAGATGTAATATCTCAATGCTTCTAATACCAAACCTGAGACCTGCCCTATTACTTGAGATGTGATATCCAAATCCTTCCCATTAAAATCTTGAGACTCTTCCTATAGTATGAGATGTGATATCTCAATTTTTTTAATACCAAACCTGAGACCCTTCCTATAGCAAGAGATGTGATATCCAAATCCTTCCCATTCCAAACCTGAGACCCTTCCTATAGCATGAGATGTGATATCCAACTCCTTCCCATTCCAATCCTGAGACCCTTCCTATAGCAAGAGATGTGATATCCAAATCTTTCCCATTCCAAACCTGAGACCCTTCCTATAGCATGAGAGGTGATATTCAACTCCTTCCCATTCCAATCCTGTGACCCTTCCTATAGCATGAGATGTGATAACTCAATGCATCTAATACCAAACCTGGACTCTTCCTATAGCATGAGATGTGATAGCCAACTCCTTCCCATTCCAATCCTGCGTCCCTTCCTACAGCATGAGATGTGTTATCTCAATGCTTCTAATACCAAACCTGACCCCCCTCCATAAAACATGAGATATGATATCCAACTACTTCCCATTACAAACCTGAGACCCTTCCTATAGCATGACATGTGATATCTCAATGCTTCTAATACCAACCTGAGACCCTTCCTATAACATGAGATGTTATATCCAACACCTTCCCATTCCAATCCTGAGACCCTTCCTATAGCATGAGATGTGATATCTCAATGCTTCTAATACCAGACCTGGGACCCTTCATATAACATGAGATGTGATATCCAACTACTTCCCATTACAAACCTGAGACCCTTCCTATAGCAGGACATGTGATATCTCAATGCTTCTAATACCAAAACTGGGACCCTTCCTATAACATGAGATGTGATATCCAACTCCTTCCGATTCCAATCCTGAGACCCTTCCTATACCATGAGATGTGATATCTCAATGCTTCTAATACCAAACCTGAGACCTGCCCTATTACTTGAGATGTGATATCCAAATCCTTCCCATTCCAATCCTGAGACTCTTCCTATAGCATGAGATGTGATATCTCAATGTTTTTAATACCAAACCTGAGACCCTTCCTATAGCATGAGATGTGATATCCAAATCCTTCCCATTCCAAACCTGAGACCCTTCCTATAGCATGAGATGTGATATCCAACTCCTTCCCATTCCAATCCTGAGACCCTTCCTATAGCAAGAGATGTGATATCCAAATCCTTCCCATTCCAAACCTGAGACCCTTCCTATAGCACGAGAGGTGATATCCAACTCCTTCCCATTCCAATCCTGTGACCCTTCCGATAGCATGAGATTGGATATCCAATTTTTCCCATTCCAATCCTGCGTCCCTTCGTATAGCATGAGATGTGATATCTCAATGTTTTTAATACCAAACCTGAGACCCATCCTATAGCAAGAGATGTGATATCCAAATCCTTCCCATTCCAAACGTGAGACCCTTCCCATAGCATGAGATGTGATATCTAACTTCTTCCCATTCCAATCCTGAGACCCTTCCTATAGCATGAGATGTGATATCTCAATGCATCTAATACCAAACCTGGACTCTTCCTATAGCATGAAATGTGATATCCAATTCCTTCCCATTCCAAACCTGAGACCCTTCCTATAGCATGAGATGTGATATCTCAATGCTTCTACCAAACATGAGACCCTTCCTATAGCATGAGATGTGATATCCAACTCCTTCCCATTCCAATCCGGAGACCCTTCCGATAGCATGAGATGTGATATCTCAATGCTTCTAATACCAAACCTGAGACCCTCCCTATAGCATAAGATATGATATCCAAGTTCTTCCCATTCCAATCCTGAGACCTTTCCTATAACATGAGATGTGATATCCAACTCCTTCCCATTCCAGCCTGAGACCCTTCCTATAGCATGAGATGGGATATCCAACTCCTTCCCAATCCAATCCTGAGACCCTTCCGATAGCATGAGATGTTATCTCTCAATGCTTCTAACAAACCTGAGACCCTTCCTATGTCATGAGATGTGATATCAAACTCCTTCCCATTCCAATCCTGAGACCCTTCCTATAGCATGAGATGTGATATCCAACTTCTTCCCTTTCCAATCCTGAGACCCTTTCTATACCATGAGATGTGATATCTCAATGCTTCTTACCAATCCTGAGACCCGCCCTATAACATGAGATGTGATATCCAAATCCTCCCCCTTCTAAACCTGAGACCCTTCCTTTAGCATGAGATGTGATATCCAACTCCTTCCCATTCCAATCCTGAGACCCTTCCGATAGCATGAGATGTGATATCTCAGTGCTTCTAATATCAAACCTGAGACCCTCCCTATAGCATGATATGTGATATCCAAGTCCTTCCCATTCCAATCCTGAGACCCTTCCTATAGCATGAGATGTGATATCTCAATGCTTATACCAAACCTGAGACCCTTCCTATGGCATGAGATGTGATATCCAACTCCTTCCCATTCCAATCCTGAGAACCTTCCTATAGCATGAGATGTGTTATCTCAATGCTTCTACCAAACCTGAGACCCTTACTATAGCATGAGATGTGATATCCAACTCCTTCCCATTCCAATCCCGAGACCCTTCCTATAGCATGAGATGTGATATCTCAATGCTTCTAATACCAAACCTGAGATCCTTCCTATAACTTGAGATGTGATATACAACTCCTTCCCATTCCAAACCTGAGACCCTTCCTATTGCATGAGATGTGATATCCAACTCCTTCCCATTCCAATCCTGAGACCCTTCCTATACCATGAGATGTGATATCTCAATGCTTCTAAAACCAACCCGGAGAACCATCCTATAACGTGAGATGTGGTTTCTAAATCCTTCCCTTTCCAAACCTGAGACCCTTCCTTTAGCATGAGATGTGATATCCAACTCCTTCCCATTCCAATCCTGAGACCCTTCCTATATCATGAGATGTGATATCTCAATGCTTCTAATACCAAACCTGGACCCTTCCTATAGCATGAGATGTGATATCCAATTTTTCCCATTCCAATCCTGCGTCCCTTCCTATAGCATGAGATTGGATATCTCAGTGCTTCTAATACCAAACCTGAGACCCTTCCTATAACATGAGATGTGATATCCAACTCCTTCCGATGCCAATCCTGACACCCTTCCTATACCATGAGATGTGATATCTCAATGCTTCTAATACCAAATCTGAGACCTGCCCTACTACTTGAGATGTGATATCCAAATCCTTCCCATTCCAATCCTGAGACTCTTCCTATAGCATGAGATGTGATATCTCAATGTTTTTAATACCTAACCTGAGACCCTTACTATAGCAAGAGATTTGATATCCAAATCCTTCCCATTCCAAACCTGAGACCCTTCCTACAGCATGAGATGTGATATCCAACTCCTTCCCATTCCAATCCTGAGACCCTTCCTATAGCAAGAGATGTGATATCCAAATCCTTCCCATTCCAAACCTGAGACCCTTCCTATAGCATGAGATGTGATAGCCAACTCCTTCCCATTCCAATCCTGCGTCCCTTCCTACAGCATGAGATGTGATATCTCAATGCTTCTAATACCAAACCTGAGACCCTTCATATAACATGAGATGTGATATCCAACTACTTCCCATTACAAACCTGAGACCCTTCCTATAGCATGACATGTGATATCTCAATGCTTCTAATACCAACCTGAGACCCTTCCTATAACATGAGATGTTATATCCAACACCTTCCCATTGCAATCCTGAGACCCTTCCTATAGCATGAGATGTGATATCTCAATTCTTCTAATACCAAACCTGAGACCCTTCATATAACATGAGATGTGATATCCAACTACTTCTCATTACAAACCTGAGACCCTTCCTATAGCATGACATGTGATATCTCAATGCTTATAATACCAAAACCGGGACCCTTCCTATTGCATGAGATGTTCTATCCAATTCCTTCCCATTCCAATCCTGAGACACTTCCTATAGCATGAGATGTACCATCCAATCCCTTCCCATTCCAAACCTGAAACCCTTCCTATAGCATGAGATGTGATATCTCAATGCTTCTACCAAACCTGGGACCCTTCCGATAGCATGAGATTTGATATCCAACTCCTTCCCATTCCAATCCCCAGACCCTTCCTATAGCATGAGATGTGATATCTCGATGCTTCTACTAAACCCAAGACCCTTCCTATAGCATGAGATGTGATATTCAACTCCTTCCCATTCCAATCCTGAGACCCTTCCTATAGCATAAGATGTGATTTCTCAATGGTTCTAATACCAAATCTGAAATCCTTCCAATAACATGAGATGTGATATTCAACTCCTTCCCATTCCAAACCTGAGACCCTTCCAATAGCATGAGATGTGATTTCTCAATGCTTCTACCAAACTGGGGACCCTTCCTATAGCATGAGATGTGATATCCATCTCCTTCCCATTCCAATCCCGAGACCCTTCCTATAGTATGAGATGTGATATCCATCTCCTTCCCATTCTAATCCTGAGGCCCTTCCTATAGCATGAGATGTGATAGCTCAATGCTTCTACCAAACCTGAGACCCTTCCTATAGCATGAGATGTGATATCCAACTCCTTCCCATTCCAAACCTGATACCCTTCCTATAGCATGAGATGTGATATCTCAATGCTTCTACCAACAATGAGACCCTTCCTATAGCATGAGATGTGATATCCAACTCCTTCCCATTCCAATCCTGAGACCCTTCCTATCGTAGATGTAATATCTCAATGCTTCTAATACCAAACCTGAGACCTGCCCTATTACTTGAGATGTGATATCCAAATCCTTCCCATTAAAATCTTGAGACTCTTCCTATAGCATGAGATGTGATATCTCAATTTTTTTAATACCAAACCTGAGACCCTTCCTATAGCAAGAGATGTGATATCCAAATCCTTCCCATTCCAAACCTGAGACCCTTCCTATAGCATGAGATGTGATATCCAAATCTTTCCCATTCCAAACCTGAGACCCTTCCTATAGCATGAGAGGTGATATTCAACTCCTTCCCATTCCAATCCTGTGACCCTTCCTATAGCATGAGATGTGATATCTCAATGCATCTAATACCAAACCTGGACTCTTCCTATAGCATGAGATGTGATAGCCAACTCCTTCCCATTCCAATCCTGCGTCCCTTCCTACAGCATGAGATGTGTTATCTCAATGCTTCTAATACCAAACCTGACCCCCCTCCATATAACATGAGATGTGATATCCAACTACTTCCCATTATAAACCTGAGACCCTTCCTATAGCATGACATGTGATATCTCAATGCTTCTAATACCAACCTCAGACCCTTCCTATAACATGAGATGTTATATCCAACACCTTCCCATTCCAATCCTGAGACCCTTCCTATAGCATGAGATGTGATATCTGAATGCTTCTAATACCAGACCTGGGACCCTTCATATAACATGAGATGTGATATCCAACTACTTCCCATTACAAACCTGAGACCCTTCCTATAGCAGGACATGTGATATCTCAATGCTTTTAATACCAAAACTGGGACCCTTCCTATTGCATGAGATGTTCTATCCAATTCCTTCCCATTCCAATCCTGAGACACTTGATATAGCAGAAGATGTGCTATCCAATTCCTTCCCATTCAAATCCTGAGACACTTCCTATAGCATGAGATGTGCCATCCAATTCCTTCCCTTTCCAAACCTGAGACCCTTCCTATAGCATGAGATGTGATATCTCAATGCTTCTACCAAACCTGGGACCCTTCCGATAGCATGAGATGTGATATCCAACTCCTTCCCATTCCCATCCCCAGACCCTTCCTATAGCATGAGATGTGATATCTCAATGCTTCTACTAAACCCAAGACCCTTCCTATAGCATGAGATGTGATATTCAACTCCTTCCCATTCAAATCCTGAGACCCCTCCTATAGCATAAAATGTGATTTCCCAATGGTTCTAATACCAAATCTGAGATCCTTCCTGTTAGGAAAGATTTCGTAATTGTAGGTAATTTTCCTTCCATGTGGCAACCCCTAAACTTTTTGCTGTTGTTTTTCACTGCCGCACTTCTCTGGGCTTTCGCTCCTTTCTTACGGGGAAACTGACATGCCCTTAAGACAGTCAGTACCGGGGAACGCTGTTTCCCGTAGTTTCTTTTATCATGTTGCGGCTTTAGTGCAACATGACACAAGAGGGCACTGTAAGCAAGTTACAGCTCTCTTGGGTCTCTAGCTTTCTACAGGCCCTAGATACTCGTTTAGGATTGTATTTGATTGGTGCAAGTCATTCAGGGACTGGAATGGTGGCAGCGATCGTTTTGTGTATTTTGAGCTCCTTTTGGCGTTCTAAGCGCGTTTTTCACGCTGAACCCAAAATGGTGGCCTGGCTCCCAAAATGGCCAGACCACGAGGCTCCTTTGTCCTGTCCACTGACCGTCTTGCTCCCTTCACCTTCCCCAGGTCGAGCCGACCCGGGGCCTTCCTTATTTGGGCATGTGCTTTCCCGCGAAATACAGATGCGTTCGCGGGCTTCTACATGTCTTTTGTGTGCCTCTAGGGTGTGGGCTGGGATGTCTGGTCCCAATACACATCCTGGGTGCCAGAGAGTCTAGGGTGGTGTGAATGCCTGGGACCACCGTGGTCCGTGATTGGTCCACGAATGGTGTGTGTGTTGATGAGCGGATCTCCCATTGGCTCCCCCCCGTTTTGGCGCGAAGGGAACCGTGGATAAGAGGGGGCTGGAAACACCACTACCATGTCGATCTCCTGAGTTCTCACGAACGAAGGAATACAGGAGCCAAGTATCCTGCAACCAAGAGGCTGGACCGAGGAATCGCTGGTGACCCGCTGAAGGACTCCTCCTTTGCACTGCTGTCGTCCTGTGAAACCCTTTCCTCCTTTGATCGAACCAGAAGGCCTGTACTGGTGCTGCGACCTTTGGAATAGCAGGAACAGCTATTCTCGGCGACTTCATCATCTCCTGCCAGTAAGCCTTCGGAAGCGTCTCTGGGCCATCCAGTTGACTGACCAGCTTACACGGGAGTCCTGCTCTGTAACCGCCGCCAGGTTGTGTAGTATTTGGAGTCCTTGTCACTCTCACACGCTTCGTACACTTGGCGTTCCCAAGTCTGAAGTGATTAGTGTACATTTGGCTCAGATACACACGGCCGCTCCGTTGCCCTGCTGTGGTGACAAAACTGTGCAGGTTTCTTCGATTGGGACGTCTTTTTTTCTCTACACGACTACAAGGCATTCCTGGCTCTTCTGAACCTGCCAGCTGCTGAAACTTATGTGGAGAAGCCTGGGTCTGCTTGCATCGGGGACCGGTGAGTAGTATAGCTAGGATCTGGTCGCCCTCATGCAGTAGCCCATTGCTTTTCCCCGCTGTGTAAAAACAGCACCCTTTTGTCCGTACTCGCGCTCTGCTTCTGCTCACTGTGGAGGCTGCGCTTGAGTCGCGGAACCTGTTTTTCTTCTGTTGTGCACTAACCCGAACTGCCTGACTTCCTCCGAAGAGCTTCTCCTTTTGCCCGTTGGCACCAGCGTGTGCAGGTACTTTGAGCACAAGGCTCCACTCTTCGCAGGGCTCGGACTTCCATCTAGTTAGGTGCCTCTGAAGGCGAACTGAGTCTAAAGCATTATCGCACTGCCTGTTTTCTTTCCCTTTCAGGTGGACTACACATTTCGTGCATATAACGCTTGCGACTGTCGTATTTGTATATATATTGTGTTGATATGGTATGTGTTGGTTTAATATTGTGATATTGTGATTTTCTCGCTACGGTCGTTGTTTTAAAGGCCTTAAAATAAATGTGTATATATTTTTGATATAACAACTGTTTGGAGTAGTTTGTAAGCGCTCTTGCTTTGTGTGCTCATTGCGGGCTTTCAGTCACCCTCACCCCTCTTGAGACCTAGTCTTGACCGCCGCGATCGCTACCTTGATTGGTCTGGCTCGTCCAGAGGTAACCCTGTTCCAAGTAATTAGGTTGGCCTTCTGAACTTCTGCGCCACCAGGACAGAGTTCAGAAATCCGTCTTAACAAATTGGTGTACAGCGGTGGGATACGACTGAAGGTATCCAGTGTTGCGCTCGAACTAAGGCATTTCAGGTTATTCCAAACAGGACACGTAGTGAATTGTTGTAGTATAACTTTAAAAAGGCCATAGTCCTATCAAACAGTATGGAAACAAGTACCTTGTTAACTTTAAATGCTTCTAAATCAGAAACACTAAAAAAGATGTGTGCGGAGAGAGGTGTTTCCTCTCAAGGCACGAAATTCGAAATGATCCAAAGAATCGTGGCGTGGCAAGAAGCCCAGCTTGACGCTATAACTTCTGAGGACAGTGCGGAAGGTGGTGGGGCTGCTCTCACTGGTAGAACCGACGGTTCTGCCGCTGCACTGATCCATCGCGACCACGAGGACAGGGAGGACGAGATGTCTAATGTTTCCTCTGCCAGTGCTGATGGGGAGGCTATGCTTGAATTCAAGAAGCAAGAGCTGCGGTTTAGGCAGCAGGAGCTTGAATTCAGCATAGCCAAACTAAAAATCGAACAGGCAGAAAAACAAAAAGACAGGGATCACCAGTTGGAACTGGCCAAGCTTCAGGTTGCAAATGGGTCCAAGGGTCCTGGACATGGGTCTGGGGCCTCCTCTCATCCACGGTTTCCGAAAGATCTGCTCAGTGTGTATGAAGAAAGGAATGACATTATGGACTGGCTGAATGCGTTTGAGTATGCATGCGAAGTTCAACAAGTTGACAATGCTGATAAGATTGCATGGTTACTCAGCAGACTGCCCCATTCTGGCTGTAGTGCCATCATGGAAATGTCGAAGGCTGAGCGAGCTGATTTCGCAATGTTAAAGCAAACTCTCCTTTTAAAGTTTGGGAAGACTCTGGCCCAATATTTGAAACGTTTCAGAGAGTATAAGAAAAAGGAAGGTGGTACTTGGGTATCTTATGTCGCTGAATCCTTGAAAAACTTAACTGGCTGGGTCGAAGGTTATAAGGTTTCTACCTTCGAAGGCATGATAAATCTTGTCATGCTGGAACACATTTTTGCTTCTTCTTCCCCGGAGCTTAAGCAGCATTTGGCCGATTCGAAGGAGATAGATCCTAAGAAGCTGGCCATTGCAGCAGACTTATGGGTGTCACATCGAGTGTCCCATAAGGACAAAACTCATCCTGGTAAGCAGGAGGAAGGGAAAAAGTCCAAAGATATGGAGGGTGGGGATTCTGCTAAATCTTCTTCCCATAAGGGCCACAAAAAGAAAAACAAGGGTAAGACACAAGAGAACTCACAGGGTAGTGGAGGTCAGCCTCCGAAACAGAACTCTGGTTACAATAAGCCTCCCTATGTAAACAGACCCAATGGATCTTGTTTTGCTTGTGGAGCAACTGACCACGTGAAGGGGGATCCCCGTTGTAAGGTTAGACCTTTGGGGGTCCACTCCGCTAATCTGGCCTTCTCCTCCTACGAGGAAGAAGAGATTACAGGAGCATCCTTCTCCTCAGACTCATTTCCCAGCGGAATAGAGGCTGAGGTAGTTTTAGTGTCCCTGGGTTCCTGGGAGCCTAAAGTCGCAGAGGCTTATGCTAGGATTCCGGATAATACCAAGCACTACTTTAAAGACAGTGTGCTGATCAATGGAGTAGATACTCCAGCTCTTAGGGATAGTGGGTGCAGTCGCACTGTAGTGGATTCTACCTTGGTAGACTCAGAGGAAGTTGCCAGAGCTACTCTGATGCCCACTAAGTTGGCTGACGGCCCCCTCCGTATGTTTCCAGTAATACCTGTAAATCTTACTTTAAATGGTACAGCAGTCAGGATTCCAGTGAGCATTCAGAGAAACGTCCCGGGAAAGGTCTTGTTAGGTAATGATCTCAGAGCTTTAGGGCTCGTAGGAGATACTGCCGAAAGACCCTACACACGGTCTCAAGCACGGGCAGCATTGGCCAAGTCCAATATGCCGCCCCAGCCGAAGGGGAAACCCAAGGCGAAAGGAGTCGACAAGTCACGACGAGGGAAAGAGAATATTCCCCCGAGCTCGCCTACCACTGCGGTGGAGGAAGTTGGTCAATTGCCCGGGCCTGACGAGGAGGTGGCGATGCCTGAAGTATTCGACCCTAATGATCATCCTGAACTAAAAGACTTGTTAGTTGAAGGAGGTCCTGATAGGGACGAATTCAGTAAAGGCCAACGTGAGTGCCCATCTATGGAAGGCCTAAGGAGACAGGCCTGCTCTCAGCTTGAGGGTGAACCTCCTGGGACGCATAGGATTTATTGGGAAGGTGGACTCCTGTATAGTGAGCCCACAGAGTCTACAGAAGGAGACCATAGGAGGTTGGTGGTTCCCCTTGCTGTTAGGCCCTTCCTCCTGCAGTTGGCGCATGAAGTTCCCCTTGCTGGTCACCTTGGTATGAAGAGGACCAAGCAAAGGTTATCCATGCACTTCTACTGGCCCAAGATGGGGGTGCAAGTAGAAAGTCACTGCAGGAGTTGTGCCTCCTGCCAGTTGTCTGGTAAGGTTGGCGCGACAATCCAAGCTCCGTTGGTACCGCTCCCAGTTGTGGGGGTACCATTTGAAAGGGTAGGGATCGACATCGTTGGTCCCCTTGACCCGCAAACATCCTTGGGCAATAGGTTTATCCTGGTGCTGGTCAACCATGTAACCAGGTATCCTGAGGCCATCCCATTGAAAACTGTAACTGCCAAGTCAGTTGCAAAAGCTTCACTCGGCATATTTACTAGGGTTGGCTTCCCTAAAGAAGTTGTGTCAGATCGTGGCAGCAACTTTATGTCGAAGTATATGCAGGCTATGAGGAAAGAATGTGGGGTCACCTACAAGTTCTCTTCTGCATACCACCCCCAGACCAATGGCCTGGTGCAACGTTTCAACAGAACGTTAAAGAGCATGATTGGGGCTCTGGAGGAGCCCCAGAGAAGAAAATGGGATCTTCTTTTACCATGCTTACTGTTTGCCTACCGAGAGGTACCGCAGGAGGGTGTTGGCTTCAGCCCCTTCGAACTTCTGTTCGGTCATCCCGTACGGGGACCCTTAGCCATCGTCAAAGAGGGATGGGAGATGCCCACTCCCCCTGTTACTACCAACGTAGTTGATTATGTGCTAGGGCTCAGAAAACGGATGGTACTTCTGATGGGCTTGGCTAGTGATAAATTGAAGGCAGGACAAGCGCTGGTGAAACATTGGTACGACCAGAAAGCTTCCCTCATCAACTTTACACCTGGCCAGCAAGTCCTGATCATGAATCCCATAAGGCCTCGAGCTTTACAGGACAAATGGTCAGGCCCTTACACAGTGGTCAACTATTTAGTGGACCTTGGAAGGCCTGGACAGGCTCCAAAAGTGTTTCACGTGAATGGGCTGAAGGCTTTCGTCCCAAGAGTCGAAATCGCAGCACTGCTACTGGCTTCAGATGTTGAGGAAGAGGAGTCTGAACCTCTCCCCGACCTGTTCCAAAGCGGTCCTTCAGATAGCTCCTTTGAGGGTGTCCGAGTGGCCCCTCACCTGACTTCTGATCAGCAGGCTGAGGTGAAAAGTTTGCTTAGGCAGTTTTCCCCCCTGTTTTCGCAGTCGCCTGGTTTGACACCTTGGTGCAAACATAACATTGACACAGGAGACAGTGTACCTACCAAAAGTAGGGGATACAGGATGTCAGACAAAGTACAGTCTTATATTAAGACCGAGGTCAACAAGATGTTAGATCTTGGGGTGATTGAACCCTCTAGTAGTCCTTGGTCCAGCCCTGTGGTTTTGGTTCCAAAGGCAGGCACTTCTGAATTGAGGTTCTGCGTGGATTACAGGGCTCTGAATGCTGTCACCAAGACAGATGCACACCCCTTGCCTCGAACAGATGAGCTGGTGGATACTTTGGGTGCCTCCAAGTACCTCAGCACGTTTGACCTCACTGCTTGCTATTGGCAAATAGCTTTAGCAGAACATGCCAAGGAGAAGACAGCATTTTCTACTCCAGACGGCCTTTACCAATTCCGGGTAATGCCGTTCGGGTTGAAGAATGCACCTGCCACTTTCCAGAGGCTTGTGAATCATGTGTTGAATGGGTTGGACGAATTCTGTCTTGCATATCTGGACGATATAGCAGTTTTCAGTGCCACCTGGGAAGACCATGTGAAACACCTCGGGATTGTGCTCCAGGCTCTTCAGAAAGCCCACTTGACCATAAAGGCTAGTAAATGCCAGAATGGACAAGGCTCAGTGGTTTACCTTGGACATGAAGTAGGTGGAGGGAGGATACAGCCTCTACCCAGTAAAGTACAAGCAGTACAAGACTGGCCTACCCCCACTACGCAAACCCAAGTGAGAGCCTTCTTAGGACTCACAGGGTATTACCGCAATTTTGTGGCAGACTATGGCACCATAGCTGCCCCTCTGACTGCCCTCACAACTCCGAAGAAACCCAAGAAGGTAACTTGGACCGACAAGTGTGAGAAGGCCTTCAATGGCTTAAAAGACTCCTTGTGCCAGGCCCCTGTCCTCAGGGCCCCTGATTATCAAAGACCTTTTATCGTGCAGACGGACGCCTCTGACACTGGGATAGGAGCTGTACTATCACAAGTAGATGAGAAGGGTAAGGAACACCCTATCGGTTTTATTAGTCGCCAGCTTAAGGACAGAGAGCTCAGATGGTCCACGGTAGAGAAAGAATGTTTCTCTGTTGTGTGGGCCCTAAGGAAGCTGAGGCCCTACCTCTATGGGACCCACTTCACTGTGCAAACTGACCATAAGCCGTTAAAGTGGCTAATGAACATGAAGGGGGAGAATCCAAAGTTGCTTAGGTGGTCCATAAGTCTACAAGGCTTCGACTTCACTATTGAGCATATGCCAGGTGTCCAACATAGCAATGCTGATGGGTTGTCCAGAATGTTTAACCGACCTGAACAAGAGACTCATCCAGGGGTGGATTAGTTCCCCCTGTCCATAGTCTGGGAGGGGCGAGTGTTAGGAAAGATTTCGTAATTGTAGGTAATTTTCCTTCCATGTGGCAACCCCTAAACTTTTTGCTGTTGTTTTTCACCTTGTTCTTGACTTTGCCAGAGAAGTGCAGCCTTCTGCCGCACTCCTCTGGGCTTTCGCTCCTTTCTTACGGGGAAACTGACATGCCCTTAAGACAGTCAGTACCGGGGAACGCTGTTTCCCGTAGTTTCTTTTATCATGTTGCGGCTTTAGTGCAACATGACACAAGAGGGCACTGTAAGCTAAGTTACAGCTCTCTTGGGTCTCTAGCCTTCTCCAGGCCCTAGATACTCGTTTAGGATTGTATTTGATCGGTGCAAGTCATTCAGGGACTGGAATGGTGGCAGTGATCGTTTTGTGTATTTTTAGCTCCTTTTGGCGTTCTAAGCGCGTTTTTCGCGCTGAACCCAAAATGGTGGCCTGGCTCCCAAAATGGCCAGACCACGAGGCTCCTTTGTCCTGTCCACTGACCGTCTTGCTCCCTTCACCTTCCCCAGGTCGAGCCGACCCGGGGGCCTTCCTTATTTGGGCATGTACTTTCCCGCGAAACACAGATGCGTTCGCGGGCTTCTACATGTCTTTTGTGTGCCTCCAGGGTGTGGGCTGGGATGTCTGGTCCCAATACACATCCTGGGTGCCAGAGAGTCTAGGGTGGTGTGAATGCCTGGGACCACCGTGGTCCGTGATTGGTCCACGAATGGTGTGTGTGTTGATGAGCGGATCTCCCATTGGCTCCCCTCCGTTTTGGCGCGAAGGGAACCGTGGATAAGAGGGGGCTGGAAACACCACTACCATGTCGATCTCCTGAGTTCTCACGAACGAAGGAATACAGGAGCCAAGTATCCTGCAACCAAGAGGCTGGACCGAGGAATCGCTGGTGACCCGCTGAAGGACTCCTCCTTTGCACTGCTGTCGTCCTGTGAAACCCTTTCCTCCTTTGATCGAACCAGAAGGCCTGTACTGGTGCTGCGACCTTTGGAATAGCAGGAACAGCTATTCTCGGCGACTTCATCATCTCCTCCCAGTAAGCCTTCGGAAGCGTCTCTGGGCCATCCAGTTGACTGACCAGCTTACACGGGAGTCCTGCTCTGTAACCGCCACCAGGTTGTGTAGTATTTGGAGTCCTTGTCACTCTCACACGCTTCGTACACTTGGCGTTCCCAAGTCTGAAGTGAGTAGTGTACATTTGGCTCAGATACACACGGCCGCTCCGTTGCCCTGCTGTGGTGACAAAACTGTGCAGGTTTATTCGATTGGGACGTCTTTTTTTCTCTACACGACGACGAGGCATTCCCGGCTCTTCTGAACCTGCCAGCTGCTGAAACTAACGTGGAGAAGCCTGGGTCTGCTTGCATCGGGGACCGGTGAGTAGTATAGCTAGGATCTGGTCGCCCTCCTGCAGTAGCCCATTGCTTTTCCCCGCTGTGTAAAAACAGCACCCTTTTGTCCGTACTCGCGCTCTGCTTCTGCTCACTGTGGAGGCTGCGCTTGAGTCGCGGAACCTGTTCTTCTTCTGTTGTGCACTAACCCGAACTGCCTGACTTCCTCCGAAGAGCTTCTCCTTTTGCCCGTTGGCACCAGCGTGTGCAGGTACTTTGAGCACAAGGCTCCACTCTTCGCAGGGCTCGGACTTCCATCTAGTTAGGTGCCTCTGAAGGCGAACTGAGTCTAAAGCATTATCGCACTGCCTGTTTTCTTTCCCTTTCAGGTGGACTACACATTTCGTGCATATAACGCTTGCGACTGTCGTATTTGTATATATATTGTGTTGATATGGTATGTGTTGGTTTAATATTGTGATATTGTGATTTTCTCACTACGGTCGTTGTTTTAAAGGCCTTAAAATAAATGTGTATATATTTTTGATATAACAACTGTTTGGAGTAGTTTGTAAATGCTCTTGCTTTGTGTGCTCATTGCGGGCTTTCAGTCACCCTCACCCCTCTTGAGACCTAGTCTTGACCGCCGCGATCGCTACCTTGATTGGTCTGGCTCGTCCAGAGGTTACCCTGTTCCAAGTAATTAGGTTGGCCTTCTGAACTTCTGCGCCACCAGGACAGAGTTCAGAAATCCGTCTTAACACTTCCAATAACATGAGATTCAACTCCTTCCCATTCCAAACCTTAGACCCTTCCAATAGCATGAGATGTGATTTCTAAATGCTTCTACCAAACTGGGACCCTTCCTATAGCATGAGATGTGATATCCATCTCCTTCCTATTCCAATCCCGAGACCCTTCCTATAGCATGAGATGTGATATCCCAATGCTTCTAATACCAATCCTGAGACCCGCCTTATAACATGAGATGTGATATCCAACTCCTTCCCATTCCAATCCTGAGACCCTTCCGATAGCATGAGATGTGATATCTCGGTGCTTCTAATATCAAACCTGAGACCCTCCCTACAGCATGAGATGTGATATCAAAGTCCTTCCCATTCCAATCCTGAGACCCTTCCTATAGCATGAGATGTGATATCTCAATGCTTCTAATACCAAACCTGAGACCCTTCCTATAACATGAGATGGTATATCCAACTCCTTCCCATTCCAATCCTGAGACCCTTCCGATAGCAGAGGTGTGATATCTCAATGCTTATACCAAACCTGAGACCCTTCCTATGGCATGAGATGTGATATCCAACTCCTTCCCATTCCAATCCTGAGACGCTTCCTATAGCATGAGATGTGTTATCTCAATGCTTCTACCAAACCTGAGACCCTTACTATTGCATGAGATGTGATATCCAACTCCTTCCCATTCCAATCCTGAGACCCTTCCTATAGCATGAGATGTGATATCTCAATGCTTCTAATACCAAACCTGAGATCCTTCCTATAACATGAGATGTGATATCCAACTCCTTCCCATTCCAAACCTGAGACCCTTCCTATAGCATGAGATGTGATATCCAACTCCTTCCCATTCCAATCCTGAGACCCTTCCTATACCATGAGATGTGATATCTCAATGCTTCTAAAACAAACCCTGAGAACAATCCAATAACATAAGATGTGATTTCTAAATCCTTCCCTTTCCAAACCTGAGACCCTTCCTTTAGCATGAGATGTGATATCCAACTCCTTCCCATTCCAATCCTGAGACCCTTCCTATATCATGAGATGTGATATCTCAATGCTTCTAATACCAAACCTGGACCCTTCCTATAGCATGAGATGTGATATCCAATATTTCCCATTCCAATCCTGCGTCCCTTCCTATAGCATGAGATTGGATATCTCAGTGCTTCTAATACCAAACTTGAGACCCTTCCTATAACATGAGATGTGATATCCAACTCCTTCCGATTCCAATCCTGAGACCCTTCCTATACCATGAGATGATATATCTCAATGCTTCTAATACCAAACCTTAGACCTGCCCTATTACTTGAGATGTGATATCCAAATCCTTCCCATTCCAATCCTGAGACTCTTCGTATAGCATGAGATGTGATATCTCAATGTTTTTAATACCAAACCTGAGACCCTTCCTATAGCAAGAGATGTGATATCCAAATCCTTCCCATTCCAAACCTGAGACCCTTCCTATAGCATGAGATGTGATATCCAACTCCTTCCCATTCCAATCCTGAGACCCTTCCTATAGCAAGAGATGTGATATCCAAATCCTTCCCATTCCAAACCTGAGACCCTTCCTATAGCATGAGAGGTGATATCCAACTCCTTCCCATTCCAATCCTGTGACCCTTCCTATAGCATGAGATTGGATATCCAATTTTTCCCATTCCAATCCTGAGACCCTTCCTATACCATGAGATGTGATATCTCAATGCTTCTAAAACCAACCCTGAGAACCATCCTATAACATAAGATGTGATTTCTAAATCTTTCCCTTTCCAAACCTGAGACCCTTCCTTTAGCATGAGATGTGATATCCAACTCCTTCCCATTCCAATCCTGAGACCCTTCCGATATCATGAGATGTGATATCTCAATGCTTCTAATACCAAACCTGGACCCTTCCTATAGCATGAGATGTGATATCAAATTTTTCCCATTCCAATCCTGCGTCCCTTCCTATAGCATGAGATTGGATATCTCAGTGCTTCTAATACCAAACCTGAGACCCTTCCTATAACATGAGATGTGATATCCAACTCCTTCCGATTCCAATCCTGAGACCCTTCCTATACCATTGAGATGTGATATCTCAATGCTTCTAAAACCAACCCTGAGAAGCATCCTATAACATAAGATGTGATTTCTAAATCCTTCCCTTTCCAAACCTGAGACCCTTCCCTTAGCATGAGATGTGATATCCAACTCCTTCCCATTCCAATCCTGAGACCCTTCCTATATCATGAGATGTGATATCTCAATGCTTCTAATACCAAACCTGGACCCTTCCTATAGCATGAGATGTGATATCCAATTTTTCCCATTCCAATCCTGCGTCCCTTCCTATAGCATGAGATTGGATATCTCTGTGCTTCTAATACCAAACCTGAGACCCTTCCTATAACATGAGATGTGATATCCAACTCCTTCCGATTCCAATCCTGAGACCCTTCCTATACCATGAGATGTGATATCTCAATGCTTCTAATACCAAACCTGAGACCTGCCCTATTACTTGAGATGTGATATCCAAATCCTTCCCATTCCAATCCTGAGACTCTTCAAATAGCATGAGATGTGATATCTCAATGTTTTTAATACCAAACCTGAGACCCTTCCTATAGCAAGAGATGTGATATCCAAATCCTTCCCATTCCAAACCTGAGACCCTTCCTATAGCATGAGATGTGATATCCAACTCCTTCCCATTCCAATCCTGAGACCCTTCCTATAGCAAGAGATGTGATATCCAAATCCTTCCCATTCCAAACCTGAGACCCTTCCTATAGCATGAAAGGTGATATCCAACTCCTTCCCATTCCAATCCTGTGACCCTTCCTATAGCATGAGATTGGATATCCAATGTTTCCCATTGCAATCCTGAGACCCTTGCTATACCATGAGATGTGATATCTCAATGCTTCTAAAACCAACCCTGAGAACCATCCTATAACATAAGATGTGATTTCTAAATCCTTCCCTTTCCAAACCTGAGACCCTTCCTTTAGCATGAGATGTAATATCCAACTCCTTCCCATTCCAATCCTGAGACCCTTCCGATATCATGAGATGTGATATCTCAATGCTTCTAATACCAAACCTGGACCCTTCCTATAGCATAAGATGTGATATCAAATTTTTTTCCATTCCAATCCTGCGTCCCTTCCTATAGCATGAGATTGGATATCTCAGTGCTTCTAATACCAAACCTAAGACCCTTCCTATAACATGAGATGTGATATCCAACTCCTTCCGATTCCAATCCTGAGACCCTTCCTATACCATGAGATGTGATATCTCAATGCTTCTAATACCAAACCTGAGACCTGCCCTATTACTTGAGATGTGATATCCAAATCCTTCCCATTCCAATCCTGAGACTCTTCCTATAGCATGAGATATGATATCTCAATGTTTTTAATACCAAACCTGGGACCCTTCCTATAGCAAGAGATGTGATATCCAAATCCTTCCCATTCCAAACCTGAGACCCTTCCTATAGCATGAGATGTGATATCCAACTCCTTCCCATTCCAATCCTGAGACCCTTCCTATAGCAAGAGATGTGATATCCAAATCCTTCCCATTCCAAACCTGAGACCCTTCCTATAGCACGAGAGGTGATATCCAACTCCTTCCCATTCCAATCCTGTGACCCTTCCGATAGCATGAGATTGGATATCCAATTTTTCCCATTCCAATCCTGCGTCCTTTCGTATAGCATGAGATGTGATATCTCAATGTTTTTAATACCAAACCTGAGACCCTTCCTATAGCAAGAGATGTGATATCCAAATCCTTCCCATTCCAAACGTGAGACCCTTCCCATAGCATGAGATGTGATATCCAACTTCTTCCCATTCCAATCCTGAGACCCTTCCTATAGCATGAGATGTGATATCTCAATGCATCTAATACCAAACCTGGACTCTTCCTATAGCATGAAATGTGATATCCAATTCCTTCCCATTCCAAACCTGAGACCCTTCCTATAGCATGAGATGTGATATCTCAATGCTTCTACCAAACATGAGACCCTTCCTATAGCATGAGATGTGATATCCAACTCCTTCCCATTCCAATCCGGAGACCCTTCCGATAGCATGAGATGTGATATCTCAATGCTTCTAATACCAAACCTGAGACCCTCCCTATAGCATAAGATATGATATCCAAGTTCTTCCCATTCCAATCCTGAGACCTTTCCTATAACATGAGATGTGATATCCAACTCCTTCCCATTCCAACCTGAGACCCTTCCTATAGCATGAGATGGGATATCCAACTCCTTCCTAATCCAATCCTGAGACCCTTCCGATAGCATGAGATGTTATCTCTCAATGCTTCTAACAAACCTGAGACCCTTCCTATGTCATGAGATGTGATATCAAACTCCTTCCCATTCCAATCCTGAGACCCTTCCTATAGCATGAGATGTGATATCCAACTTCTTCCCTTTCCAATCCTGAGACCCTTTCTATACCATGAGATGTGATATCTCAATGCTTCTTACCAATCCTGAGACCCGCCCTATAACATGAGATGTGATATCCAAATCCTTCCCCTTCTAAACCTGAGACCCTTCCTTTAGCATGAGATGTGATATCCAACTCCTTCCCATTCCAATCCTGAGACCCTTCCGATAGCATGAGATGTGATATCTCAGTGCTTCTAATATCAAACCTGAGACCCTCCCTATAGCATGATATGTGATATCCAAGTCCTTCCCATTCCAATCCTGAGACCCTTCCTATAGCATGAGATGTGTTATCTCAATGCTTTTACCAAACCTGAGACCCTTACTATAGCATGAGATGTGATATCCAACTCCTTCCCATTCCAATCCCGAGACCCTTCCTATAGCATGAGATGTGATATCTCAATGCTTCTAATACCAAACCTGAGATCCTTCCTATAACTTGAGATGTGATATCCAACTCCTTCCCATTCCAAACCTGAGACCCTTCCTATTGCATGAGATGTGATATCCAACTCCTTCCCATTCCAATCCTGAGACCCTTCCTATACCATGAGATGTGATATCTCAATGCTTCTAAAACCAACCCGGAGAACCATCCTATAACGTGAGATGTGGTTTCTAAATCCTTACCTTTCCAAACCTGAGACCCTTCCTTTAGCATGAGATGTGATATCCAACTCCTTCCCATTCCAATCCTGAGACCCTTCCTATATCATGAGATGTGATATCTCAATGCTTCTAATACCAAACCTGGACCCTTCCTATAGCATGAGATGTGATATCCAATTTTTCCCATTCCAATCCTGCGTCCCTTCCTATAGCATGAGATTGGATATCTCAGTGCTTCTAATACCAAACCTGAGACCCTTCCTATAACATGAGATGTGATATCCAACTCCTTCCGATGCCAATCCTGACACCCTTCCTATACCATGAGATGTGATATCTCAATGCTTCTAATACCAAATCTGAGAACTGCCCTACTACTTGAGATGTGATATCCAAATCCTTCCCATTCCAATCCTGAGACTCTTCCTATAGCATGAGATGTGATGTCTCAATGTTTTTAATACCTAACCTGAGACCCTTACTATAGCAAGAGATTTGATATCCAAATCCTTCCCATTCCAAACCTGGACCCTTCCTACAGCATGAGATGTGATATCCAACTCCTTCCCATTCCAATCCTGAGACCCTTCCTATAGCAAGAGATGTGATATCCAAATCCTTCCCATTCCAAACCTGAGACCCTTCCTATAGCATGAGATGTGATAGCCAACTCCTTCCCATTCCAATCCTGCGTCCCTTCCTACAGCATGAGATGTGATATCTCAATGCTTCTAATACCAAACCTGAGACCCTTCATATAACATGAGATGTGATATCCAACTACTTCCCATTACAAACCTGAGACCCTTCCTATAGCATGACATGTGATATCTCAATGCTTCTAATACCAACCTGAGACCCTTCATATAACATGAGATGTGATATCCAACTACTTCTCATTACAAACCTGAGACCCTTCCTATAGCATGACATGTGATATCTCAATGCTTCTAATACCAAAACCGGGACCCTTCCTATTGCATGAGATGTTCTATCCAATTCCTTCCCATTCCAATCCTGAGACACTTCCTATAGCATGAGATGTGCCATCCAATCCCTTCCCATTCCAAACCTGAAACCCTTCCTATAGCATGAGATGTGATATCTCAATGCTTCTACCAAACCTGGGACCCTTCCGATAGCATGAGATTTGATATCCAACTCCTTCCCATTCCAATCCCCAGACCCTTCCTATAGCATGAGATGTGATATCTCGATGCTTCTACTAAACCCAAGACCCTTCCTATAGCATGAGATGTGATATTCAACTCCTTCCCATTCCAATCCTGAGACCCTTCCTATAGCATAAGATGTGATTTCTCAATGGTTCTAATACCAAATCTGAAATCCTTCCAATAACATGAGATGTGATATTCAACTCCTTCCCATTCCAAACCTGAGACCCTTCCTATAGCATGAGATGTGATATCCATCTCCTTCCCATTCCAATCCCGAGACCCTTCCTATAGTATAAGATGTGATATCCATCTCCTTCCCATTCTAATCCTGAGGCCCTTCCTATAGCATGAGATGTGATAGCTCAATGCTTCTACCAAACCTGAGACCCTTCCTATAGCATGAGATGTGATATCCAACTCCTTCCCATTCCAAACCTGATACCCTTCCTATAGCATGAGATGTGATATCTCAATGCTTCTACCAACAATGAGACCCTTCCTATAGCATGAGATGTGATATCCAACTCCTTCCCATTCCAATCCTGAGACCCTTCCTATCGTAGATGTAATATCTCAATGCTTCTAATACCAAACCTGAGACCTGCCCTATTACTTGAGATGTGATATCCAAATCCTTCCCATTAAAATCTTGAGACTCTTCCTATAGCATGAGATGTGATATCTCAATTTTTTTAATACCAAACCTGAGACCCTTCCTATAGCAAGAGATGTGATATCCAAATCCTTCCCATTCCAAACCTGAGACCCTTCCTATAGCATGAGATGTGATATCCAACTCCTTCCCATTCCAATCCTGAGACCCTTCCTATAGCAAGAGATGTGATATCCAAATCTTTCCCATTCCAAACCTGAGACCCTTCCTATAGCATGAGAGGTGATATTCAACTCCTTCCCATTCCAATCCTGTGACCCTTCCTATAGCATGAGATGTGATATCTCAATGCATCTAATACCAAACCTGGACTCTTCCTATAGCATGAGATGTGATAGCCAACTCCTTCCCATTCCAATCCTGCGTCCCTTCCTACAGCATGAGATGTGTTATCTCAATGCTTCTAATACCAAACCTGACCCCCTCCATAAAACATGAGATGTGATATCCAACTACTTCCCATTACAAACCTGAGACCCTTCCTATAGCATGACATGTGATATCTCAATGCTTCTAATACCAACCTGAGACCCTTCCTATAACATGAGATGTTATATCCAACACCTTCCCATTCCAATCCTGAGACCCTTCCTATAGCATGAGATGTGATATCTCAATGCTTCTAATACCAGACCTGGGACCCTTCATATAACATGAGATGTGATATCCAACTACTTCCCATTACAAACCTGAGACCCTTCCTGTAGCAGGACATGTGATATCTCAATGTTTCTAATACCAAAACTGGGACCCTTCCTATAACATGAGATGTGATATCCAACTCCTTCCGATTCCAATCCTGAGACCCTTCCTATACCATGAGATGTGATATCTCAATGCTTCTAATACCAAACCTGAGACCTGCCCTATTACTTGAGATGTGATATCCAAATCCTTCCCATTCCAATCCTGAGACTCTTCCTATAGCATGAGATGTGATATCTCAATGTTTTTAATACCAAACCTGAGACCCTTCCTATAGCATGAGATGTGATATCCAAATCCTTCCCATTCCAAACCTGAGACCCTTCCTATAGCATGAGATGTGATATCCAACTCCTTCCCATTCCAATCCTGAGACCCTTCCTATAGCAAGAGATGTGATATCCAAATCCTTCCCATTCCAAACCTGAGACCCTTCCTATAGCACGAGAGGTGATATCCAACTCCTTCCCATTCCAATCCTGTGACCCTTCCGATAGCATGAGATTGGATATCCAATTTTTCCCATTCCAATCCTGCGTCCCTTCGTATAGCATGAGATGTGATATCTCAATGTTTTTAATACCAAACCTGAGACCCTTCCTATAGCAAGAGATGTGATATCCAAATCCTTCCCATTCCAAACGTGAGACCCTTCCCATAGCATGAGATGTGATATCCAACTTCTTCCCATTCCAATCCTGAGGCCCTTCCTATAGCATGAGATGTGATATCTCAATGCATCTAATACCAAACCTGGACTCTTCCTATAGCATGAAATGTGATATCCAATTCCTTCCCATTCCAAACCTGAGACCCTTCCTATAGCATGAGATGTGATATCTCAATGCTTCTACCAAACATGAGACCCTTCCTATAGCATGAGATGTGATATCCAACTCCTTCCCATTCCAATCCTGAGACCTTTCCTATAACATGAGATGTGATATCCAACTCCTTCCCATTCCAACCTGAGACCCTTCCTATAGCATGAGATGGGATATCCAACTCCTTCCCAATCCAATCCTGAGACCCTTCCGATAGCATGAGATGTTATCTCTCAATGCTTCTAACAAACCTGAGACCCTTCCTATGTCATGAGATGTGATATCAAACTCCTTCCCATTCCAATCCTGAGACCCTTCCTATAGCATGAGATGTGATATCCAACTTCTTCCCTTTCCAATCCTGAGACCCTTCCTATAGCATGAGATGTGATATCTCAATGCTTATACCAAACCTGAGACCCTTCCTATGGCATGAGATGTGATATCCAACTCCTTCCCATTCCAATCCTGAGAACCTTCCTATAGCATGAGATGTGTTATCTCAATGCTTCTACCAAACCTGAGACCCTTACTATAGCATGAGATGTGATATCCAACTCCTTCCCATTCCAATCCCGAGACCCTTCCTATAGCATGAGATGTGATATCTCAATGCTTCTAATACCAAACCTGAGATCCTTCCTATAACTTGAGATGTGATATCCAACTCCTTCCCATTCCAAACCTGAGACCCTTCCTATTGCATGAGATGTGATATCCAACTCCTTCCCATTCCAATCCTGAGACCCTTCCTATACCATGAGATGTGATATCTCAATGCTTCTAAAACCAACCCGGAAAACCATCCTATAACGTGAGATGTGGTTTCTAAATCCTTCCCTTTCCAAACCTGAGACCCTTCCTTTAGCATGAGATGTGATATCCAACTCCTTCCCATTCCAATCCTGAGACCCTTCCTATATCATGAGATGTGATATCTCAATGCTTCTAATACCAAACCTGGACCCTTCCTATAGCATGAGATGTGATATCCAATTTTTCCCATTCCAATCCTGCGTCCCTTCCTATAGCATGAAATTGGATATCTCAGTGCTTCTAATACCAAACCTGAGACCCTTCCTATAACATGAGATGTGATATCCAACTCCTTCCGATGCCAATCCTGACACCCTTCCTATACCATGAGATGTGATATCTCAATGCTTCTAATACCAAATCTGAGACCTGCCCTACTACTTGAGATGTGATATCCAAATCCTTCCCATTCCAATCCTGAGACTCTTCCTATAGCATGAGATGTGATATCTCAATGTTTTTAATACCTAACCTGAGACCCTTACTATAGCAAGAGATTTGATATCCAAATCCTTCCCATTCCAAACCTGAGACCCTTCCTACAGCATGAGATGTGATATCCAACTCCTTCCCATTCCAATCCTGAGACCCTTCCTATAGCAAGAGATGTGATATCCAAATCCTTCCCATTCCAAACCTGAGACCCTTCCTATAGCATGAGATGTGATAGCCAACTCCTTCCCATTCCAATCCTGCGTCCCTTCCTACAGCATGAGATGTGATATCTCAATGCTTCTAATACCAAACCTGAGACCCTTCATATAAAATGAGATGTGATATCCAACTACTTCCCATTACAAACCTGAGACCCTTCCTATAGCATGACATGTGATATCTCAATGCTTCTAATACCAACCTGAGACCCTTCCTATAACATGAGATGTTATATCCAACACCTCCCCATTGCAATCCTGAGACCCTTCCTATAGCATGAGATGTGATATCTCAATTCTTCTAATACCAAACCTGAGACCCTTCATATAACATGAGATGTGATATCCAACTACTTCTCATTACAAACCTGAGACCCTTCCTATAGCATGACATGTGATATCTCAATGCTTCTAATACCAAAACCGGGACCCTTCCTATTGCATGAGATGTTCTATCCAATTCCTTCCCATTCCAATCCTGAGACACTTCCTATAGCATGAGATGTGCCATCCAATCCCTTCCCATTCCAAACCTGAAACCCTTCCTATAGCATGAGATGTGATATCTCAATGCTTCTACCAAACCTGGGACCCTTCCGATAGCATGAGATTTGATATCCAACTCCTTCCCATTCCAATCCCCAGACCCTTCCTATAGCATGAGATGTGATATCTCGATGCTTCTACTAAACCCAAGACCCTTCCTATAGCATGAGATGTGATATTCAACTCCTTCCCATTCTAATCCTGAGACCCTTCCTATAGCATAAGATGTGATTTCTCAATGGTTCTAATACCAAATCTGAAATCCTTCCAATAACATGAGATGTGATATTCAACTCCTTCCCATTCCAAACCTGAGACCCTTCCTATAGCATGAGATGTGATATCCATCTCCTTCCCATTCCAATCCCGAGACCCTTCCTATAGTATGAGATGTGATATCCATCTCCTTCCCATTCTAATCCTGAGGCCCTTCCTATAGCATGAGATGTGATAGCTCAATGCTTCTACCAAACCTGAGACCCTTCCTATAGCATGAGATGTGATATCCAACTCCTTCCCATTCCAAACCTGATACCCTTCCTATAGCATGAGATGTGATATCTCAATGCTTCTACCAACAATGAGACCCTTCCTATAGCATGAGATGTGATATCCAACTCCTTCCCATTCCAATCCTGAGACCCTTCCTATCGTAGATGTAATATCTCAATGCTTCTAATACCAAACCTGAGACCTGCCCTATTACTTGAGATGTGATATCCAAATCCTTCCCATTAAAATCTTGAGACTCTTCCTATAGTATGAGATGTGATATCTCAATTTTTTTAATACCAAACCTGAGACCCTTCCTATAGCAAGAGATGTGATATCCAAATCCTTCCCATTCCAAACCTGAGACCCTTCCTATAGCATGAGATGTGATATCCAACTCCTTCCCATTCCAATCCTGAGACCCTTCCTATAGCAAGAGATGTGATATCCAAATCTTTCCCATTCCAAACCTGAGACCCTTCCTATAGCATGAGAGGTGATATTCAACTCCTTCCCATTCCAATCCTGTGACCCTTCCTATAGCATGAGATGTGATAACTCAATGCATCTAATACCAAACCTGGACTCTTCCTATAGCATGAGATGTGATAGCCAACTCCTTCCCATTCCAATCCTGCGTCCCTTCCTACAGCATGAGATGTGTTATCTCAATGCTTCTAATACCAAACCTGACCCCCCTCCATAAAACATGAGATATGATATCCAACTACTTCCCATTACAAACCTGAGACCCTTCCTATAGCATGACATGTGATATCTCAATGCTTCTAATACCAACCTGAGACCCTTCCTATAACATGAGATGTTATATCCAACACCTTCCCATTCCAATCCTGAGACCCTTCCTATAGCATGAGATGTGATATCTCAATGCTTCTAATACCAGACCTGGGACCCTTCATATAACATGAGATGTGATATCCAACTACTTCCCATTACAAACCTGAGACCCTTCCTATAGCAGGACATGTGATATCTCAATGCTTCTAATACCAAAACTGGGACCCTTCCTATAACATGAGATGTGATATCCAACTCCTTCCGATTCCAATCCTGAGACCCTTCCTATACCATGAGATGTGATATCTCAATGCTTCTAATACCAAACCTGAGACCTGCCCTATTACTTGAGATGTGATATCCAAATCCTTCCCATTCCAATCCTGAGACTCTTCCTATAGCATGAGATGTGATATCTCAATGTTTTTAATACCAAACCTGAGACCCTTCCTATAGCATGAGATGTGATATCCAAATCCTTCCCATTCCAAACCTGAGACCCTTCCTATAGCATGAGATGTGATATCCAACTCCTTCCCATTCCAATCCTGAGACCCTTCCTATAGCAAGAGATGTGATATCCAAATCCTTCCCATTCCAAACCTGAGACCCTTCCTATAGCACGAGAGGTGATATCCAACTCCTTCCCATTCCAATCCTGTGACCCTTCCGATAGCATGAGATTGGATATCCAATTTTTCCCATTCCAATCCTGCGTCCCTTCGTATAGCATGAGATGTGATATCTCAATGTTTTTAATACCAAACCTGAGACCCATCCTATAGCAAGAGATGTGATATCCAAATCCTTCCCATTCCAAACGTGAGACCCTTCCCATAGCATGAGATGTGATATCCAACTTCTTCCCATTCCAATCCTGAGACCCTTCCTATAGCATGAGATGTGATATCTCAATGCATCTAATACCAAACCTGGACTCTTCCTATAGCATGAAATGTGATATCCAATTCCTTCCCATTCCAAACCTGAGACCCTTCCTATAGCATGAGATGTGATATCTCAATGCTTCTACCAAACATGAGACCCTTCCTATAGCATGAGATCTGATATCCAACTCCTTCCCATTCCAATCCGGAGACCCTTCCGATAGCATGAGATGTGATATCTCAATGCTTCTAATACCAAACCTGAGACCCTCCCTATAGCATAAGATATGATATCCAAGTTCTTCCCATTCCAATCCCGAGACCCTTCCTATAGTATGAGATGTGATATCCATCTCCTTCCCATTCTAATCCTGAGGCCCTTCCTATAGCATGAGATGTGATAGCTCAATGCTTCTACCAAACCTGAGACCCTTCCTATAGCATGAGATGTGATATCCAACTCCTTCCCATTCCAAACCTGATACCCTTCCTATAGCATGAGATGTGATATCTCAATGCTTCTACCAACAATGAGACCCTTCCTATAGCATGAGATGTGATATCCAACTCCTTCCCATTCCAATCCTGAGACCCTTCCTATCGTAGATGTAATATCTCAATGCTTCTAATACCAAACCTGAGACCTGCCCTATTACTTGAGATGTGATATCCAAATCCTTCCCATTAAAATCTTGAGACTCTTCCTATAGTATGAGATGTGATATCTCAATTTTTTTAATACCAAACCTGAGACCCTTCCTATAGCAAGAGATGTGATATCCAAATCCTTCCCATTCCAAACCTGAGACCCTTCCTATAGCATGAGATGTGATATCCAACTCCTTCCCATTCCAATCCTGAGACCCTTCCTATAGCAAGAGATGTGATATCCAAATCTTTCCCATTCCAAACCTGAGACCCTTCCTATAGCATGAGAGGTGATATTCAACTCCTTCCCATTCCAATCCTGTGACCCTTCCTATAGCATGAGATGTGATAACTCAATGCATCTAATACCAAACCTGGACTCTTCCTATAGCATGAGATGTGATAGCCAACTCCTTCCCATTCCAATCCTGCGTCCCTTCCTACAGCATGAGATGTGTTATCTCAATGCTTCTAATACCAAACCTGACCCCCCTCCATAAAACATGAGATATGATATCCAACTACTTCCCATTACAAACCTGAGACCCTTCCTATAGCATGACATGTGATATCTCAATGCTTCTAATACCAACCTGAGACCCTTCCTATAACATGAGATGTTATATCCAACACCTTCCCATTCCAATCCTGAGACCCTTCCTATAGCATGAGATGTGATATCTCAATGCTTCTAATACCAGACCTGGGACCCTTCATATAACATGAGATGTGATATCCAACTACTTCCCATTACAAACCTGAGACCCTTCCTATAGCAGGACATGTGATATCTCAATGCTTCTAATACCAAAACTGGGACCCTTCCTATAACATGAGATGTGATATCCAACTCCTTCCGATTCCAATCCTGAGACCCTTCCTATACCATGAGATGTGATATCTCAATGCTTCTAATACCAAACCTGAGACCTGCCCTATTACTTGAGATGTGATATCCAAATCCTTCCCATTCCAATCCTGAGACTCTTCCTATAGCATGAGATGTGATATCTCAATGTTTTTAATACCAAACCTGAGACCCTTCCTATAGCATGAGATGTGATATCCAAATCCTTCCCATTCCAAACCTGAGACCCTTCCTATAGCATGAGATGTGATATCCAACTCCTTCCCATTCCAATCCTGAGACCCTTCCTATAGCAAGAGATGTGATATCCAAATCCTTCCCATTCCAAACCTGAGACCCTTCCTATAGCACGAGAGGTGATATCCAACTCCTTCCCATTCCAATCCTGTGACCCTTCCGATAGCATGAGATTGGATATCCAATTTTTCCCATTCCAATCCTGCGTCCCTTCGTATAGCATGAGATGTGATATCTCAATGTTTTTAATACCAAACCTGAGACCCATCCTATAGCAAGAGATGTGATATCCAAATCCTTCCCATTCCAAACGTGAGACCCTTCCCATAGCATGAGATGTGATATCTAACTTCTTCCCATTCCAATCCTGAGACCCTTCCTATAGCATGAGATGTGATATCTCAATGCATCTAATACCAAACCTGGACTCTTCCTATAGCATGAAATGTGATATCCAATTCCTTCCCATTCCAAACCTGAGACCCTTCCTATAGCATGAGATGTGATATCTCAATGCTTCTACCAAACATGAGACCCTTCCTATAGCATGAGATGTGATATCCAACTCCTTCCCATTCCAATCCGGAGACCCTTCCGATAGCATGAGATGTGATATCTCAATGCTTCTAATACCAAACCTGAGACCCTCCCTATAGCATAAGATATGATATCCAAGTTCTTCCCATTCCAATCCTGAGACCTTTCCTATAACATGAGATGTGATATCCAACTCCTTCCCATTCCAGCCTGAGACCCTTCCTATAGCATGAGATGGGATATCCAACTCCTTCCCAATCCAATCCTGAGACCCTTCCGATAGCATGAGATGTTATCTCTCAATGCTTCTAACAAACCTGAGACCCTTCCTATGTCATGAGATGTGATATCAAACTCCTTCCCATTCCAATCCTGAGACCCTTCCTATAGCATGAGATGTGATATCCAACTTCTTCCCTTTCCAATCCTGAGACCCTTTCTATACCATGAGATGTGATATCTCAATGCTTCTTACCAATCCTGAGACCCGCCCTATAACATGAGATGTGATATCCAAATCCTCCCCCTTCTAAACCTGAGACCCTTCCTTTAGCATGAGATGTGATATCCAACTCCTTCCCATTCCAATCCTGAGACCCTTCCGATAGCATGAGATGTGATATCTCAGTGCTTCTAATATCAAACCTGAGACCCTCCCTATAGCATGATATGTGATATCCAAGTCCTTCCCATTCCAATCCTGAGACCCTTCCTATAGCATGAGATGTGATATCTCAATGCTTATACCAAACCTGAGACCCTTCCTATGGCATGAGATGTGATATCCAACTCCTTCCCATTCCAATCCTGAGAACCTTCCTATAGCATGAGATGTGTTATCTCAATGCTTCTACCAAACCTGAGACCCTTACTATAGCATGAGATGTGATATCCAACTCCTTCCCATTCCAATCCCGAGACCCTTCCTATAGCATGAGATGTGATATCTCAATGCTTCTAATACCAAACCTGAGATCCTTCCTATAACTTGAGATGTGATATACAACTCCTTCCCATTCCAAACCTGAGACCCTTCCTATTGCATGAGATGTGATATCCAACTCCTTCCCATTCCAATCCTGAGACCCTTCCTATACCATGAGATGTGATATCTCAATGCTTCTAAAACCAACCCGGAGAACCATCCTATAACGTGAGATGTGGTTTCTAAATCCTTCCCTTTCCAAACCTGAGACCCTTCCTTTAGCATGAGATGTGATATCCAACTCCTTCCCATTCCAATCCTGAGACCCTTCCTATATCATGAGATGTGATATCTCAATGCTTCTAATACCAAACCTGGACCCTTCCTATAGCATGAGATGTGATATCCAATTTTTCCCATTCCAATCCTGCGTCCCTTCCTATAGCATGAGATTGGATATCTCAGTGCTTCTAATACCAAACCTGAGACCCTTCCTATAACATGAGATGTGATATCCAACTCCTTCCGATGCCAATCCTGACACCCTTCCTATACCATGAGATGTGATATCTCAATGCTTCTAATACCAAATCTGAGACCTGCCCTACTACTTGAGATGTGATATCCAAATCCTTCCCATTCCAATCCTGAGACTCTTCCTATAGCATGAGATGTGATATCTCAATGTTTTTAATACCTAACCTGAGACCCTTACTATAGCAAGAGATTTGATATCCAAATCCTTCCCATTCCAAACCTGAGACCCTTCCTACAGCATGAGATGTGATATCCAACTCCTTCCCATTCCAATCCTGAGACCCTTCCTATAGCAAGAGATGTGATATCCAAATCCTTCCCATTCCAAACCTGAGACCCTTCCTATAGCATGAGATGTGATAGCCAACTCCTTCCCATTCCAATCCTGCGTCCCTTCCTACAGCATGAGATGTGATATCTCAATGCTTCTAATACCAAACCTGAGACCCTTCATATAACATGAGATGTGATATCCAACTACTTCCCATTACAAACCTGAGACCCTTCCTATAGCATGACATGTGATATCTCAATGCTTCTAATACCAACCTGAGACCCTTCCTATAACATGAGATGTTATATCCAACACCTTCCCATTGCAATCCTGAGACCCTTCCTATAGCATGAGATGTGATATCTCAATTCTTCTAATACCAAACCTGAGACCCTTCATATAACATGAGATGTGATATCCAACTACTTCTCATTACAAACCTGAGACCCTTCCTATAGCATGACATGTGATATCTCAATGCTTATAATACCAAAACCGGGACCCTTCCTATTGCATGAGATGTTCTATCCAATTCCTTCCCATTCCAATCCTGAGACACTTCCTATAGCATGAGATGTACCATCCAATCCCTTCCCATTCCAAACCTGAAACCCTTCCTATAGCATGAGATGTGATATCTCAATGCTTCTACCAAACCTGGGACCCTTCCGATAGCATGAGATTTGATATCCAACTCCTTCCCATTCCAATCCCCAGACCCTTCCTATAGCATGAGATGTGATATCTCGATGCTTCTACTAAACCCAAGACCCTTCCTATAGCATGAGATGTGATATTCAACTCCTTCCCATTCCAATCCTGAGACCCTTCCTATAGCATAAGATGTGATTTCTCAATGGTTCTAATACCAAATCTGAAATCCTTCCAATAACATGAGATGTGATATTCAACTCCTTCCCATTCCAAACCTGAGACCCTTCCTATAGCATGAGATGTGATATCCATCTCCTTCCCATTCCAATCCCGAGACCCTTCCTATAGTATGAGATGTGATATCCATCTCCTTCCCATTCTAATCCTGAGGCCCTTCCTATAGCATGAGATGTGATAGCTCAATGCTTCTACCAAACCTGAGACCCTTCCTATAGCATGAGATGTGATATCCAACTCCTTCCCATTCCAAACCTGATACCCTTCCTATAGCATGAGATGTGATATCTCAATGCTTCTACCAACAATGAGACCCTTCCTATAGCATGAGATGTGATATCCAACTCCTTCCCATTCCAATCCTGAGACCCTTCCTATCGTAGATGTAATATCTCAATGCTTCTAATACCAAACCTGAGACCTGCCCTATTACTTGAGATGTGATATCCAAATCCTTCCCATTAAAATCTTGAGACTCTTCCTATAGCATGAGATGTGATATCTCAATTTTTTTAATACCAAACCTGAGACCCTTCCTATAGCAAGAGATGTGATATCCAAATCCTTCCCATTCCAAACCTGAGACCTTTCCTATAGCATGAGATGTGATATCCAAATCTTTCCCATTCCAAACCTGAGACCCTTCCTATAGCATGAGAGGTGATATTCAACTCCTTCCCATTCCAATCCTGTGACCCTTCCTATAGCATGAGATGTGATATCTCAATGCATCTAATACCAAACCTGGACTCTTCCTATAGCATGAGTTGTGATAGCCAACTCCTTCCCATTCCAATCCTGCGTCCCTTCCTACAGCATGAGATGTGTTATCTCAATGCTTCTAATACCAAACCTGACCCCCCTCCATAAAACATGAGATGTGATATCCAACTACTTCCCATTACAAACCTGAGACCCTTCCTATAGCATGACATGTGATATCTCAATGCTTCTAATACCAACCTGAGACCCTTCCTATAACATGAGATGTTATATCCAACACCTTCCCATTCCAATCCTGAGACCCTTCCTATAGCATGAGATGTGATATCTCAATGCTACTAATACCAGACCTGGGACCCTTCATATAACATGAGATGTGATATCCAACTACTTCCCATTACAAACCTGAGACCCTTCCTATAGCAGGACATGTGATATCTCAATGCTTCTAATACCAAAACTGGAACCCTTCCTATTGCATGAGATGTTCTATCCAATTCCTTCCCATTCCAATCCTGAGACACTTGATATAGCAGAAGATGTGCTATCCAATTCCTTCCCATTCAAATCCTGAGACACTTCCTATAGCATGAGATGTGCCATCCAATTCCTTCCCATTCCAAACCTGAGACCCTTCCTATAGCATGAGATGTGATATCTCAATGCTTCTACCAAACCTGGGACCCTTCCGATAGCATGAGATGTGATATCCAACTCCTTCCCATTCCAATCCCCAGACCCTTCCTATAGCATGAGATGTGATATCTCAATGCTTCTACTAAACCCAAGACCCTTCCTATAGCATGAGATGTGATATTCAACTCCTTCCCATTCGAATCCTGAGACCCTTCCTATAGCATAAAATGTGATTTCTCAATGGTTCTAATACCAAATCTAAGATCCTTCCTGTTAGGAAAGATTTCGTAATTGTAGGTAATTTTCCTTCCATGTGGCAACCCCTAAACTTTTTGCTGTTGTTTTTCACCTTGTTCTTGACTTTGCCATAGAAGTGCAGCCTTCTGCCGCACTTCTCTGGGCTTTTGCTCCTTTCTTACGGGGAAACTGACATGCCCTTAAGACAGTCAGTACCGGGGAACGCTGTTTCCCGTAGTTTCTTTTATCATGTTGCGGCTTTAGTGCAACATGACACAAGAGGGCACTGTAAGCTAAGTTACAGCTCTCTTGGGTCTCTAGCCTTCTACAGGCCCTAGATACTCGTTTAGGATTGTATTTGATTGGTGCAAGTCATTCAGGGACTGGAATGGTGGCAGCGATCGTTTTGTGTATTTTGAGCTCCTTTTGGCGTTCTAAGCGCGTTTTTCACGCTGAACCCAAAATGGTGGCCTGGCTCCCAAAATGGCCAGACCACGAGGCTCCTTTGTCCTGTCCACTGACAGTCTTGCTCCCTTCACCTTCCCCAGGTCGAGCCGACCCGGGGCCTTCCTTATTTGGGCATGTACTTTCCCACGAAATACAGATGCGTTCGCGGGCTTCTACATGTCTTTTGTGTGCCTCCAGGGTGTGGGCTGGGATGTCTGGTCCCAATACACATCCTGGGTGCCAGAGAGTCTAGGGTGGTGTGAATGCCTGGGACCACCGTGGTCCGTGATTGGTCCACGAATGGTGTGTGTGTTGATGAGCGGATCTCCCATTGGCTCCCCTCCGTTTTGGCGCGAAGGGAACCGTGGATAAGAGGGGGCTGGAAACACCACTACCATGTCGATCTCCTGAGTTCTCACGAACGAAGGAATACAGGAGCCAAGTATCCTGCAACCAAGAGGCTGGACCGAGGAATCGCTGGTGACCCGCTGAAGGACTCCTCCTTTGCACTGCTGTCGTCCTGTGAAACCCTTTCCTCCTTTGATCGAACCAGAAGGCCTGTACTGGTGCTGCGACCTTTGGAATAGCAGGAACAGCTATTCTCGGCGACTTCATCATCTCCTGCCAGTAAGCCTTCGGAAGCGTCTCTGGGCCATCCAGTTGACTGACCAGCTTACACGGGAGTCCTGCTCTGTAACCGCCGCCAGGTTGTGTAGTATTTGGAGTCCTTGTCACTCTCACACGCTTCGTACACTTGGCGTTCCCAAGTCTGAAGTGAGTAGTGTACATTTGGCTCAGATACACACGGCCGCTCCGTTGCCCTGCTGTGGTGACAAAACTGTGCAGGTTTCTTCGATTGGGACGTCTTTTTTTCTCTACACGACGACAAGGCATTCCTGGCTCTTCTGAACCTGCCAGCTGCTGAAACTAATGTGGAGAAGCCTGGGTCTGCTTGCATCGGGGACCGGTGAGTAGTATAGCTAGGATCTGGTCGCCCTCCTGCAGTAGCCCATTGCTTTTCCCCGCTGTGTAAAAACAGCACCCTTTTGTCCGTACTCGCTCTCTGCTTCTGCTCACTGTGGAGGCTGCGCTTGAGTCGCGGAACCTGTTCTTCTTCTGTTGTGCACTAACCCGAACTGCCTGACTTCCTCCGAAGAGCTTCTCCTTTTGCCCGTTGGCACCAGCGTGTGCAGGTACTTTGAGCACAAGGCTCCACTCTTCGCAGGGCTCGGACTTCCATCTAGTTAGGTGCCTCTGAAGGCGAACTGAGTCTAAAGCATTATCGCACTGCCTGTTTTCTTTCCCTTTCAGGTGGACTACACATTTCGTGCATATAACGCTTGCGACTGTCGTATTTGTATATATATTGTGTTGATATGGTATGTGTTGGTTTAATATTGTGATATTGTGATTTTCTCGCTACGGTCGTTGTTTTAAAGGCCTTAAAATAAATGTGTATATATTTTCGATATAACAACTGTTTGGAGTAGTTTGTAAGCGCTCTTGCTTTGTGTGCTCATTGCGGGCTTTCAGTCACCCTCACCCCTCTTGAGACCTAGTCTTGACCGCCGCGATCGCTACCTTGATTGGTCTGGCTCGTCCAGAGGTAACCCTGTTCCAAGTAATTAGGTTGGCCTTCTGAACTTCTGCGCCACCAGGACAGAGTTCAGAAATCCGTCTAAACAAATTGGTGTACAGCGGTGGGATACGACTGAAGGTATCCAGTGTTGCGCTCGAACTAAGGCATTTCAGGTTATTCCAAACAGGACACGTAGTGAATTGTTGTAGTATAACTTTAAAAAGGCCATAGTCCTATCAAACAGTATGGAAACAAGTACCTTGTTAACTTTAAATGCTTCTAAATCAGAAACACTAAAAAAGATGTGTGCGGAGAGAGGTGTTTCCTCTCAAGGCACGAAATTGGAAATGATCCAAAGAATCGTGGCGTGGCAAGAAGCGCAGCTTGACGCTATAACTTCTGAGGACAGTGCGGAAGGTGGTGGGGCTGCTCTCACTGGTAGAACCAACGGTTCTGCCGCTGCACTGATCCATCGCGACCACGAAGACAGGGAGGACGAGATGTCTAATGTTTCCTCTGCCAGTGCTGATGGGGAGGCTATGCTTGAATTCAAGAAGCAAGAGCTGCTTTTTAGGCAGCAGGAGCTTGAATTCAGCATAGCCAAAGTAAAAATCGAACAGGCAGAAAAACAAAAAGACAGGGATCACCAGTTGGAACTGGCCAAGCTTCAGGTTGCAAATGGGTCCAAGGGTCCTGGACATGGGTCTGGGGCCTCCTCTCATCCACGGTTTCCGAAAGATCTGCTCAGTGTGTATGAAGAAAGGAATGACATTATGGACTGGCTGAATGCGTTTGAGTATGCATGCGAAGTTCAACAAGTTGACAATGCTGATAAGATTGCATGGTTACTCAGCAGACTGCCCCATTCTGGCTGTAGTGCCATCATGGAAATGTCGAAGGCTGAGCGAGCTGATTTTGCAATGTTAAAGCAAACTCTCCTTTTAAAGTTTGGGAAGACTCCGGCCCAATATTTGAAACGTTTCAGAGAGTATAAGAAAAAGGAAGGTGGTACTTGGGTATCTTATGTCGCTGAATCCTTGAAAAACTTAACTGGCTGGGTCGAAGGTTATAAGGTTTCTACCTTCGAAGGCATGATAAATCTTGTCATGCTGGAACACATTTTTGCTTCTTCTTCCCCGGAGCTTAAGCAGCATTTGGCCGATTCGAAGGAGATAGATCCTAAGAAGCTGGCCATTGCAGCCGATTTATCGGTGTCACATCGAGTGTCCCATAAGGACAAAACTCATCCTGGTAAGCAGGAGGAAGGGAAAAAGTCCAAAGATATGGAGGGTGGGGAATCTGCTAAATCTTCTTCCCATAAGGGCCACAAAAAGAAAAACAAGGGTAAGACACAAGAGAACTCACAGGGTAGTGGAGGTCAGCCTCCGAAACAGAACTCTGGTTACAATAAGCCTCCCTATGTAAACAGACCCAATGGATCTTGTTTTGCTTGTGGAGCAACTGACCACGTGAAGGGGGATCCCCGTTGTAAGGTTAGACCTTTGGGGGTCCACTCCGCTAATCTGGCCTTCTCCTCCTACGAGGAAGAAGAGATTACAGGAGCATCCTTCTCCTCAGACTCATTTCCCAGCGGAATAGAGGCTGAGGTAGTTTTAGTGTCCCTGGGTTCCTGGGAGCCTAAAGTCGCAGAGGCTTATGCTAGGATTCCGGATAATACCAAGCACTACTTTAAAGACAGTGGGCCTCATTCCGAGTACGGCGCTAACCAATGGCGCTATTAACGCCTTGGTTGACGCCGTACCCGGACCGGCAGCGCCTTGGTGGTTGGCGGAATTACCGCCCCATTCCAAGGTTGGCGGGGCGGTAATTCCCCAATCCCCATTTACCCTTCCCCATTCCCATTCTCGCCCCATAGGGCATAATGGGAGTGGGGAAGGCGTCAATTACGCCACCGTAAATTACGGTGGCGTAATTAACATCAAGGTCCCTTAGCGCCATGGTATTTAACGCCTGCTAAAAGCAGGTGTTAAAAGCACCATGGCGCTAAGGGAACTCGGAGTATGGCGGTAAGGGATTACCGCCACCGCTCTCGTTAGCGGTGGCCGCTATCCCTTAACGCCATACTCGGAATGAGGCCCAGTGTGCTGATCAATGGAGTAGATACTCCAGCTCTTAGGGATAGTGGGTGCAGTCGCACTGTAGTGGATTCTACCTTGGTAGACTCAGAGGAAGTTGCCAGAGCTACTCTGATGCCCACTAAGTTGGCTGACGGCCCCCTCCGTATGTTTCCAGTAATACCTGTAAATCTTACTTTAAATGGTACAGCAGTCAGGATTCCAGTGAGCATTCAGAGAAACGTCCCGGGAAAGGTCTTGTTAGGTAATGATCTCAGAGCTTTAGGGCTCGTAGGAGATACTGCCGAAAGACCCTACACACGGTCTCAAGCACGGGCAGCATTGGCCAAGTCCAATATGCCGCCCCAGCCGAAGGGGAAACCCAAGGCGAAAGGAGTCGACAAGTCACGACGAGGGAAAGAGAATATTCCCCAGAGCTCGCCTACCACTGCGGTGGAGGAAGTTGGTCAATCGCCCGGGCCTGACGAGGAGGTGGCGATGCCTGAAGTATTCGACCCTAACGATCATCCTGAACTAAAAGACTTGTTAGTTGAAGGAGGTCCTGATAGGGACGAATTCAATAAAGGCCAACGTGAGTGCCCATCTATGGAAGGCCTAAGGAGACAGGCCTGCTCTCAGCTTGAGGGTGAACCTCCTGGGACGCATAGGATTTATTGGGAAGGTGGACTCCTGTATAGTGAGCCCACAGAGTCTACAGAAGGAGACCATAGGAGGTTGGTGGTTCCCCTTGCTGTTAGGCCCTTCCTCCTGCAGTTGGCGCATGAAGTTCCCCTTGCTGGTCACCTTGGTATGAAGAGGACCAAGCAAAGGTTATCCATGCACTTCTACTGGCCCAAGATGGGGGTGCAAGTAGAAAGTCACTGCAGGAGTTGTGCCTCCTGCCAGTTGTCTGGTAAGGTTGGCGCGACAATCCAAGCTCCGTTGGTACCGCTCCCAGTTGTGGGGGTACCATTTGAAAGGGTAGGGATCGACATCGTTGGTCCCCTTGACCCGCAAACATCCTTGGGCAATAGGTTTATCCTGGTGCTGGTCGACCATGCAACCAGGTATCCTGAGGCCATCCCATTGAAAACTGTAACTGCCAAGTCAGTTGCAAAAGCTTTACTCGGCATATTTACTAGGGTTGGCTTCCCTAAAGAAGTTGTGTCAGATCGTGGCAGCAACTTTATGTCGAAGTATATGCAGGCTATGTGGAAAGAATGTGGGGTCACCTACAAGTTCTCTTCTGCATACCACCCCCAGACCAATGGCCTGGTGCAACGTTTCAACAGAACGTTAAAGAGCATGATTGGGGCTCTGGAGGAGCCCCAGAGAAGAAAATGGGATCTTCTTTTACCATGCTTACTGTTTGCCTACCGAGAGGTACCGCAGGAGGGTGTTGGCTTCAGCCCCTTCGAACTTCTGTTCGGTCATCCCGTACGGGGACCCTTAGCCATCGTCAAAGAGGGATGGGAGATGCCCACTCCCCCTGTTACTACCAACGTAGTTGATTATGTGCTAGGGCTCAGAAAACGGATGGTACTTCTGATGGGCTTGGCTAGTGATAAATTGAAGGCAGGACAAGCGCTGGTGAAACATTGGTACGACCAGAAAGCTTCCCTCATCAACTTTACACCTGGCCAGCAAGTCCTGATCATGAATCCCATAAGGCCTCGAGCTTTACAGGACAAATGGTCAGGCCCTTACACAGTGGTGGAGCCCCTGGGTGAGGTCAACTGTTTAGTGGACCTTGGAAGGCCTGGACAGGCTCCAAAAGTGTTTCACGTGAATAGGCTGAAGGCTTTCGTCCCAAGAGTCGAAATCGCAGCACTGCTACTGGCTTCAGATGTTGAGGAAGAGGAGTCTGAACCTCTCCCCGACCTGTTCCAAAGCGGTCCTTCAGATAGCTCCTTTGAGGGTGTCCGAGTGGCCCCTCACCTGACTTCTGATCAGCAGGCTGAGGTGAAAAGTTTGCTTAGGCAGTTTTCCCCCCTGTTTTCGCAGTCGCCTAGTTTGACACCTTGGTGCAAACATAACATTGACACAGGAGACAGTGTACCTACCAAAAGTAGGGGATACAGGATGTCAGACAAAGTACAGTCTTATATTAAGACCGAGGTCAACAAGATGTTAGACCTTGGGGTGATTGAACCCTCTAGTAGTCCTTGGTCCAGCCCTGTGGTTTTGGTTCCAAAGGCAGGCACTTCTGAATTGAGGTTCTGCGTGGATTACAGGGCTCTGAATGCTGTCACCAAGACAGATGCACACCCCTTGCCTCGAACAGATGAGCTGGTGGATACTTTGGGTGCCTCCAAGTACCTCAGCACGTTTGACCTCACTGCTTGCTATTGGCAAATAGCTTTAGCAGAACATGCCAAGTAGAAGACAGCATTTTCTACTCCAGACGGCCTTTACCAATTCCGGGTAATGCCGTTCGGGTTGAAGAATGCACCTGCCACTTTCCAGAGGCTTGTGAATCATGTGTTGAATGGGTTGGACGAATTCTGTCTTGCATATCTGGACGATATAGCAGTTTTCAGTGCCACCTGGGAAGACCATGTGAAACACCTCGGGATTGTGCTCCAGGCTCTTCAGAAAGCCCACTTGACCATAAAGGCTAGTAAATGCCAGATTGGACAAGGCTCAGTGGTTTACCTTGGACATGAAGTAGGTGGAGGGAGGATACAGCCTCTACCCAGTAAAGTACAAGCAGTACAAGACTGGCCTACCCCCACTACGCAAACCCAAGTGAGAGCCTTCTTAGGACTCACAGGGTATTACCGCAATTTTGTGGCAGACTATGGCACCATAGCTGCCCCTCTGACTGCCCTCACAACTCCGAAGAAACCCAAGAAGGTAACTTGGACCGACAAGTGTGAGAAGGCCTTCAATGGCTTAAAAGACTCCTTGTGCCAGGCCCCTGTCCTCAGGGCCCCTGATTATCAAAGACCTTTTATCGTGCAGACGGACGCCTCTGACACTGGGATAGGAGCTGTACTATCACAAGTAGATGAGAAGGGTAAGGAACACCCTATCGGTTTTATTAGTCGCCAGCTTAAGGACAGAGAGCTCAGATGGTCCACGGTAGAGATTGAATGTTTCTCTGTTGTGTGGGCCCTAAGGAAGCTGAGGCCCTACCTCTATGGGACCTACTTCACTGTGCAAACTGACCATAAGCCGTTAAAGTGGCTAATGAACATGAAGGGGGAGAATCCAAAGTTGCTTAGGTGGTCCATAAGTCTACAAGGCTTCGACATCACTATTGAGCATAGGCCAGGTGTCCAACATAGCAATGCTGATGGGTTGTCCAGAATGTTTAACCGACCTGAACAAGAGACTCATCCAGGGGTGGATTAGTTCCCCCTGTCCATAGTCTGGGAGGGGCGATTGTTAGGAAAGATTTCGTAATTGTAGGTAATTTTCCTTCCATGTGGCAACCCCTAAACTTTTTGCTGTTGTTTTTCACCTTGTTCTTGACTTTGCCAGAGAAGTGCAGCCTTCTGTCGCACTCCTCTGGGCTTTCGCTCCTTTCTTACGGGGAAACTGACATGCCCTTAAGACAGTCAGTACCGGGGAACGCTGTTTCCCGTAGTTTCTTTTATCATGTTGCGGCTTTAGTGCAACATGACACAAGAGGGCACTGTAAGCTAAGTTACAGCTCTCTTGGGTCTCTAGCCTTCTACAGGCCCTAGATACTCGTTTAGGATTGTATTTGATCGGTGCAAGTCATTCAGGGACTGGAATGGTGGCAGTGATCGTTTTGTGTATTTTGAGCTCCTTTTGGCGTTCTAAGCGCGTTTTTCGCGCTGAACCCAAAATGGTGGCCTGGCTCCCAAAATGGCCAGACCACGAGGCTCCTTTGTCCTGTCCACTGACCGTCTTGCTCCCTTCACCTTCCCCAGGTCAAGCCGACCCGGGGCCTTCCTTATTTGGGCATGTACTTTCCCGCAAAACACAGATGCGTTCGCGGGCTTCTACATGTCTTTTGTGTGCCTCCAGGGTGTGGGCTGGGATGTCTGGTCCCAATACACATCCTGGGTGCCAGAGAGTCTAGGGTGGTGTGAATGCCTGGGACCACCGTGGTCCGTGATTGGTCCACGAATGGTGTGTGTGTTGATGAGCGGATCTCCCATTGGCTCCCCTCCGTTTTGGCGCGAAGGGAACCGTGGATAAGAGGGGGCTGGAAACACCACTACCATGTCGATCTCCTGAGTTCTCACGAACGAAGGAATACAGGAGCCAAGTATCCTGCAACCAAGAGGCTGGACCGAGGAATCGCTGGTGACCCGCTGAAGGACTCCTCCTTTGCACTGCTGTCGTCCTGTGAAACCCTTTCCTCCTTTGATCGAACCAGAAGGCCTGTACTGGTGCTGCGACCTTTGGAATAGCAGGAACAGCTATTCTCGGCGACTTCATCATCTCCTGCCAGTAAGCCTTCGGAAGCGTCTCTGGGCCATCCAGTTGACTGACCAGCTTACACGGGAGTCCTGCTCTGTAACCGCCGCCAGGTTGTGTAGTATTTGGAGTCCTTGTCACTCTCACACGCTTCGTACACTTGGCGTTCCCAAGTCTGAAGTGAGAAGTGTACATTTGGCTCAGATACACACGGCCGCTCCGTTGCCCTGCTGTGGTGACAAAACTGTGCAGGTTTCTTCGATTGGGACGTCTTTTTTTCTCTACACGACGACGAGGCATTCCCGGCTCTTCTGAACCTGCCAGCTGCTGAAACTAACGTGGAGAAGCCTGGGTCTGCTTGCATCGGGGACCGGTGAGTAGTATAGCTAGGATCTGGTCGCCCTCCTGCAGTAGCCCATTGCTTTTCCCCGCTGTGTAAAAACAGCACCCTTTTGTCCGTACTCGCGCTCTGCTTCTGCTCACTGTGGAGGCTGCGCTTGAGTCGCGGAACCTGTTCTTCTTCTGTTGTGCACTAACCCGAACTGCCTGACTTCCTCCGAAGAGCTTCTCCTTTTGCCCGTTGGCACCAGCGTGTGCAGGTACTTTGAGCACAAGGCTCCACTCTTCGCAGGGCTCAGACTTCCATCTAGTTAGGTGCCTCTGAAGGCGAACTGAGTCTAAAGCATTATCGCACTGCCTGTTTTCTTTCCCTTTCAGGTGGACTACACATTTCTTCCATATAACGCTTGCGACTGTCGTATTTGTATATATATTGTGTTGATATGGTATGTGTTGGTTTAATATTGTGATATTGTGATTTTCTCACTACGGTCGTTGTTTTAAAGGCCTTAAAATAAATGTGTATATATTTTTGATATAACAACTGTTTGGAGTAGTTTGTAAATGCTCTTGCTTTGTGTGCTCATTGCGGGCTTTCAGTCACCCTCACCCCTCTTGAGACCTAGTCTTGACCGCCGCGATCGCTACCTTGATTGGTCTGGCTCGTCCAGAGGTTACCCTGTTCCAAGTAATTAGGTTGGCCTTCTGAACTTCTGCGCCACCAGGACAGAGTTCAGAAATCCGTCTTAACACTTCCAATAACATGAGATTCAACTCCTTCCCATTCCAAACCTTAGACCCTTCCAATAGCATGAGATGTGATTTCTCAATGCTTCTACCATACTGGGGACCCTTCCTATAGCATGAGATGTGATATCCATCTCCTTCCTATTCCAATCCCGAGACCCTTCCTATAGCATGAGTTGTGATATCCAACTCCTTCCCATTCCAATCCCGAGACCCTTCCTAATGCATGAGATGTGATATCTCAATGCTTCTAATACCAAACCTGAGATCCTTCCTATAGCATGAGATGTTATATCCAACTCCTTCCCATTCCAAACCTGATACCCTTCCTATAGCATGAGATGTGATATCTCAATGCTTCTACCAAAAATGAGACCCTTCCTATAGCATGAGATGTGATATCCAACTCCTTCCCATTCCAATCCTGAGACCTTTCCTATCGGAGTTGTAATATCTCAATGCTTCTAATACCAAACCTGAGACCCTCCCTATAGCATAAGATGTGATATCCAACTTCTTCCATTCCAACCTGAGACCATTCGTATAGCATGAGATGGGATATCCTACTCCTTCCAAATCCAATCCTGAGACCCTTCCGATAGCATGAGATGTGATATCTCAGTGCTTCTAACAAACCTGAGACCCTTCCTATGGCATGAGATGTGATATCAAACTCCTCCCCATTCCAATCCTGAGACCCTTCCTATAGCATGAGATGTGATATCCAACTCCTTCCCATTCCAATCCTGAGACCCTTCGTATAGCATGAGATGGGATATCCTACTCCTTCCAAATCCAATCCTGAGACCCTTCCGATAGCATGAGATGTGATATCTCAGTGCTTCTAACAAACCTGAGACCCTTCCTATGGCATGAGATGTGATATCAAACTCCTTCCCATTCCAATCCTGAGACCCTTCCTATAGTATGAGATGTGATATCCAACTCCTTCCCATTCCAATCCTGAGACCCTTCCTATACCATAAGATGTGATATCTCAATGCTTCTAATACCAATTCTGAGACCCGCTCTATAACATGAGATGTAATATCCAAATCCTTCCCATTACAATCCTGGGACCCTTCCTATACCATGAGATGTGATATCTCAATGCTTCTACCCTTCCTATAGCATGAGATGTGATATCTCAATGCTTCTACCAAACATGAGACCCTTCCTATAGCATGAGATGTGATATCCAACTCCTTCCCATTCCAATCCTGAGACCCTTCCTATCGGAGATGTGATATCTCAATGTTTCTAATACCAAACCTGAGACCCTTCCTATAACATGAGATGGGATATCCAACTCCTTCCCATTCCAATCGTGAGACCCTTCCGATAGCAGAGGTGTGAAATCTCAATGCTTATACCAAACCTGAGACCCTTCCTATGGCATGAAATGTGTTATCTTAATGCTTCTACCAAACCTGAGACCCTTCCTATAGCATGAGATGTGATATCCAACTCCTTCCATTCTTGTCAATCTGCATCATTCCGAATTTAGATGTTCCACATTTGATTTACATTATTTTGAATTTAGATGTGCCACATTTGATTTGCTGCTTAACTGACCTGTGCCATATTTAACCTGTGCCACACTTGATTTGCACTCTTGACAATCTGCATCATTTCGAATTTAGATGTTTATCCATGTTTTCATGCCAAACTGCCTAATCCTGTTGCTGGACATCTTTCTCGCATTTCTGCCAAACTGCCTCATCTAATTTTTTAGGTGTTTTCCTATGCATTTTAGCCAAACTGCCTCATTTTGACTGTAGTTGCTTATTCCAGCAATTCAGACTAACCACCATAGCCTGATGCTATTATCTAGTATGTGTCTACTCACCACCTACTTGCTGGTCTATATTCTGACCAGCCTCAATATTGCACCACCCACTAAGATGGCTCCATGACAATCCAACATGACAGTTTTACCTAGACTCAATAACCAAGTACCTTATTTAGATTTAAATGACCCTCAGGTACTACCACCCTCCAGTCACCCTCGCACCATTATAGATAGGAACCTAGGACTTAGAGCCAGACTAGCTAAAATCCATGAGCCCCTGGCTCGCTCACTGCCTAACATACAAAACCGTAGAACGCAACCACTCCGTCCCAATCCCGCCACACAAATCAGTAACCCATTACAAAAACTCAACTCCTCACCCTCTCATACCTCCCTCAACTTGGGCACTCATGAACTCTCACAGGATAAGCGCCATACTACTACCTCAGAAAAGATAGACTCCACGCCCAAAAACATAGTTAGTCCTAAGATCAAGGGAGCTTTGAAAACGCTCGATCGATGGTAGCCCATGCTATAGAAATTGCAGACTTAATACTGACAGAAGACCTTGACTTCCTCGCCATCACCGAAACCTGGTTACACCCAGCAGCAGGCCCCATGCTTATGCTTGCAATCCCAGACAACTACACTATCCTGAGACAAGACCGACCCAACTCGAGAGGAGGTGGTGTCGCTATTATCCATAAGTGCAGTCTTACCATGAGACTACCCGGCTCTACAGATGCCCCCTCCTGTGAAATATTAGCAGTCAAAGTACCTCTCACTAATACACAAACTCTTAACATCTATTTGATCTACCGCCCACCAGACCCCATTGGTTCCTTCGATGAAGACCTCAACTCTATACTATCCAGCAACCTTAAAAGCTCCACTCAAGCACTCACCTTAGGAGACCTTAACTTGGGTTACAATGACCCGGAAGACCACCCCACCAGCATTATAGCCAACTCTCTCACTGAATTAGGCTTCGCGCAAAGATGTACGCTACCAACACATTCGAAAGGCAGAACACTTGACTGGGTGGCCGACCACAATTGCATAGCCAACATCACAAATATCTGACCTCTAGCCTGGACTGACCACCACTTGATAACATTAATGCTCTCCACTGATAGACCACCACCTCCACCCTCCATTAAGGCCCCACCCACCTCTACCAGAAATAAGAAAAACATGACAGCAGAAAGACTCATCCCCAATTTACTCCCCACTCTCAACTCATTGCCAGACGACCTGGACCCCGAGTTCCTGGTCGAAGAATATAATAAGATTATGGCCACCTCGCTGGACCACATCGCCCCCCTCAAACTTAGATCCAGTAAACCAAAAACGCACCTCAATAAATGGTATACACCATTCCTCAAAAACCTAAGGCAGCAAAAACGAAGTTGCGCGGCCATTTGGAAAAAATCCCCTTCAGACTCAAACAAACTCAAACTCTCCAAACTAGCTGCACTGTACAAAAAAGAAATCTATCTGGCCAAACGTACCTCATTTGACTCTCGTATATCCCAAGCCAAATCCAACATGAAATAACTCTTTTCAATCCTCAAAGAAAAAGAAACCCCCAAAGTACCCCCCGAAACTTGCACCAAAGATAAAAGCTGGTGCTCTGAAATTCAAAATGCCCTAGCAAACAAGATTGTGACTCTTCAAAGTAAAATCTCCAGCAAAAGAGCTTCCCTCAATAACACTCTCAACGTAAAAGCTCACGACAAACCCAGGCCCACTAACCTAGCCCGTTTCCAGTTTGGCAAAGTCAATATTTTGGAAGTGGAAAAAATCATCTTATCTCTGAAACCGTCCAATTGCCAGGGAGATTTGTGCCCTGCTCAGCTCATCAAAGATGCCGCCCGGGACCTCTCCCCTTTCATCACAAAATTGATTAATGCCTCCTTTGCCACTGGATCCATCCCTACTAACTTAAAACAATCCTGGGTACTCCCTTTACTGAAAAAACCTACTCTCGACCGTGCCATACCCACAAATTACCGACCTATAATGACTGTTCCATTTCTCCTAAAAATTCTGGACAAGGTTGCTTATGTGCAAATACAAAAGCACCTGGAAGAACACAACCTCTTAGGTTCTAGACAATTAGGGTTCCGGCGCCAACACAGGACCGAAACCGCTCTCATTGACCTGAAAGCCCAGATCGATTCTTTCAGAGACAATGGGCAAGCTGCCTTACTCCTTCTCCTTGACCTATCTGCAGCTTTCGATCTGGTCGATCACTCTGTCCTATGCTCACACCTCCACACGGCAGCTCACTTCTCAACGGAAGCCATCACGTGGATCACATCCTTCCTTAATGGTAGGACCATGAGGGTCTTCTCTCCCACGGCTGCAGCAGACCCCATACTGATCACCTGCGGTGTTCCTCAGGGCTCCTGTGTCTCCCCCACGCTACACAACATATTTACCAAGCCCCTTTTCGATGATTTGGATCATCTCGGTATCACCTACACTAATTATGCAGATGATACTCAGATCCTCCTTCCGCTTTCTGGAGATTATGGAAAGGATTTGGCCTTGTTAAATAGGGTGTACATTATCATCCAGGCATGGATGGCCACTCATGGACTATGCCTGAATGATGATAAAACAGAACCTATTATCCTAGGCACCACACTCAACTTAAGAAACTCGACCCGGCCTACAATTCCTTCATGATTGATGGAAACAACATCAAAGTTGGACAGGAGGTCAAAACACTGGGATTCTATATAGACTCCAACTTTTCCTTCAAAAGACAAGTAAGCTCTGTAGGATTGTTTAGCGTGTTTTGGGAGCACAGAGCGCAGCACCACTGCACAGCATCAATGTATAGCATGTTTTTTGAAGTGCAGCACCACTGCATGGGTTTGGTGCATTGATATAAGGTGGTACAGCGAGGCATGTGTTGCCAGTGCAACCTATGGACATGTAAATGAAAACAGGCTATGCAGTCAAAAACGATTTCTACATATAAAATGCAAATCATTTTTTTTTCACAGTTAAAAGCATATTTATTTTTACCTGAAATTCCTCTGTTGCAGGAGACACATTTGAGGATTAATGAACTAACCTCATTAACAAAAAACTAACATGCTAACTCACTAATAAAATATGTGTTCTCCACTGCAAAATGAGGCAGACTCTGAAAGTCATTTTAAACGCGAATCCAGATTTTTTTTGTGCTGCTTTGTCCACAGTATTTGCAGGAAGCAAGGATTCGAATAGCAGGAAATCAGTTTTGTTACAGTTGCTTACTGTAATAGATTTCTATTGTGTGCAGAGGGAGGATAGGACATGATAGCATTTTATTGGTTAGGATCCTTTGGTAGGAGGTAACCAGAGTTTTCCTGTATAATCTCGGGGAAGAAGCTAGGAGAGGACATCTTGACACAGCTCGGAGAAGGACTGGGTTGATAGCTGGGGATTGTTGGGTATTTTGTGGATATTTGGGGCTTTGCAGTATTTTCTTACCGCCAAAATACCTTTAGCAATAATCACTCTCTGTATTCATATTGGGTCACACATACATTGCACATACATAATACATTACATTATTTCAGAATTCAGACCTATTTAGATGATGTGCGCGGTAGTTTGCGTGGTTGGTTGTTGTAGTGGTTGGTTTATTTGTGGCCCCAATATCTCAACATTTTTTATCTAGATCTATATCTAGAGAGACCTCAGGCCTACATTTTAGGGATACCACATTTTCAGTGTTAGTGTTGTGTGCCACCATGGGCTATTGTGGTATTTTTGTGGTAATTTCCACTAACTTATATACGGTAGGGAACTATGTCCAGAGAGTCTCTCTTCCCGTTGGCTCATGTACCTCCAACAGGCTATGCTACAAACAGTCACTCACAACTGTCTATACTGAATAGAATCATGCACACATCTGTTTTAAAATGACAATTGCACTGTTTAAAAATCTACCCAGGTTTAAACCTTTTCCCATGCAAAATGAAGGAGAGAAATAATACACACTAGCTATCTGTTTTCAAATATTTTTGTATTATAGAAATTTCTTTTAAACACAGTTTAACTTTTTTTACAGAAATAAATGAAATGGTACAACATTATTTGTGATAAAATGGACAGAGAGCTGCAAGAATATATTCAATTGGTAACATTAAATATGCTGATAAGAGACTGAGACTCCCACGAATACACTGACTGAACAGTTTCACACACTTTCGCACAGCTCCCACTCGCTTCTATAATTACCTTATCTGTTCAGCATGAGTTTTCTCCGGCTATTCTCTTTCTGAATTTGGCTCCCTTGAAAATCAACCCCAGTGAGAACAAGCGTCTGCCGTTCTCAAACCGGGGTTATTGCCTGGAACTCTCAGCTTTTGCAGCAGGAATGCCCCAGCCAGGAAACAGGTCCTTCTCCCAGCTCTGCAAGATCTCGATTGTTCTCTCCCTCCCCTCAAGCTTCTCCAGCAAAGTTATAATCACAGCCTCTAGCATGATACATGCTATGACGCTGCTCCAATCAGAATCAATCATGTCATCTCCTCCCTCACTACACAATGGCTCACTTCTACAGTAAAAATTGTAACAAACTGATTTCCTGTTCCTTTGAGCTTTTTGCTTCCTGTAGTTATGTGGACAGAGCAGCAGAGAAAAAAAATGAATGTGCGTTTAAAAGTTCACTTTCAGAGTAGGCCTAATTCTGCAGTGGAGACACATTTTTATTAGTGGGTTATGTTAAATGAAGTTGTATTAGTCAGGTTAGTTATTAATAAGGTTAGTTATTAATTTTCAAATGTGTCTCTTGCAACATAGGCATTTCAGGTGAAAAATAGTGTGCATTTTGAATGTGCACATGTGTGCTTTTAACTGTAAAAATAGATTTGCATCTTATATGTAAAAATCGTTTTTGACTGAATAGCCTGTCTTTACTTATGTGTCCATGTTACTCTGGCAACACATATAGCAATGCACCACACCCATGTGGTGGTGCTGCATCAAAAAAAAATGCTACCTGTGCAGTAGTGCTGTACTCTGTGCTGTAACACGTCAAATATCCTTACAGGATGTCTGATTCCTAAAGCAGATTCAATACTGCTACAGAGACTGGGATTTCCAGTCAACAAGTCCCAGTTTGAGCGACAGCAAATGCTTGTCCTTGCTGGGTGAACCCCTCCAGAAGGCGACCACCCAAAGAAGTTACATGCTGAACAAGCCTGGTAATTATCTCGCTGAAGTGTGGGGGCTGTGTGTATGTGTGCGAAAATATTCAGTCAGAGTAGGAGAGGAGATTCCTGTGTTTTAACCACATGTTCAATGTTGCAAATTGAATTCTTGTTCCTCGCCACTCTCTTTTCATTTTGTTACAGATAATGTTGTTAGTGTGAGTTTTGCATTTATTTCTGTAAAAAAAGAGTAAGCTTGTGTTGAAATGCAAGTTTTATAATACAAAAAAAATTATCTGAAAGCAGGCGGGAAGTGTGTTTCATTTTTATCTTGTCCTTTGTGCATCTATCATTATAACACTGGTAATATGGGAAGATCTTTGCACAGTGCAATTGTCCTTTTTAAAAGTTGCTAAAAGATAAGACATGGCGGTAGCTGTGTGCATGAATCCATTCAGCGTATGAGTGTGTGTGTTTACTGAATGGAACATAATAATAACAAAATGAAATAGCCTGCTGCCGAAGGTCTATGAGTCGGCAGAAAGAGAGGCCCTGGACATAGCTCACCAAACGTAAATAAATTGGTGATAAATACCACATATAGCTTACTGTCGTAGATAAGTCAGTGAGAACAGCCCATGGTGGCACTCCAATTGGAAATGTGGTGTTTCTGAAATGCAAACCTGAGGTCTCTCTAGTGATCACACGAACAAACTAAACAAAATAAGGGGTTCTGGATATTGTGGTCACATATATAAAACAAAGGATTTATGCTCACCCATAAATACCACGAATAACGCATACCAACATAATGTATACCACTAAATGTATCAGTGTGCTGAAATAATGTATGTATACTATAGTACTATATACCAAATCTAATCTGAATGCAAAGAGTGATTATTACTGAATTATTTTCATTTTGTCGGTAAGAAAATACCGCTAGGCCCCAGATCTATACAAAATACCCAACATATTTATGGTGCGTTGCAGGCCGGGAAAGTGATCACAGAGCACCTACTGGGCGTGGCAAGTGTGTCTCACACTGCCATCTCTACATTAAAGGGAACCCATTTTATAATAACAGTGTGTTACTAAAAACGAATTTCAGAATGTCACAAAGGGAAACCACATTCTCAGACCTAGTGCAATATTTAGAGGCAAAGTTGTTTGCACATGGGACGTGGTCATCGAACAGCACCTTAGAATGGCATGACCGCATTCAGGGTGAGGTGCAGAAAGAAAAACTAGACAATAATTTTGCAGAAGGCAGCATGATTCAGGTCTGCCTTACAAGGTTATTGAATGCAGCCGATACACCTGCAGAGAAAGACTGTTTAATACGGCTAAGCGCCAAGATCTGGTTTATTTTGAATAGGTCCCTGCGAATGCAATAAAATGATAACCAGCTAATTAACAGGTTAAAGACTGATTTAGATGGGGCAAGCAAAAAAGAGGAGATGTTAAGAGCAGAATTGGATGTATGCCAAAAAGACATGCAATTAAAATGCAGAGATTTTTTGATGCTCAGTTGTCCAAAAGCCAGAAACAATTTGAGGACAGTGAGCAAGAATTGGTACACTTAAAAGCCTTAGTGGACCACATTAGACAGGATAAAGATGAGATTGTTTCAGAAATGCAGATTTTACAAAAAGAAAATTTTGAAAAAGAAAGTGATCTCCAAGGTGCAGAGCAAGAAATGGTTAAAATGATTCAAGAAAAAGACAAGAGAAACAAAGAATTCAATGAATGCCAAATGCAAATTTGCGACATGCAGGAGGTAATAAATAAAATGAGTGATGAAAACAACTATCTGCAAAATGAAGCACGCAGGCTCCTTAAAAAGTGCAAAGACTTGGAACAACAAATGTGCATTCCCAGGTCCCAGGAGAGGCGGCAGGGTATGTAGGATTGTTTAGCGTGTTTTGGGAGCACAGAGTACAGCACCACTGCACAGGATCAATGTTTAGCATGTTTTTTTTTTTTTAAGTGCAGCGCCACTGCATGGGTTTGGTGCATTGATATAATGTGATACAGCAAGACATGTGTTATTGAGCATTTTTATGCAGCGCGACTGCATGGGTTTGGTGCATTGCTATTATGCAGTTGTTTCAAGCTATGTGTTGCCAGTGTAACATGGACATATAAGTAAGGGCAGGTTATTCAGTCAAAAACGATTTTTACATATAAAATGCAAATACATTTTTCACAGTTAAAAGCACACATCTGTACCTTCAAAATGCACACCATTTCTCACCTGACATGCCTATGTTGCAAGAGACACATTTGGTAATTAACAAACTAATCTCACTAACAAGACTAATAATTATAACTCATTAATAAAAGAATGTGTCTTCACTGCAAAATGAGGCCTACTCTGAAAATCAGTTTTAAACACACATTCAAGTTTTTCTTTCTTTTGCCTTTCTGTGCTCTGTCCACAGTAACTGCAGGAAGCAAAGACTTCAAATAAGCAGGAAATCAGTTTGGTTACAGTTACAAGTGTATAAAATACAAAATACATTGTGTACAGAGGTGGTTAGGGCATGATAGAATTTTATTGGTTAGGATCCTTTGGTAGGAGGGAACCAGAGTTTTTTTTTGTTTAATCTCGAGGAAGGAGCTAGAGAGAGACATCTTGACACAGCTGGAAGAAGGACGGGGTTGACAGCTGGGGATGCCTGATTCCTAAAGCAGATTCAACTTGGTTGCAAAGACTGGCTTTTCCAGTCAACAAGTCCCAGTTTGAGTGACAGCAGATGCTTGTCCTTGCTGGGTGAATCCCTCCAGAAGGCGACCAGCCAAAGAAGTTACATACTGAATAAGCCTGATAATTATCTCGCTGAGGTGTGGGGGCTGAGTGTGTACGAAAATATTCAGTCAGTGTAGGAAAGGAGATTCCTGTGCTTTACCCACGTGTTTAATGTTACAAATTGAATTATTGTCTCCGCCACTCTCTTTTCAGTGTATCACAAATAATGCTGTTACTGTGCTATTTCATTTATTTCTGTAAAGAGTGAGATCGTGTGTAAATGCAACTTTTATAATACACAAAAATATCTGAAAGCAGACGTGTGGTGTGTTTTATATTTACCAATACAGTGCTGATGATGTGGGGAGATGTTTAGACAGTGCAATTGTCATTTTCAAGGTAGCTAAAAATAAGATTTGGCTGCAGCCATTCATTATGAGCAAATGTCATTCAGTATGAGCAATTATAAATAACTGTGTGTGTTATAGCCTTTTTGCTGAAGGTACATGAGTCAGCAAAAATAAAGACCCGGGACATAGTTCACTACCGTATATACCCACAACATGAGAGACAGGACATGAGACAGAACATGAATTATACTCCACGTCAGTACAATGATTCCCCACCAGGGGACTACAACCAAAGGATGGGTGCACCCCGCTCCCCTCCACAAATGAATCAAGAGTTCAGGAACCATCCCAATAGAAATCACTCACCTGAGAGGTATCAGAATAGATCCAATCAGGGGGAAAACAACCAATATCGACCTAGGCCACAGAAAGAGGATTCTAGAGAGATGGAAAGGTTCCAGTGCCTCGAGACCCAAGTGAAAATGTTAGCTGAGCAAATAGGGAAGCTCTATACAGCGCAAAAACAACCATCCAAAGAGGGGGCTGATGGCCATAGCAATGACCGGGGGCTTCTTCTGAAAAGTGACTAAGTACTCATGATACCTACAGCGCCGAAAAGACAGATTGCCCTAATGTAATTTTGCATAATGATTCTGAGATGCCTAATGATGTAAAAGTGAAAGCACCAATGAATGAACATGTAATAGAAAGTGCAAATAATTCTAAAAGAGAGGTACGGTTTAACCTAGAGCTAAATCAAACATTGGAGATTTGTACAAATGAAATAAGAAAACCTGAAACTCCAAGAGAACAAAGAGACAGATTTTAGAAAGATTACTCATGCAATGGGGAATACCAGTGAACAGTAAGTGGGGATGCTATAGCTCCTTCCCTGGACACAGTCAAAACGGTGAACAAACACAGACAGAAAAAGGAAATACTCAAAAGGAGGGTACAAATCAATCACCTGAAGAATTCTTTGAGCCACATATTTTTGAAGAAGCTGAAAGGGCTGGTAACACACTAAATGATCACAAATGCACAGAATTAAACAATGACAAATTACTAAATGATTTTGTTACACATGGTCAGTTGGAAGGTTGTAATGTGGTCCCTGATGATACCCAGATGGGTGGGCGAACAGTGGCCACACTCCAAAAAAACCTCTGAACATGGAGAAATCAATAAAGTCTCTCGCGCAGAAATGGGTAAAAAGGAGGGAAAATGTCTTTCCATTTACCAATGTGCTTAGCCAAAAGTGAAAAAGGCCTGAGAAAGGTGAGCCCTGAAATCAGTAAGAATTCACACTTCTTATGTGTATTAGAGGAAGTTGAGGACAGATATTATGCACCCATCACTGTAGAAGAAAAATGCCAAACATTTGCTATGATTGACACTGGCGCACAGGCCACAATTATGTCCAAGGAGCTGGTAAAGAGTATCAATGAAGGGAGACCCCCACAGAATCAGATCACAGTGAAGGAAAATCAAGCTCCAGTGCATACCTTTAATGGGGAGGAGGTGCCCATCATAGGTGTAACTGAGGTTGACATAGAAATAGGAAAGCACAGAATGAAACAAGAGGTATTGATCACATCTATTTGTGAAATTCCATTTCTGATGGGGACAGATTGCCTGCAAAGATTGTCTCCTCTCATAGATGGGGTGAATGGAGTGCTGTGGTCCTTAACCAAAAATCCATTGAGACCTAAGAAACTAAAATCACAAAACAGCAACATAAATGAATGTCACACAGTTACCAAAACAAATCATGCTGTGGAGGTATATCTCCAGAATAGATGCATACCTAGTGTCACGGTTATATTAATGTGTCAAGACAAAATGCAGAGCGACAATGAAAAACTACCTGTACAAATATACTTGGACCCAAGGAAAAATTGGCAGACTGCCATAGATGAGCACACATTACGTTTTTATTTAAAAGAGAAAACAATCAAACATAATATTGCTCCTAAAACAGATTCAGAAAAACACATTACCACTCTTGCTGAAATACACATGGAAGATGAGCAACCATGGGTTCATGTTGGTATAAATGACTGTTTTAAAACAATAATAGCCACTTTAGTGCTTGAACAGGAGAGGAGCTTCATTAATGAGAAATTGTTGCAAAAGATAATGAAGAGGGAAGAGATCCCGAAATTTAGGATTAAAAACCAATATGTTTCTGGGTTGGACAGTCCAGATTTTGAAAACCGAATTGCATGCTTAAAATTAGCATTGGGCAGAAAACAATTTACCATAATGTATGGATAGTGAGTGGAGCACAAAATGACTTATACATGGGCAATGACATAATGCACAGAATGTGTATGGTGTTAGATTTCCTTAATCAAAAAATATGGTCACGCCTAGGTGGGCCGGCACCTGACTTTGAAGACAAAAGAAGGGCTTATCATTGTGCACAACTGGTTCCTTATGCAATCGAATTACAAATGAGGAAAGATACTATTATTCCTGCATTTACAAAACAGTTTGCAATAACAATGAAATGCAAAAATGGGCAGCAGATAAAAGACTCTGATGCATTTGTATGCCTGAATGAATCCATAAACAGCAAGGCCTGGATTATGAATACGTAGATATTGGTGAAGGATCTGTAAAAATTATGGTAAATAATAAAGGTTGTCAGGATATTTATTTAGAGGAAAACTCCCCATTAGGAATGGCCATACAAAAATCACATTATACGGCAGATTTAAATAACATGGTGATTGGAAATATCCCTGAAAAGTATGTAGATGCCAAGGGTGAGTTGCCAGAACACCTGGACTCTCAGCCCAAAGGAATATTTAAAATTCATTCTGTGTATCCTTATGATTCAAATGAGACAGTGTGCTGCCATCAAGAGGATTGCATAACATTTAATTTAAATGAAAATGAAACAGAAAAACAGTCCATTGAAGTGGAAGCTGATATGCCAAAATATTTAAAAGTGGCAGCTTTACAAAAAGACACAGCCACACAGCTAGAGGAAAGCGCAGAGATTCCCTTACCAGAAGATTTTCCAGAATTTTCCAAAATGGTAGAAGAGCAGATCTCCTTAGCGGATGCGTGTGACAACGATGAGGATAGGAACGAACTGAGAAAGATATTTATGGAATTTAAAGATGTATTTGCAAAAGATGCTTATGATTGCGGTTTAACTGATTTACATGTGGCCACACTTCCGGAAGGGTGTAGCAGAGGTCCAGTATTTGTACGCCTGTATAGACTACCGCTGGCATGTTTAGAATCATAAGCAGAGATTATAAAGAATTTGGAAGCTCGGGGAATCATCAGGCCCATTCATAGCACATCCAATACACCTATTTTAGGTGTGTTAAAGCCAAATGGTCAATGGCGGCTATGTGCAGACTTGAGGGAGTTAAATAAAAGAGTGCCAGTATCCAGATGGCCACTGCCATTCATTGATCAGGGCCTAGCTCAGGTACATGGTTCAAAAGTGTTTACCACATTAGATCTCTGTATATTGGTGCGTGCCATTGGCAGAGGAGATACAGAATTTATTTTCCTTTACATTTGACAGGACTCAATACGCCTGGCTTAGAGCTCCGTTTGGGTACATCAATAGTGGGAGTGAATTTGGCATATTTTTGAGAAAGGCCATGCCAGATGCAGCGGAAAGAGGAACCATAGTTTATGTGGATGATGTCCTGATAAAAAATGAAAGCCTGAAAAGCCATTTTGATGAAATAAGACATGTGCTTGGCCAATTGCAGAAAGCAGGCGCCAAAGTGTCTTTACAAAAAGCACAATGGTGCAAGAAAAAAGTGAACTGTCTAGGCCATGAAGTGACTGAACATGGGCTAAATCCACAAAAGAAGAAAATAGAGGCCATACAAAAACTAAAGGACCCTAAAAATGTGAAAGGGGTAAAAAGTTTATTAGGGATTACAGGCTATAACAGAAAGTTCATTGACAATTATGCTGAAATCACTCAACCATTGACTAAACTGCTTAGACTGAATACACCCTGGATATGGGAAAAAAGAGCAGTCTGAGGCAGTAGCTAAATTGAAGGAATGTCTTGTAAAGGCACCATGTTTAGCATATCCCATAAAGGGTAGGGATTTCATTATAGAAATAGGGTTCTTTGAACATTGTATGTCAGCAGTGTTATCACAAAAACATGATGTGAATCACAAAACCATTGCATGTGCAAGTAAATCATTTTCCCAAGTTGAAATGAAATTCAATGAATGTGAAAAGGCCCTATTAACCACTGTGTGGGCGCTACAACATTTCCGCCCTATTGTTCAGGGAGAAAAGGTGATTATTGAAACAAATCATCAACCTTTGCAGTTTTTAGAGAGTAAAAGAATTAGGTCAGGTAATCTAGCGCAGTCCAGAATCACTTCATGGACGCTGGCATTACAAGGTTTTCCTGTAGAAGTGAGATATAGACAAAATAAAAAGAGCCAAATTGCTCAAGGGTTAGCTGACTTACATGACTGTGCGGCTTAACAAGTATCAAACGAAATGGAAGTGGAACCTAGTTTGCAGGAATTTGAACACTCACCACACAAAGTTTTTGATGAAAAAACATGCAAGGATCTGCCAACTGTATATGTGGATGGTTGTGCTTTTCACATTGAAAATGACAGTAATAAACAATTAGTGTCACGAATAGGGAATGTCTGGTTGAAATGTGAAGGCGTCCCCAGTGTAGGGATGAGGATTGGAGCTAGAAGCTGTCAAGTGGTGGAATTGGCGGCCATTTATAAAGCAATTGCTACTGCAGTTGATAATAAATTCAGTGAAATTGTCCTGGTGACTGATTCTGACTATGCACGAAATAGCTTTGTGGAGTATTTACCTGGCTGGAAAGCGAGAGGCATGGTTACATACAACAAAAAGCCACTTAAACATGGAAAAATGATACAAGCCATAGACAAATTGTTGTCAGAAAATGATTTGACAATATACTGGAGAAAAATTTGTGGGCATTTAAAAACACCCGGAGAGGATAATCAGGGAAATGATAAGGCAGACCACCTGGCTAAAACTGGGGCTGTGATGGGAGAATTGCTACCTATAGATGATTTACTGGGTGAAATACAAATTGATGCAGTAACACGTTCTAAAGCACCAAATGAGGTAGATCAACCAGTGGTACAGTGGGGCCATGATATGCCAGACCAAGAATTGATTGAGGCACAAAAGAATGATCGAATTTTGGGAATCTATTATAATCATTTGATAGATCCTGAACGAAACCCTTTAACAGAAAATGATTGTATGGGAAAAGAAGAGTTGAGGGTGCTATTAAAGAATAAAAAACGAGTTAGACTGCAGGATGGACTCATGATTAGAGAGTCCATAACAGGACAAATACAGTGGGTGGTACCCCTTTCATTCAGAGGGCTAATACTACAACATGCAGGCCACAGAGGTTCACAAAAAACATTGGAAATACTAAAAGATTATGCTTACTGGCCACATATGTCCCAAGATGTGGAATTATATACTAGAGGATGTCTAGTATGCACCCAATTTAAACCTGCTTCACCAATGCATAGAGCCCCATTGATGAAAAGAGGCCTAACTCTTCCATGGTCAGATTTGCAAATAGACTATGTAGGCCCTTTAAAAAGGTCAAGCAGAGGAAACCGTTACATTTTAAGTGTGATATGTTTGATGTCGAAGTAGATTAAATGTATTCCTGCACCAGATTGTATTGCGCAAACAGCAGCCACATTGCTGGTGAACCATGTGTTCTCAAGGTTTGGGTTGCCACAAAGAATTGAGTCAGACAGAGGAAGTCATTTCACAAGTACTCTAATGAGTAAGGTATGGAAAATACTGGGTGTGAAAAGGAAACTACATATCGCATATCGGGCAGCCTCTTCAGGTGGAATTGAACGGAGCAATAGGTCTGTTGTGGACATATTAAAGACATTTGTGGCAGAAGCAGGTTCGAGCTGGGATTTACGTTTACCGTTGGTTTTGATGGCAATCAGATCAACTCCTGCCAAAGCAACAGGTATTAGTCCACATGAGGTCTTAACAGGTAGGAAAATGGTGTTACCACAACACCTACCATACAGAACACATGAGCAGACACTTGTGAGTGCATCCACAGTTCATGAGTACATTGATGAATTGAGGAAGCATTTGCAACATGCATTTGCTTTTGTGCAGAGAAATCTAGAAAGAGCTGCTGACAGTGCAAAGTCATACTACGATAAAAGAACATCAGTGAGAGAATACAGTGAAGGGGATCAGGTGTATAAGTTTCATTTTGGAAAAAGTAAACAGAAAAATTCTAAATTTCTAGCAGCCTGGCAGGGGCCATTTCGAATTATAGATAAGGTTTCTCCTGTGGTTTATAAAATTTTAAAGACTGAAGGTGAAACAACAATAGAGCAATTTGTGCACGTAAATCAGATTAAGCCATGCCATCCCAGACACGAGATCAGGCAGCTTGAGAAACAGATAAAGTCCCTTGAACATAAAAAGGTGGAGTGAATATGTCTAGTCAGGAGGCAGTGACAGAGAAGTTAAAAAAAAAAGATGGTTGAAATGGTACATAAACACTGTAATATATGTAAATATATATAAAATATAGATAATATAAAAAGTAAATAAATAACAAAAAATAATGGAAGCTCATGGTCGGTGTGCAGAATGAAAATGCATTAAATATTGAATGTTGTTTTATGTATGCTTGTTCTCTATAACCTGTGCTTAATTTCAGAAGGCGAGAGAAAAAGGGCGAAATATTTTACAAAGCATGTTTTATTTTTGGCAAAAAAGTGAAGTTGGTATTGTGCTATATACTTAATCTGTTTCTTTTCTATTTGATTTAGAATATTAACATATTTGTACCGGAGGTCACGGGAGACGATGGAGTCCTGGAGCCCACGTGGACGGATTCCCGAAAAGCCCCGAAGGGGGGGGAAGACCAAGGCTGCAAAGCGATCAGCATTGAAGATGAAACCAACAATATGGTTAATGATGATGATATTCGGAGGGATCTTAAAAAATTCAGAAGCACAGGTTGTCATTGAACCTGGACCGGCATCTGGTATCGCGGTAGAAGATGCACCAGGATTCATCATGAGTGATAGAAGGATGATTTTCCAAAATATCTACATACCATTGAATCCTGAGATTTTGATTGAAAAACATTTGAACAATACCGGAATTAAGATTGAACAGACTAAAGAGTGGCTGGAAATAAGAAAAGAGGACTCTAAGCAGTCAACAAGAGATATATTGATGCAATTGGAGAAAACATTTGTGAATCCAGCAGACATTAAGAAGAGGAGAGGAAAGAGAGGAGCCGTGATGCTGGCGATCTCATTGGTAATGTCTATAATTGGAGCCATAATAGGTACCACGATATCAACAGCCAATGCCATTTCAGTAGGGACACTAAGCACTAAAGCACAACAACTGATTGTTGACCTAGAAATAATACAAAAAACATTAGATGGAATCAGAGGGGGATTGGATGAACAAGTAAGGTTCATAAATGAAACTGCGATCATATTGAATGAACAAGCAGATGTGATGCAACGAGCAACTAAGTTAATTATTAAGCATGACAAAACACTCAGTGAGATTTTGAATATAATGAGTCCTGTGGATAGACTATTGACAAATTACATGAGAGAAGTTCAAGCTGCAATTTCACAATTGATTCAAGGACGTATACCATTGTATTTTGTTTCACAGGATATTATTCATCAAATGATAGAAAGGTTGACCAGGAGGGAGAGTGATGTGATACAAGTAAAAATTGCATTTGAAATGGGTAATGCAATGCCATTATATGTGGACTTGGAGAGGTTGGAGATGGGGTTTTTACTATGCATCCCATATGCGGCTCCTGAACTTAGACCAGGTGGGTACACAATGTGGGATTTTGGCAAGAGGACAAATTTATTAAGATTAAGACTCCAGAAGTAGTGGCATTTCAATCGTGGGAACCTGAAGTTTACTTGATACCAAACTTGGAAACGTGTGTCAAATTTAAAGAACAAAACTATATGTGCCCGGGTAAACCGTTTGTTCCTGATGCCACAGACGCTATTTGTGGTTTTAGATCTGACCCAAGTTTATCAGAAGGATGTGAAGTGATCATTAGCAATATGGGGAGTGAAGAATTGGCACAGGCTAAGATGGTCAGAGGTAAATGGTTAGTCAGCACCTATTTAAAGAACATGACAATAATACATTTGAATCATGGAACATATGTGGTTAAACAGGTGAAATATAATGTTTTTTACTTGCAGGTTCCGAAGGATACAATTGTGTCAATTGGAGGGTTAACATTGTTTCATGTAGCAAACGATATTTGGGAAAGCCAAGTAGAAAATATCGATTTTTTTCAAAGGGACACAATTCCAATAGATCCGGATGTGGAGTTTTTATTGAATCACAAAGAAAAACATGTAATGAGAATTAATTAAAAAGAAACAATATTACAGTTAGTAACCTGGGTATAATAGAAGTGGAAAGATTTAATTGGGGAACCTGGGGAGAACGCTCTATAGTGGGTTTGGCTGTCCTGGTGCTAATGATGGGTGGATGGTTGATTGTACTATCAGTAAAAATAAAAATGTTGCTAATTTTAGTAGCTACGTCAGGAAGAGAAAGATATCCCAATACACATACATTTTGAAAAGAAGAAAAGAAGCAGGTTGTTTTTTTAAAATTGGCTTGGATCGTAGCCAAGTTCTAAAAAAAAAGGAGGGTATATGTAGGATTGTTTAGCGTGTTTTGGGAGCACAGAGTGCAGCACCACTGCACAGGATCAATGTATAGCATGTTTTTTGAAGTGCAGCGCCACTGCATGGGTTTGGTGCATTGATATAAGGTGGTACAGCGAGGCATGTGTTGCCAGTGCAACCTATGGACATGTAAATGAAAACAGGCTATGCAGTCAAAAACGATTTCTACATATAAAATGCAAATCATTTTTTTTCCACAGTTAAAAGCATATTTTTTTTTACCTGAAATTCCTCTGTTGCAGGAGACACATTTGAGGATTAATAAACTAACCTCATTAACAAAAAACTAACATGCTAACTCACTAATAAAATAATGTGTTCTCGACTGCAAAATGAGGCAGACTCTGAAAGTCATTTTAAACGCGAATCCAGATTTTTTTTCTGTGCTGCTTTGTCCACAGTATTTGCAGGAAGCAAGGATTCGAATAGCAGGAAATCATTTTTGTTACAGTTGCTTACTGTAAAAGATTTCTATTGTGTGCAGAGGGAGGATAGGACATGATAGCATTTTATTGGTTAGGATCCTTTGGTAGGAGGTAACCAGAGTTTTCCTGTATAATCTCGGGGAAGAAGCTAGGAGAGGACATCTTGACACAGCTCGGAGAAGGACTGGGTTGATAGCTGGGGATGCCTGATTCCTAAAGCAGATTCAATACTGCTACAGAGACTGGGATTTCCAGTCAACAAGTCCCAGTTTGAGCGACAGCAAATGCTTGTCCTTGCTGGGTGAACCCCTCCAGAAGGCGACCAGCCAAAGAAGTTACATGCTTAACAAGCCTGGTAATTATCTCGCTGAAGTGTGGGGGCTGTGTGTATGTGTGCGAAAATATTCAGTCAGAGTAGGAGAGGAGATTCCTGTGTTTTAACCACATGTTTAATGTTGCAAATTGAATTCTTGTTTCTCGCCACTCTCTTTACATTTTGTTACAGATAATGTTGTTACTGTGAGTTTTCCATTTATTTCTGGAAAAAAAGAGTAAGTTTGTGTTGAAATGCAAGTTTTATGATACAAAAAAAATTATCTGAAAGCAGGCGGGAAGTGTGTTTCATTTTTATCTTGTCCTTTGTGCATCTATCATTATAACACTGGTAATATGGGAAGATCTTTGCACAGTGCAATTGTCATTTTTAAAAGTTGCTAAAAGATAAGACATGGCGGTAGCTGTGTGCATGAATCCATTCAGTGTATGAGTGTGTGTGTTTTCTGAATGGAGCATAATAATAACAAAATGAAATAGCCTGCTGCCGAAGGTCTATGAGTCGGCAGAAAGAGAGGCCCTGGACATAGCTCACCAAACGTAAATAAGTTGGTGATAAATACCGCTTGCTGTCGTAGATAAGTCAGTGAGAACAGCCCATGGTGGAACTCCAATTGGAAATGTGGTGTTTCTGAAATGCAAGCCTGAGGTCTCTCTAGTGATCACACGAACAAACTGAACAAAAATAAGGGGTTCTGGATATTGTGGTCACATATATAAAACAAAGGATTTATGCTCATCCATAAATACCACCAATAGCGCATACCAACATAATGTATAACACTAAATGTATCAGTGTGCTGAAATAATGTATGTATACTATAGTACAATATACCAAATCTGATCTGAATGCAAAGAGTGATTATTACTGAATTATTTTCATTTTGGCGGTAAGAAAATACCGCTAGGCCCCAGATCTATACAAAATACCCAACAGCTCCCTTGCATCCTCCACGGCTTACACATGCAAATTAATCAGGGCAGCTAAACCCTTCCTGTCGGACTCCAGCTGCCTGACACTCGCCAGAGCTCTTATTTTGTCTCGCCTTGACTACTGAAAAGCCCTATACCTGGGTACCACAAGGCTTCCACCTGTAAACTGCAAACCCTTCAGAACAATGCTCTCAGAGCAGCCCTGGGCATCTCCAGAAGGGAACACATTTCAAATTTTAGCCAACTGAACAATTGGCTATCCACGAAAGATAAAATTCTATTAAAAACGGCATCACTCACTCATAAGACTCTGAACAATGCCGCCCCAACTTACTTGATCAACAGATTCCACCGACAGTCCTCACTAAGACCCACCAGAACCGCATACAAAAACTGTTTATCTGTTCCCCACTACAAGCGGGCCACCATAGGGGGCAACAGTTTCCCAGTAAAAGCTGCTTTGTTGTGGAATTCCTTGCCTCCAAACCTCAGAATTTACATGCCCTACCAGAATTTCCGCTCACTGGTAATCTCATGGTTGAAACTCGAGACCTACTAAGACTATGAAGTGCCCAGCGCCACCTGCACAACTATAACCACATGCGCCTTCTTGCTTACCTGCTTTGTGCTTACCTGCTTTGTGCCTTCCTGCTTACCTGTATATAATTGGCCTGCAGGCTTCCTACTGATTTGTATATATCATTGGTGTATCTTATTCTTGTTTTTATGTATATTCTCTGCAATGTAACCAAGTTTCGAACATTCTTGTAAAGGCTGCACCCTGATACCCCCAGGTACACTCGCGCATTATAAATTAAAACAAACAAACAAACATTCCAATCCTGAGACCCTTCCTATAGCATGAGATGTGATATCTCAATGCTTCTAATACCAAACCTGAGATCCTTCCTATAACATGAGATGTGATATCCAACTCCTTCCCATTCCAAACCTGAGACCCTTCCTATAGCATGCGATGTGATATCCAACTCCTTCCCATTCCAATCCTGAGACCCTTCCTATACCATGAGATGTGATATCTCAATGCTTCTAAAACCAACCCTGAGAACCATCATATAACATGAGATGTGATATCTAATTCCTTCCCTTTCCAAACCTGAGACCCTTCCTTTAGCATGAGATGTGATATCCAACTCCTTCCCATTCCAATCCTGCGTCCCTTCCTAAAGCATGAGATTTGATATCTCAGTGCTTCTAATACCAAACCTGAGACCCTTCCTAAAACATGAGATGTGATATCCAACTCCTTCCCATTCCAATCCTGCGTCCCTTCCTAAAGCATGAGATTTGATATCTCAGTGCTTCTAATACCAAACCTGAGACCCTTCCTATAACATGAGATGTGATATCCAACTCCTTCCGATTCAAATCCTGAGACCCTTCCTATACCATGAGATGTGATATCTCAAAGCTTCTAATACCAAACCTGAGACCCATCCTATTACATGAGATGTGATATCCAAATCCTTCCCATTCCAATCCTGAGACCCTTCCTATAGCATGAGATGTGATATCTCAATGTTTCTAATACCAAACCTGAGACCCTTCCTATATCAAGAGATGTGATATCCAAATCCTTCCCATTCCAAACCTGAGACCCTTCCTTTAGCATGAGATGTGAGATCCAACTCCTTCCCATTCCAATCCTGAGACCCTTCCGATAGCAGAGGTGTGATATCTCAATGCTTATACCAAATATGAGACTCTTCCAATGGCATGAGATGTGATATCCAACTCCTTTCCATTCCACTCCTGAGACCCTTCCTATAGCATGAGATGTGTTATCTCAATGCTTCCACCAAACCTGAGACCCTTCCGATAGCATGAGATGTGATATCCAACTCCTTCCCATCCCAATCCTGAGACCCTTCCTATAGCATGAAATGTGATATCTCAATGCTTCTAATACCAAACCTGAGATCCTTCCAATAACATGAGATGTGATATCCAACTCCTTCCCATTCCAAACCTGAGAACCTTCCTATAGCATGAGATGTGATACCCAACTCCTTCCCATTCCAATCCTGAGACCCTTCCTATACCATGAGATGTGATCTCTCAATGCTTATAAAACCAACACTGAGAAACATCCTATAACATGAGATGTGATATCTAAATCCTTCCCTTTCCAAACCTGAGACCCTTCCTTTAGCATGAGATGTGATATCCAACTCCTTCCCATTCCAATCCTGAGACCCTTCCTATAGCATGAGATGTGATATCCAACTCCTTCCCATTCCAATCCTGAGACCTGTCCTATAGCATGAGATGTGATATCCAACTCCTTCCCATTCCAATCCTGAGACCCTTCCGATAGCATGAGATGTGATATCTCAATGCTTCTAATACCAAAACAGGACTCTTCCTATAGCATGAGATGTGATAGCCAACTCCTTCCCATTCCAATCCTGAGACCCTTCCTATACCATGAGATGTGATATCTCAATGCTTCTAATACCAAACCTGAGACCCTTCCTATACCATGAGATGTGATATCTCAATGCTTCTAATACCAAACCTGAGACCCTTCCTATAACATGAGATGTGATATCCAACTCCTTCCCAGTCCAAACCTGAGACCTGTCCTATAGCATGAGATGTGATATCCAACTCCTTCCCATTCCAATCCTGAGACCCTTCCGATAGCATGAGATGTGATATCTCAATGCTTCTAATACCAAAACAGGACTCTTCCTATAGCATGAGATGTGATAGCCAACTCCTTCCCATTCCAATCCTGAGACCCTTCCTATACCATGAGATGTGATATCTCAATGCTTCTAATACCAAACCTGAGATCCTTCCTATAACATGAGATGTGATATCTAATTCCTTCCCATTCCAAACCTGAGACCCTTCTTATAGCATGAGATGTGATATCCAGCTCCTTCCCATTCCAATCCTGAGACCCTTCCTATAGCACGAGTTGTGATATCCCAATCCTTCTAATACCAAACCTAAGACCCTTCCTATAACATGAGATGTGATATCCAACTCCTTTGCATTCCAAACCTGAGACACGTCCTATAGCATGAGATGTGATATCCAACTCCCTCCCATTCCAATCCTGAGACCCTTCCGATAGCATGAGATGTGACATCTCAATGCTTCTAATACCAAACCTGAGACCCTGACTATAGCATGAGATATCCAACTCCTTCCCATTCCAATCCTGAGACCCTTCCTATAGCATGAGATGTGATATATCAATGCTTCTAATACCAAAACTGAGATCCTTCCTATAGCATGAGATGTGATATCTCAATGCTTCTAATACCAACCTGAGACCCTTCCTATAACATGAGATGTTATATCCAACTCCTTCCCATTCCAATCCGGAGACCCTTCCTATAGCATGAGATGTGATATCTCAATGCTTCTACCAAACCTGAGACCCTTCCTATAGCATGAGATGTGATATCCAACACCTTCCCATTCCAATCCTGAGACCCTTCCTATAGCATGAGATGTGATATCTCAATGCTTCTAATACCAAACCTGAGACCCTTCCAATAACATGAGATGTGATATCCAACTACTTCCCATTACAAACCTGAGACCCTTTTTATAGCATGACATGTGATATCTCAATGCTTCTAATACCAAAACTGGGACCCTCCCTATAGCATGAGATGTGCTATCCAATTCCTTCCTATTCCAATCCTGAGACACTTCCTATAGCAGAAGATGTGCTATCCAATTCCTTCCCATTCCAATCCTGAGACCCTTCCTATAGCATGAGATGTGATATCTCAATGCTTCTACCAAACCTGGGACCCTTCCGATAGCATGAGATGTGAAATGCAACTCCTTCCCATTCCAATCACCAGACCCTTCCTATAGCATGAGATGTGACATCTCAATGCTTCTACCAAACCGGGGACCCTTCCTATAGCATGAGATGTGATATCCATCTCCTTCCCATTCCAATCCCGAGACCCTTATCTCAATGCTTCTACCAAACCTGAGACCCTTCCTATAGAATGAGATGTGATATCCAACTCTTTCCCATTCCAATCCCGAGACCCTTCCTATAGCATGAGATCTGATAGCTCAATGCTTCTGATACCAAACCTGAGATCCTTCCTATAGCATGAGATGTGATATCCAACTCCTTCCCATTCCAAACCTGAGACCCTTCCTATAGCATGAGATGTGATATCTCAATGCTTCTACCAAAAATGAGACCCTTCCTATAGTATGAGATTTGATATCCAACTCCTTCCCATTTCAACCTGAGACCCTTCCTATAGCATGAGATGGAATATCCAACTCCTTCCCAATCCAATCCTGAGACCCTTCCGATAGCATGAGATGTGAAATCTCAATGCTTCTAATACCAAACCTGAGACCCTTCCTATGGCATGTGATGTGATATCAGCTCCTTCCCATTCCAATCCTGAGACCCTTCCTATAGCATGAGATGTGATATCCAACTCCTTCCCATTCCAATCCTGAGACCCTTCCTATACCACCATGAGATGTGATATCCCAATGCTTCTAATACCAATCCTGAGACCCGCCCTATAACATGAGATGTGCTATCCAATTCCTTCCAATTCCAATCCTGAGACACTTCCTATAGCAGAAGATGTGCTATCCAATTCCTTCCCATGCCAATCCTGAGACACTTCCTATAGCATGAGATGTGCCATCCAATTCCTTCCCATTCCAATCCTGAGACCCTTCCTATAGCATGAGATGTGATATCTCAATGCTTCTAATGCCAAACCTGAGATCCTTCCTGTAACATGAGATGTGATATCCAACTCCTTCCCATTCCAAACCTGAGACCCTTCCTATAGCATGAGATGTGATATCCAACTACTTCCCATTCCAATCCTGAGACCCTTCTTATACGATGTAATGTGATATCTCAATGCATCTAATACCAAATCTGGACTCTTCCTATAGCATGAGATGTAATAGCCAACTCCTTCCCTTTCCAATCCTGCGTCCCTTCCTACAGCATGAGATTTGATATCTCACTGCATCTAATACCAAACCTGAGACCCTGTCTATAGCATGAGACGTGATATCCAACTCCTTCTCATTCCAATCCTGAGACCCCTCCTATAGCATGAGATGTGATATCTCAATGCTTCTACCAAACCTGAAACCCTTCCTATAGCATGAGATGTGATATCCAACACCTTCCCATTCCAATCCTGAGACCCTTCCTATAGCATGAGATTTGATATCCAACTCCTTCCCATTCCAATCCTGAGACCCTTCCGATAGCATGAGATGTGATATCTCAATGCTTCTAATACCAAACCTGAGACCCTTCCTATAGCATGAGATGTGATATCCAACTCCTTCCCATTCCAATCATGAGACCCTTCCTATACGATGATATGTGATATCTCAATGCATCTAATACCAAATCTGGACTCTTCCTATAGCATGAGATGTAATAGCCAACTCCTTCCCTTTCCAATCCTGCGTCCCTTCCTACAGCATGAGATTTGATATCTCACTGCATCTAATACCAAACCTGAGACCCTGTCTATAGCATGAGACGTGATATCCAACTCCTTCTCATTCCAATCCTGAGACCCCTCCTATAGCATGAGATGTGGTATCTCAATGCTTCTACCAAACCTGAGACCCTTCCTATAGCATGAGATGTGATATCCAACACCTTCCCATTCCAATCCTGAGACCCTTCCTATAGCATGAGATTTGATATTCAACTGCTTCCCATTCCAATCCTGAGACCCTTCCGATAGCATGAGATGCGATATCTCAATGCTTCTAATACCAAACCTGAGACCCGTCCTATAGCATGAGATGTGATATCCAACTCCTTCCCATTCCAATCCTGTGACGCTTCCTATAGCATGAGATGTGATATCTCAATGCTTCTTATACCAAACCAGGACTATTCCTATAGCATGAGATGTGATAGCCAACTCCTTCCCATTCCAATCCTGCGTCCCTTCCTACAGCATGAGATTTGATATCTCAATGTTTCTAATACCAAACCTGAGACACTACCTATAACATGAGATGTGATATTCAACTCCTTCCCATTCCAATCCTGAGACCCTTCCTATACCATGAGATGTGATATCTCAATGCTTCTAATACCAAACTTGAGATCCTTCCTATAACATGAGATGTGATATCTAACTCCTTCCCATTCCAAACCTGAGACCCTTCCTATAGCATGAGATGTGATATCCAACTCCTTTCCATTCCAATCCTGAGACCCTTCCTATAGCATGAGATGTGATAGCTCAATGCTTCTGATACCAAACCTGAGATCCTTCCTATAGCATGAGATGTGATATCCAACTCCTTCCAATTCCAAACCTGAGACCCTTCCTATAGCATGAGATGTGATATCTCAATGCTTCTACCAAAAATGAGACCCTTCCTATAGTATGAGATTTGATATCCAACTCCTTCCCTTTCCAATCCTGAGACCCTTCCGATAGCATGAGATGTGATATCTCAATACTTCTAATACGAAACCTGAGACCCTCCCTATAGCATAAGATGTGATATCCAACTCCTTCCCATTCCAACCGAGACCCTTCCGATAGCATGAGATGTGAAATCTCAATGCTTCTAATACCAAACCTGAGACCCTTCCTATGGCATGTGATGTGATATCAAGCTCCTTCCCATTCCAATCCTGAGACCCTTCCTATAGCATGAGATGTGATATCCAACTCCTTCCCATTCCAATCCTGAGACCCTTCCTATACCACCACGAGATGTGATATCTCAATGCTTCTAATACCAATCCTGAGACCCGCCCTATAACATGAGATGTGCTATCCAATTCCTTCCCATTCCAATCCTGAGACACTTCTTATAGCAGAAGATGTGCTATCCAATTCCTTCCCATGCCAATCCTGAGACACTTCCTATATCATGAGATGTGCCATCCAATTCCTTCCCATTCCAAACCTGAGACCCTTCCGAAAGCATGATATGTGATATCTCATCTAATACCAAATCTGGACTCTTCCTATAGCATGAGATGTAATAGCCAACTCCTTCCCTTTCCAATCCTGCGTACCTTCCTACAGCATGAGATTTGATATCTCACTGCATCTAATACCAAACCTGAGACCCTGTCTATAGCATGAGATGTGATATCCAACTCCTTCTCATTCCAATCCTGAGACCCCTCCTATAGCATGAGATGTGATATTTCAATGCTTCTAATACTAACCTGAGACCCTTCCTATAACATGAGATGTTATATCCAACTCCGTCCCATTCCAATCCTGAGACCCTTCCTATAGCATGAGATGTGATATCTCAATGCTTCTACCAAACCAGACACCCTTTCTATAGCATGAGATGTGATATCCAACACCTTCCCATTCCAATCCTGAGACCCTTCCTATAGCATGACATGTGATATTTCAATGCTTCTAATACCAAACCTGAGACCCTTCCTATAACATGAGATGTGATATCTCAATGATTCTAATACCAAAACTGGGACCCTTCCTATAGCATGAGATGTGCTATCCAATTCCTTCCCATTCCAATCCTGAGACACTTCCTATAGCAGAAGATGTGCTATCCAATTCCTTCCCATGCCAATCCTGAGACACTTCCTATAGCATGAGATGTGCCATCCAATTCCTTCCCATTCCAAACCTGAGACCCTTCCTATAGCATGAGATGTGATATCTCAATGTTTCTACCAAACCTGGGACCCTTCCAATAGCATGAGATGTGATATCCAACTATTTCGCATTCCTATCCCCAGACCCTTCCTTTAGCATGAGATGTGATATCTCAATACTTCAACTAAACCCGAGACCCTTCCTATAGCATGAGATGTGCTATCCAATTCCTTCCCATTCCAATCCTGAGACACTTCCTATAGCAGAAGATGTGCTATCCAATTCCTTCCAATGCCAATCCTGAGACACTTCCTATAGCAGGAGATGTGCCATCCAATTCCTTCCCATTCCAATCCTGAGACCCTTCCTATAGCATGAGATGTGATATCTCAATGCTTCTACCAAACCTGGGACCCTTCCGATAGCATGAGATGTGATATCCAACTCCTTCCCATTCCTATCCCCAGACCCTTCCTATAGAATGAGATGTGATATCTCAATGCTTCAACTAAACCAGAGACCCTTCCTACAGCATGAGATGTGATATCCAACTCCTTCCCATTCCAATCCTGAGACCCTTCCTATAGCATAAGATGTGATTTCTCAATGGTTCTAATACCAAACCTGAGATCCTTCCTATAACATGAGATGTGATATTCAACTCCTTCACATTCCAATCCTGAGACCCTTCCTATAGCATGACATGTGATATCTCAATGCTTCTACCAAACCTGACACAATTTCTATAGCATGAGATGTGATATCCAACACCTTCGCATTCCAATCCTGAGACCCTTCCTATAGCATGAGATGTGATATCTAACTGCTTCCCATTACAAACCTGAGACCCTTCCTATAGCATGACATGTGATATCTCAATGCTTCTAATACCAAAACTGGGACCCTTCCTATAGCATGAGATGTGATATCTCAATGCTTCTAATGCCAAACCTGAGATCCTTCCTGTAACATGAGATGTGATATCCAACTCCTTCCCATTCCAAACCTGAGACCCTTCCTATAGCATGAGATGTGATATCCAACTCCTTCCCATTCCAATCCTGAGACCCTTCTTATACGATGATATGTGATATCTCAATGCATCTAATACCAAATCTGGACTCTTCCTATAGTATGAGATGTAATAGCCAACTCCTTCCCTTTCCAATCCTGCGTCCCTTCCTACAGCATGAGATTTGATATCTCACTTCATCTAATACCAAACCTGAGACCCTGTCTATAGCATGAGACGTGATATCCAACTCCTTCTCATTCCAATCCTGAGACCCCTCCTATAGCATGAGATGTGATATCTCAATGCTTCTACCAAACCTGAAACCCTTCCTATAGCATGAGATGTGATATCCAACACCTTCCCATTCCAATCCTGAGACCCTTCCTATAGCATGAGATTTGATATCCAACTCCTTCCCATTCCAATCCTGAGACCCTTCCGATAGCATGAGATGTGATATCTCAATGCTTCTAATACCAAACCTGAGACCCTTCCTATAGCATGAGATGTGATATCCAACTCCTTCCCATTCCAATCCTGAGACCCTTCCTATACGATGATATGTGATATCTCAATGCATCTAATACCAAATCTGGACTCTTCCTATAGCATGAGATGTAATAGCCAACTCCTTCCCTTTCCAATCCTGCATCCCTTCCTACAGCATGAGATTTGATATCTCACTGCATCTAAAACCAAACCTGAGACCCTGTCTATAGCATGAGACGTGATATCCAACTCCTTCTCATTCCAATCCTGAGACCCCTCCTATAGCATCCTATAGATGTGATATCTCAATGCTTCTACCAAACCTGAGACCCTTCCTATAGCATGAGATGTGATATCCAACACCTTCCCATTCCAATCCTGAGACCCTTCCTATAGCATGAGATTTGATATCCAACTGCTTCCCATTCCAATCCTGAGACCCTTCCGATAGCATGAGATGTGATATGTCAATGCTTCTAATACCAAACCTGAGACCCTTCCTATAGCATGAGATGTGATATCCAACTCCTTCCCATTCCAATCCTGTGACGCTTCCTATAGCATGAGATGTGATATCTCAATGCTTCTTATACCAAACCAGGACTCTTCCTATAGCATGAGATGTGATAGCCAACTCCTTCCCATTCCAATCCTGCGTCCCTTCGTACAGCATGAGATTTGATATCTCAATGCTTCTAATACCAAACCTGAGACACTACCTATACCATGAGATGTGATATTCAACTCCTTCTCATTCCAATCCTGAGACCCTTCCTATACCATGAGATGTGATATCTCAATGCTTCTAATACCAAACCTGAGATCCTTCCTATAACATGAGATGTGATATCTAACTCCTTCCCATTCCAAACCTGAGACCCTTCCTATAGCATGAGATGTGATATCCAACCCCTTCCCATTCCAATCCTGAGACCCTTCCGATAGCATGAGATGTGATATCTCAATACTTCTAATACCAAACCTGAGACCCTCCCTATAGAATAAGATGTGATATCCAACTCCTTCCCATTCCAACCTGAGACCCTTCCTATAGCATGAGATGGAATATCCAACTCCTTCCCAATCCAATCCTGAGACCCTTCCGATAGCATGAGATGTGAAATCTCAATGCTTCTAATACCAAACCTGAGACCCTTCCTATGGCATGTGATGTGATATCAAGCTCCTTCCCATTCCAATCCTGAGACCCTTCCTATAGCATGAGATGTAATATCCAACTCCTTCCCATTCCAATCCTGAGACCCTTCCTATACCACCATGAGATGTGATATCTCAATGCTTCTAATACCAATCCTGTGACCCGCCCTATAACATGAGATGTGCTATCCAATTCCTTCCCATTCCAATCCTGAGACACTTCCTATAGCAGAAGATGTGCTATCCAATTCCTTCCCATGCCAATCCTGAGACACTTCCTATAGCATGAGATGTGCCATCCAATTCCTTCCCATTCCAAACCTGAGACCCTTCCTATGGCATGAGATGTGATATCCAACTCCTTCCCATTCCAATCCTGAGACTCTTCCGATAGCATGATATGTGATATCTCAATGCATCTAATACCAAATCTGGACTCTTCCTATAGCATGAGATGTAATAGTCAACTCCTTCCCTTTCCAATCCTGCGTCCCTTTCTACAGCATGAGATTTGATATCTCACTGCATCTAATACCAAACCTGAGACCCTGTCTATAGCATGAGATGTGATATCCAACTCCTTCTCATTCCAATCCTGAGACCCCTCCTATAGCATGAGATGTGATATCTCAATGCTTCTAATACTAACCTGAGACCCTTCCTATAACATGAGATGTTATATCCAACTCCGTCCCATTCCAATCCTGAGACCCTTCCTATAGCATGATATGTGATATCTCAATGCTTCTACCAAACCTGACACCCTTTCTATAGAATGAGATGTGATATCCAACACCTTCCCATTACAAACCTGAGACCCTTCCTATAGCATGACATGTGATATCTCAATGCTTCTAATACCAAAACTGGGACCCTTCCTATAGCATAGATGTGCTATGAAATTCCTTCCCATTCCAATCCTGAGACACTTCCTATAGCAGAAGATGTGATATCCAACACCTTCCCATTCCAATCCTGAGACCCTTCCTATAGCATCAGATGTGATATCTCAATGCTTCTAATACCAATCCTGAGACCCGCCCTATAACATGAGATGTGATATCCAAATCCTTCCCCTTCCAAACCTGAGACCCTTCCTTTAGCATGAGATGTAAGATCCAAGTCCTTCCCATTCCAATCCTGAGACCCTTCCTATAGCATGAGATGTGATATCTCAATGCTTCTAATACCAAACCTGAGACCCTTCCTATAACATGAGATGGGATATCCAACTCCTTCCCATTCCAATCCTGAGACCCTTCCGATAGCAGAGGTGTGATATCTCAATGCTTATACCAAATCTGAGACCCTTCCGATAGCATGAGATGTGATATCCAACTCCTTCCCATCCCAATCCTGAGACCCTTCCTATAGCATGAAATGTGATATCTCAATGCTTCTAATACCAAACCTGAGATCCTTCCAATAACATGAGATGTGATATCCAACTCCTTCCCATTCCAAACCTGAGAACCTTCCTATAGCATGAGATCTGATATCCAACTCCTTCCCATTCCAATTGAGACCGTTCCTATACCATGAGATGTGATATCTCAATGCATATAAAACCAACCCTGAGAAACATCCTATAACATGAGATGTGATATCTAAATCCTTCCCTTTCCAAACCTGAGACCCTTCCTTTACCATGAGATGTGATATCCAACTCCTTCCCATTCCAATCCTGAGACCCTTCCTATAGCATGAGATGTGATATCCAACTCCTTCCCATTCCAATCCTGAGACCCTTCCTATAGCATGAGTTGTGATATCGCAATCCTTCTAATAGCAAACCTGAGACCCTTCCTATAACATGAGATGTGATATCCAACTCCTTCCCATTCCAAACCTGACACCCGTCCTATAGCATGAGATGTGATATCCAACTCCTTCCCATTCCAATCCTGAGACCCTTCCGATAGCATGAGATGTGATATCTCAATGCTTCTAATACCAAACCTGAGACCCTTCCTATAGCATGAGATGTGATATCCAACTCCTTCCCATTCCAATCCTGTGACGCTTCCTATAGCATGAGATGTGATATCTCAATGCTTCTTATACCAAACCAGCACTCTTCCTATAGCATGAGATGTGATAGCCAACTCCTTCCCATTCCAATCCTGCGTCCCTTCCTACAGCATGAGATTTGATATCTCAATGCTTCTAATACCAAACCTGAGACACTACCTATAACATGAGATGTGATATTCAACTCCTTCCCATTCCAATCCTGAGACCCTTCCTATACCATGAGATGTGATATCTCAATGCTTCTAATACCAAACCTGAGATCCTTCCTATAACAAGAGATGTGATATCTAACTCCTTCCCATTCCAAACCTGAGACCCTTCCTATAGCATGAGATGTGATATCCGACTCCTTCCCATTCCAATCCTGAGACCCTTCCTATAGAACGAGTTGTGATATCCCAATCCTTCTAATACCAAACCTAAGACCCTTCCTATAACATGAGATGTGATATCCAACTCCTTCGCATTCCAAACCTGAGACACGTCCTATAGCATGAGATGTGATATCCTACCCCCTCCCATTCCAATCCTGAGACCCTTCTGATAGCATGAGATGTGACATCTCAATGCTTCTGATACCAAACCTGAGACCCCGTCTATAGCATGAGATGTGATATCCAACTCCTTCCCATTCCAATCCTGAGACCCTTCCTATAGCATGAGATGTGATACCTCAATGCTTCTAATACCAAACCTGAGATCCTTCCTATAGCATGAGATGTGATATCTCAATGCTTCTAATACCAACCTGAGACCCTTCCTATAACATGAGATGTGATATCCAACACCTTCCCATTCAAATCCTGAGACCCTTCCTATAGCATGAGATGTGATATCTCAATGCTTCTAATACCAAACCTGAGACCCTTCCAATAACATGAGATGTGATATCCAACTACTTCCGATTACAAACCTGAGACCCTTTCTATGGCATGACATGTGATATCTCAATGCTTCTAATACCAAAACTGGGACCCTTCCTATAGCATGAGATGTGCTATCCAATTCCTTCCTATTCCAATCCTGAGACACTTCCTATAGCAGAAGATGTGCTATCCAATTCCTTCCCATTCCAATCCTGAGGCACTTCCTATAGCATGAGATGTGCCATCCAATTCCTTCCCATTCCAAACCTGAGACCCTTCCTATAGCATGAAATGTGATATCTCAATGCTTCTACCAAACCTGGGACCCTTCCGATAGCATGAGATGTCATATCCAACTCCTTCCCATTCCAATCCTGAGACCCTTCCAATAGCATAAAATGTGATTTCTCAATGGTTCTAATACCAAACCTGAGATCCTTCCTATAGCATGAGAAGTGTTATTCATCTCCTTCCCAATCCAAACCTGAGACCCTTCCAATAGCATGAGATGTGACATCTCAATGCTTCTACCAAACCGGGGACCCTTCCTATAGCATGAGATGTGATATCCATCTCCTTCCCATTCCAATCCCGAGACCCTTCCTATAGCATGAGATGTGATATCCATCTCCTTCCCATTCCAAGCCTGAGACCCTTCCTATGGCATGAGATGTGATATCCAACTCTTTCCCATTCCAATCCCGAGACCCTTCCTATAGCATGAGATGTGATATCTCAATACTTCTAATAGCAAACCTGAGACCCTCCCTATAGCATAAGATGTGATATCCAACTCCTTCCCATTCCAACCTGAGACCCTTCCTATAGCATGAGATGGAATATCCAACTCCTTCCCAATCCAATCCTGAGACCCTTCCGATAGCATGAGATGTGAAATCTCAATGCTTCTAATCCCAGACCTGAGACCCTTCCTATGGCATGTGATGTGATATCAAGCTCCTTCCCATTCCAATCCTGGGACCCTTCCTATAGCATGAGATGTGATATCCAACTCCTTCCCATTCCAATCCTGAGACCCTTCCTATACCACCATGAGATGTGATATCTCAATGCTTCTAATACCAATCCTGAGACCCGCCCTATAACATGAGATGTGCTATCAAATTCCTTCCCATTCCAAACCTGAGATCCTTCCTATGGCATGAGATGTGATATCCAACTCCTTCCCATTCCAATCCTGAGACCCTTCCGATAGCATGAGATGTGATATCTCAATGCTTCTAATACCAAACCTGAGACCCTTCCTATAGCATGAGATGTGATATCCAACTCCTTCCCATTCCAATCCTGTGACGCTTCCTATAGCATGAGATGTGATATCTCAATGCTTCTTATACCAAACCAGCACTCTTCCTATAGCATGAGATGTGATAGCCAACTCCTTCCCATTCCAATCCTGCGTCCCTTCCTACAGCATGAGATTTGATATCTCAATGCTTCTAATACCAAACCTGAGACACTACCTATAACATGAGATGTGATATTCAACTCCTTCCCATTCCAATCCTGAGACCCTTCCTATACCATGAGATGTGATATCTCAATGCTTCTAATACCAAACCTGAGATCCTTCCTATAACAAGAGATGTGATATCTAACTCCTTCCCATTCCAAACCTGAGACCCTTCCTATAGCATGAGATGTGATATCCAACTCCTTCCCATTCCAATCCTGAGACCCTTCCTATAGAACGAGTTGTGATATCCCAATCCTTCTAATACCAAACCTAAGACCCTTCCTATAACATGAGATGTGATATCCAACTCCTTCGCATTCCAAACCTGAGACACGTCCTATAGCATGAGATGTGATATCCTACCCCTCCCATTCCAATCCTGAGACCCTTCCGATAGCATGAGATGTGACATCTCAATGCTTCTAATACCAAACCTGAGACCCTGTCTATAGCATGAGATGTGATATCCAACTCCTTCCCATTCCAATCCTGAGACCCTTCCTATAGCATGAGATGTGATACCTCAATGCTTCTAATACCAAACCTGAGATCCTTCCTATAGCATGAGATGTGATATCTCAATGCTTCTAATACCAACCTGAGACCCTTCCTATATCATGAGATGTTATATCCAACTCCTTCCCATTCCAATCCGGAGACCCTTCCCATAGCATGAGATGTGATATCTCAATGCTTCTACCAAACCTGAGACTCTTCCTATAGCATGAGATGTGATATCCAACACCTTCCCATTCCAATCCTGAGACCCTTCCTATAGCATGAGATGTGATATCTCAATGCTTCTAATACCAAACCTGAGACCCTTTCAATAACATGAGATGTGATATCCAACTACTTCCGATTACAAACCTGAGACCCTTTCTATGGCATGACATGTGATATCTCAATGCTTCTAATACCAAAACTGGGACCCTTCCTATAGCATGAGATGTGCTATCCAATTCCTTCCTATTCCAATCCTGAGACACTTCCTATAGCAGAAGATGTGCTATCCAATTCCTTCCCATTCCAATCCTGAGGCACTTCCTATAGCATGAGATGTGCCATCCAATTCCTTCCCATTCCAAACCTGAGACCCTTCCTATAGCATGAGATGTGATATCTCAATGCTTCTACCAAACCTGGGACCCTTCCGATAGCATGAGATGTGATATCCAACTCCTTCCCATTCCAATCCTGAGACCCTTCCAATAGCATAAAATGTGATTTCTCAATGGTTCTAATACCAAACCTGAGATCCTTCCTATAGCATGAGAAGTGTTATTCAACTCCTTCCCATTCCAAACCTGAGACCCTTCCAATAGCATGAGATGTGACATCTCAATGCTTCTACCAAACCGGGGACCCTTCCTATAGCATGAGATGTGACATCCATCTCCTTCCCATTCCAATCCCGAGACCCTTACTATAGCATGAGATGTGATATCCATCTCCTTCCCATTCCAAACCTGAGACCCTTCCTATGGCATGAGATGTGATATCCAACTCTTTCCCATTCCAATCCCGAGACCCTTCCTATAGCATGAGATGTGATAGCTCAATGCTTCTACCAAACATGAGACCCTTCCTATAGTATGAGATTTGATATCCAACTCCTTCCCATTCCAATCCTGAGACCCTTCCGATAGCAGGAGATGTGATATCTCAATACTTCTAATACCAAACCTGAGACCCTCCCTATAGCATAAGATGTGATATCCAACTCCTTCCCATTCCAACCTGAGACCCTTCCTATAGCATGAGATGGAATATCCAACTCCTTCCCAATCCAATCCTGAGACCATTCCGATAGCATGACATGTGAAATCTCAATGCTTCTAATACCAAACCTGAGACCCTTCCTATGGCATGTGATGTGATATCAAGCTCCTTCCCATTCCAATCCTGAGACCCTTCCTATAGCATGAGATGTGATATCCAACTCCTTCCCATTCCAATCCTGAGACCCTTCCTATACCACCATGAGATGTGATATCTCAATGCTTCTAATACCAATCCTGAGACCCGCCCTATAACATGAGATGTGCTATACAATTACTTCCCATTCCAAACCTGAGACCCTTCCTATGGCATGAGATGTGATATCCAACTCTTTCCCATTCCAATCCCGAGAGCCTTCCTATACCATGAGATGTGATAGCTCAATGCTTCTAATACCAAACCTGAGATCCTTCCTATAGCATGAGATGTGATATCCAACTCCTTCCCATTCCAAACCTGAGACCCTTCCTATAGCATGAGATGTGATATCTCAATGCTTCTACCAAACATGAGACCCTTCCTATAGTATGAGATTTGATATCCAACTCCTTCCCATTCCAATCCTGAGACCCTTCCGATAGCATGAGATGTGATATCTCAATACTTCTAATACAAAACCTGATACCCTCCCTATAGCATAAGATGTGATATCCAACTCCTTCCCATTCCAACCTGAGACCCTTCCTATAGCATGAGATGGAATATCCAACTCCTTCCCAATCCAATCCTGAGACCCTTCCGATAGCATGAGATGTGAAATCTCAATGCTTCTAATACCAAACCTGAGACCCTTCCTATGGCATGTGATGTGATATCAAGCTCCTTCCCATTCCAATCCTGAGACCCTTCCTATAGCATTTGATGTGATATCCAACTCCTTTCCATTCCAATCCTGAGACCCTTCCTATACCACCATGAGATGTGATATATCAATGCTTCTAATACCAATCCTGAGACCCACCCTATAACATGAGATGTGATATCCAACTCCTTCCCATTCCAATCCTGAGACCCTTCCGATAGCATGATATGTGATATCTCAATGCATCTAATACCAAATCTGGACTCTTCCTATAGCATGAGATGTAATAGCCAACTCCTTCCCTTTCCAATCCTGCGTCCCTTCCTACAGCATGAGATTTGATATCTCACTGCATCTAATACCAAACCTGAGACCCTGTCTATAGCATGAGATGTGATATCCAACTCCTTCTCATTCCAATCCTGAGACCCCTCCTATAGCATGAGATGTGATATTTCAATGCTTCTAATACTAACCTGAGACCCTTCCTATAACATGAGATGTTATATCCAACTCCGTCCCATTCCAATCCTGAGACCCTTCCTATAGCATGAGATGTGATATCTCAATGCTTCTACCAAACCAGACACCCTTTCTATAGCATGAGATGTGATATCCAACACCTTCCCATTCCAATCCTGAGACCCTTCCTATAGCATGACATGTGATATTTCAATGCTTCTAATACCAAACCTGAGACCCTTCCTATAACATGAGATGTGATATCTCAATGATTCTAATACCAAAACTGGGACCCTTCCTATAGCATGAGATGTGCTATCCAATTCCTTCCCATTCCAATCCTGGGACACTTCCTATAGCAGAAGATGTGCTATCCAATTCCTTCCCATGCCAATCCTGAGACACTTCCTATAGCATGAGATGTGCCATCCAATTCCTTCCCATTCCAAACCTGAGACCCTTCCTATAGCATGAGATGTGATATCTCAATGTTTCTACCAAACCTGGGACCCTTCCAATAGCATGAGATGTGATATCCAACTATTTCGCATTCCTATCCCCAGACCCTTCCTATAGCATGAGATGTGATATCTCAATACTTCAACTAAACCCGAGACCCTTCCTATAGCATGAGATGTGCTATCCAATTCCTTCCCATTCCAATCCTGAGACACTTCCTATAGCAGAAGATGTGCTATCCAATTCCTTCCAATGCCAATCCTGAGACACTTCCTATAGCATGAGATGTGCCATCCAATTCCTTCCCATTCCAATCCTGAGACCCTTCCTATAGCATGAGATGTGATATTCCAATGCTTCTACCAAACCTGGGACCCTTCCGATAGCATGAGATGTGATATCCAACTCCTTCCCATTCCTATCCCCAGACCCTTCCTATAGAATGAGATGTGATATCTCAATGCTTCAACTAAACCAGAGACCCTTCCTACAGCATGAGATGTGATATCCAACTCCTTCCCATTCCAATCCTGAGACCCTTCCTATAGCATAAGATGTGATTTCTCAATGGTTCTAATACCAAACCTGAGATCCTTCCTATAACATGAGATGTGATATTCAACTCCTTCACATTCCAAACCTGAGACCCTTCCTATAGCATGAGATGTGATATCACAATGTTTCTACCAAACCCGGTAACCTTCCTATAGCATGAGATGTGATATCCATCTCCTTCCCATTCCAATCCTGAGACCCTTACTGTAACATGAGATGTGATATCCATCTCCTCCCCATTCCAATCCCGAGACCCTTCCTACAGCATGAGATTTGATATCTCAATGCATCTAATACCAAACCTGAGACCCTGTCTATAGCATGAGATGTGATATCCAACTCGGTCTCATTCCAATCCTGAGACCCCTCCTATAGCATGAGATGTGATTTCTCAACGCTTCTAATACTAACCTGAGACCCTTTCTATAACATGAGATGTTATATCCAACTCCTTCCCATTCCAATCCTGAGACCCTTCCTATAGCATGAGATGTGATATCTCAATGCTTCTACCAAACCTGCGACCCTTTCTATAGCATGAGATGTGATATCCAACACCTTCCCATTCCAATCCTGAGATCCTTCCTATATCATGAGATGTGATATCTCAATACTTCTAATACCAAACCTGAGACCCTTCCTATAACATGAGATGTGATATCCAACTACTTCCCATTACAAACCTGAGACCCTTCCTATAGCATGACATTTGATATCCCAATGCTTCTAATACTAAAACTGGGACCCTTCCTATAGCATGAGATGTGCTATCCAATTCCTTCCCATTCCAATCCTGAGACACTTCCTATAGCAGAAGATGTGCTTTCCAATATCTTCCCATGCTAATCCTGAGACACTTCCTATAGCATGAGATGTGCCATCCAATTCCTTCCCATTCCAAACCTGAGACCCTTCCTATAGCATGAGATGTGATATCTCAATGCTTCTACCAAACCTGGGACCCTTCCGATAGCATGAGATGTGATATCCAACTCCTTCCCATTCCTATCCCCAGACCCTTCCTATAGCATGAGATGTGGTATCTTAATGCTTCAACTAAACCCGAGACCCTTCCTATAGCATGAGATGTGATATCCAACTCCTTCTCATTCCAATCCTGAGACCCTTCCTATAGCATGAGATGATGTGATATCTCAATGCTTCTAATACCAAACCTGAGATCCTTCCTTTAACATGAAATGTGATATCCAACTCCTTCCCATTCCAAACCTGAGACACGTCCTATAGCATGAGATGTGATATCCAACTCCCTCCCATTCCAATCCTGAGACCCTTCCGATAGCATGAAATTTGACATCTCAATGCTTCTAATACCAAACCTGAGACCCTGTCTATAGCATGAGATATCCAACTCCTTCCCATTCCAATCCTGAGACCCTTCCTATAGCATGAGATGTGATATATCAATGCTTCTAATACCAAACCTGAGATCCTTCCTATAGCATGAGATGTGATATCTCAATGCTTCTAATACCAACCTGAGACCCTTCCTATAACATGAGATGTTATATCCAACTCCTTCCCATTCCAATCCGGAGACCCTTCCTATAGCATGAGATGTGATATCTCAATGCTTCTACCAAACCTGAGACCCTTCCTATAGCATGAGATGTGATATCTAACACCTTCCCATTCCAATCCTGAGACCCTTCCTATAGCATGAGATGTGATATCTCAATGCTTCTAATACCAAACCTGAGACCCTTCCAATAACATGAGATGTGATATCCAACTACTTCCCATTACAAACCTGAGACCCTTTCTATAGCATGACATGTGATATCTCAATGCTTCTAATACCAAAACTGGGACCCTCCCTATAGCATGAGACGTGCTATCCAATTCCTTCCTATTCCAATCCTGGGACCCTTCCTATAGCAGAAGATGTGCTATCCAATTCCTTCCCATTCCAATCCTGAGACCCTTCCTATAGCATGAGATGTGATATCTCAATGCTTCTACCAAACCTGGGACCCTTCCGATAGCATGAGATGTGAAATGCAACTCCTTCCCATTCCAATCACCAGACCCTTCCTTTAGCATGAGATGTGACATCTCAATGCTTCTACCAAACCGGGGACCCTTCCTATAGCATGAGATGTGATATCCATCTCCTTCCCATTCCAATCCTGAGACCCTTCCTATAGCATGAGATGTGATATCCATCTCCTTCCCATTCCAATCCCGAGACCCTTCCTATAGCATGAGATGTGATATCTCAATGCTTCTACCAAACCTGAGACCCTTCCTATAGCATGAGATGTGATATCCAAATCTTTCCCATTCCAATCCCGAGACCCTTCCTATAGCATGAGATGTGATAGCTCAATGCTTCTGATACCAAACCTGAGATCCTTCCTATAGCATGAGATGTGATATCCAACTCCTTCCCATTCCAAACCTGAGACCCTTCCTATAGCATGAGATGTGATATCTCAATGCTTCTACCAAAAATGAGACCCTTCCTATAGCATGAGATGTGATATCCAACACCTTCCCATTCCAATCCTGAGACCCTTCCTATAGCATGAGATTTGATATCCAACTCCTTCCCATTCCTATCCCCAGACCCTTCCTATAGCATGAGATGTGGTATCTCAATGCTTCAACTAAACCCGAGACCCTTCCTATAGCATGAGATGTGATATCCAACTCCTTCTCATTCCAATCCTGAGACCCTTCCTATAGCATGAGATGTGATATCTCAATGCTTCTACCAAACCTGAGACCCTTCCTATAGCATGAGATTTGATATCCAACTCCTTCCTATTCCAATCCTGAGACCCTTCCGATAGTATGAGATGTGATATCTCAATACTTCTAATACCAAACCTGAGACCCTCCCTATAGCATAAGATGTGATATCCAACTCCTTCCCATTCCAACCTGAGACCCTTCCTATAGCATGAGATGGAATATCCAACTCCTTCCCAATCCAATCCTGAGACCCTTCCGATAGCATGAGATGTGAAATCTCAATGCTTCTAATACCAAACCTGAGACCCTTCCTATGGCATGTGATGTGATATCAAGCTCCTTCCCATTCCAATCCTGAGACCCTTTCTATACCACCATGAGATGTGATATCTCAATGCTTCTAATACCAATCCTGAGACCCGCCCTATAACATGAGATGTGCTATCCAGTTCCTTCCCATTCCAATCCTGAGACACTTCCTATAGCAGAAGATGTGCTATCCAATTCCTTCCCATGCCAATCCTGAGACACTTCCTATAGCATGAGATGTGCCATCCAATTCCTACCCATTCCAAACCTGAGACCCTTCCTATGGCATGAGATGTGATATCCAACTCCTTCCCATTCCAACCTGAGACCCTTCCTATAGCATGAGATGGAATATCCAACTCCTTCCCAATCCAATCCTGAGACCCTTCCGATAGCATGAGATGTGAAATCTCAATGCTTCTAATACCAAACCTGAGACCCTTCCTATGGCATGTGATGTGATATCAAGCTCCTTCCCATTCCAATCCTGAGACCCTTCCTATAGCATGAGATGTGATATCCAACTCCTTCCCATTCCAATCCTGAGACCCTTTCTATACCACCATGAGATGTGATATCTCAATGCTTCTAATACCAATCCTGAGACCCGCCCTATAACATGAGATGTGCTATCCAGTTCCTTCCCATTCCAATCCTGAGACACTTCCTATAGCAGAAGATGTGCTATCCAATTCCTTCCCATGCCAATCCTGAGACACTTCCTATAGCATGAGATGTGCCATCCAATTCCTACCCATTCCAAACCTGAGACCCTTCCTATAGCATGAGATGTGATATCTCAATGCTTCTAATGCCAAACCTGAGATCCTTCCTGTAACATGAGATGTGATATCCAACTCCTTCCCATTCCAAACCTGAGACCCTTCTTATAGCATGAGATGTGATATCCAACTCCTTCCCATTCCAATCCTGAGACCCTTCTTATACGATGATATGTGATATCTCAATGCATCTAATACCAAATCTGGACTCTTCCTATAGCATGAGATGTAATAGCCAACTCCTTCCCTTTCCAATCCTGCGTCCCTTCCTACAGCATGAGATTTGATATCTCACTGCATCTAATACCAAACCTGAGACCCTGTCTATAGCATGAGACGTGATATCCAACTCCTTCTCATTCCGATCCTGAGACCCCTCCTATAGCATGAGATGTGATATCTCAATGCTTCTACCAATCCTGAAACCCTTCCTAAAGCATGAGATGTGATATCCAACACCTTCCCATTCCAATCCTGAGACCCTTCCTATAGCATGAGATTTGATATCCAACTCCTTCCCATTCCAATCCTGAGACCCTTCCGATAGCATGAGATGTGATATCTCAATGCTTCTAATACCAAACCTGAGACCCTTCCTATAGCATGAGATGTGATATCCAACTCCTTCCTATTCCAATCCTGTGACGCTTCCTATAGCATGAGATGTGATATCTCAATGCTTCTTATACCAAACCAGGACTCTTCCTATAGCATGAGATGTGATAGCCAACTCCTTCCCATTCCAATCCTGCGTCCCTTCCTACAGCATGAGATTTGATATCTCAATGCTTCTAATACCAAACCTGAGACACTACCTATAACATGAGATGTGATATTCAACTCCTTCCCATTCCAATCCTGAGACCCTTCCTATATCATATACGATGATATGCGATATCTCAATGCATCTAATACCAAATCTGGACTCTTCCTATAGCATGAGATGTAATAGCCAACTCCTTCCCTTTCCAATCCTGCGTCCCTTCCTACAGCATGAGATTTGATATCTCACTGCATCTAATACCAAACCAGAGACCCTGTCTATAGCATGAGACGTGATATCCAACTCCTTCTCATTCCAATCCTGAGACCCCTCCTATAGCATGAGATGTGATATCTCAATGCTTCTACCAAACCTGAGACCCTTCCTATAGCATGAGATGTGATATCCAAACCTTCCCATTCCAATCCTGAGACCCTTCCTATAGCATGAGATTTGATATCCAACTCCTTCCCATTCCAATCCTGAGACCCTTCCGATAGCATGAGATGTGATATCTCAATGCTTCTAATACCAAACCTGAGATCCTTCCTATAACATGAGATGTGATATCCAACTCCTTCCCATTCCAAACCTGAGACGCTTCCTATAGCATGCGATGTGATATCCAACTCCTTCCCATTCCAATCCTGAGACCCTTCCTATAGCATGAGATGTGATATCTCATTGCTTCTACCAAAAATGAGACCCTTCCTATAGTATGAGATTTGATATCTAATTCCTTCCCTTTCCAAACCTGAGACCCTTCCTTTAGCATGAGATGTGATATCCAACTCCTTCCCATTCCAATCCTGCGTCCCTTCCTAAAGCATGAGATTTGATATCTCAGTGCTTCTAATTCCAAACCTGAGACCCTTCCTATAACATGAGATGTGATATCCAACTCCTTCCCATTCCAATCCTGCGTCCCTTCCTAAAGCATGAAATTTGATATCTCAGTGCTTCTAATACCAAACCTGAGACCCTTCCTATAACATGAGATGTGATATCCAACTCCTTCCGATTCCAATCCTGAGACCCTTCCTATACCATGAGATGTGATATCTCAATGCTTCTAATACCAAACCTGAGACCCATCCTATTACATGAGATGTGATATCCAAATCCTTCCCATTCCAATCCTGAGACCCTTCCTATAGCATGAGATGTGATATCTCAATGTTTCTAATACCAAACCTGAGACCCTTCCTATATCAAGAGATGTGATATCCAAATCCTTCCCATTCCAAACCTGAGACCCTTCCTTTAGCATGAGATGTGAGATCCAATTCCTACCCATTCCAAACCTGAGACCCTTCCTATAGCATGAGATGTGATATCCAACTCCTTCCCATTCCAACCTGAGACCCTTCCTATAGCATGAGATGGAATATCCAACTCCTTCCCAATCCAATCCTGAGACCCTTCCGATAGCATGAGATGTGAAATCTCAATGCTTCTAATACCAAACCTGAGACCCTTCCTATGGCATGTGATGTGATATCAAGCTCCTTCCCATTCCAATCCTGAGACCCTTCCTATAGCATGAGATGTGATATCCAACTCCTTCCCATTCCAATCCTGAGACCCTTTCTATACCACCATGAGATGTGATATCTCAATGCTTCTAATACCAATCCTGAGACCCGCCCTACAACATGAGATGTGCTATCCAGTTCCTTCCCATTCCAATCCTGAGACACTTCCTATAGCAGAAGATGTGCTATCCAATTCCTTCCCATGCCAATCCTGAGACACTTCCTATAGCATGAGATGTGCCATCCAATTCCTACCCATTCCAAACCTGAGACCCTTCCTATAGCATGAGATGTGATATCTCAATGCTTCTAATGCCAAACCTGAGATCCTTCCTGTAACATGAGATGTGATATCCAACTCCTTCCCATTCCAAACCTGAGACCCTTCCTATAGCATGAGATGTGATATCCAACTCCTTCCCATTCCAATCCTGAGACCCTTCTTATACGATGATATGTGATATCTCAATGCATCTAATACCAAATCTGGACTCTTCCTATAGCATGAGATGTAATAGCCAACTCCTTCCCTTTCCAATCCTGCGTCCCTTCCTACAGCATGAGATTTGATATCTCACTGCATCTAATACCAAACCTGAGACCCTGTCTATAGCATGAGACGTGATATCCAACTCCTTCTCATTCCGATCCTGAGACCCCTCCTATAGCATGAGATGTGATATCTCAATGCTTCTACCAATCCTGAAACCCTTCCTAAAGCATGAGATGTGATATCCAACACCTTCCCATTCCAATCCTGAGACCCTTCCTATAGCATGAGATTTGATATCCAACTCCTTCCCATTCCAATCCTGAGACCCTTCCGATAGCATGAGATGTGATATCTCAATGCTTCTAATACCAAACCTGAGGCCCTTCCTATAGCATGAGATGTGATATCCAACTCCTTCCTATTCCAATCCTGTGACGCTTCCTATAGCATGAGATGTGATATCTCAATGCTTCTTATACCAAACCAGGACTCTTCCTATAGCATGAGATGTGATAGCCAACTCCTTCCCATTCCAATCCTGCGTCCCTTCCTACAGCATGAGATTTGATATCTCAATGCTTCTAATACCAAACCTGAGACACTACCTATAACATGAGATGTGATATTCAACTCCTTCCCATTCCAATCCTGAGACCCTTCCTATATCATATACGATGATATGCGATATCTCAATGCATCTAATACCAAATCTGGACTCTTCCTATAGCATGAGATTTAATAGCCAACTCCTTCCCTTTCCAATCCTGCGTCCCTTCCTACAGCATGAGATTTGATATCTCACTGCATCTAATACCAAACCAGAGACCCTGTCTATAGCATGAGACGTGATATCCAACTCCTTCTCATTCCAATCCTGAGACCCCTCCTATGGCATGAGATGTGATATCTCAATGCTTCTACCAAACCTGAGACCCTTCCTATAGCATGAGATGTGATATCCAAACCTTCCCATTCCAATCCTGAGACCCTTCCTATAGCATGAGATTTGATATCCAACTCCTTCCCATTCCAATCCTGAGACCCTTCCGATAGCATGAGATGTGATATCTCAATGCTTCTAATACCAAACCTGAGATCCTTCCTATAACATGAGATGTGATATCCAACTCCTTCCCATTCCAAACCTGAGACGCTTCCTATAGCATGCGATGTGATATCCAACTCCTTCCCATTCCAATCCTGAGACCTTCCTATACCATGAGATGTGATATCTCAATGCTTCTAAAACCAACCCTGAGAACCATCCTATAACATGAGATGTGATATCTAATTCCTTCCCTTTCCAAACCTGAGACCCTTCCTTTAGCATGAGATGTGATATCCAACTCCTTCCCATTCCAATCCTGCGTCCCTTCCTAAAGCATGAGATTTGATATCTCAGTGCTTCTAATTCCAAACCTGAGACCCTTCCTATAACATGAGATGTGATATCCAACTCCTTCCCATTCCAATCCTGCGTCCCTTCCTAAAGCATGAGATTTGATATCTCAGTGCTTCTAATACCAAACCTGAGACCCTTCCTATAACATGAGATGTGATATCCAACTCCTTCCGATTCCAATCCTGAGACCCTTCCTATACCATGAGATGTGATATCTCAATGCTTCTAATACCAAACCTGAGACCCATCCTATTACATGAGATGTGATATCCAAATCCTTCCCATTCCAATCCTGAGACCCTTCCTATAGCATGAGATGTGATATCTCAATGTTTCTAATACCAAACCTGAGACCCTTCCTATATCAAGAGATGTGATATCCAAATCCTTCCCATTCCAAACCTGAGACCCTTCCTTTAGCATGAGATGTGAGATCCAAGTCCTTCCCATTCCAATCCTGAGACCCTTCCTATCGCATGAGATGTGATAGCTCAATGCTTCTAATACCAAACCTGAGACCCTTCCTATAACATGAGATGAGATATCCAACTCCTTCCCATTCCAATCTTGAGACCCTTCCGATAGCAGAGGTGTGATATCTCAATGCTTATACCAAATCTGAGACTCTTCCAATGGCATGAGATGTGATATCCAACTCCTTTCCATTCCACTCCTGAGACCCTTCCTGTAGCATGAGATGTGTTATCTCAATGCTTCCACCAAACCTGAGACCCTTCCGATAGCATGAGATGTGATATCCAACTCCTTCCCATCCCAATCCTGAGACCCTTCCTATAGCATGAAATGTGATATCTCAATGCTTCTAATACCAAACCTGAGATCCTTCCAATAACATGAGATGTGATATCCAACTCCTTCCCATTCCAAACCTGAGAACCTTGCTATAGCATGAGATGTGATACCCAACTCCTTCCCATTCCAATCCTGAGACCCTTCCTATACCATGAGATGTGATATCTCAATGCTTATAAAACCAACCCTGAGAAACATCCTATAACCTGCGATGTGATATCTAAATCCTTCCCTTTCCAAACCTGAGACCCTTCCTTTAGCATGAGATGTGATATCCAACTCCTTCCCATTCCAATCCTGAGACCCTTCCTATAGCATGAGATGTGATATCCAACTCCTTCCCATTCCAATCATGAGACCCTTCCTAATGCATGAGTTGTGATATCGCAATCCTTCTAATACCAAACCTGAGACACTTCCGATAGCATGAGATGTGATATCTCAATGCTTCTAATACCAAAACAGGACTCTTCCTATAGCATGAGATGTGATAGCCAACTCCTTCCCATTCCAATCCTGAGACCCTTCCTATACCATGAGATGTGATATCTCAATGCTTCTAATACCAAACCTGAGCTCCTTCCTATAACATGAGATGTGATATCTAACTCCTTCCCATTCCAAACCTGAGACCCTTCTTATAGCATGAGATGTGATATCCAGCTCCTTCCCATTCCAATCCTGAGACCGTTCCTATAGCACGAGTTGTGATATCCCAAACCTTCTAATACCAAACCTAAGACCCTTCCTATAACATGAGATGTGATATCTAACTCCTTTGCATTCCAAACCTGAGACACATCCTATAGCATGAGATGTGATATCCAACTCCCTCCCATTCCAATCCTGAGACCCTTCCGATAGCATGAGATGTGACATCTCAATGCTTCTAATACCAAACCTGAGACCCTGTCTATAGCATGAGATATCCAACTCCTTCCCATTCCAATCCTGAGACCCTTCCTATAGCATGAGATGTGATATATCAATGCTTCTAATACCAAACCTGAGATCCTTCCTATAGCATGAGATGTGATATCTCAATGCTTCTAATACCAACCTGAGACCCTTCCTATAACATGAGATGTTATATCCAACTCCTTCCCATTCCAATCTGGAGACCCTTCCTATAGCATGAGATGTGATATCTCAATGCTTCTACCAAACCTGAGACCCTTCCTATAGCATGAGATGTGATATCTAACACCTTCCCATTCCAATCCTGAGACCCTTCCTATAGCATGAGATGTGATATCTCAATGCTTCTAATACCAAACCTGAGACCCTTCCAATAACATGAGATGTGATATCCAACTACTTCCCATTACAAACCTGAGACCCTTTCTATAGCATGACAATGCTTCTAATACCAAAACTGGGACCCTCCCTATAGCATGAGATGTGCTATCCGATTCCTTCCTATTCCAATCCTGAGACACTTCCTATAGCAGAGGATGTGCTATCCAATTCCTTCCCATTCCAATCCTGAGACCCTTCCTATAGCATGAGATGTGATATCTCAATGCTTCTACCAAACCTGGGACCCTTCCGATAGCATGAGATGTGAAATGCAACTCCTTCCCATTCCAATCACCAGACCCTTCCTATAGCATGAGATGTGACATCTCAATGCTTCTACCAAACCGGGGACCCTTCCTATAGCATGAGATGTGATATCCATCTCCTTCCCATTCCAATCCCGAGACCCTTCCTATAGCATGAGATGTGATATCTCAATGCTTCTACCAAACCTGAGACCCTTCCTATAGCATGAGATGTGATATCCAACTCTTTCCCATTCCAATCCCGAGACCCTTCCTATAGCATGAGATGTGATAGCTCAATGCTTCTGATACCAAACCTGAGATCCTTCCTATAGCATGAGATGTGATATCCAACTCCTTCCCATTCCAAACCTGAGACCCTTCCTATAGCATGAGATGTGATATCTCAATGCTTCTACCAAAAATGAGACCCTTCCTATAGTATGAGATTTGATATCCAACTCCTTCCTATTCCAATCCTGAGACCCTTCCGATAGCATGAGATGTGATATCTCAATACTTCTAATACCAAACCTGAGACCCTCCCTATAGCATAAGATGAGATATCCAACTCCTTCCCATTCCAACCTGAGACCCTTCCTATAGCATGAGATGGAATATCCAACTCCTTCCCAATCCAATCCTGAGACCCTTCCGATAGCATGAGATGTGAAATCTCAATGCTTCTAATACCAAACCTGAGACCCTTCCTATGGCATGTGATGTGATATCAAGCTCCTTCCCATTCCAATCCTGAGACCCTTCCTATAGCATGAGATGTGATATCCAACTCCTTCCCATTCCAATCCTGAGACCCTTCCTATACCACCATGAGATGTGATATCTCAATGCTTCTAATACCAATCCTGAGACCCGCCCTATAACATGAGATGTGCTATCCAATTCCTTCCCATTCCAATCCTGAGACACTTCCTATAGCAGAAGATGTGCTATCCAATTCCTTCCCATGCCAATCCTGAGACACTTCCTATAGCATGAGATGTGCCATCCAATTCCTTACCATTCCAAACCTGAGACCCTTCCTATGGCATGAGATGTGATATCCAACTCCTTCCCATTCCAATCCTGAGACCCTTCCTATAGCATGGGATGTGATATCTCAATGCTTCTAATGCCAAACCTGAGATCCTTCCTGTAACATGAGATGTGATATCCAACTCCTTCCCATTCCAAACCTGAGACCCTTCCTATAGCATGAGATGTGATATCCAACTCCTTCCCATTCCAATCCTGAGACCCTTCCTATAGCATGAGATGTGATATCTCAATGCTTCTAATGCCAAACCTGAGATCCTTCCTGTAACATGAGATGTGCCATCCAATTCCTTCCCATTCCAAACCTGAGACCCTTCCTATGGCATGAGATGTGATATCCAACTCCTTCCCTTTCCAATCCTGCGTCCCTTCCTACAGCATGAGATTTGATATCTCACTGCATCTAATACCAAACCTGAGCCCCTGTGTATAGCATGAGACATGATATCCAACTCCTTCTCATTCCAATCCTGAGACCCCTCCTATAGCATGAGATGTGATATCTCAATGCTTCTACCAAACCTGAAACCCTTCCTATAGCATGAGATGTGATATCCAACACCTTCCCATTCCAATCCTGAGACCCTTCCTATAGCATGAGATTTGATATCCAACGCCTTCCCATTCCAATCCTGAGACCCTTCCGATAGCATGAGATGTGATATCTCAATGCTTCTAATACCAAACCTGAGACCCTTCCTATAGCATGAGATGTGATATCCAACTCCTTCCCATTCCAATCCTGAGACCCTTCCTATACGATGATATGTGATATCTCAATGCATCTAATACCAAATCTGGACTCTTCCTATAGCATGAGATGTAATAGCCAACTCCTTCCCTTTCCAATCCTGCGTCCCTTCCTACAGCATGAGATTTGATATCTCACTGCATCTAATACCAAACCTGAGACCCTGTCTATAGCATGAGACGTGATATCCAACTCCTTCTCATTCCAATCCTGAGACCCCTCCTATAGCATGAGATGTGATATCTCAATGCTTCTACCAAACCTGAGACCCTTCCTATAGCATGAGATGTGATATCCAACACCTTCCCATTCCAATCCTGAGACCCTTCCTATAGCATGAGATTTGATATCCAACTGCTTCCCATTCCAATCCTGAGACCCTTCCGATAGCATGAGATGTGATATCTCAATGCTTCTAATACCAAACCTGAGACCCTTCCTATAGCATGAGATGTGATATCCAACTCCTTCCCATTCCAATCCTGTGATGCTTCCTATAGCATGAGATGTGATATCTCAATGCTTCTTATACCAAACCAGGATTCTTCCTATAGCATGAGATGTGATAGCCAACTCCTTCCCATTCCAATCCTGCGTCCCTTCCTACAGCATGAGATTTGATATCTCAATGCTTCTAATACCAAACCTGAGACACTACCTATAACATGAGATGTGATATTCAACTCCTTCCCATTCCAATCCTGAGACCCTTCCTATACCATGAGATGTGATATCTCAATGCTTCTAATACCAAACCTGAGATCCTTCCTATAACATGAGATGTGATATCTAACTCCTTCCCATTCCAAACCTGAGACCCTTCCTATAGCATGAGATGTGATATCCAACTCCTTCCCATTCCAATCCTGAGACCCTTCCTATAGCATGAGATGTGATAGCTCAATGCTTCTAATACCAAACATGAGATCCTTCCTATAGCATGAGATGTGATATCCAACTCCTTCCCATTCCAATCCTGAGACCCTTCCGATAGCATGAGATGTGATATCTCAATACTTCTAATACCAAACCTGAGACCCTCCCTATAGCATAAGATGTGATATCCAACTCCTTCCCATTCCAACCTGAGACCCTTCCTATAGCATGAGATGGAATATCCAACTCCTTCCCAATCCAATCCTGAGACCCTTCCGATAGCATGAGATGTGAAATCTCAATGCTTGTAATACCAAACCTGAGACCCTTCCTATGGCATGTGATGTGATATCAAGCTCCTTCCCATTCCAATCCTGAGACCCTTCCTATAGCATGAGATGTGATATCCAACTCCTTCGCATTCCAATCCTGAGACCCTTCCTATACCACCATGAGATGTGATATCTCAATGCTACTAATACCAATCCTGAGACCCGCCCTATAACATGAGATGTGCTATCCAATTCCTTCCCATTCCAATCCTGAGACACTTCCTATAGCAGAAGATGTGCTATCCAATTCCTTCCCATGCCAATCCTGAGACACTTCCTATAGCATGAGATGTGCCATCCAATTCCTTCCCATTCCAAACCTGAGACCCTTCCTATGGCATGAGATGTGATATCCAACTCCTTCCCATTCCAATCCTGAGACCCTTCCGATAGCATGATATGTGATATCTCAATGCATCTAATACCAAATCTGGACTCTTCCTATAGCATGAGATGTAATAGCCAACTCCTTCCCTTTCCAATCCTGCGTCCCTTCCTACAGCATGAGATTTGATATCTCACTGCATCTAATACCAAACCTGAGACCCTGTCTATAGCATGAGATGTGATATCCAACTCCTTCTCATTCCAATCCTGAGACCCCTCCTATAGCATGAGATGTGATATCTCAATGCTTCTACCAAACCTGACACCCTTTCTATAGCATGAGATGTGATATCCAACACCTTCGCATTCCAATCCTGAGACCCTTCCTATAGCATGAGATGTGATATCTCAATGCTTCTAATACCAAACCTGAGACCCTTCCTATAACATGAGATGTGATATCGAACTACTTCCCATTACAAACCTGAGACCCTTCCTATAGCATGACATGTGATATCTCAATGCTTCTAATACCAAAACTGGGACCCTTCCTATAGCATGAGATGTGATATCTCAATGCTTCTAATGCCAAACCTGAGATCCTTCCTGTAACATGAGATGTGATATCCAACTCCTTCCCATTCCAAACCTGAGACCCTTCCTATAGCATGAGATGTGATATCCAACTCCTTCCCATTCCAATCCTGAGACCCTTCTTATACGATGATATGTGATATCTCAATGCATCTAATACCAAATCTGGACTCTTCCTATAGCATGAGATGTAATAGCCAACTCCTTCCCTTTCCAATCCTGCGTCCCTTCCTACAGCATGAGATTTGATATCTCACTGCATCTAATACCAAACCTGAGACCGTGTCTATAGCATGAGACGTGATATCCAACTCCTTCTCATTCCAATCCTGAGACCCCTCCTATAGCATGAGATGTGATATCTCAATGCTTCTACCAAACCTGAAACCCTTCCTATAGCATGAGATGTGATATCCAACACCTTCCCATTCCAATCCTGTGACCCTTCCCATAGCATGAGATTTGATATCCAACTCCTTCCCATTCCAATCCTGAGACCCTTCCGATAGCATAAGATGTGATATCTCAATGCTTCTAATACCAAACTTGAGACCCTTCCTATAGCATGAGATGTGATATCCAACTCATTCCCATTCCAATCCTGAGACCCTTCCTATACGATGATATGTGATATCTCAATGCATCTAATACCAAATCTGGACTCTTCCTATAGCATGAGATGTAATAGCCAACTCCTTCCCTTTCCAATCCTGCGTCCCTTCCTACAGCATGAGATTTTATATCTCACTGCATCTAATACCAAACCTGAGACCCTGTCTATAGCATGAGACGTGATATCCAACTCCTTCTCATTCCAATCCTGAGACCCCTCCTATAGCATGAGATGTGATATCTCAATGCTTCTACCAAACCTGAGAACCTTCCTATAGCATGAGATGTGATATCCAACACCTTCCCATTCCAATCCTGAGACCCTTCCTATAGCATGAGATTTGATATCCAACTCCTTCCCATTCCTATCCCCAGACCCTTCCTATAGCATGAGATGTGGTATCTCAATGCTTCAACTAAACCCGAGACCCTTCCTATAGCATGAGATGTGATATCCAACTCCTTCTCATTCCAATCCTGAGACCCTTCCTATAGCATGAGATGTGATATCTCAATGCTTCTAATACCAAACCTGAGATCCTTCCTTTAACATGAAATGTGATATCCAACTCCTTCCCATTCCAAACCTGAGACACGTCCTATAGCATGAGATGTGATATCCAACTCCCTCCCATTCCAATCCTGAGACCCTTCCGATAGCATGAAATTTGACATCTCAATGCTTCTAATACCAAACCTGAGACCCTGTCTATAGCATGAGATATCCAACTCCTTCCCATTCCAATCCTGAGACCCTTCCTATAGCATGAGATGTGATATATCAATGCTTCTAATACCAAACCTGAGATCCTTCCTATAGCATGAGATGTGATATCTCAATGCTTCTAATACCAACCTGAGACCCTTCCTATAACATGAGATGTTATATCCAACTCCTTCCCATTCCAATCCGGAGACCCTTCCTATAGCATGAGATGTGATATCTCAATGCTTCTACCAAACCTGAGACCCTTCCTATAGCATGAGATGTGATATCTAACACCTTCCCATTCCAATCCTGAGACCCTTCCTATAGCATGAGATGTGATATCTCAATGCTTCTAATACCAAACCTGAGACCCTTCCAATAACATGAGATGTGATATCCAACTACTTCCCATTACAAACCTGAGACCCTTTCTATAGCATGACATGTGATATCTCAATACTTCTAATACCAAAACTGGGACCCTCCCTATACCATGAGATGTGCTATCCAATTCCTTCCTATTCCAATCCTGGGACCCTTCCTATAGCAGAAGATGTGCTATCCAATTCCTTCCCATTCCAATCCTGAGACCCTTCCTATAGCATGAGATGTGATATCTCAATGCTTCTACCAAACCTGGGACCCTTCCGATAGCATGAGATGTGAAATGCAACTCCTTCCCATTCCAATCACCAGACCCTTCCTTTAGCATGAGATGTGACATCTCAATGCTTCTACGAAACCGGGGACCCTTCCTATAGCATGAGATGTGATATCCATCTCCTTCCCATTCCAATCCTGAGACCCTTCCTATAGCATGAGATGTGATATCCATCTCCTTCCCATTCCAATCCCGAGACCCTTCCTATAGCATGAGATGTGATATCTCAATGCTTCTACCAAACCTGAGACCCTTCCTATAGCATGAGATGTGATATCCAAATCTTTCCCATTCCAATCCCGAGACCCTTCCTATAGCATGAGATGTGATAGCTCAATGCTTCTGATACCAAACCTGAGATCCTTCCTATAGCATGAGATGTGATATCCAACTCCTTCCCATTCCAAACCTGAGACCCTTCCTATAGCATGAGATGTGATATCTCAATGCTTCTACCAAAAATGAGACCCTTCCTATAGTATGAGATTTGATATCCAACTCCTTCCTATTCCAATCCTGAGACCCTTCCGATAGCATGAGATGTGATATCTCAATACTTCTAATACCAAACCTGAGACCCTCAATATATAGCATAAGATGTGATATCCAACTCCTTCCCTTTCCAACCTGAGACCCTTCCTATAGCATGAGATGGAATATCCAACTCCTTCCCAATCCAATCCTGAGACCCTTCCGATAGCATGAGATGTGAAATCTCAATGCTTCTAATACCAAACCTGAGACCCTTCCTATGGCATGTGATGTGATATCAAGCTCCTTCCCATTCCAATCCTGAGACCCTTCCTATAGCATGAGATGTGATATCCAACTCCTTCCCATTCCAATCCTGAGACCCTTTCTATACCACCATGAGATGTGATATCTCAATGCTTCTAATACCAATCCTGAAACCCGCCCTATAACATGAGATGTGCTATCCAATTCCTTCCCATTCCAATCATGAGACACTTCCTATAGCAGAAGATGTGCTATCCAATTCCTTCCCATGCCAATCCTGAGACACTTCCTATAGCATGAGATGTGCCATCCAATTCCTACCCATTCCAAACCTGAGACCCTTCCTATGGCATGAGATGTGATATCCAACTCCTTCCCATTCCAATCCTGAGACCCTTCCTATAGCATGAGATGTGATATCTCAATGCTTCTAATGCCAAACCTGAGATCCTTCCTGTAACATGAGATGTGATATCCAACTCCTTCCCATTCCAAACCTGAGACCCTTCCTATAGCATGAGATGTGATATCCAACTCCTTCCTATTCCAATCCTGTGACGCTTCCTATAGCATGAGATGTGATATCTCAATGCTTCTTATACCAAACCAGGACTCTTCCTATAGCATGAGATGTGATAGCCAACTCCTTCCCATTCCAATCCTGCGTTCCTTCCTACAGCATGAGATTTGATATCTCAATGCTTCTAATACCAAACCTGAGACACTACCTATAACATGAGATGTGATATTCAACTCCTTCCCATTCCAATCCTGAGACCCTTCCTATATCATATACGATGATATGCGATATCTCAATGCATCTAATACCAAATCTGGACTCTTCCTATAGCATGAGATGTAATAGCCAACTCCTTCCCTTTCCAATCCTGCGTCCCTTCCTACAGCATGAGATTTGATATCTCACTGCATCTAATACCAAACCTGAGACCCTGTCTATAGCATGAGACGTGATAATCAACTCCTTCTCATTCCAATCCTGAGACCCCTCCTATAGCATGAGGTGTGATATCTCAATGCTTCTACCAAACCTGAGACCCTTCCTATAGCATGAGATGTGATATCCAAACCTTCCCATTCCAATCCTGAGACCCTTCCTATAGCATGAGATTTGATATCCAACTCCTTCCCATTCCAATCCTGAGACCCTTCTGATAGCATGAGATGTGATATCTCAATGCTTCTAATACCAAACCTGAGATCCTTCCTATAACATGAGATGTGATATCCAACTCCTTCCCATTCCAAACCTGAGACGCTTCCTATAGCATGCGATGTGATATCCAACTCCTTCCCATTCCAATCCTGAGACCCTTCCTATACCATGAGATGTGATATCTCAATGCTTCTAAAACCAACCCTGAGAACCATCCTATAACATGAGATGTGATATCTAATTCCTTCCCTTTCCAAACCTGAGACCCTTCCTTTAGCATGAGATGTGATATCCAACTCCTTCCCATTCCAATCCTGCGTCCCTTCCTAAAGCATGAGATTTGATATCTCAGTGCTTCTAATTCCAAACCTGAGACCCTTCCTATAACATGAGATGTGATATCCGACTCCTTCCCATTCCAATCCTGCGTCCCTTCCTAAAGCATGAGATTTGATATCTCAGTGCTTCTAATACCAAACCTGAGACCCTTCCTATAACATGAGATGTGATATCCAACTCCTTCCGATTCCAATCCTGAGAGCCTTCCTATACCATGAGATGTGATATCTCAATGCTTCTAATACCAAACCTGAGACCCATCCTATTACATGAGATGTGATATCCAAATCCTTCCCATTCCAATCCTGAGACCCTTCCTATAGTATGAGATGTGATATCTCAATGTTTCTAATACCAAACCTGAGACCCTTCCTATATCAAGAGATGTGATATCCAAATCCTTCCCATTCCAAACCTGAGACCCTTCCTTTAGCATGAGATGTGAGATCCAAGTCCTTCCCATTCCAATCCTGAGACCCTTCCTATCGCATGAGATGTGATATCTCAATGCTTCTAATACCAAACCTGAGACCCTTCCTATAACATGAGATGGGATATCCAACTCCTTCCCATTCCAATCCTGAGACCCTTCCGATAGCAGAGGTGTGATATCTCAATGCTTATACCAAATCTGAGACTCTTCCAATGGCATGAGATGTGATATCCAACTCCTTTCCATTCCACTCCTGAGACCCTTCCTGTAGCATGAGATGTGTTATCTCAATGCTTCCACCAAACCTGAGACCCTTCCGATAGCATGAGATGTGATATCCAACTCCTTCCCATCCCAATCCTGAGACCCTTCCTATAGCATGAAATGTGATATCTCAATGCTTCTAATACCAAACCTGAGATCCTTCCAATAACATGAGATGTGATATCCAACTCCTTCCCATTCCAAACCTGAGAACCTTGCTATAGCATGAGATGTGATACCCAACTCCTTCCCATTCCAATCCTGAGACCCTTCCTATACCATGAGATGTGATATCTCAATGCTTATAAAACCAACCCTGAGAAACATCCTATAACATGCGATGTGATATCTAAATCCTTCCCTTTCCAAACCTGAGACCCTTCCTTTAGCATGAGATGTGATATCCAACTCCTTCCCATTCCAATCCTGAGACCCTTCCTATAGCATGAGATGTGATATCCAACTCCTTCCCATTCCAATCCTGAGACCCGTCCTATAGCATGAGTTGTGATATCGCAATCCTTCTAATACCAAACCTGAGACACTTCCTATAACATGAGATGTGATATCCAACTCCTTCCCAGTCCAAACCTGAGACCTGTCCTATAGCATGAGATGTGATATCCAACTCCTTCCCATTCCAATCCTGAGACCCTTCCGATAGCATGAGATGTGATATCTAAATGCTTCTAATACCAAAACAGGACTCTTCCTATAGCATGAGATGTGATAGCCAACTCCTTCCCATTCCAATCCTGAGACCCTTCCTATACCATGAGATGTGATATCTCAATGCTTCTAATACCAAACCTGAGATCCTTCCTATAACATGAGATGTGATATCTAACTCCTTCCCATTCCAAACCTGAGACCCTTCTTATAGCATGAGATGTGACTTCCAGCTCCTTCCCATTCCAATCCTGAGACCGTTCCTATAGCACGAGTTGTGATATCCCAAACCTTCTAATACCAAACCTAAGACCCTTCCTATAACATGAGATGTGATATCCAACTCCTTTGCATTCCAAACCTGAGACACGTCCTATAGCATGAGATGTGATATCCAACTCCCTCCCATTCCAATCCTGAGACCCTTCCGATAGCATGAGATGTGACATCTCAATGCTTCTATTAACAAACCTGAGACCCTGTCTATAGCATGAGATATCCAACTCCTTCCCATTTCAATCCTGAGACCCTTCCTATAGCATGAGATGTGATATATCAATGCTTCTAATACCAAACCTGAGATCCTTCCTATAGCATGAGATGTGATATCTCAATGCTTCTAATACCAACCTGAGACCCTTCCTATAACATGAGATGTTATATCCAACTCCTTCCCATTCCAATCCGGAGACCCTTCCTATAGCATGAGATGTGATATCTCAATGCTTCTACCAAACCTGTGACCCTTCCTATAGCATGAGATGTGATATCTAACACCTTCCCATTCCAATCCTGAGACCCTTCCTATAGCATGAGATGTGATATCTCAATGCTTCTAATACCAAACCTGAGACCCTTCCAATAACATGAGATGTGATATCCAACTACTTCCCATTACAAACCTGAGACCCTTTCTATAGCATGACAATGCTTCTAATACCAAAACTGGGACCCTCCCTATAGCATGAGATGTGCTATCCAATTCCTTCCTATTCCAATCCTGAGACACTTCCTATAGCAGAAGATGTGCTATCCAATTCCTTCCCATTCCAATCCTGAGACCCTTCCTATAGCATGAGATGTGATATCTCAATGCTTCTACCAAACCTGGGACCCTTCCGATAGCATGAGATGTGAAATGCAACTCCTTCCCATTCCAATCACCAGACCCTTCCTATAGCATGAGATGTGACATCTCAATGCTTCTACCAAACCGGGGACCCTTCCTATAGCATGAGATGTGATATCCATCTCCTTCCCATTCCAATCCCGAGACCCTTCCTATAGCATGAGATGTGATATCTCAATGCTTCTACTAAACCTGAGACCCTTCCTATAGCATGAGATGTGATATCCAACTCTTTCCCATTCCAATCCCGAGACCCTTCCTATAGCATGAGATGTGATAGCTCAATGCTTCTGATACCAAACCTGAGATCCTTCCTATAGCATGAGATGTGATATCCAACTCCTTCCCATTCCAAACCTGAGACCCTTCCTATAGCATGAGATGTGATATCTCAATGCTTCTACCAAAAATGAGACCCTTCCTATAGCATGAGATTTGATATCCAACTCCTTCCTATTCCAATCCTGAGACCCTTCCGATAGCATGAGATGTGATATCTCAATACTTCTAATACCAAACCTGAGACCCTCCCTATAGCATAAGATGAGATATCCAACTCCTTCCCATTCCAACCTGAGACCCTTCCTATAGCATGAGATGGAATATCCAACTCCTTCCCAATCCAATCCTGAGACCCTTCCGATAGCATGAGATGTGAAATCTCAATGCTTCTAATACCAAACCTGAGACCCTTCCTATGGCATGTGATGTGATATCAAGCTCCTTCCCATTCCAATCCTGAGACCCTTCCTATAGCATGAGATGTGATATCCAACTCCTTCCCATTCCAATCCTGAGACCCTTTCTATACCACCATGAGATGTGATATCTCAATGCTTCTAATACCAATCCTGAGACCCGCCCTATAACATGAGATGTGCTATCCAATTTCTTCCCATTCCAATCCTGAGACACTTCCTATAGCAGAAGATGTGCTATCCAATTCCTTCCCATGCCAATCCTGAGACACTTCCTATAGCATGAGATGTGCCATCCAATTCCTTCCCATTCCAAACCTGAGACCCTTCCTATGGCATGAGATGTGATATCCAACTCCTTCCCATTCCAATCCTGAGACCCTTCCTATAGCATGAGATGTGATATCTCAATGCTTCTAATGCCAAACCTGAGATCCTTCCTGTAACATGAGATGTGATATCCAACTCCTTCCCATTCCAAACCTGAGACCCTTCCTATAGCATGAGATGTGATATCCAACTCCTTCCCATTCCAATCCTGAGACCCTTCCTATAGCATGAGATGTGATATCTCAATGCTTCTAATGCCAAACCTGAGATCCTTCCTGTAACATGAGATGTGCCATCCAATTCCTTCCCATTCCAAACCTGAGACCCTTCCTATGGCATGAGATGTGATATCCAACTCCTTCCCTTTCCAATCCTGCGTCCCTTCCTACAGCATGAGATTTGATATCTCACTGCATCTAATACCAAACCTGAGACCCTGTCTATAGCATGAGACGTGATATCCAACTCCTTCTCATTCCAATCCTGAGACCCCTCCTATAGCATGAGATGTGATATCTCAATGCTTCTACCAAACCTGAAACCCTTCCTATAGCATGAGATGTGATATCCAACACCTTCCCATTCCAATCCTGAGACCCTTCCTATAGCATGAGATTTGATATCCAACGCCTTCCCATTCCAATCCTGAGACCCTTCCGATAGCATGAGATGTGATATCTCAATGCTTCTAATACCAAACCTGAGACCCTTCCTATAGCATGAGATGTGATATCCAACTCCTTCCCATTCCAATCCTGAGACCCTTCCTATACGATGATATGTGATATCTCAATGCATCTAATACCAAATCTGGACTCTTCCTATAGCATGAGATGTAATAGCCAACTCCTTCCCTTTCCAATCCTGCGTCCCTTCCTACAGCATGAGATTTGATATCTCACTGCATCTAATACCAAACCTGAGACCCTGTCTATAGCATGAGACGTGATATCCAACTCCTTCTCATTCCAATCCTGAGACCCCTCCTATAGCATGAGATGTGATATCTCAATGCTTCTACCAAACCTGAGACCCTTCCTATAGCATGAGATGTGATATCCAACACCTTCCCATTCCAATCCTGAGACCCTTCCTATAGCATGAGATTTGATATCCAACTGCTTCCCATTCCAATCCTGAGCCCCTTCCGATAGCATGAGATGTGATATCTTAATGCTTCTAATACCAAACCTGAGACCCTTCCTATAGCATGAGATGTGATATCCAACTCCTTCCCATTCCAATCCTGTGATGCTTCCTATAGCATGAGATGTGATATCTCAATGCTTCTTATACCAAACCAGGATTCTTCCTATAGCATGAGATGTGATAGCCAACTCCTTCCCATTCCAATCCTGCGTCCCTTCCTACAGCATGAGATTTGATATCTCAATGCTTCTAATACCAAACCTGAGACACTACCTATAACATGAGATGTGATATTCAACTCCTTCCCATTCCAATCCTGAGACCCTTCCTATACCATGAGATGTGATATCTTAATGCTTCTAATACCAAACCTGAGATCCTTCCTATAACATGAGATGTGATATCTAACTCCTTCCCATTCCAAACCTGAGACCCTTCCTATAGCATGAGATGTGATATCCAACTCCTTCCCATTCCAATCCTGAGACCCTTCCTATAGCATGAGATGTGATAGCTCAATGCTTCTAATACCAAACATGAGATCCTTCCTATAGCATGAGATGTGATATCCAACTCCTTCCCATTCCAATCCTGAGACCCTTCCGATAGCATGAGATGTGATATCTCAATACTTCTAATACCAAACCTGAGACCCTCCCTATAGCATAAGATGTGATATCCAACTCCTTCCCATTCCAACCTGAGACCCTTCCTATAGCATGAGATGGAATATCCAACTCCTTCCCAATCCAATCCTGAGACCCTTCCGATAGCATGAGATGTGAAATCTCAATGCTTCTAATACCAAACCTGAGACCCTTCCTATGGCATGTGATGTGATATCAAGCTCCTTCCCATTCCAATCCTGAGACCCTTCCTATAGCATGAGATGTGATATCCAACTCCTTCCCATTCCAATCCTGAGACCCTTCCTATACCACCATGAGATGTGATATTTCAATGCTACTAATACCAATCCTGAGACCCGCCCTATAACATGAGATGTGCTATCCAATTCCTTCCCATTACAATCCTGAGACACTTCCTATAGCAGAAGATGTGCTATCCAATTCCTTCCCATGCCAATCCTGAGACACTTCCTATAGCATGAGATGTGCCATCCAATTCCTTCCCATTCCAAACCTGAGACCCTTCCTATGGCATGAGATGTGATATCCAACTCCTTCCCATTCCAATCCTGAGACCCTTCCGATAGCATGATATGTGATATCTCAATGCATCTAATACCAAATCTGGACTCTTCCTATAGCATGAGATGTAATAGCCAACTCCTTCCCTTTCCAATCCTGCGTCCCTTCCTACAGCATGAGATTTGATATCTCACTGCATCTAATACCAAACCTGAGACCCTGTCTATAGCATGAGATGTGATATCCAACTCCTTCTCATTCCAATCCTGAGACCCCTCCTATAGCATGAGATGTGATATCTCAATGCTTCTACCAAACCTGACACCCTTTCTATAGCATGAGATGTGATATCCAACACCTTCGCATTCCAATCCTGAGACCCTTCCTATAGCATGAGATGTGATATCTCAATGCTTCTAATACCAAACCTGAGACCCTTCCTATAACATGAGATGTGATATCTAACTACTTCCCATTACAAACCTGAGACCCTTCCTATAGCATGACATGTGATATCTCAATGCTTCTAATACCAAAACTGGGACCCTTCCTATAGCATGAGATGTGATATCTCAATGTTTCTAATACCAAACCTGAGATCCTTCCTGTAACATGAGATGTGATATCCAACTCCTTCCCATTCCAAACCTGAGACGCTTCCTATAGCATGAGATGTGATATCCAACTCCTTCCCATTCCAATCCTGAGACCCTTCTTATACGATGATATGTGATATCTCAATGCATCTAATACCAAATCTGGACTCTTCCTATAGCATGAGATGTAATAGCCAACTCCTTCCCTTGCCAATCCTGCGTCCCTTCCTACAGCATGAGATTTGATATCTCACTGCATCTAATACCAAACCTGAGACCCTGTCTATAGCATGAGACGTGATATCCAACTCCTTCTCATTCCAATCCTGAGACCCCTCCTATAGCATGAGATGTGATATCTCAATGCTTCTACCAAACCTGAAACCCTTCCTATAGCATGAGATGTGATATCCAACACCTTCCCATTCCAATCCTGTGACCCTTCCTATAGCATGAGATTTGATATCCAACTCCTTCCCATTCCAATCCTGAGACCCTTCCGATAGCATGAGATGTGATATCTCAATGCTTCTAATACCAAACCTGAGACCCTTCCTATAGCATGAGATGTGATATCCAACTCATTCCCATTCCAATCCTGAGACCCTTCCTATACGATGATATGTGATATCTCAATGCATCTAATACCAAATCTGGACTCTTCCTATAGCATGAGATGTAATAGCCAACTCCTTCCCTTTCCAATCCTGCGTCCCTTCCTACAGCATGAGATTTTATATCTCACTGCATCTAATACCAAACCTGAGACCCTGTCTCTAGCATGAGACGTGATATCCAACTCCTTCTCATTCCAATCCTGAGACCCCTCCTATAGCATGAGATGTGATATCTCAATGCTTCTACCAAACCTGAGAACCTTCCTATAGCATGAGATGTGATATCCAACACCTTCCCATTCCAATCCTGAGACCCTTCCTATAGCATGAGATTTGATATCCAACTCCTTCCCATTCCTATCCCCAGACCCTTCCTATAGCATGAGATGTGGTATCTCAATGCTTCAACTAAACCCGAGACCCTTCCTATAGCATGAGATGTGATATCCAACTCCTTCTCATTCCAATCCTGAGACCCTTCCTATAGCATGAGATGTGATATCTCAATGCTTCTAATACCAAACCTGAGATCCTTCCTTTAACATGAAATGTGATATCCAACTCCTTCCCATTCCAAACCTGAGACACGTCCTATAGCATGAGATGTGATATCCAACTCCCTCCCATTCCAATCCTGAGACCCTTCCTATAGCATGAGATGTGATATATCAATGCTTCTAATACCAAACCTGAGATCCTTCCTATAGCATGAGATGTGATATCTCAATGCTTCTAATACCAACCTGAGACCCTTCCTATAGCATGAGATGTGATATCTAACACCTTCCCATTCCAATCCTGAGACCCTTCCTATAGCATGAGATTTGATATCTCAATGCTTCTAATACCAAACCTGAGACCCTTCCAATAACATGAGATGTGATATCCAACTACTTCCCATTACAAACCTGAGACCCTTTCTATAGCATGACATGTGATATCTCAATGCTTCTAATACCAAAACTGGGACCCTCCCTATAGCATGAGATGTGCTATCCAATTCCTTCCTATTCCAATCCTGAGACCCTTCCTATAGCAGAAGATGTGCTATCCAATTCCTTCCCATTCCAATCCTGAGACCCTTCCTATAGCATGAGATGTGATATCTCAATGCTTCTACCAAACCTGGGACCCTTCCGATAGCATGAGATGTGAAATGCAACTCCTTCCCATTCCAATCACCAGACCCTTCCTTTAGCATGAGATGTGACACCTCAATGCTTCTACCAAACCGGGGACCCTTCCTATAGCATGAGATGTGATATCCATCTCCTTCCCATTCCAATCCTGAGACCTTTCCTATAGCATGAGATGTGATATAAATCTCCTTCCCATTCCAATCCCGAGACCCTTCCTATAGCATGAGATGTGATATCTCAATGCTTCTACCAAACCTGAGACCCTTCCTATAGCATGAGATGTGATATCCAAATCTTTCCCATTCCAATCCCGGGACCCTTCCTATAGCATGAGATGTGATAGCTCAATGCTTCTGATACCAAACCTGAGATCCTTCCTATAGCATGAGATGTGATATCCAACTCCTTCCCATTCCAAACCTGAGACCCTTCCTATAGCATGAGATGTGATATCTCAATGCTTCTACCAAAAATGAGACCCTTCCTATAGTATGAGATTTGATATCCAACTCCTTCCTATTCCAATCCTGAGACCCTTCCGATAGCATGAGATGTGATATCTCAATACTTCTAATACCAAACCTGAGACCCTCCCTATAGCATAAGATGTGATATCCAACTCCTTCCCATTCCAACCTGAGACCCTTCCTATAGCATGAGATGGAATATCCAACTCCTTCCCAATCCAATCCTGAGACCCTTCCGATAGCATGAGATGTGAAATCTCAATGCTTCTAATACCAAACCTGAGACCCTTCCTATGGCATGTGATGTGATATCAAGCTCCTTCCCATTCCAATCCTGAGACCCTTCCTATAGCATGAGATGTGATATCCAACTCCTTCCCATTCCAATCCTGAGACCCTTTCTATACCACCATGAGATGTGATATCTCAATGCTTCTAATACCAATCCTGAGACCCGCCCTATAACATGAGATGTGCTATCCAATTTCTTCCCATTCCAATCCTGAGACACTTCCTATAGCAGAAGATGTGCTATCCAATTCCTTCCCATGCCAATCCTGAGACACTTCCTATAGCATGAGATGTGCCATCCAATTCCTTCCCATTCCAAACCTGAGACCCTTCCTATGGCATGAGATGTGATATCCAACTCCTTCCCATTCCAATCCTGAGACCCTTCCTATAGCATGAGATGTGATATCTCAATGCTTCTAATGCCAAACCTGAGATCCTTCCTGTAACATGAGATGTGATATCCAACTCCTTCCCATTCCAAACCTGAGACCCTTCCTATAGGATGAGATGTGATATCCAACTCCTTCCCATTCCAATCCTGAGACCCTTCTTATACGATGATATGTGATATCTCAATGCATCTAATACCAAATCTGGACTCTTCCTATAGCATGAGATGTAATAGCCAACTCCTTCCCTTTCCAATCCTGCGTCCCTTCCTACAGCATGAGATTTGATATCTCACTGCATCTAATACCAAACCTGAGACCCTGTCTATAGCATGAGACGTGATATCCAACTCCTTCTCATTCCAATCCTGAGACCCCTCCTATAGCATGAGATGTGATATCTCAATGCTTCTACCAAACCTGAAACCCTTCCTATAGCATGAGATGTGATATCCAACACCTTCCCATTCCAATCCTGAGACCCTTCCTATAGCATGAGATTTGATATCCAACTCCTTCCCATTCCAATCCTGAGACCCTTCCGATAGCATGAGATGTGATATCTCAATGCTTCTAATACCAAACCTGAGACCCTTCCTATAGCATGAGATGTGATATCCAACTCCTTCCTATTCCAATCCTGTGACGCTTCCTATAGCATGAGATGTGATATCTCAATGCTTCTTATACCAAACCAGGACTCTTCCTATAGCATGAGATGTGATAGCCAACTCCTTCCCATTCCAATCCTGCGTCCCTTCCTACAGCATGAGATTTGATATCTCAATGCTTCTAATACCAAACCTGAGACACTACCTATAACATGAGATGTGATATTCAACTCCTTCCCATTCCAATACTGAGACCCTTCCTATATCATATACGATGATATGCGATATCTCAATGCATCTAATACCAAATCTGGACTCTTCCTATAGCATGAGATGTAATAGCCAACTCCTTCCCTTTCCAATCCTGCGTCCCTTCCTACAGCATGAGATTTGATATCTCACTGCATCTAATACCAAACCTGAGACCCTGTCTATAGCATGAGACGTGATATCCAACTCCTTCTCATTCCAATCCTGAGACCCCTCCTATAGCATGAGATGTGATATCCCAATGCTTCTACCAAACCTGAGACCCTTCCTATAGCATGAGATGTGATATCCAAACCTTCCCATTCCAATCCTGAGACCCTTCCTATAGCATGAGATTTGATATCCAACTCCTTCCCATTCCAATCCTGAGACCCTTCCGATAGCATGAGATGTGATATCTCAATGCTTCTAATACCAAACCTGAGATCCTTCCTATAACATGAGATGTGATATCCAACTCCTTCCCATTCCAAACCTGAGACCCTTCCTATAGCATGCGATGTGATATCCAACTCCTTCCCATTCCAATCCTGAGACCCTTCCTATACCATGAGATGTGATATCTCAATGCTTCTAAAACCAACCCTGAGAACCATCCTATAACATGAGATGTGATATCTAATTCCTTCCCTTTCCAAACCTGAGACCCTTCCTTTAGCATGAGATGTGATATCCAACTCCTTCCCATTCCAATCCTGCGTCCCTTCCGAAAGCATGAGATTTGATATCTCAGTGCTTCTAATACCAAACCTGAGACCCTTCCTATAACATGAGATGTGATATCCAACTCCTTCCCATTCCAATCCTGCGTCCCTTCCTAAAGCATGAGATTTGATATCTCAGTGCTTCTAATACCAAACCTGAGACCCTTCCTATAACATGAGATGTGACATCCAACTCCTTCCCATTCCAATCCTGCGTCCCTTCCTATACCATGAGATGTGATATCTCAATGCTTCTAATACCAAACCTGAGACCCACCCTATTACATGAGATGTGATATCCAAATCCTTCCCATTCCAATCCTGAGACCCTTCCTATAGCATGAGATGTGATATCTCAATGTTTCTAATACCAAACCTGAGACCCTTCCTATATCAAGAGATGTGATATCCAAATCCTTCCCATTCCAAACCTGAGACCCTTCCTTTAGCATGAGATGTGAGATCCAAGTCCTTCCCATTCCAATCCTGAGACCCTTCCTATCGCATGAGATGTGATATCTCAATGCTTCTAATACCAAACCTGAGACCCTTCCTATAACATGAGATGGGATATCCAACTCCTTCCCATTCCAATCCTGAGACCCTTCCGATAGCAGAGGTGTGATATCTCAATGCTTATACCAAATCTGAGACTCTTCCAATGGCATGAGATGTGATATCCAACTCCTTTCCATTCCACTCCTGAGACCCTTCCTATAGCATGAGATGTGTTATCTCAATGCTTCCACCAAACCTGAGACCCTTCCGATAGCATGAGATGTGATATCCAACTCCTTCCCATCCCAATCCTGAGACCCTTCCTATAGCATGAAATGTGATATCTCAATGCTTCTAATACCAAACATGAGATCCTTCCAATAACATGAGATGTGATATCCAACTCCTTCCCATTCCAAACCTGAGAACCTTCCTATAGCATGAGATGTGATATCTCAATGCTTCTAATACCAAACCTGAGACCCACCCTATTACATGAGATGTGATATCCAAATCCTTCCCATTCCAATCCTGAGACCCTTCCTATAGCATGAGATGTGATATCTCAATGTTTCTAATACCAAACCTGAGACCCTTCCTATATCAAGAGATGTGATATCCAAATCCTTCCCATTCCAAACCTGAGACCCTTCCTTTAGCATGAGATGTGAGATCCAAGTCCTTCCCATTCCAATCCTGAGACCCTTCCTATCGCATGAGATGTGATATCTCAATGCTTCTAATACCAAACCTGAGACCCTTCCTATAACATGAGATGGGATATCCAACTCCTTCCCATTCCAATCCTGAGACCCTTCCGATAGCAGAGGTGTGATATCTCAATGCTTATACCAAATCTGAGACTCTTCCAATGGCATGAGATGTGATATCCAACTCCTTTCCATTCCACTCCTGAGACCCTTCCTATAGCATGAGATGTGTTATCTCAATGCTTCCACCAAACCTGAGACCCTTCCGATAGCATGAGATGTGATATCCAACTCCTTCCCATCCCAATCCTGAGACCCTTCCTATAGCATGAAATGTGATATCTCAATGCTTCTAATACCAAACCTGAGATACTTCCAATAACATGAGATGTGATATCCAACTCCCTCCCATTCCAAACCTGAGAACCTTCCTATAGCATGAGATGTGATACCCAACTCCTTCCCATTCCAATCCTGAGACCCTTCCTATACCATGAGATGTGATATCTCAATGCTTATAAAACCAACCCTGAGAAACATCCTATAACATGCGATGTGATATCTAAATCCTTCCCTTTCCAAACCTGAGACCCTTCCTTTAGCATGAGATGTGATATCCAACACCTTCCCATTCCAATCCTGAGACCCTTCTTATAGCATGAGATGTGATATCCAAATCCTTCCCATTCCAATCCTGAATACCCGTCCTATAGCATGAGTTGTGATATCGCAATCCTTCTAATACCAAACCTGAGACACTTCCTATAACATGAGATGTGATATCCAACTCCTTCCCAGTCCAAACCTGAGACCTGTCCTATAGCATGAGATGTGATATCCAACTCCTTCCCATTCCAATCCTGAGACCCTTCCGATAGCATGAGATGTGATATCTCAATGCTTCTAATACCAAAACAGGACTCTTCCTATAGCATGAGATGTGATAGCCAACTCCTTCCCATTCCAATCCTGAGACCCTTCCTATACCATGAGATGTGATATCTCAATGCTTCTAATACCAAACCTGAGATCCTTCCTATAACATGAGATGTGATATCTAACTCCTTCCCATTCCAAACCTGAGACCCTTCTTATAGCATGAGATGTGATATCCAGCTCCTTCCCATTCCAATCCTGAGACCCTTCCTATAGAACGAGTTGTGATATCCCAAACCTTCTAATACCAAACCTAAGACCCTTCCTATAACATGAGATGTGATATCCAACTCCTTCGCATTCCAAACCTGAGACACGTCCTATAGCATGAGATGTGATATCCAACTCCCTCCCATTCCAATCCTGAGACCCTTCCGATAGCATGAGATGTGACATCTCAATGCTTCTAATACCAAACCTGAGACCCTGTCTATAGCATGAGATATCCAACTCCTTCCCATTCCAATCCGGAGACCCTTCCTATAGCATGAGATGTGATATATCAATGCTTCTAATACCAAACCTGAGATCCTTCCTATAGCATGAGATGTGATATCTCAATGCTTCTAATACCAACCTGAGACCCTTCCTATAACATGAGATGTTATATCCAACTCCTTCCCATTCCAATCCGGAGACCCTTCCTATAGCATGAGATGTGATATCTCAATGCTTCTACCAAACCTGAGACCCTTCCTATAGCATGAGATGTGATATCTAACACCTTCCCATTCCAATCCTGAGACCCTTCCTATAGCATGAGATGTGATATCTCAATGCTTCTAATACCAAACCTGAGACCCTTCCAATAACATGAGATGTGATATCCAACTACTTCCCATTACAAACCTGAGACCCTTTCTATAGCATGACAATGCTTCTAATACCAAAACTGGGACCCTCCCTATAGCATGAGATGTGAGATCCAAGTCCTTCCCATTCCAATCCTGAGACCCTTCCTATCGCATGAGATGTGATATCTCAATGCTTCTAATACCAAACCTGAGACCCTTCCTATAACATGAGATGGGATATCCAACTCCTTCCCATTCCAATCCTGAGACCCTTCCGATAGCAGAGGTGTGATATCTCAATGCTTATACCAAATCTGAGACTCTTCCAATGGCATGAGATGTGATATCCAACTCCTTTCCATTCCACTCCTGAGACCCTTCCTATAGCATGAGATGTGTTATCTCAATGCTTCCACCAAACCTGAGACCCTTCCGATAGCATGAGATGTGATATCCAACTCCTTCCCATCCCAATCCTGAGACCCTTCCTATAGCATGAAATGTGATATCTCAATGCTTCTAATACCAAACCTGAGATCCTTCCAATAACATGAGATGTGATATCCAACTCCTTCCCATTCCAAACCTGAGAACCTTCCTATAGCATGAGATGTGATATCTCAATGCTTCTAATACCAAACCTGAGACCCACCCTATTACATGAGATGTGATATCCAAATCCTTCCCATTCCAATCCTGAGACCCTTCCTATAGCATGAGATGTGATATCTCAATGTTTCTAATACCAAACCTGAGACCCTTCCTATATCAAGAGATGTGATATCCAAATCCTTCCCATTCCAAACCTGAGACCCTTCCTTTAGCATGAGATGTGAGATCCAAGTCCTTCCCATTCCAATCCTGAGACCCTTCCTATCGCATGAGATGTGATATCTCAATGCTTCTAATACCAAACCTGAGACCCTTCCTATAACATGAGATGGGATATCCAACTCCTTCCCATTCCAATCCTGAGACCCTTCCGATAGCAGAGGTGTGATATCTCAATGCTTATACCAAATCTGAGACTCTTCCAATGGCATGAGATGTGATATCCAACTCCTTTCCATTCCACTCCTGAGACCCTTCCTATAGCATGAGATGTGTTATCTCAATGCTTCCACCAAACCTGAGACCCTTCCGATAGCATGAGATGTGATATCCAACTCCTTCCCATCCCAATCCTGAGACCCTTCCTATAGCATGAAATGTGATATCTCAATGCTTCTAATACCAAACCTGAGATCCTTCCAATAACATGAGATGTGATATCCAACTCCTTCCCATTCCAAACCTGAGAACCTTCCTATAGCATGAGATGTGATACCCAACTCCTTCCCATTCCAATCCTGAGACCCTTCCTATACCATGAGATGTGATATCTCAATGCTTATAAAACCAACCCTGAGAAACATCCTATAACATGCGATGTGATATCTAAATCCTTCCCTTTCCAAACCTGAGACCCTTCCTTTAGCATGAGATGTGATATCCAACTCCTTCCCATTCCAATCCTGAATACCCGTCCTATAGCATGAGTTGTGATATCGCAATCCTTCTAATACCAAACCTGAGACACTTCCTATAACATGAGATGTGATATCCAACTCCTTCCCAGTCCAAACCTGAGACCTGTCCTATAGCATGAGATGTGATATCCAACTCCTTCCCATTCCAATCCTGAGACCCTTCCGATAGCATGAGATGTGATATCTCAATGCTTCTAATACCAAAACAGGACTCTTCCTATAGCATGAGATGTGATAGCCAACTCCTTCCCATTCCAATCCTGAGACCCTTCCTATACCATGAGATGTGATATCTCAATGCTTCTAATACCAAACCTGAGATCCTTCCTATAACATGAGATGTGATATCTAACTCCTTCCCATTCCAAACCTGAGACCCTTCTTATAGCATGAGATGTGATATCCAGCTCCTTCCCATTCCAATCCTGAGACCCTTCCTATAGAACGAGTTGTGATATCCCAAACCTTCTAATACCAAACCTAAGACCCTTCCTATAACATGAGATGTGATATCCAACTCCTTCGCATTCCAAACCTGAGACACGTCCTATAGCATGAGATGTGATATCCAACTCCCTCCCATTCCAATCCTGAGACCCTTCCGATAGCATGAGATGTGACATCTCAATGCTTCTAATACCAAACCTGAGACCCTGTCTATAGCATGAGATATCCAACTCCTTCCCATTCCAATCCGGAGACCCTTCCTATAGCATGAGATGTGATATATCAATGCTTCTAATACCAAACCTGAGATCCTTCCTATAGCATGAGATGTGATATCTCAATGCTTCTAATACCAACCTGAGACCCTTCCTATAACATGAGATGTTATATCCAACTCCTTCCCATTCCAATCCGGAGACCCTTCCTATAGCATGAGATGTGATATCTCAATGCTTCTACCAAACCTGAGACCCTTCCTGTAGCATGAGATGTGATATCTAACACCTTCCCATTCCAATCCTGAGACCCTTCCTATAGCATGAGATGTGATATCTCAATGCTTCTAATACCAAACCTGAGACCCTTCCAATAACATGAGATGTGATATCCAACTACTTCCCATTACAAACCTGAGACCCTTTCTATAGCATGACAATGCTTCTAATACCAAAACTGGGACCCTCCCTATAGCATGAGATGTGCTATCCAATTCCTTCCTATTCCAATCCTGAGACACTTCCTATAGCAGAAGATGTGCTATCCAATTCCTTCCCATTCCAATCCTGAGACCCTTCCTATAGCATGAGATGTGATATCTCAATGCTTCTACCAAACCTGGGACCCTTCCGATAGCATGAGATGTGAAATGCAACTCCTTCCCATTCCAATCACCAGACCCTTCCTATAGCATGAGATGTGACATCTCAATGCTTCTACCAAACCGGGGACCCTTCCTATAGCATGAGATGTGATATCCATCTCCTTCCCATTCCAATCCTGAGACCCTTCCTATAGCATGAGATGTGATATCCATCTCCTTCCCATTCCAATCCCGAGACCCTTCCTATAGCATGAGATGTGATATCTCAATGCTTCTACCAAACCTGAGACCCTTCCTATAGCATGAGATGTGATATCCAACTCTTTCCCATTCCAATCCCGAGACCCTTCCTATAGCATGAGATGTGATAGCTCAATGCTTCTGATACCAAACCTGAGATCCTTCCTATAGCATGAGATGTGATATCCAACTCCTTCCCATTCCAAACCTGAGACCCTTCCTATAGCATGAGATGTGATATCTCAATGCTTCTACCAAAAATGAGACCCTTCCGATAGTATGAGATTTGATATCCAACTCCTTCCTATTCCAATCCTGAGACCCTTCCTATAGCATGAGATGGAATATCCAACTCCTTCCCAATCCAATCCTGAGACCCTTCCGATAGCATGAGATGTGAAATCTCAATGCTTCTAATACCAAACCTGAGACCCTTCCTATGGCATGTGATGTGATATCAAGCTCCTTCCCATTCCAATCCTGAGACCCTTCCTATAGCATGAGATGTAATAGCCAACTCCTTCCCTTTCCAATCCTGCGTCCCTTCCTACAGCATGAGATTTGATATCTCACTGCATCTAATACCAAACCTGAGACCCTGTCTATAGCATGAGACGTGATATCCAACTCCTTCTCATTCCAATCCTGAGACCCCTCCTATAGCATGAGATGTGATATCTCAATGCTTCTACCAAACCTGAAACCATTCCTATAGCATGAGATGTGATATCCAACACCTTCCCATTCCAATCCTGTGACCCTTCCTATAGCATGAGATTTGATATCCAACTCCTTCCCATTCCAATCCTGAGACCCTTCCGATAGCATGAGATGTGATATCTCAATGCTTCTAATACCAAACCTGAGACCCTTCCTATAGCATGAGATGTGATATCCAACTCATTCCCATTCCAATCCTGAGACCCTTCCTATACGATGATATGTGATATCTCAATGCATCTAATACCAAATCTGGACTCTTCTTATAGCATGAGATGTAATAGCCAACTCCTTCCCTTTCCAATCCTGCGTCCCTTCCTACAGCATGAGATTTTATATCTCACTGCATCTAATACCAAACCTGAGACCCTGTCTATAGCATGAGACGTGATATCCAACTCCTTCTCATTCCAATCCTGAGACCCCTCCTATAGCATGAGATGTGATATCTCAATGCTTCTACCAAACCTGAGAACCTTCCTATAGCATGAGATGTGATATCCAACACCTTCCCATTCCAATCCTGAGACCCTTCCTATAGCATGAGATTTGATATCCAACTCCTTCCCATTCCTATCCCCAGACCCTTCCTATAGCATGAGATGTGGTATCTCAATGCTTCAACTAAACCCGAGACCCTTCCTATAGCATGAGATGCGATATCCAACTCCTTCTCATTCCAATCCTGAGACCCTTCCTATAGCATGAGATGTGATATCTCAATGCTTCTAATACCAAACCTGAGATCCTTCCTTTAACATGAAATGTGATATCCAACTCCTTCCCATTCCAAACCTGAGACACGTCCTATAGCATGAGATGTGATATCCAACTCCCTCCCATTCCAATCCTGAGACCCTTCCTATAGCATGAGATGTGATATATCAATGCTTCTAATACCAAACCTGAGATCCTTCCTATAGCATGAGATGTGATATCTCAATGCTTCTAATACCAACCTGAGACCCTTCCTATAGCATGAGATGTGATATCTAACACCTTCCCATTCCAATCCTGAGACCCTTCCTATAGCATGAGATTTGATATCTCAATGCTTCTAATACCAAACCTGAGACCCTTCCAATAACATGAGATGTGATATCCAACTACTTCCCATTACAAACCTGAGACCCTTTCTATAGCATGACATGTGATATCTCAATGCTTCTAATACCAAAACTGGGACCCTCCCTATAGCATGAGATGTGCTATCCAATTCCTTCCTATTCCAATCCTGAGACCCTTCCTATAGCAGAAGATGTGCTATCCAATTCCTTCCCATTCCAATCCTGAGACCCTTCCTATAGCATGAGATGTGATATCTCAATGCTTCTACCAAACCTGGGACCCTTCCGATAGCATGAGATGTGAAATGCAACTCCTTCCCATTCCAATCACCAGACCCTTCCTTTAGCATGAGATGTGACATCTCAATGCTTCTACCAAACCGGGGACCCTTCCTATAGCATGAGATGTGATATCCATCTCCTTCCCATTCCAATCCTGAGACCTTTCCTATAGCATGAGATGTGATATCCATCTCCTTCCCATTCCAATCCCGAGACCCTTCCTATAGCATGAGATGTGATATCTCAATGCTTCTACCAAACCTGAGACCCTTCCTATAGCATGAGATGTGATATCCAAATCTTTCCCATTCCAATCCCGAGACCCTTCCTATAGCATGAGATGTGATAGCTCAATGCTTCTGATACCAAACCTGAGATCCTTCCTATAGCATGAGATGTGATATCCAACTCCTTCCCATTCCAAACCTGAGACCCTTCCTATAGCATGAGATGTGATATCTCAATGCTTCTACCAAAAATGAGACCCTTCCTATAGTATGAGATTTGATATCCAACTCCTTTCTATTCCAATCCTGAGACCCTTCCGATAGCATGAGATGTGATATCTCAATACTTCTAATACCAAACCTGAGACCCTCCCTATAGCATAAGATGTGATATCCAACTCCTTCCCATTCCAACCTGAGACCCTTCCTATAGCATGAGATGGAATATCCAACTCCTTCCCAATCCAATCCTGAGACCCTTCCGATAGCATGAGATGTGAAATCTCAATGCTTCTAATACCAAACCTGAGACCCTTCCTATGGCATGTGATGTGATATCAAGCTCCTTCCCATTCCAATCCTGAGACCCTTCCTATAGCATGAGATGTGATATCCAACTCCTTCCCATTCCAATCCTGAGACCCTTTCTATACCACCATGAGATGTGATATCTCAATGCTTCTAATACCAATCCTGAGACCCGCCCTATAACATGAGATGTGCTATCCAATTTCTTCCCATTCCAATCCTGAGACACTTCCTATAGCAGAAGATGTGCTATCCAATTCCTTCCCATGCCAATCCTGAGACACTTCCTATAGCATGAGATGTGCCATCCAATTCCTTCCCATTCCAAACCTGAGACCCTTCCTATGGCATGAGATGTGATATCCAACTCCTTCCCATTCCAATCCTGAGACCCTTCCTATAGCATGAGATGTGATATCTCAATGCTTCTAATGCCAAACCTGAGATCCTTCCTGTAACATGAGATGTGATATCCAACTCCTTCCCATTCCAAACCTGAGACCCTTCCTATAGGATGAGATGTGATATCCAACTCCTTCCCATTCCAATCCTGAGACCCTTCTTATACGATGATATGTGATATCTCAATGCATCTAATACCAAATCTGGACTCTTCCTATAGCATGAGATGTAATAGCCAACTCCTTCCCTTTCCAATCCTGCGTCCCTTCCTACAGCATGAGATTTGATATCTCACTGCATCTAATACCAAACCTGAGACCCTGTCTATAGCATGAGACGTGATATCCAACTCCTTCTCATTCCAATCCTGAGACCCCTCCTATAGCATGAGATGTGATATCTCAATGCTTCTACCAAACCTGAAACCCTTCCTATAGCATGAGATGTGATATCCAACACCTTCCCATTCCAATCCTGAGACCCTTCCTATAGCATGAGATTTGATATCCAACTCCTTCCCATTCCAATCCTGAGACCCTTCCGATAGCATGAGATGTGATATCTCAATGCTTCTAATACCAAACCTGAGACCCTTCCTATAGCATGAGATGTGATATCCAACTCCTTCCTATTCCAATCCTGTGACGCTTCCTATAGCATGAGATGTGATATCTCAATGCTTCTTATACCAAACCAGGACTCTTCCTATAGCATGAGATGTGATAGCCAACTCCTTCCCATTCCAATCCTGCGTCCCTTCCTACAGCATGAGATTTGATATCTCAATGCTTCTAATACCAAACCTGAGACACTACCTATAACATGAGATGTGATATTCAACTCCTTCCCATTCCAATACTGAGACCCTTCCTATATCATATACGATGATATGCGATATCTCAATGCATCTAATACCAAATCTGGACTCTTCCTATAGCATGAGATGTAATAGCCAACTCCTTCCCTTTCCAATCCTGCGTCCCTTCCTACAGCATGAGATTTGATATCTCACTGCATCTAATACCAAACCTGAGACCCTGTCTATAGCATGAGACGTGATATCCAACTCCTTCTCATTCCAATCCTGAGACCCCTCCGATAGCGTGAGATGTGATATCCCAATGCTTCTACCAAACCTGAGACCCTTCCTATAGCATGAGATGTGATATCCAAACCTTCCCATTCCAATCCTGAGACCCTTCCTATAGCATGAGATTTGATATCCAACTCCTTCCCATTCCAATCCTGAGACCCTTCCGATAGCATGAGATGTGATATCCAACTCCTTCCCATTCCAATCCTGAGACCCTTCCTATACCATGAGATGTGATATCTCAATGCTTCTAAAACCAACCCTGAGAACCATCCTATAACATGAGATGTGATATCTAATTCCTTCCCTTTCCAAACCTGAGACCCTTCCTTTAGCATGAGATGTGATATCCAACTCCTTCCCATTCCAATCCTGCGTCCCTTCCGAAAGCATGAGATTTGATATCTCAGTGCTTCTAATACCAAACCTGAGACCCTTCCTATAACATGAGATGTGATATCCAACTCCTTCCCATTCCAATCCTGCGTCCCTTCCTAAAGCATGAGATTTGATATCTCAGTGCTTCTAATACCAAACCTGAGACCCTTCCTATAACATGAGATGTGACATCCAACTCCTTCCCATTCCAATCCTGCGTCCCTTCCGAAAGCATGAGATTTGATATCTCAGTGCTTCTAATACCAAACCTGAGACCCTTCCTATAACATGAGATGTGATATCCAACTCCTTCCCATTCCAATCCTGCGTCCCTTCCTAAAGCATGAGATTTGATATCTCAGTGCTTCTAATACCAAACCTGAGACCCTTCCTATAGCATGAGATGTGATATCCAACACCTTCCCATTCCAATCCTGAGACCCTTCCTATAGCATGAGATTTGATATCCAACTCCTTCCCATTCCAATCCTGAGACCCTTCCGATAGCATGAGATGTGATATCTCAATGCTTCTAATACCAAACCTGAGACCCTTCCTATAGCATGAGATGTGATATCCAACTCCTTCCTATTCCAATCCTGTGACGCTTCCTATAGCATGAGATGTGATATCTCAATGCTTCTTATACCAAACCAGGACTCTTCCTATAGCATGAGATGTGATAGCCAACTCCTTCCCATTCCAATCCTGCGTCCCTTCCTACAGCATGAGATTTGATATCTCAATGCTTCTAATACCAAACCTGAGACACTACCTATAACATGAGATGTGATATTCAACTCCTTCCCATTCCAATACTGAGACCCTTCCTATATCATATACGATGATATGCGATATCTCAATGCATCTAATACCAAATCTGGACTCTTCCTATAGCATGAGATGTAATAGCCAACTCCTTCCCTTTCCAATCCTGCGTCCCTTCCTACAGCATGAGATTTGATATCTCACTGCATCTAATACCAAACCTGAGACCCTGTCTATAGCATGAGACGTGATATCCAACTCCTTCTCATTCCAATCCTGAGACCCCTCCTATAGCATGAGATGTGATATCCCAATGCTTCTACCAAACCTGAGACCCTTCCTATAGCATGAGATGTGATATCCAAACCTTCCCATTCCAAACCTGAGACCCTTCCTATAGCATGAGATTTGATATCCAACTCCTTCCCATTCCAATCCTGAGACCCTTCCGATAGCATGAGATGTGATATCTCAATGCTTCTAATAGCAAACCTGAGATCCTTCCTATAACATGAGATGTGATATCCAACTCCTTCCCATTCCAAACCTGAGACCCTTCCTATAGCATGCGATGTGATATCCAACTCCTTCCCATTCCAATCCTGAGACCCTTCCTATACCATGAGATGTGATATCTCAATGCTTCTAAAACCAACCCTGAGAACCATCCTATAACATGAGATGTGATATCTAATTCCTTCCCTTTCCAAACCTGAGACCCTTCCTTTAGCATGAGATGTGATATCCAACTCCTTCCCATTCCAATCCTGCGTCCCTTCCGAAAGCATGAGATTTGATATCTCAGTGCTTCTAATACCAAACCTGAGACCCTTCCTATAACATGAGATGTGATATCCAACTCCTTCCCATTCCAATCCTGCGTCCCTTCCTAAAGCATGCGATGTGATATCCAACTCCTTCCCATTCCAATCCTGAGACCCTTCCTATACCATGAGATGTGATATCTCAATGCTTCTAAAACCAACCCTGAGAACCATCCTATAACATGAGATGTGATATCTAATTCCTTCCCTTTCCAAACCTGAGACCCTTCCTTTAGCATGAGATGTGATATCCAACTCCTTCCCATTCCAATCCTGCGTCCCTTCCGAAAGCATGAGATTTGATATCTCAGTGCTTCTAATACCAAACCTGAGACCCTTCCTATAACATGAGATGTGATATCCAACTCCTTCCCATTCCAATCCTGCGTCCCTTCCTAAAGCATGAGATTTGATATCTCAGTGCTTCTAATACCAAACCTGAGACCCTTCCTATAACATGAGATGTGACATCCAACTCCTTCCCATTCCAATCCTGCGTCCCTTCCTATACCATGAGATGTGATATCTCAATGCTTCTAATACCAAACCTGAGACCCACCCTATTACATGAGATGTGATATCCAAATCCTTCCCATTCCAATCCTGAGACCCTTCCTATAGCATGAGATGTGATATCTCAATGTTTCTAATACCAAACCTGAGACCCTTCCTATATCAAGAGATGTGATATCCAAATCCTTCCCATTCCAAACCTGAGACCCTTCCTTTAGCATGAGATGTGAGATCCAAGTCCTTCCCATTCCAATCCTGAGACCCTTCCTATCGCATGAGATGTGATATCTCAATGCTTCTAATACCAAACCTGAGACCCTTCCTATAACATGAGATGGGATATCCAACTCCTTCCCATTCCAATCCTGAGACCCTTCCGATAGCAGAGGTGTGATATCTCAATGCTTATACCAAATCTGAGACTCTTCCAATGGCATGAGATGTGATATCCAACTCCTTTCCATTCCACTCCTGAGACCCTTCCTATAGCATGAGATGTGTTATCTCAATGCTTCCACCAAACCTGAGACCCTTCCGATAGCATGAGATGTGATATCCAACTCCTTCCCATCCCAATCCTGAGACCCTTCCTATAGCATGAAATGTGATATCTCAATGCTTCTAATACCAAACCTGAGATCCTTCCAATAACATGAGATGTGATATCCAACTCCTTCCCATTCCAAACCTGAGAACCTTCCTATAGCATGAGATGTGATATCTCAATGCTTCTAATACCAAACCTGAGACCCACCCTATTACATGAGATGTGATATCCAAATCCTTCCCATTCCAATCCTGAGACCCTTCCTATAGCATGAGATGTGATATCTCAATGTTTCTAATACCAAACCTGAGACCCTTCCTATATCAAGAGATGTGATATCCAAATCCTTCCCATTCCAAACCTGAGACCCTTCCTTTAGCATGAGATGTGAGATCCAAGTCCTTCCCATTCCAATCCTGAGACCCTTCCTATCGCATGAGATGTGATATCTCAATGCTTCTAATACCAAACCTGAGACCCTTCCTATAACATGAGATGGGATATCCAACTCCTTCCCATTCCAATCCTGAGACCCTTCCGATAGCATGAGATGTGATATCTCAATGCTTCTAATACCAAACCTGAGACCCTTCCTATAGCATGAGATGTGATATCCAACTCCTTCCTATTCCAATCCTGTGACGCTTCCTATAGCATGAGATGTGATATCTCAATGCTTCTTATACCAAACCAGGACTCTTCCTATAGCATGAGATGTGATAGCCAACTCCTTCCCATTCCAATCCTGCGTCCCTTCCTACAGCATGAGATTTGATATCTCAATGCTTCTAATACCAAACCTGAGACACTACCTATAACATGAGATGTGATATTCAACTCCTTCCCATTCCAATACTGAGACCCTTCCTATATCATATACGATGATATGCGATATCTCAATGCATCTAATACCAAATCTGGACTCTTCCTATAGCATGAGATGTAATAGCCAACTCCTTCCCTTTCCAATCCTGTGTCCCTTCCTACAGCATGAGATTTGATATCTCACTGCATCTAATACCAAACCTGAGACCCTGTCTATAGCATGAGACGTGATATCCAACTCCTTCTCATTCCAATCCTGAGACCCCTCCTATAGCATGAGATGTGATATCCCAATGCTTCTACCAAACCTGAGACCCTTCCTATAGCATGAGATGTGATATCCAAACCTTCCCATTCCAATCCTGAGACCCTTCCTATAGCATGAGATTTGATATCCAACTCCTTCCCATTCCAATCCTGAGACCCTTCCGATAGCATGAGATGTGATATCTCAATGCTTCTAATACCAAACCTGAGATCCTTCCTATAACATGAGATGTGATATCCAACTCCTTCCCATTCCAAACCTGAGACCCTTCCTATAGCATGCGATGTGATATCCAACTCCTTCCCATTCCAATCCTGAGACCCTTCCTATACCATGAGATGTGATATCTCAATGCTTCTAAAACCAACCCTGAGAACCATCCTATAACATGAGATGTGATATCTAATTCCTTCCCTTTCCAAACCTGAGACCCTTCCTTTAGCATGAGATGTGATATCCAACTCCTTCCCATTCCAATCCTGCGTCCCTTCCGAAAGAATGAGATTTGATATCTCAGTGCTTCTAATACCAAACCTGAGACCCTTCCTATAACATGAGATGTGATATCCAACTCCTTCCCATTCCAATCCTGCGTCCCTTCCTAAAGCATGAGATTTGATATCTCAGTGCTTCTAATACCAAACCTGAGACCCTTCCTATAACATGAGATGTGACATCCAACTCCTTCCCATTCCAATCCTGCGTCCCTTCCTATACCATGAGATGTGATATCTCAATGCTTCTAATACCAAACCTGAGACCCACCCTATTACATGAGATGTGATATCCAAATCCTTCCCATTCCAATCCTGAGACCCTTCCTATAGCATGAGATGTGATATCTCAATGTTTCTAATACCAAACCTGAGACCCTTCCTATATCAAGAGATGTGATATCCAAATCCTTCCCATTCCAAACCTGAGACCCTTCCTTTAGCATGAGATGTGAGATCCAAGTCCTTCCCATTCCAATCCTGAGACCCTTCCTATCGCATGAGATGTGATATCTCAATGCTTCTAATACCAAACCTGAGACCCTTCCTATAACATGAGATGGGATATCCAACTCCTTCCCATTCCAATCCTGAGACCCTTCCGATAGCAGAGGTGTGATATCTCAATGCTTATACCAAATCTGAGACTCTTCCAATGGCATGAGATGTGATATCCAACTCCTTTCCATTCCACTCCTGAGACCCTTCCTATAGCATGAGATGTGTTATCTCAATGCTTCCACCAAACCTGAGACCCTTCCTATAGCATGAGATGTGATATCCAACTCCTTCCCATCCCAATCCTGAGACCCTTCCTATAGCATGAAATGTGATATCTCAATGCTTCTAATACCAAACCTGAGATCCTTCCAATAACATGAGATGTGATATCCAACTCCTTCCCATTCCAAACCTGAGAACCTTCCTATAGCATGAGATGTGATATCTCAATGCTTCTAATACCAAACCTGAGACCCACCCTATTACATGAGATGTGATATCCAAATCCTTCCCATTCCAATCCTGAGACCCTTCCTATAGCATGAGATGTGATATCTCAATGTTTCTAATACCAAACCTGAGACCCTTCCTATATCAAGAGATGTGATATCCAAATCCTTCCCATTCCAAACCTGAGACCCTTCCTTTAGCATGAGATGTGAGATCCAAGTCCTTCCCATTCCAATCCTGAGACCCTTCCTATCGCATGAGATGTGATATCTCAATGCTTCTAATACCAAACCTGAGACCCTTCCTATAACATGAGATGGGATATCCAACTCCTTCCCATTCCAATCCTGAGACCCTTCCGATAGCAGAGGTGTGATATCTCAATGCTTATACCAAATCTGAGACTCTTCCAATGGCATGAGATGTAATATCCAACTCCTTTCCATTCCACTCCTGAGACCCTTCCTATAGCATGAGATGTGTTATCTCAATGCTTCCACCAAACCTGAGACCCTTCCGATAGCATGAGATGTGATATCCAACTCCTTCCCATCCCAATCCTGAGACCCTTCCTATAGCATGAAATGTGATATCTCAATGCTTCTAATACCAAACCTGAGATCCTTCCAATAACATGAGATGTGATATCCAACTCCTTCCCATTCCAAACCTGAGAACCTTCCTATAGCATGAGAAGTGATACCCAACTCCTTCCCATTCCAATCCTGAGACCCTTCCTATACCATGAGATGTGATATCTCAATGCTTATAAAACCAACCCTGAGAAACATCCTATAACATGCGATGTGATATCTAAATCCTTCCCTTTCCAAACCTGAGACCCTTCCTTTAGCATGAGATGTGATATCCAACACCTTCCCATTCCAATCCTGAGACCCTTCTTATAGCATGAGATGTGATATCCAACTCCTTCCCATTGCAATCCTGAATACCCGTCCTATAGCATGAGTTGTGATATCGCAATCCTTCTAATACCAAACCTGAGACACTTCCTATAACATGAGATGTGATATCCAACTCCTTCCCAGTCCAAACCTGAGACCTGTCCTATAGCATGAGATGTGATATCCAACTCCTTCCCATTCCAATCCTGAGACCCTTCCGATAGCATGAGATGTGATATCTCAATGCTTCTAATACCAAAACAGGACTCTTCCTATAGCATGAGATGTGATAGCCAACTCCTTCCCATTCCAATCCTGAGACCCTTCCTATACCATGAGATGTGATATCTCAATGCTTCTAATACCAAACCTGAGATCCTTCCTATAACATGAGATGTGATATCTAACTCCTTCCCATTCCAAACCTGAGACCCTTCTTATAGCATGAGATGTGATATCCAGCTCCTTCCCATTCCAATCCTGAGACCCTTCCTATAGAACGAGTTGTGATATCCCAAACCTTCTAATACCAAACCTAAGACCCTTCCTATAACATGAGATGTGATATCCAACTCCTTCGCATTCCAAACCTGAGACACGTCCTATAGCATGAGATGTGATATCCAACTCCCTCCCATTCCAATCCTGAGACCCTTCCGATAGCATGAGATGTGACATCTCAATGCTTCTAATACCAAACCTGAGACCCTGTCTATAGCATGAGATATCCAACTCCTTCCCATTCCAATCCGGAGACCCTTCCTATAGCATGAGATGTGATATATCAATGCTTCTAATACCAAACCTGAGATCCTTCCTATAGCATGAGATGTGATATCTCAATGCTTCTAATACCAACCTGAGACCCTTCCTATAACATGAGATGTTATATCCAACTCCTTCCCATTCCAATCCGGAGACCCTTCCTATAGCATGAGATGTGATATCTCAATGCTTCTACCAAACCTGAGACCCTTCCTATAGCATGAGATGTGATATCTAACACCTTCCCATTCCAATCCTGAGACCCTTCCTATAGCATGAGATGTGATATCTCAATGCTTCTAATACCAAACCTGAGACCCTTCCAATAACATGAGATGTGATATCCAACTACTTCCCATTACAAACCTGAGACCCTTTCTATAGCATGACAATGCTTCTAATACCAAAACTGGGACCCTCCCTATAGCATGAGATGTGCTATCCAATTCCTTCCTATTCCAATCCTGAGACACTTCCTATAGAAGAAGATGTGCTATCCAATTCCTTCCCATTCCAATCCTGAGACCCTTCCTATAGCATGAGATGTGATATCTCAATGCTTCTACCAAACCTGGGACCCTTCCGATAGCATGAGATGTGAAATGCAACTCCTTCCCATTCCAATCACCAGACCCTTCCTATAGCATGAGATGTGACATCTCAATGCTTCTACCAAACCGGGGACCCTTCCTATAGCATGAGATGTGATATCCATCTCCTTCCCATTCCAATCCTGAGACCCTTCCTATAGCATGAGATGTGATATCCATCTCCTTCCCATTCCAATCCCGAGACCCTTCCTATAGCATGAGATGTGATATCTCAATGCTTCTACCAAACCTGAGACCCTTCCTATAGCATGAGATGTGATATCCAACTCTTTCCCATTCCAATCCCGAGACCCTTCCTATAGCATGAGATGTGATAGCTCAATGCTTCTGATACCAAACCTGAGATCCTTCCTATAGCATGAGATGTGATATCCAACTCCTTCCCATTCCAAACCTGAGACCCTTCCTATAGCATGAGATGTGATATCCCAATGCTTCTACCAAAAATGAGACCCTTCCGATAGTATGAGATTTGATATCCAACTCCTTCCTATTCCAATCCTGAGACCCTTCCTATAGCATGAGATGGAATATCCAACTCCTTCCCAATCCAATCCTGAGACCCTTCCGATAGCATGAGATGTGAAATCTCAATGCTTCTAATACCAAACCTGAGACCCTTCCTATGGCATGTGATGTGATATCAAGCTCCTTCCCATTCCAATCCTGAGACCCTTCCTATAGCATGAGATGTAATAGCCAACTCCTTCCCTTTCCAATCCTGCGTCCCTTCCTACAGCATGAGATTTGATATCTCACTGCATCTAATACCAAACCTGAGACCCTGTCTATAGCATGAGACGTGATATCCAACTCCTTCTCATTCCAATCCTGAGACCCCTCCTATAGCATGAGATGTGATATCTCAATGCTTCTACCAAACCTGAAACCATTCCTATAGCATGAGATGTGATATCCAACACCTTCCCATTCCAATCCTGTGACCCTTCCTATAGCATGAGATTTGATATCCAACTCCTTCCCATTCCAATCCTGAGACCCTTCCGATAGCATGAGATGTGATATCTCAATGCTTCTAATACCAAACCTGAGACCCTTCCTATAGCATGAGATGTGATATCCAACTCATTCCCATTCCAATCCTGAGACCCTTCCTATACGATGATATGTGATATCTCAATGCATCTAATACCAAATCTGGACTCTTCCTATAGCATGAGATGTAATAGCCAACTCCTTCCCTTTCCAATCCTGCGTCCCTTCCTACAGCATGAGATTTTATATCTCACTGCATCTAATACCAAACCTGAGACCCTGTCTATAGCATGAGACGTGATATCCAACTCCTTCTCATTCCAATCCTGAGACCCCTCCTATAGCATGAGATGTGATATCTCAATGCTTCTACCAAACCTGAGAACCTTCCTATAGCATGAGATGTGATATCCAACACCTTCCCATTCCAATCCTGAGACCCTTCCTATAGCATGAGATTTGATATCCAACTCCTTCCCATTCCTATCCCCAGACCCTTCCTATAGCATGAGGTGTGGTATCTCAATGCTTCAACTAAACCCGAGACCCTTCCTATAGCATGAGATGTGATATCCAACTCCTTCTCATTCCAATCCTGAGACCCTTCCTATAGCATGAGATGTGATATCTCAATGCTTCTAATACCAAACCTGAGATCCTTCCTTTAACATGAAATGTGATATCCAACTCCTTCCCATTCCAAACCTGAGACACGTCCTATAGCATGAGATGTGATATCCAACTCCCTCCCATTCCAATCCTGAGACCCTTCCTATAGCATGAGATGTGATATATCAATGCTTCTAATACCAAACCTGAGATCCTTCCTATAGCATGAGATGTGATATCTCAATGCTTCTAATACCAACCTGAGACCCTTCCTATAGCATGAGATGTGATATCTAACACCTTCCCATTCCAATCCTGAGACCCTTCCTATAGCATGAGATTTGATATCTCAATGCTTCTAATACCAAACCTGAGACCCTTCCAATAACATGAGATGTGATATCCAACTACTTCCCATTACAAACCTGAGACCCTTTCTATAGCATGACATGTGATATCTCAATGCTTCTAATACCAAAACTGGGACCCTCCCTATAGCATGAGATGTGCTATCCAATTCCTTCCTATTCCAATCCTGAGACCCTTCCTATAGCAGAAGATGTGCTATCCAATTCCTTCCCATTCCAATCCTGAGACCCTTCCTATAGCATGAGATGTGATATCTCAATGCTTCTACCAAACCTGGGACCCTTCCGATAGCATGAGATGTGAAATGCAACTCCTTCCCATTCCAATCACCAGACCCTTCCTTTAGCATGAGATGTGACATCTCAATGCTTCTACCAAACCGGGGACCCTTCCTATAGCATGAGATGTGATATCCATCTCCTTCCCATTCCAATCCTGAGACCTTTCCTATAGCATGAGATGTGATATCCATCTCCTTCCCATTCCAATCCTGAGACCCTTCCTATAGCATGAGATGTGATATCTCAATGTTTCTAATACCAAACCTGAGACCCTTCCTATATCAAGAGATGTGATATCCAAATCCTTCCCATTCCAAACCTGAGACCCTTCCTTTAGCATGAGATGTGAGATCCAAGTCCTTCCCATTCCAATCCTGAGACCCTTCCTATCGCATGAGATGTGATATCTCAATGCTTCTAATACCAAACCTGAGACCCTTCCTATAACATGAGATGGGATATCCAACTCCTTCCCATTCCAATCCTGAGACCCTTCCGATAGCAGAGGTGTGATATCTCAATGCTTATACCAAATCTGAGACTCTTCCAATGGCATGAGATGTGATATCCAACTCCTTTCCATTCCACTCCTGAGACCCTTCCTATAGCATGAGATGTGTTATCTCAATGCTTCCACCAAACCTGAGACCCTTCCGATAGCATGAGATGTGATATCCAACTCCTTCCCATCCCAATCCTGAGACCCTTCCTATAGCATGAAATGTGATATCTCAATGCTTCTAATACCAAACCTGAGATCCTTCCAATAACATGAGATGTGATATCCAACTCCTTCCCATTCCAAACCTGAGAACCTTCCTATAGCATGAGATGTGATATCTCAATGCTTCTAATACCAAACCTGAGACCCACCCTATTACATGAGATGTGATATCCAAATCCTTCCCATTCCAATCCTGAGACCCTTCCTATAGCATGAGATGTGATATCTCAATGTTTCTAATACCAAACCTGAGACCCTTCCTATATCAAGAGATGTGATATCCAAATCCTTCCCATTCCAAACCTGAGACCCTTCCTTTAGCATGAGATGTGAGATCCAAGTCCTTCCCATTCCAATCCTGAGACCCTTCCTATCGCATAAGATGTGATATCTCAATGCTTCTAATACCAAACCTGAGAGCCTTCCTATAACATGAGATGGGATATCCAACTCCTTCCCATTCCAATCCTGAGACCCTTCCGATAGCAGAGGTGTGATATCTCAATGCTTATACCAAATCTGAGACTCTTCCAATGGCATGAGATGTGATATCCAACTCCTTTCCATTCCACTCCTGAGACCCTTCCTATAGCATGAGATGTGTTATCTCAATGCTTCCACCAAACCTGAGACCCTTCCGATAGCATGAGATGTGATATCCAACTCCTTCCCATCCCAATCCTGAGACCCTTCCTATAGCATGAAATGTGATATCTCAATGCTTCTAATACCAAACCTGAGATCCTTCCAATAACATGAGATGTGATATCCAACTCCTTCCCATTCCAAACCTGAGAACCTTCCTATAGCATGAGATGTGATACCCAACTCCTTCCCATTCCAATCCTGAGACCCTTCCTATACCATGAGATGTGATATCTCAATGCTTATAAAACCAACCCTGAGAAGCATCCTATAACATGCGATGTGATATCTAAATCCTTCCCTTTCCAAACCTGAGACCCTTCCTTTAGCATGAGATGTGATATCCAACACCTTCCCATTCCAATCCTGAGACCCTTCTTATAGCATGAGATGTGATATCCAACTCCTTCCCATTCCAATCCTGAATACCCGTCCTATAGCATGAGTTGTGATATCGCAATCCTTCTAATACCAAACCTGAGACACTTCCTATAACATGAGATGTGATATCCAACTCCTTCCCAGTCCAAACCTGAGACCTGTCCTATAGCATGAGATGTGATATCCAACTCCTTCCCATTCCAATCCTGAGACCCTTCCGATAGCATGAGATGTGATATCTCAATGCTTCTAATACCAAAACAGGACTCTTCCTATAGCATGAGATGTGATAGCCAACTCCTTCCCATTCCAATCCTGAGACCCTTCCTATACCATGAGATGTGATATCTCAATGCTTCTAATACCAAACCTGAGATCCTTCCTATAACATGAGATGTGATATCTAACTCCTTCCCATTCCAAACCTGAGACCCTTCTTATAGCATGAGATGTGATATCCAGCTCCTTCCCATTCCAATCCTGAGACCCTTCCTATAGAACGAGTTGTGATATCCCAAACCTTCTAATACCAAACCTAAGACCCTTCCTATAACATGAGATGTGATATCCAACTCCTTCGCATTCCAAACCTGAGACACGTCCTATAGCATGAGATGTGATATCCAACTCCCTCCCATTCCAATCCTGAGACCCTTCCGATAGCATGAGATGTGACATCTCAATGCTTCTAATACCAAACCTGAGACCCTGTCTATAGCATGAGATATCCAACTCCTTCCCATTCCAATCCGGAGACCCTTCCTATAGCATGAGATGTGATATATCAATGCTTCTAATACCAAACCTGAGATCCTTCCTATAGCATGAGATGTGATATCTCAATGCTTCTAATACCAACCTGAGACCCTTCCTATAACATGAGATGTTATATCCAACTCCTTCCCATTCCAATCCGGAGACCCTTCCTATAGCATGAGATGTGATATCTCAATGCTTCTACCAAACCTGAGACCCTTCCTATAGCATGAGATGTGATATCTAACACCTTCCCATTCCAATCCTGAGACCCTTCCTATAGCATGAGATGTGATATCTCAATGCTTCTAATACCAAACCTGAGACCCTTCCAATAACATGAGATGTGATATCCAACTACTTCCCATTACAAACCTGAGACCCTTTCTATAGCATGACAATGCTTCTAATACCAAAACTGGGACCCTCCCTATAGCATGAGATGTGCTATCCAATTCCTTCCTATTCCAATCCTGAGACACTTCCTATAGCAGAAGATGTGCTATCCAATTCCTTCCCATTCCAATCCTGAGACCCTTCCTATAGCATGAGATGTGATATCTCAATGCTTCTACCAAACCTGGGACTCTTCCGATAGCATGAGATGTGAAATGCAACTCCTTCCCATTCCAATCACCAGACCCTTCCTATAGCATGAGATGTGACATCTCAATGCTTCTACCAAACCGGGGACCCTTCCTATAGCATGAGATGTGATATCCATCTCCTTCCCATTCCAATCCTGAGACCCTTCCTATAGCATGAGATGTGATATCCATCTCCTTCCCATTCCAATCCCGAGACCCTTCCTATAGCATGAGATGTGATATCTCAATGCTTCTACCAAACCTGAGACCCTTCCTATAGCATGAGATGTGATATCCAACTCTTTCCCATTCCAATCCCGAGACCCTTCCTATAGCATGAGATGTGATAGCTCAATGCTTCTGATACCAAACCTGAGATCCTTCCTATAGCATGAGATGTGATATCCAACTCCTTCCCATTCCAAACCTGAGACCCTTCCTATAGCATGAGATGTGATATCCCAATGCTTCTACCAAAAATGAGACCCTTCCGATAGTATGAGATTTGATATCCAACTCCTTCCTATTCCAATCCTGAGACCCTTCCTATAGCATGAGATGGAATATCCAACTCCTTCCCAATCCAATCCTGAGACCCTTCCGATAGCATGAGATGTGAAATCTCAATGCTTCTAATACCAAACCTGAGACCCTTCCTATGGCATGTGATGTGATATCAAGCTCCTTCCCATTCCAATCCTGAGACCCTTCCTAAAGCATGAGATGTAATAGCCAACTCCTTCCCTTTCCAATCCTGCGTCCCTTCCTACAGCATGAGATTTGATATCTCACTGCATCTAATACCAAACCTGAGACCCTGTCTATAACATGAGACGTGATATCCAACTCCTTCTCATTCCAATCCTGAGACCCCTCCTATAGCATGAGATGTGATATCTCAATGCTTCTACCAACCTGAAACCATTCCTATAGCATGAGATGTGATATCCAACACCTTCCCATTCCAATCCTGTGACCCTTCCTATAGCATGAGATTTGATATCCAACTCCTTCCCATTCCAATCCTGAGACCCTTCCGATAGCATGAGATGTGATATCTCAATGCTTCTAATACCAAACCTGAGACCCTTCCTATAGCATGAGATGTGATATCCAACTCATTCCCATTCCAATCCTGAGACCCTTCCTATACGATGATATGTGATATCTCAATGCATCTAATACCAAATCTGGACTCTTCCTATAGCATGAGATGTAATAGCCAACTCCTTCCCTTTCCAATCCTGCGTCCCTTCCTACAGCATGAGATTTTATATCTCACTGCATCTAATACCAAACCTGAGACCCTGTCTATAGCATGAGACGTGATATCCAACTCCTTCTCATTCCAATCCTGAGACCCCTCCTATAGCATGAGATGTGATATCTCAATGCTTCTACCAAACCTGAGAACCTTCCTATAGCATGAGATGTGATATCCAACACCTTCCCATTCCAATCCTGAGACCCTTCCTATAGCATGAGATTTGATATCCAACTCCTTCCCATTCCTATCCCCAGACCCTTCCTATAGCATGAGATGTGGTATCTCAATGCTTCAACTAAACCCGAGACCCTTCCTATAGCATGAGATGTGATATCCAACTCCTTCTCATTCCAATCCTGAGACCCTTCCTATAGCATGAGATGTGATATCTCAATGCTTCTAATACCAAACCTGAGATCCTTCCTTTAACATGAAATGTGATATCCAACTCCTTCCCATTCCAAACCTGAGACACGTCCTATAGCATGAGATGTGATATCCAACTCCCTCCCATTCCAATCCTGAGACCCTTCCTATAGCATGAGATGTGATATATCAATGCTTCTAATACCAAACCTGAGATCCTTCCTATAGCATGAGATGTGATATCTCAATGCTTCTAATACCAACCTGAGACCCTTCCTATAGCATGAGATGTGATATCTAACACCTTCCCATTCCAATCCTGAGACCCTTCCTATAGCATGAGATTTGATATCTCAATGCTTCTAATACCAAACCTGAGACCCTTCCAATAACATGAGATGTGATATCCAACTACTTCCCATTACAAACCTGAGACCCTTTCTATAGCATGACATGTGATATCTCAATGCTTCTAATACCAAAACTGGGACCCTCCCTATAGCATGAGATGTGCTATCCAATTCCTTCCTATTCCAATCCTGAGACCCTTCCTATAGCAGAAGATGTGCTATCCAATTCCTTCCCATTCCAATCCTGAGACCCTTCCTATAACATGAGATGTGATATCTCAATGCTTCTACCAAACCTGGGACCCTTCCGATAGCATGAGATGTGAAATGCAACTCCTTCCCATTCCAATCACCAGACCCTTCCTTTAGCATGAGATGTGACATCTCAATGCTTCTACCAAACCGGGGACCCTTCCTATAGCATGAGATGTGATATCCATCTCCTTCCCATTCCAATCCTGAGACCTTTCCTATAGCATGAGATGTGATATCCATCTCCTTCCCATTCCAATCCTGAGACCCTTCCTATAGCATGAGATGTGATATCTCAATGTTTCTAATACCAAACCTGAGACCCTTCCTATATCAAGAGATGTGATATCCAAATCCTTCCCATTCCAAACCTGAGACCATTCCTTTAGCATGAGATGTGAGATCCAAGTCCTTCCCATTCCAATCCTGAGACCCTTCCTATCGCATGAGATGTGATATCTCAATGCTTCTAATACCAAACCTGAGACCCTTCCTATAACATGAGATGGGATATCCAACTCCTTCCCATTCCAATCCTGAGACCCTTCCGATAGCAGAGGTGTGATATCTCAATGCTTATACCAAATCTGAGACTCTTCCAATGGCATGAGATGTGATATCCAACTCCTTTCCATTCCACTCCTGAGACCCTTCCTATAGCATGAGATGTGTTATCTCAATGCTTCCACCAAACCTGAGACCCTTCCGATAGCATGAGATGTGATATCCAACTCCTTCCCATCCCAATCCTGAGACCCTTCCTATAGCATGAAATGTGATATCTCAATGCTTCTACCAAACCTGAGAACCTTCCTATAGCATGAGATGTGATATCCAACACCTTCCCATTCCAATCCTGAGACCCTTCCTATAGCATGAGATTTGATATCCAACTCCTTCCCATTCCTATCCCCAGACCCTTCCTATAGCATGAGATGTGGTATCTCAATGCTTCAACTAAACCCGAGACCCTTCCTATAGCATGAGATGTGATATCCAACTCCTTCTCATTCCAATCCTGAGACCCTTCCTATAGCATGAGATGTGATATCTCAATGCTTCTAATACCAAACCTGAGATCCTTCCTTTAACATGAAATGTGATATCCAACTCCTTCCCATTCCAAACCTGAGACACGTCCTATAGCATGAGATGTGATATCCAACTCCCTCCCATTCCAATCCTGAGACCCTTCCTATAGCATGAGATGTGATATATCAATGCTTCTAATACCAAACCTGAGATCCTTCCTATAGCATGAGATGTGATATCTCAATGCTTCTAATACCAACCTGAGACCCTTCCTATAGCATGAGATGTGATATCTAACACCTTCCCATTCCAATCCTGAGACCCTTCCTATAGCATGAGATTTGATATCTCAATGCTTCTAATACCAAACCTGAGACCCTTCCAATAACATGAGATGTGATATCCAACTACTTCCCATTACAAACCTGAGACCCTTTCTATAGCATGACATGTGATATCTCAATGCTTCTAATACCAAAACTGGGACCCTCCCTATAGCATGAGATGTGCTATCCAATTCCTTCCTATTCCAATCCTGAGACCCTTCCTATAGCAGAAGATGTGCTATCCAATTCCTTCCCATTCCAATCCTGAGACCCTTCCTATAACATGAGATGTGATATCTCAATGCTTCTACCAAACCTGGGACCCTTCCGATAGCATGAGATGTGAAATGCAACTCCTTCCCATTCCAATCACCAGACCCTTCCTTTAGCATGAGATGTGACATCTCAATGCTTCTACCAAACCGGGGACCCTTCCTATAGCATGAGATGTGATATCCATCTCCTTCCCATTCCAATCCTGAGACCTTTCCTATAGCATGAGATGTGATATCCATCTCCTTCCCATTCCAATCCTGAGACCCTTCCTATAGCATGAGATGTGATATCTCAATGTTTCTAATACCAAACCTGAGACCCTTCCTATATCAAGAGATGTGATATCCAAATCCTTCCCATTCCAAACCTGAGACCCTTCCTTTAGCATGAGATGTGAGATCCAAGTCCTTCCCATTCCAATCCTGAGACCCTTCCTATCGCATGAGATGTGATATCTCAATGCTTCTAATACCAAACCTGAGACCCTTCCTATAACATGAGATGGGATATCCAACTCCTTCCCATTCCAATCCTGAGACCCTTCCGATAGCAGAGGTGTGATATCTCAATGCTTATACCAAATCTGAGACTCTTCCAATGGCATGAGATGTGATATCCAACTCCTTTCCATTCCACTCCTGAGACCCTTCCTATAGCATGAGATGTGTTATCTCAATGCTTCCACCAAACCTGAGACCCTTCCGATAGCATGAGATGTGATATCCAACTCCTTCCCATCCCAATCCTGAGACCCTTCCTATAGCATGAAATGTGATATCTCAATGCTTCTAATACCAAACCTGAGATCCTTCCAATAACATGAGATGTGATATCCAACTCCTTCCCATTCCAAACCTGAGAACCTTCCTATAGCATGAGATGTGATATCTCAATGCTTCTAATACCAAACCTGAGACCCACCCTATTACATGAGATGTGATATCCAAATCCTTCCCATTCCAATCCTGAGACCCTTCCTATAGCATGAGATGTGATATCTCAATGTTTCTAATACCAAACCTGAGACCCTTCCTATATCAAGAGATGTGATATCCAAATCCTTCCCATTCCAAACCTGAGACCCTTCCTTTAGCATGAGATGTGAGATACAAGTCCTTCCCATTCCAATCCTGAGACCCTTCCTATCGCATGAGATGTGATATCTCAATGCTTCTAATACCAAACCTGAGAGCCTTCCTATAACATGAGATGGGATATCCAACTCCTTCCCATTCCAATCCTGAGACCCTTCCGATAGCAGAGGTGTGATATCTCAATGCTTATACCAAATCTGAGACTCTTCCAATGGCATGAGATGTGATATCCAACTCCTTTCCATTCCACTCCTGAGACCCTTCCTATAGCATGAGATGTGTTATCTCAATGCTTCCACCAAACCTGAGACCCTTCCGATAGCATGAGATGTGATATCCAACTCCTTCCCATCCCAATCCTGAGACCCTTCCTATAGCATGAAATGTGATATCTCAATGCTTCTAATACCAAACCTGAGATCCTTCCAATAACATGAGATGTGATATCCAACTCCTTCCCATTCCAAACCTGAGAACCTTCCTATAGCATGAGATGTGATACCCAACTCCTTCCCATTCCAATCCTGAGACCCTTCCTATACCATGAGATGTGATATCTCAATGCTTATAAAACCAACCCTGAGAAACATCCTATAACATGCGATGTGATATCTAAATCCTTCCCTTTCCAAACCTGAGACCCTTCCTTTAGCATGAGATGTGATATCCAACACCTTCCCATTCCAATCCTGAGACCCTTCTTATAGCATGAGATGTGATATCCAACTCCTTCCCATTCCAATCCTGAATACCCGTCCTATAGCATGAGTTGTGATATCGCAATCCTTCTAATACCAAACCTGAGACACTTCCTATAACATGAGATGTGATATCCAACTCCTTCCCAGTCCAAACCTGAGACCTGTCCTATAGCATGAGATGTGATATCCAACTCCTTCCCATTCCAATCCTGAGACCCTTCCGATAGCATGAGATGTGATATCTCAATGCTTCTAATACCAAAACAGGACTCTTCCTATAGCATGAGATGTGATAGCCAACTCCTTCCCATTCCAATCCTGAGACCCTTCCTATACCATGAGATGTGATATCTCAATGCTTCTAATACCAAACCTGAGATCCTTCCTATAACATGAGATGTGATATCTAACTCCTTCCCATTCCAAACCTGAGACCCTTCTTATAGCATGAGATGTGATATCCAGCTCCTTCCCATTCCAATCCTGAGACCCTTCCTATAGAACGAGTTGTGATATCCCAAACCTTCTAATACCAAACCTAAGACCCTTCCTATAACATGAGATGTGATATCCAACTCCTTCGCATTCCAAACCTGAGACACGTCCTATAGCATGAGATGTGATATCCAACTCCCTCCCATTCCAATCCTGAGACCCTTCCGATAGCATGAGATGTGACATCTCAATGCTTCTAATACCAAACCTGAGACCCTGTCTATAGCATGAGATATCCAACTCCTTCCCATTCCAATCCGGAGACCCTTCCTATAGCATGAGATGTGATATATCAATGCTTCTAATACCAAACCTGAGATCCTTCCTATAGCATGAGATGTGATATCTCAATGCTTCTAATACCAACCTGAGACCCTTCCTATAACATGAGATGTTATATCCAACTCCTTCCCATTCCAATCCGGAGACCCTTCCTATAGCATGAGATGTGATATCTCAATGCTTCTACCAAACCTGAGACCCTTCCTATAGCATGAGATGTGATATCTAACACCTTCCCATTCCAATCCTGAGACCCTTCCTATAGCATGAGATGTGATATCTCAATGCTTCTAATACCAAACCTGAGACCCTTCCAATAACATGAGATGTGATATCCAACTACTTCCCATTACAAACCTGAGACCCTTTCTATAGCATGACAATGCTTCTAATACCAAAACTGGGACCCTCCCTATAGCATGAGATGTGCTATCCAATTCCTTCCTATTCCAATCCTGAGACACTTCCTATAGCAGAAGATGTGCTATCCAATTCCTTCCCATTCCAATCCTGAGACCCTTCCTATAGCATGAGATGTGATATCTCAATGCTTCTACCAAACCTGGGACCCTTCCGATAGCATGAGATGTGAAATGCAACTCCTTCCCATTCCAATCACCAGACCCTTCCTATAGCATGAGATGTGACATCTCAATGCTTCTACCAAACCGGGGACCCTTCCTATAGCATGAGATGTGATATCCATCTCCTTCCCATTCCAATCCTGAGACCCTTCCTATAGCATGAGATGTGATATCCATCTCCTTCCCATTCCAATCCCGAGACCCTTCCTATAGCATGAGATGTGATATCTCAATGCTTCTACCAAACCTGAGACCCTTCCTATAGCATGAGATGTGATATCCAACTCTTTCCCATTCCAATCCCGAGACCCTTCCTATAGCATGAGATGTGATAGCTCAATGCTTCTGATACCAAACCTGAGATCCTTCCTATAGCATGAGATGTGATATCCAACTCCTTCCCATTCCAAACCTGAGACCCTTCCTATAGCATGAGATGTGATATCTCAATGCTTCTACCAAAAATGAGACCCTTCCGATAGTATGAGATTTGATATCCAACTCCTTCCTATTCCAATCCTGAGACCCTTCCTATAGCATGAGATGGAATATCCAACTCCTTCCCAATCCAATCCTGAGACCCTTCCGATAGCATGAGATGTGAAATCTCAATGCTTCTAATACCAAAACTGAGACCCTTCCTATGGCATGTGATGTGATATCAAGCTCCTTCCCATTCCAATCCTGAGACCCTTCCTATAGCATGAGATGTAATAGCCAACTCCTTCCCTTTCCAATCCTGCGTCCCTTCCTACAGCATGAGATTTGATATCTCACTGCATCTAATACCAAACCTGAGACCCTGTCTATAGCATGAGACGTGATATCCAACTCCTTCTCATTCCAATCCTGAGACCCCTCCTATAGCATGAGATGTGATATCTCAATGCTTCTACCAACCTGAAACCATTCCTATAGCATGAGATGTGATATCCAACACCTTCTCATTCCAATCCTGTGACCCTTCCTATAGCATGAGATTTGATATCCAACTCCTTCCCATTCCAATCCTGAGACCCTTCCGATAGCATGAGATGTGATATCTCAATGCTTCTAATACCAAACCTGAGACCCTTCCTATAGCATGAGATGTGATATCCAACTCATTCCCATTCCAATCCTGAGACCCTTCCTATACGATGATATGTGATATCTCAATGCATCTAATACCAAATCTGGACTCTTCCTATAGCATGAGATGTAATAGCCAACTCCTTCCCTTTCCAATCCTGCGTCCCTTCCTACAGCATGAGATTTTATATCTCACTGCATCTAATACCAAACCTGAGACCCTGTCTATAGCATGAGACGTGATATCCAACTCCTTCTCATTCCAATCCTGAGACCCTTCCTATAGCATGAGATTTGATATCCAACTCCTTCCCATTCCTATCCCCAGACCCTTCCTATAGCATGAGATGTGGTATCTCAATGCTTCAACTAAACCCGAGACCCTTCCTATAGCATGAGATGTGATATCCAACTCCTTCTCATTCCAATCCTGAGACCCTTCCTATAGCATGAGATGTGATATCTCAATGCTTCTAATACCAAACCTGAGATCCTTCCTTTAACATGAAATGTGATATCCAACTCCTTCCCATTCCAAACCTGAGACACGTCCTATAGCATGAGATGTGATATCCAACTCCCTCCCATTCCAATACTGAGACCCTTCCTATAGCATGAGATGTGATATATCAATGCTTCTAATACCAAACCTGAGATCCTTCCTATAGCATGAGATGTGATATCTCAATGCTTCTAATACCAACCTGAGACCCTTCCTATAGCATGAGATGTGATATCTAACACCTTCCCATTCCAATCCTGAGACCCTTCCTATAGCATGAGATTTGATATCTCAATGCTTCTAATACCAAACCTGAGACCCTTCCAATAACATGAGATGTGATATCCAACTACTTCCCATTACAAACCTGAGACCCTTTCTATAGCATGACATGTGATATCTCAATGCTTCTAATACCAAAACTGGGACCCTCCCTATAGCATGAGATGTGCTATCCAATTCCTTCCTATTCCAATCCTGAGACCCTTCCTATAGCAGAAGATGTGCTATCCAATTCCTTCCCATTCCAATCCTGAGACCCTTCCTATAGCATGAGATGTGATATCTCAATGCTTCTACCAAACCTGGGACCCTTCCGATAGCATGAGATGTGAAATGCAACTCCTTCCCATTCCAATCACCAGACCCTTCCTTTAGCATGAGATGTGACATCTCAATGCTTCTACCAAACCGGGGACCCTTCCTATAGCATGAGATGTGATATCCATCTCCTTCCCATTCCAATCCTGAGACCTTTCCTATAGCATGAGATGTGATATCCATCTCCTTCCCATTCCAATCCCGAGACCCTTCCTATATCATGAGATGTGATATCTCAATGCTTCTACCAAACCTGAGACCCTTCCTATAGCATGAGATGTGATATCCAAATCTTTCCCATTCCAATCCCGAGACCCTTCCTATAGCATGAGATGTGATAGCTCAATGCTTCTGATACCAAACCTGAGATCCTTCCTATAGCATGAGATGTGATATCCAACTCCTTCCCATTCCAAACCTGAGACCCTTCCTATAGCATGAGATGTGATATCTCAATGCTTCTACCAAAAATGAGACCCTTCCTATAGTATGAGATTTGATATCCAACTCCTTCCTATTCCAATCCTGAGACCCTTCCGATAGCATGAGATGTGATATCTCAATACTTCTAATACCAAACCTGAGACCCTCCCTATAGCATAAAATGTGATATCCAACTCCTTCCCATTCCAACCTGAGACCCTTCCTATAGCATGAGATGGAATATCCAACTCCTTCCCAATCCAATCCTGAGACCCTTCCGATAGCATGAGATGTGAAATCTCAATGCTTCTAATACCAAACCTGAGACCCTTCCTATGGCATGTGATGTGATATCAAGCTCCTTCCCATACCAATCCTGAGACCCTTCCTATAGCATGAGATGTGATATCCAACTCCTTCCCATTCCAATCCTGAGACCCTTTCTATACCACCATGAGATGTGATATCTCAATGCTTCTAATACCAATCCTGAGACCCGCCCTATAACATGAGATGTGCTATCCAATTTCTTCCCATTCCAATCCTGAGACACTTCCTATAGCAGAAGATGTGCTATCCAATTCCTTCCCATGCCAATCCTGAGACACTTCCTATAGCATGAGATGTGCCATCCAATTCCTTCCCATTCCAAACCTGAGACCCTTCCTATGGCATGAGATGTGATATCCAACTCCTTCCCATTCCAATCCTGAGACCCTTCCTATAGCATGAGATGTGATATCTCAATGCTTCTAATGCCAAACCTGAGATCCTTCCTGTAACATGAGATGTGATATCCAACTCCTTCCCATTCCAATCCTGAGACCCTTCTTATACGATGATATGTGATATCTCAATGCATCTAATACCAAATCTGGACTCTTCCTATAGCATGAGATGTAATAGCCAACTCCTTCCCTTTCCAATCCTGCGTCCCTTCCTACAGCATGAGATTTGATATCTCACTGCATCTAATACCAAACCTGAGACCCTGTCTATAGCATGAGATGTGATATCCAACTCCTTCTCATTCCAATCCTGAGACCCCTCCTATAGCATGAGATGTGATATCTCAATGCTTCTACCAAACCTGAAACCCTTCCTATAGCATGAGATGTGATATCCAACACCTTCCCATTCCAATCCTGAGACCCTTCCTATAGCATGAGATTTGATATCCAACTCCTTCCCATTCCAATCCTGAGACCCTTCCGATAGCATGAGATGTGATATCTCAATGCTTCTAATACCAAACCTGAGACCCTTCCTATAGCATGAGAAGTGATATCCAACTCCTTCCTATTCCAATCCTGTGACGCTTCCTATAGCATGAGATGTGATATCTCAATGCTTCTTATACCAAACCAGGACTCTTCCTATAGCATGAGATGTGATAGCCAACTCCTTCCCATTCCAATCCTGCGTCCCTTCCTACAGCATGAGATTTGATATCTCAATGCTTCTAATACCAAACCTGAGACACTACCTATAACATGAGATGTGATATTCAACTCCTTCCCATTCCAATACTGAGACCCTTCCTATATCATATACGATGATATGCGATATCTCAATGCATCTAATACCAAATCTGGACTCTTCCTATAGCATGAGATGTAATAGCCAACTCCTTCCCTTTCCAATCCTGCGTCCCTTCCTACAGCATGAGATTTGATATCTCACTGCATCTAATACCAAACCTGAGACCCTGTCTATAGCATGAGACGTGATATCCAACTCCTTCTCATTCCAATCCTGAGACCCCTCCTATAGCATGAGATGTGATATCCCAATGCTTCTACCAAACCTGAGACCCTTCCTATAGCATGAGATGTGATATCCAAACCTTCCCATTCCAATCCTGAGACCCTTCCTATAGCATGAGATTTGATATCCAACTCCATCCCATTCCAATCCTGAGACCCTTCCGATAGCATGAGATGTGATATCTCAATGCTTCTAATACCAAACCTGAGATCCTTCCTATAACATGAGATGTGATATCCAACTCCTTCCCATTCCAAACCTGAGACCCTTCCTATAGCATGCGATGTGATATCCAACTCCTTCCCATTCCAATCCTGAGACCCTTCCTATACCATGAGATGTGATATCTCAATGCTTCTAAAACCAACCCTGAGAACCATCCTATAACATGAGATGTGATATCTAATTCCTTCCCTTTCCAAACCTGAGACCCTTCCTTTAGCATGAGATGTGATATCCAACTCCTTCCCATTCCAATCCTGCGTCCCTTCCTAAAGCATGAGATTTGATATCTCAGTGCTTCTAATACAAAACCTGAGACCCTTCCTATAACATGAGATGTGATATCCAACTCCTTCCCATTCCAATCCTGCGTCCCTTCCTAAAGCATGAGATTTGATATCTCAGTGCTTCTAATACCAAACCTGAGACCCTTCCTATAACATGAGATGTGACATCCAACTCCTTCCGATTCCAATCCTGAGACCCTTCCTATACCATGAGATGTGATATCTCAATGCTTCTAATACCAAACCTGAGACCCACCCTATTACATGAGATGTGATATCCAAATCCTTCCCATTCCAATCCTGAGACCCTTCCTATAGCATGAGATGTGATATCTCAATGTTTCTAATACCAAACCTGAGACCCTTCCTATATCAAGAGATGTGATATCCAAATCCTTCCCATTCCAAACCTGAGACCCTTCCTTTAGCATGAGATGTGAGATCCAAGTCCTTCCCATTCCAATCCTGAGACCCTTCCTATCGCATGAGATGTGATATCTCAATGCTTCTAATACCAAACCTGAGACCCTTCCTATAACATGAGATGGGATATCCAACTCCTTCCCATTCCAATCCTGAGACCCTTCCGATAGCAGAGGTGTGATATCTCAATGCTTATACCAAATCTGAGACTCTTCCAATGGCATGAGATGTGATATCCAACTCCTTTCCATTCCACTCCTGAGACCCTTCCTATAGCATGAGATGTGTTATCTCAATGCTTCCACCAAACCTGAGACCCTTCCGATAGCATGAGATGTGATATCCAACTCCTTCCCATCCCAATCCTGAGACCCTTCCTATAGCATGAAATTTTATATCTCAATGCTTCTAATACCAAACCTGAGATCCTTCCAATAACATGAGATGTGATATCCAACTCCTTCCCATTCCAAACCTGAGAACCTTCCTATAGCATGAGATGTGATACCCAACTCCTTCCCATTCCAATCCTGAGACCCTTCCTATACCATGAGATGTGATATCTCAATGCTTATAAAACCAACCCTGAGAAACATCCTATAACATGTGATGTGATATCTAAATCCTTCCCTTTCCAAACCTGAGACCCTTCCTTTAGCATGAGATGTGATATCCAACACCTTCCCATTCCAATCCTGAGACCCTTCTTATAGCATGAGATGTGATATCCAACTCCTTCCCATTCCAATCCTGAATACCCGTCCTATAGCATGAGTTGTGATATCGCAATCCTTCTAATACCAAACCTGAGACACTTCCTATAACATGAGATGTGATATCCAACTCCTTCCCAGTCCAAACCTGAGACCTGTCCTATAGCATGAGATGTGATATCCAACTCCTTCCCATTCCAATCCTGAGACCCTTCCGATAGCATGAGATGTGATATCTCAATGCTTCTAATACCAAAACAGGACTCTTCCTATAGCATGAGATGTGATAGCCAACTCCTTCCCATTCCAATCCTGAGACCCTTCCTATACCATGAGATGTGATATCTCAATGCTTCTAATACCAAACCTGAGATCCTTCCTATAACATGAGATGTGATATCTAACTCCTTCCCATTCCAAACCTGAGACCCTTCTTATAGCATGAGATGTGATATCCAGCTCCTTCCCATTCCAATCCTGAGACCCTTCCTATAGCACGAGTTGTGATATCCCAAACCTTCTAATACCAAACCTAAGACCCTTCCTATAACATGAGATGTGATATCCAACTCCTTCGCATTCCAAACCTGAGACACGTCCTATAGCATGAGATGTGATATCCAACTCCCTCCCATTCCAATCCTGAGACCCTTCCGATAGCATGAGATGTGACATCTCAATGCTTCTAATACCAAACCTGAGACCCTGTCTATAGCATGAGATATCCAACTCCTTCCCATTCCAATCCTGAGACCCTTCCTATAGCATGAGATGTGATATATCAATGCTTCTAATACCAAACCTGAGATCCTTCCTATAGCATGAGATGTGATATCTCAATGCTTCTAATACCAACCTGAGACCCTTCCTATAACATGAGATGTTATATCCAACTCCTTCCCATTCCAATCCGGAGACCCTTCCTATAGCATGAGATGTGATATCTAACACCTTCCCATTCCAATCCTGAGACCCTTCCTATAGCATGAGATGTGATATCTCAATGCTTCTAATACCAAACCTGAGACCCTTCCAATAACATGAGATGTGCTATCCAATTCCTTCCTATTCCAATCCTGAGACACTTCCTATAGCAGAAGATGTGCTATCCAATTCCTTCCCATTCCAATCCTGAGACCCTTCCTATAGCATGAGATGTGATATCTCAATGCTTCTACCAAACCTGGGACCCTTCCGATAGCATGAGATGTGAAATGCAACTCCTTCCCATTCCAATCACCAGACCCTTCCTATAGCATGAGATGTGACATCTCAATGCTTCTACCAAACCGGGGACCCTTCCTATAGCATGAGATGTGATATCCATCTCCTTCCCATTCCAATCCTGAGACCCTTCCTATAGCATGAGATGTGATATCCATCTCCTTCCCATTCCAATCCCGAGACCCTTCCTATAGCATGAGATGTGATATCTCAATGCTTCTACCAAACCTGAGACCCTTCCTATAGCATGAGATGTGATATCCAACTCTTTCCCATTCCAATCCCGAGACCCTTCCTATAGCATGAGATGTGATAGCTCAATGCTTCTGATACCAAACCTGAGATCCTTCCTATAGCATGAGATGTGATATCCAACTCCTTCCCATTCCAAACCTGAGACCCTTCCTATAGCATGAGATGTGATATCTCAATGCTTCTACCAAAAATGAGACCCTTCCGATAGTATGAGATTTGATATCCAACTCCTTCCTATTCCAATCCTGAGACCCTTCCTATAGCATGAGATGGAATATCCAACTCCTTCAGAATCCAATCCTGTGACCCTTCCGATAGCATGAGATGTGAAATCTCAATGCTTCTAATACCAAACCTGAGACCCTTCCTATGGCATGTGATGTGATATCAAGCTCCTTCCCATTCCAATCCTGAGACCCTTCCTATAGCATGAGATGTGATATCCAACTCCTTCCCATTCCAATCCTGAGACCCTTCCTATACCACCATGAGATGTGATATCTCAATGCTTCTAATACCAATCCTGAGACCCGCCCTATAACATGAGATGTGCTATCCAATTCCTTCCCATTCCAATCCTGAGACACTTCCTATAGCAGAAGATGTGCTATCCAATTCCTTCCCATGCCAATCCTGAGACACTTCCTATAGCATGAGATGTGCCATCCAATTCCTTCCCATTCCAAACCTGAGACCGTTCCTATGGCATGAGATGTGATATCCAACTCCTTCCCATTCCAATCCTGAGACCCTTCCTATAGCATGAGATGTGATATCTCAATGCTTCTAATGCCAAACCTGAGATCCTTCCTGTAACATGAGATGTGATATCCAACTCCTTCCCATTCCAAACCTGAGACCCTTCCTATAGCATGAGATGTGATATCCAACTCCTTCCCATTCCAATCCTGAGACCCTTCCTATAGCATGAGATGTGATATCTCAATGCTTCTAATGCCAAACCTGAGATCCTTCCTGTAACATGAGATGTGCCATCCAATTCCTTCCCATTCCAAACCTGAGACCCTTCCTATGGCATGAGATGTGATATCCAACTCCTTCCCTTTCCAATCCTGCGTCCCTTCCTACAGCATGAGATTTGATATCTCACTGCATCTAATACCAAACCTGAGACCCTGTCTATAGCATGAGACGTGATATCCAACTCCTTCTCATTCCAATCCTGAGACCCCTCCTATAGCATGAGATGTGATATCTCAATGCTTCTACCAAACCTGAAACCCTTCCTATAGCATGAGATGTGATATCCAACACCTTCCCATTCCAATCCTGAGACCCTTCCTATAGCATGAGATTTGATATCCAACGCCTTCCCATTCCAATCCTGAGACCCTTCCGATAGCATGAGATGTGATATCTCAATGCTTCTAATACCAAACCTGAGACCCTTCCTATAGCATGAGATGTGATATCCAACTCCTTCCCATTCCAATCCTAAGACCCTTCCTATACGATGATATGTGATATCTCAATGCATCTAATACCAAATCTGGACTCTTCCTATAGCATGAGATGTAATAGCCAACTCCTTCCCTTTCCAATCCTGCGTCCCTTCCTACAGCATGAGATTTGATATCTCACTGCATCTAATACCAAACCTGAGACCCTGTCTATAGCATGAGACGTGATATCCAACTCCTTCTCATTCCAATCCTGAGACCCCTCCTATAGCATGAGATGTGATATCTCAATGCTTCTACCAAACCTGAGACCCTTCCTATAGCATGAGATGTGATATCCAACACCTTCCCATTCCAATCCTGAGACCCTTCCTATAGCATGAGATTTGATATCCAACTGATTCCCATTCCAATCCTGAGACCCTTCCGATAGCATGAGATGTGATATCTCAATGCTTCTAATACCAAACCTGAGACCCTTCCTATAACATGAGATGTGATATCCAACTCCTTCCCATTCCAATCCTGCGTCCCTTCCTAAAGCATGAGATTTGATATCTCAGTGCTTCTAATACCAAACCTGAGACCCTTCCTATAACATGAGATGTGACATCCAACTCCTTCCGATTCCAATCCTGAGACCCTTCCTATACCATGAGATGTGATATCTCAATGCTTCTAATACCAAACCTGAGACCCACCCTTTTACATGAGATGTGATATCTCAATGCTTCTACCAAACCTGGGACCCTTCCGATAGCATGAGATGTGAAATGCAACTCCTTCCCATTCCAATCACCAGACCCTTCCTATAGCATGAGATGTGACATCTCAATGCTTCTACCAAACCGGGGACCCTTCCTATAGCATGAGATGTGATATCCATCTCCTTCCCATTCCAATCCTGAGACCCTTCCTATAGCATGAGATGTGATATCCATCTCCTTCCCATTCCAATCCCGAGACCCTTCCTATAGCATGAGATGTGATATCTCAATGCTTCTACCAAACCTGAGACCCTTCCTATAGCATGAGATGTGATATCCAACTCTTTCCCATTCCAATCCCGAGACCCTTCCTATAGCATGAGATGTGATAGCTCAATGCTTCTGATACCAAACCTGAGATCCTTCCTATAGCATGAGATGTGATATCCAACTCCTTCCCATTCCAAACCTGAGACCCTTCCTATAGCATGAGATGTGATATCTCAATGCTTCTACCAAAAATGAGACCCTTCCGATAGTATGAGATTTGATATCCAACTCCTTCCTATTCCAATCCTGAGACCCTTCCTATAGCATGAGATGGAATATCCAACTCCTTCCCAATCCAATCCTGAGACCCTTCCGATAGCATGAGATGTGAAATCTCAATGCTTCTAATACCAAACCTGAGACCCTTCCTATGGCATGTGATGTGATATCAAGCTCCTTCCCATTCCAATCCTGAGACCCTTCCTATAGCATGAGATGTGATATCCAACTCCTTCCCATTCCAATCCTGAGACCCTTCCTATACCACCATGAGATGTGATATCTCAATGCTTCTAATACCAATCCTGAGACCCGCCCTATAACATGAGATGTGCTATCCAATTCCTTCCCATTCCAATCCTGAGACACTTCCTATAGCAGAAGATGTGCTATCCAATTCCTTCCCATGCCAATCCTGAGACACTTCCTATAGCATGAGATGTGCCATCCAATTCCTTCCCATTCCAAACCTGAGACCGTTCCTATGGCATGAGATGTGATATCCAACTCCTTCCCATTCCAATCCTGAGACCCTTCCTATAGCATGAGATGTGATATCTCAATGCTTCTAATGCCAAACCTGAGATCCTTCCTGTAACATGAGATGTGATATCCAACTCCTTCCCATTCCAAACCTGAGACCCTTCCTATAGCATGAGATGTGATATCCAACTCCTTCCCATTCCAATCCTGAGACCCTTCCTATAGCATGAGATGTGATATCTCAATGCTTCTAATGCCAAACCTGAGATCCTTCCTGTAACATGAGATGTGCCATCCAATTCCTTCCCATTCCAAACCTGAGACCCTTCCTATGGCATGAGATGTGATATCCAACTCCTTCCCTTTCCAATCCTGCGTCCCTTCCTACAGCATGAGATTTGATATCTCACTGCATCTAATACCAAACCTGAGACCCTGTCTATAGCATGAGACGTGATATCCAACTCCTTCTCATTCCAATCCTGAGACCCCTCCTATAGCATGAGATGTGATATCTCAATGCTTCTACCAAACCTGAAACCCTTCCTATAGCATGAGATGTGATATCCAACACCTTCCCATTCCAATCCTGAGACCCTTCCTATAGCATGAGATTTGATATCCAACGCCTTCCCATTCCAATCCTGAGACCCTTCCGATAGCATGAGATGTGATATCTCAATGCTTCTAATACCAAACCTGAGACCCTTCCTATAGCATGAGATGTGATATCCAACTCCTTCCCATTCCAATCCTAAGACCCTTCCTATACGATGATATGTGATATCTCAATGCATCTAATACCAAATCTGGACTCTTCCTATAGCATGAGATGTAATAGCCAACTCCTTCCCTTTCCAATCCTGCGTCCCTTCCTACAGCATGAGATTTGATATCTCACTGCATCTAATACCAAACCTGAGACCCTTCCTATAGCATGAGATGTGATATCCAAATCTTTCCCATTCCAATCCCGAGACCCTTCCTATAGCATGAGATGTGATAGCTCAATGCTTCTGATACCAAACCTGAGATCCTTCCTATAGCATGAGATGTGATATCCAACTCCTTCCCATTCCAAACCTGAGACCCTTCCTATAGCATGAGATGTGATATCTCAATGCTTCTACCAAAAATGAGACCCTTCCTATAGTATGAGATTTGATATCCAACTCCTTCCTATTCCAATCCTGAGACCCTTCCGATAGCATGAGATGTGATATCTCAATACTTCTAATACCAAACCTGAGACCCTCCCTATAGCATAAAATGTGATATCCAACTCCTTCCCATTCCAACCTGAGACCCTTCCTATAGCATGAGATGGAATATCCAACTCCTTCCCAATCCAATCCTGAGACCCTTCCGATAGCATGAGATGTGAAATCTCAATGCTTCTAATACCAAACCTGAGACCCTTCCTATGGCATGTGATGTGATATCAAGCTCCTTCCCATACCAATCCTGAGACCCTTCCTATAGCATGAGATGTGATATCCAACTCCTTCCCATTCCAATCCTGAGACCCTTTCTATACCACCATGAGATGTGATATCTCAATGCTTCTAATACCAATCCTGAGACCCGCCCTATAACATGAGATGTGCTATCCAATTTCTTCCCATTCCAATCCTGAGACACTTCCTATAGCAGAAGATGTGCTATCCAATTCCTTCCCATGCCAATCCTGAGACACTTCCTATAGCATGAGATGTGCCATCCAATTCCTTCCCATTCCAAACCTGAGACCCTTCCTATGGCATGAGATGTGATATCCAACTCCTTCCCATTCCAATCCTGAGACCCTTCCTATAGCATGAGATGTGATATCTCAATGCTTCTAATGCCAAACCTGAGATCCTTCCTGTAACATGAGATGTGATATCCAACTCCTTCCCATTCCAATCCTGAGACCCTTCTTATACGATGATATGTGATATCTCAATGCATCTAATACCAAATCTGGACTCTTCCTATAGCATGAGATGTAATAGCCAACTCCTTCCCTTTCCAATCCTGCGTCCCTTCCTACAGCATGAGATTTGATATCTCACTGCATCTAATACCAAACCTGAGACCCTGTCTATAGCATGAGATGTGATATCCAACTCCTTCTCATTCCAATCCTGAGACCCCTCCTATAGCATGAGATGTGATATCTCAATGCTTCTACCAAACCTGAAACCCTTCCTATAGCATGAGATGTGATATCCAACACCTTCCCATTCCAATCCTGAGACCCTTCCTATAGCATGAGATTTGATATCCAACTCCTTCCCATTCCAATCCTGAGACCCTTCCGATAGCATGAGATGTGATATCTCAATGCTTCTAATACCAAACCTGAGACCCTTCCTATAGCATGAGATGTGATATCCAACTCCTTCCTATTCCAATCCTGTGACGCTTCCTATAGCATGAGATGTGATATCTCAATGCTTCTTATACCAAACCAGGACTCTTCCTATAGCATGAGATGTGATAGCCAACTCCTTCCCATTCCAATCCTGCGTCCCTTCCTACAGCATGAGATTTGATATCTCAATGCTTCTAATACCAAACCTGAGACACTACCTATAACATGAGATGTGATATTCAACTCCTTCCCATTCCAATACTGAGACCCTTCCTATATCATATACGATGATATGCGATATCTCAATGCATCTAATACCAAATCTGGACTCTTCCTATAGCATGAGATGTAATAGCCAACTCCTTCCCTTTCCAATCCTGCGTCCCTTCCTACAGCATGAGATTTGATATCTCACTGCATCTAATACCAAACCTGAGACCCTGTCTATAGCATGAGACGTGATATCCAACTCCTTCTCATTCCAATCCTGAGACCCCTCCTATAGCATGAGATGTGATATCCCAATGCTTCTACCAAACCTGAGACCCTTCCTATAGCATGAGATGTGATATCCAAACCTTCCCATTCCAATCCTGAGACCCTTCCTATAGCATGAGATTTGATATCCAACTCCATCCCATTCCAATCCTGAGACCCTTCCGATAGCATGAGATGTGATATCTCAATGCTTCTAATACCAAACCTGAGATCCTTCCTATAACATGAGATGTGATATCCAACTCCTTCCCATTCCAAACCTGAGACCCTTCCTATAGCATGCGATGTGATATCCAACTCCTTCCCATTCCAATCCTGAGACCCTTCCTATACCATGAGATGTGATATCTCAATGCTTCTAAAACCAACCCTGAGAACCATCCTATAACATGAGATGTGATATCTAATTCCTTCCCTTTCCAAACCTGAGACCCTTCCTTTAGCATGAGATGTGATATCCAACTCCTTCCCATTCCAATCCTGCGTCCCTTCCTAAAGCATGAGATTTGATATCTCAGTGCTTCTAATACAAAACCTGAGACCCTTCCTATAACATGAGATGTGATATCCAACTCCTTCCCATTCCAATCCTGCGTCCCTTCCTAAAGCATGAGATTTGATATCTCAGTGCTTCTAATACCAAACCTGAGACCCTTCCTATAACATGAGATGTGACATCCAACTCCTTCCGATTCCAATCCTGAGACCCTTCCTATACCATGAGATGTGATATCTCAATGCTTCTAATACCAAACCTGAGACCCACCCTATTACATGAGATGTGATATCCAAATCCTTCCCATTCCAATCCTGAGACCCTTCCTATAGCATGAGATGTGATATCTCAATGTTTCTAATACCAAACCTGAGACCCTTCCTATATCAAGAGATGTGATATCCAAATCCTTCCCATTCCAAACCTGAGACCCTTCCTTTAGCATGAGATGTGAGATCCAAGTCCTTCCCATTCCAATCCTGAGACCCTTCCTATCGCATGAGATGTGATATCTCAATGCTTCTAATACCAAACCTGAGACCCTTCCTATAACATGAGATGGGATATCCAACTCCTTCCCATTCCAATCCTGAGACCCTTCCGATAGCAGAGGTGTGATATCTCAATGCTTATACCAAATCTGAGACTCTTCCAATGGCATGAGATGTGATATCCAACTCCTTTCCATTCCACTCCTGAGACCCTTCCTATAGCATGAGATGTGTTATCTCAATGCTTCCACCAAACCTGAGACCCTTCCGATAGCATGAGATGTGATATCCAACTCCTTCCCATCCCAATCCTGAGACCCTTCCTATAGCATGAAATTTTATATCTCAATGCTTCTAATACCAAACCTGAGATCCTTCCAATAACATGAGATGTGATATCCAACTCCTTCCCATTCCAAACCTGAGAACCTTCCTATAGCATGAGATGTGATACCCAACTCCTTCCCATTCCAATCCTGAGACCCTTCCTATACCATGAGATGTGATATCTCAATGCTTATAAAACCAACCCTGAGAAACATCCTATAACATGTGATGTGATATCTAAATCCTTCCCTTTCCAAACCTGAGACCCTTCCTTTAGCATGAGATGTGATATCCAACACCTTCCCATTCCAATCCTGAGACCCTTCTTATAGCATGAGATGTGATATCCAACTCCTTCCCATTCCAATCCTGAATACCCGTCCTATAGCATGAGTTGTGATATCGCAATCCTTCTAATACCAAACCTGAGACACTTCCTATAACATGAGATGTGATATCCAACTCCTTCCCAGTCCAAACCTGAGACCTGTCCTATAGCATGAGATGTGATATCCAACTCCTTCCCATTCCAATCCTGAGACCCTTCCGATAGCATGAGATGTGATATCTCAATGCTTCTAATACCAAAACAGGACTCTTCCTATAGCATGAGATGTGATAGCCAACTCCTTCCCATTCCAATCCTGAGACCCTTCCTATACCATGAGATGTGATATCTCAATGCTTCTAATACCAAACCTGAGATCCTTCCTATAACATGAGATGTGATATCTAACTCCTTCCCATTCCAAACCTGAGACCCTTCTTATAGCATGAGATGTGATATCCAGCTCCTTCCCATTCCAATCCTGAGACCCTTCCTATAGCACGAGTTGTGATATCCCAAACCTTCTAATACCAAACCTAAGACCCTTCCTATAACATGAGATGTGATATCCAACTCCTTCGCATTCCAAACCTGAGACACGTCCTATAGCATGAGATGTGATATCCAACTCCCTCCCATTCCAATCCTGAGACCCTTCCGATAGCATGAGATGTGACATCTCAATGCTTCTAATACCAAACCTGAGACCCTGTCTATAGCATGAGATATCCAACTCCTTCCCATTCCAATCCTGAGACCCTTCCTATAGCATGAGATGTGATATATCAATGCTTCTAATACCAAACCTGAGATCCTTCCTATAGCATGAGATGTGATATCTCAATGCTTCTAATACCAACCTGAGACCCTTCCTATAACATGAGATGTTATATCCAACTCCTTCCCATTCCAATCCGGAGACCCTTCCTATAGCATGAGATGTGATATCTAACACCTTCCCATTCCAATCCTGAGACCCTTCCTATAGCATGAGATGTGATATCTCAATGCTTCTAATACCAAACCTGAGACCCTTCCAATAACATGAGATGTGCTATCCAATGCCTTCCTATTCCAATCCTGAGACACTTCCTATAGCAGAAGATGTGCTATCCAATTCCTTCCCATTCCAATCCTGAGACCCTTCCTATAGCATGAGATGTGATATCTCAATGCTTCTACCAAACCTGGGACCCTTCCGATAGCATGAGATGTGAAATGCAACTCCTTCCCATTCCAATCACCAGACCCTTCCTATAGCATGAGATGTGACATCTCAATGCTTCTACCAAACCGGGGACCCTTCCTATAGCATGAGATGTGATATCCATCTCCTTCCCATTCCAATCCTGAGACCCTTCCTATAGCATGAGATGTGATATCCATCTCCTTCCCATTCCAATCCCGAGACCCTTCCTATAGCATGAGATGTGATATCTCAATGCTTCTACCAAACCTGAGACCCTTCCTATAGCATGAGATGTGATATCCAACTCTTTCCCATTCCAATCCCGAGACCCTTCCTATAGCATGAGATGTGATAGCTCAATGCTTCTGATACCAAACCTGAGATCCTTCCTATAGCATGAGATGTGATATCCAACTCCTTCCCATTCCAAACCTGAGACCCTTCCTATAGCATGAGATGTGATATCTCAATGCTTCTACCAAAAATGAGACCCTTCCGATAGTATGAGATTTGATATCCAACTCCTTCCTATTCCAATCCTGAGACCCTTCCTATAGCATGAGATGGAATATCCAACTCCTTCAGAATCCAATCCTGTGACACTTCCGATAGCATGAGATGTGAAATCTCAATGCTTCTAATACCAAACCTGAGACCCTTCCTATGGCATGTGATGTGATATCAAGCTCCTTCCCATTCCAATCCTGAGACCCTTCCTATAGCATGAGATGTGATATCCAACTCCTTCCCATTCCAATCCTGAGACCCTTCCTATACCACCATGAGATGTGATATCTCAATGCTTCTAATACCAATCCTGAGACCCGCCCTATAACATGAGATGTGCTATCCAATTCCTTCCCATTCCAATCCTGAGACACTTCCTATAGCAGAAGATGTGCTATCCAATTCCTTCCCATGCCAATCCTGAGACACTTCCTATAGCATGAGATGTGCCATCCAATTCCTTCCCATTCCAAACCTGAGACCGTTCCTATGGCATGAGATGTGATATCCAACTCCTTCCCATTCCAATCCTGAGACCCTTCCTATAGCATGAGATGTGATATCTCAATGCTTCTAATGCCAAACCTGAGATCCTTCCTGTAACATGAGATGTGATATCCAACTCCTTCCCATTCCAAACCTGAGACCCTTCCTATAGCATGAGATGTGATATCCAACTCCTTCCCATTCCAATCCTGAGACCCTTCCTATAGCATGAGATGTGATATCTCAATGCTTCTAATGCCAAACCTGAGATCCTTCCTGTAACATGAGATGTGCCATCCAATTCCTTCCCATTCCAAACCTGAGACCCTTCCTATGGCATGAGATGTGATATCCAACTCCTTCCCTTTCCAATCCTGCGTCCCTTCCTACAGCATGAGATTTGATATCTCACTGCATCTAATACCAAACCTGAGACCCTGTCTATAGCATGAGACGTGATATCCAACTCCTTCTCATTCCAATCCTGAGACCCCTCCTATAGCATGAGATGTGATATCTCAATGCTTCTACCAAACCTGAAACCCTTCCTATAGCATGAGATGTGATATCCAACACCTTCCCATTCCAATCCTGAGACCCTTCCTATAGCATGAGATTTGATATCCAACGCCTTCCCATTCCAATCCTGAGACCCTTCCGATAGCATGAGATGTGATATCTCAATGCTTCTAATACCAAACCTGAGACCCTTCCTATAGCATGAGATGTGATATCCAACTCCTTCCCATTCCAATCCTAAGACCCTTCCTATACGATGATATGTGATATCTCAATGCATCTAATACCAAATCTGGACTCTTCCTATAGCATGAGATGTAATAGCCAACTCCTTCCCTTTCCAATCCTGCGTCCCTTCCTACAGCATGAGATTTGATATCTCACTGCATCTAATACCAAACCTGAGACCCTGTCTATAGCATGAGACGTGATATCCAACTCCTTCTCATTCCAATCCTGAGACCCCTCCTATAGCATGAGATGTGATATCTCAATGCTTCTACCAAACCTGAGACCCTTCCTATAGCATGAGATGTGATATCCAACACCTTCCCATTCCAATCCTGAGACCCTTCCTATAGCATGAGATTTGATATCCAACTGATTCCCATTCCAATCCTGAGACCCTTCCGATAGCATGAGATGTGATATCTCAATGCTTCTAATACCAAACCTGAGACCCTTCCTATAACATGAGATGTGATATCCAACTCCTTCCCATTCCAATCCTGCGTCCCTTCCTAAAGCATGAGATTTGATATCTCAGTGCTTCTAATACCAAACCTGAGACCCTTCCTATAACATGAGATGTGACATCCAACTCCTTCCGATTCCAATCCTGAGACCCTTCCTATACCATGAGATGTGATATCTCAATGCTTCTAATACCAAACCTGAGACCCACCCTTTTACATGAGATGTGATATCTCAATGCTTCTACCAAACCTGGGACCCTTCCGATAGCATGAGATGTGAAATGCAACTCCTTCCCATTCCAATCACCAGACCCTTCCTATAGCATGAGATGTGACATCTCAATGCTTCTACCAAACCGGGGACCCTTCCTATAGCATGAGATGTGATATCCATCTCCTTCCCATTCCAATCCTGAGACCCTTCCTATAGCATGAGATGTGATATCCATCTCCTTCCCATTCCAATCCCGAGACCCTTCCTATAGCATGAGATGTGATATCTCAATGCTTCTACCAAACCTGAGACCCTTCCTATAGCATGAGATGTGATATCCAACTCTTTCCCATTCCAATCCCGAGACCCTTCCTATAGCATGAGATGTGATAGCTCAATGCTTCTGATACCAAACCTGAGATCCTTCCTATAGCATGAGATGTGATATCCAACTCCTTCCCATTCCAAACCTGAGACCCTTCCTATAGCATGAGATGTGATATCTCAATGCTTCTACCAAAAATGAGACCCTTCCGATAGTATGAGATTTGATATCCAACTCCTTCCTATTCCAATCCTGAGACCCTTCCTATAGCATGAGATGGAATATCCAACTCCTTCCCAATCCAATCCTGAGACCCTTCCGATAGCATGAGATGTGAAATCTCAATGCTTCTAATACCAAACCTGAGACCCTTCCTATGGCATGTGATGTGATATCAAGCTCCTTCCCATTCCAATCCTGAGACCCTTCCTATAGCATGAGATGTGATATCCAACTCCTTCCCATTCCAATCCTGAGACCCTTCCTATACCACCATGAGATGTGATATCTCAATGCTTCTAATACCAATCCTGAGACCCGCCCTATAACATGAGATGTGCTATCCAATTCCTTCCCATTCCAATCCTGAGACACTTCCTATAGCAGAAGATGTGCTATCCAATTCCTTCCCATGCCAATCCTGAGACACTTCCTATAGCATGAGATGTGCCATCCAATTCCTTCCCATTCCAAACCTGAGACCGTTCCTATGGCATGAGATGTGATATCCAACTCCTTCCCATTCCAATCCTGAGACCCTTCCTATAGCATGAGATGTGATATCTCAATGCTTCTAATGCCAAACCTGAGATCCTTCCTGTAACATGAGATGTGATATCCAACTCCTTCCCATTCCAAACCTGAGACCCTTCCTATAGCATGAGATGTGATATCCAACTCCTTCCCATTCCAATCCTGAGACCCTTCCTATAGCATGAGATGTGATATCTCAATGCTTCTAATGCCAAACCTGAGATCCTTCCTGTAACATGAGATGTGCCATCCAATTCCTTCCCATTCCAAACCTGAGACCCTTCCTATGGCATGAGATGTGATATCCAACTCCTTCCCTTTCCAATCCTGCGTCCCTTCCTACAGCATGAGATTTGATATCTCACTGCATCTAATACCAAACCTGAGACCCTGTCTATAGCATGAGACGTGATATCCAACTCCTTCTCATTCCAATCCTGAGACCCCTCCTATAGCATGAGATGTGATATCTCAATGCTTCTACCAAACCTGAAACCCTTCCTATAGCATGAGATGTGATATCCAACACCTTCCCATTCCAATCCTGAGACCCTTCCTATAGCATGAGATTTGATATCCAACGCCTTCCCATTCCAATCCTGAGACCCTTCCGATAGCATGAGATGTGATATCTCAATGCTTCTAATACCAAACCTGAGACCCTTCCTATAGCATGAGATGTGATATCCAACTCCTTCCCATTCCAATCCTAAGACCCTTCCTATACGATGATATGTGATATCTCAATGCATCTAATACCAAATCTGGACTCTTCCTATAGCATGAGATGTAATAGCCAACTCCTTCCCTTTCCAATCCTGCGTCCCTTCCTACAGCATGAGATTTGATATCTCACTGCATCTAATACCAAACCTGAGACCCTGTCTATAGCATGAGACGTGATATCCAACTCCTTCTCATTCCAATCCTGAGACCCCTCCTATAGCATGAGATGTGATATCTCAATGCTTCTACCAAACCTGAGACCCTTCCTATAGCATGAGATGTGATATCCAACACCTTCCCATTCCAATCCTGAGACCCTTCCTATAGCATGAGATTTGATATCCAACTGATTCCCATTCCAATCCTGAGACCCTTCTGATAGCATGAGATGTGATATCTCAATGCTTCTAATACCAAACCTGAGACCCTTCCTATAACATGAGATGTGATATCCAACTCCTTCCCATTCCAATCCTGCGTCCCTTCCTAAAGCATGAGATTTGATATCTCAGTGCTTCTAATACCAAACCTGAGACCCTTCCTATAACATGAGATGTGACATCCAACTCCTTCCGATTCCAATCCTGAGACCCTTCCTATACCATGAGATGTGATATCTCAATGCTTCTAATACCAAACCTGAGACCCACCCTATTACATGAGATGTGATATCCAAATCCTTCCCATTCCAATCCTGAGACCCTTCCTATAGCATGAGATGTGATATCTCAATGTTTCTAATACCAAACCTGAGACCCTTCCTATATCAAGAGATGTGATATCCAAATCCTTCCCATTCCAAACCTGAGACCCTTCCTTTAGCATGAGATGTGAGATCCAAGTCCTTCCCATTCCAATCCTGAGACCCTTCCTATCGCATGAGATGTGATATCTCAATGCTTCTAATACCAAACCTGAGACCCTTCCTATAACATGAGATGGGATATCCAACTCCTTCCCATTCCAATCCTGAGACCCTTCCGATAGCAGAGGTGTGATATCTCAATGCTTATACCAAATCTGAGACTCTTCCAATGGCATGAGATGTGATATCCAACTCCTTTCCTTTCCACTCCTGAGACCCTTCCTATAGCATGAGATGTGTTATCTCAATGCTTCCACCAAACCTGAGACCCTTCCGATAGCATGAGATGTGATATCCAACTCCTTCCCATCCCAATCCTGAGACCCTTCCTATAGCATGAAATGTGATATCTCAATGCTTCTAATACCAAACCTGAGATCCTTCCAATAACATGAGATGTGATATCCAACTCCTTCCCATTCCAAACCTGAGAACCTTCCTATAGCATGAGATGTGATACCCAACTCCTTCCCATTCCAATCCTGAGACCCTTCCTATACCATGAGATGTGATATCTCAATGCTTATAAAACCAACCCTGAGAAACATCCTATAACATGCGATGTGATATCTAAATCCTTCCCTTTCCAAACCTGAGACCCTTCCTTTAGCATGAGATGTAATATCCAACACCTTCCCATTCCAATCCTGAGACCCTTCTTATAGCATGAGATGTGATATCCAACTCCTTCCCATTCCAATCCTGAATACCCGTCCTATAGCATGAGTTGTGATATCGCAATCCTTCTAATACCAAACCTGAGACACTTCCTATAACATGAGATGTGATATCCAACACCTTCCCAGTCCAAACCTGAGACCTGTCCTATAGCATGAGATGTGATATCCAACTCCTTCCCATTCCAATCCTGAGACCCTTCCGATAGCATGAGATGTGATATCTCAATGCTTCTAATACCAAAACAGGACTCTTCCTATAGCATGAGATGTGATAGCCAACTCCTTCCCATTCCAATCCTGAGACCCTTCCTATACCATGAGATGTGATATCTCAATGCTTCTAATACCAAACCTGAGATCCTTCCTATAACATGAGATGTGATATCTAACTCCTTCCCATTCCAAACCTGAGACCCTTCTTATAGCATGAGATGTGATATCCAACTCCTTCCCATTCCAATCCTGAGACCCTTCCTATAGCACGAGTTGTGATATCCCAAACCTTCTAATACCAAACCTAAGACCCTTCCTATAACATGAGATGTGATATCCAACTCCTTCGCATTCCAAACCTGAGACACGTCCTATAGCATGAGATGTGATATCCAACTCCCTCCCATTCCAATCCTGAGACCCTTCCGATAGCATGAGATGTGACATCTCAATGCTTCTAATACCAAACCTGAGACCCTGTCTAATGCATGAGATATCCAACTCCTTCCCATTCCAATCCTGAGACCCTTCCTATAGCATGAGATGTGATATATCAATGCTTCTAATACCAAACCTGAGATCCTTCCTATAGCATGAGATGTGATATCTCAATGCTTCTAATACCAACCTGAGACCCTTCCTATAACATGAGATGTTATATCCAACTCCTTCCCATTCCAATCCGGAGACCCTTCCTATAGCATGAGATGTGATATCTCAATGCTTCTACCAAACCTGAGACCCTTCCTATAGCATGAGATGTGATATCTAACACCTTCCCATTCCAATCCTGAGACCCTTCCTATAGCATGAGATGTGATATCTCAATGCTTCTAATACCAAACCTGAGACCCTTCCAATAACATGAGATGTGATATCCAACTACTTCCCATTACAAACCTGAGACCCTTTCTATAGCATGACAATGCTTCTAATACCAAAACTGGGACCCTCCCTATAGCATGAGATGTGCTATCCAATTCCTTCCTATTCCAATCCTGAGACACTTCCTATAGCAGAAGATGTGCTATCCAATTCCTTCCCATTCCAATCCTGAGACCCTTCCTATAGCATGAGATGTGATATCTCAATGCTTCTACCAAACCTGGGACCCTTCTGATAGCATGAGATGTGAAATGCAACTCCTTCCCATTCCAATCACCAGACCCTTCCTATAGCATGAGATGTGACATCTCAATGCTTCTACCAAACCGGGGACCCTTCCTATAGCATGAGATGTGATATCCATCTCCTTCCCATTCCAATCCTGAGACCCTTCCTATAGCATGAGATGTGATATCCATCTCCTTCCCATTCCAATCCCGAGACCCTTCCTATAGCATGAGATGTGATATCTCAATGCTTCTACCAAACCTGAGACCCTTCCTATAGCATGAGATGTGATATCCAACTCTTTCCCATTCCAATCCCGAGACCCTTCCTATAGCATGAGATGTGATAGCTCAATGCTTCTGATACCAAACCTGAGATCCTTCCTATAGCATGAGATGTGATATCCAACTCGTTCCCATTCCAAACCTGAGACCCTTCCTATAGCATGAGATGTGATATCTCAATGCTTCTACCAAAAATGAGACCCTTCCGATAGTATGAGATTTGATATCCAACTCCTTCCTATTCCAATCCTGAGACCCTTCCTATAGCATGAGATGGAATATCCAACTCCTTCCCAATCCAATCCTGAGACCCTTCCGATAGCATGAGATGTGAAATCTCAATGCTTCTAATACCAAACCTGAGACCCTTCCTATGGCATGTGATGTGATATCAAGCTCCTTCCCATTCCAATCCTGAGACCCTTCCTATAGCATGAGATGTGATATCCAACTCCTTCCCATTCCAATCCTGAGACCCTTCCTATACCACCATGAGATGTGATATCTCAATGCTTCTAATACCAATCCTGAGACCCGCCCTATAACATGAGATGTGCTATCCAATTCCTTCCCATTCCAATCCTGAGACACTTCCTATAGCAGAAGATGTGCTATCCAATTCCTTCCCATGCCAATCCTGAGACACTTCCTATAGCATGAGATGTGCCATCCAATTCCTTCCCATTCCAAACCTGAGACCCTTCCTATGGCATGAGATGTGATATCCAACTCCTTCCCATTCCAATCCTGAGACCCTTCCTATAGCATGAGATGTGATATCTCAATGCTTCTAATGCCAAACCTGAGATCCTTCCTGTAACATGAGATGTGATATCCAACTCCTTCCCATTCCAAACCTGAGACCCTTCCTATAGCATGAGATGTGATATCCAACTCCTTCCCATTCCAATCCTGAGACCCTTCCTATAGCATGAGATGTGATATCTCAATGCTTCTAATGCCAAACCTGAGATCCTTCCTGTAACATGAGATGTGCCATCCAATTCCTTCCCATTCCAAACCTGAGACCCTTCCTATGGCATGATATGTGATATCCAACTCCTTCCCTTTCCAATCCTGCGTCCCTTCCTACAGCATGAGATTTGATATCTCACTGCATCTAATACCAAACCTGAGACCCTGAGACGTGATATCCAACTCCTTCTCATTCCAATCCTGAGACCCCTCCTATAGCATGAGATGTGATATCTCAATGCTTCTACCAAACCTGAAACCCTTCCTATAGCATGAGATGTGATATCCAACACCTTCCCATTCCAATCCTGAGACCCTTCCTATAGCATGAGATTTGATATCCAACGCCTTCCCATTCCAATCCTGAGACCCTTCCGATAGCATGAGATGTGATATCTCAATGCTTCTAATACCAAACCTGAGACCCTTCCTATAGCATGAGATGTGATATCCAACTCCTTCCCATTCCAATCCTAAGACCCTTCCTATACGATGATATGTGATATCTCAATGCATCTAATACCAAATCTGGACTCTTCCTATAGCATGAGATGTAATAGCCAACTCCTTCCCTTTCCAATCCTGCGTCCCTTCCTACAGCATGAGATTTGATATCTCACTGCATCTAATACCAAACCTGAGACCCTGTCTATAGCATGAGACGTGATATCCAACTCCTTCTCATTCCAATCCTGAGACCCCTCCTATAGCATGAGATGTGATATCTCAATGCTTCTACCAAACCTGAGACCCTTCCTATAGCATGAGATGTGATATCCAACACCTTCCCATTCCAATCCTGAGACCCTTCCTATAGCATGAGATTTGATATCCAACTGATTCCCATTCCAATCCTGAGACCCTTCCGATAGCATGAGATGTGATATCTCAATGCTTCTAATACCAAACCTGAGACCCTTCCTATAGCATGAGATGTGATATCCAACTCCTTCCCATTCCAATCCTGTGACGCTTCCTATAGCATGAGATGTGATATCTCAATGCTTCTTATACCAAACCAGGATTCTTCCTATAGCATGAGATGTGATAGCCAACTCCTTCCCATTCCAATCCTGCGTCCCTTCCTACAGCATGAGATTTGATATCTCAATGCTTCTAATACCAAACCTGAGACACTACCTATAACATGAGATGTGATATTCAACTCCTTCCCATTCCAATACTGAGACCCTTCCTATACCATGAGATGTGATATCTCAATGCTTCTAATACCAAACCTGAGATCCTTCCTATAACATGAGATGTGATATCTAACTCCTTCCCATTCCAAACCTGAGACCCTTCCTATAGCATGAGATGTGATATCCAACTCCTTCCCATTCCAATCCTGAGACCCTTCCTATAGCATGAGATGTGATAGCTCAATGCTTCTAATACCAAACATGAGATCCTTCCTATAGCATGAGATGTGATATCCAACTCCTTCCCATTCCAATCCTGAGACCCTTCCGATAGCATGAGATGTGATATCTCAATACTTCTAATACCAAACCTGAGACCCTCCCTATAGCATAAGATGTGATATCCAACTCCTTCCCATTCCAACCTGAGACCCTTCCTATAGCATGAGATGGAATATCCAACTCCTTCCCAATCCAATCCTGAGACCCTTCCGATAGCATGAGATGTGAAATCTCAATGCTTCTAATACCAAACCTGAGACCCTTCCTATGGCATGTGATGTGATATCAAGCTCCTTCCCATTCCAATCCTGAGACCCTTCCTATAGCAAGAGATGTGATATCCAACTCCTTCCCATCCAATCCTGAGACCCTTCCTATACCACCATGAGATGTGATATCTCAATGCTACTAATACCAATCCTGAGACCCGCCCTATAACATGAGATGTGCTATCCAATTCCTTCCCATTCCAATCCTGAGACACTTCCTATAGCAGAAGATGTGCTATCCAATTCCTTCCCATGCCAATCCTGAGACACTTCCTATAGCATGAGATGTGGCATCCAATTCCTTCCCATTCCAAACCTGAGACCCTTCCTATGGCATGAGATGTGATATCCAACTCCTTCCCATTCCAATCCTGAGACCCTTCCGATAGCATGATATGTGATATCTCAATGCATCTAATACCAAATCTGGACTCTTCCTATAGCATGAGATGTAATAGCCAACTCCTTCCCTTTCCAATCCTGCGTCCCTTCCTACAGCATGAGATTTGATATCTCACTGCATCTAATACCAAACCTGAGACCCTGTCTATAGCATGAGATGTGATATCCAACTCCTTCTCATTCCAATCCTGAGACCCCTCTTATAGCATGAGATGTGATATCTCAATGCTTCTACCAAACCTGACACCCTTTCTATAGCATGAGATGTGATATCCAACACCTTCGCATTCCAATCCTGAGACCCTTCCTATAGCATGAGATGTGATATCTCAATGCTTCTAATACCAAACCTGAGACCCTTCCTATAACATGAGATGTGATATCTAACTACTTCCCATTACAAACCTGAGACCCTTCCTATAGCATTACATATGATATCCCAATGCTTCTAATACCAAAACTGGGACCCTTCTTATAGCATGAGATGTGATATCTCAATGCTTCTAATGCCAAACCTGAGATCCTTCCTGTAACATGAGATGTGATATCCAACTCCTTCCCATTCCAAACCTGAGACCCTTCCTATAGCATGAGATGTGATATCCAACTCCTTCCCATTCCAATCCTGAGACCCTTCTTATACGATGATATGTGATATCTCAATGCATCTAATACCAAATCTGGACTCTTCCTATAGCATGAGATGTAATAGCCAACTCCTTCCCTTTCCAATCCTGCGTCCCTTCCTACAGCATGAGATTTGATATCTCACTGCATCTAATACCAAACCTGAGACCCTGTCTATAGCATGAGACGTGATATCCAACTCCTTCTCATTCCAATCCTGAGACCCCTCCTATAGCATGAGATGTGATATCTCAATGCTTCTACCAAACCTGAAACCCTTCCTATAGCATGAGATGTGATGTCCAACACCTTCCCATTCCATTCCTGAGACCCTTCCTATAGCATGAGATTTGATATCCAACTCCTTCCCATTCCAATCCTGAGACCTTTCCGATAGCATGAGATGTGATATCTCAATGCTTCTAATACCAAACCTGAGACCCTTCCTATAGCATGAGATGTGATATCCAACTCATTCCCATTCCAATCCTGGGACCCTTCCTATACGATGATATGTGATATCTCAATGCATCTAATACCAAATCTGGACTCTTCCTATAGCATGAGATGTAATAGCCAACTCCTTCCCTTTCCAATCCTGCGTCCCTTCCTACAGCATGAGATTTTATATCTCACTGCATCTAATACCAAACCTGAGACCCTGCCTATAGCATGAGACGTGATATCCAACTCCTTCTCATTCCAATCCTGAGACCCCTCCTATAGCATGAGATGTGATATCTCAATGCTTCTACCAAACCTGAGAACCTTCCTATAGCATGAGATGTGATATCCAACACCTTCCCATTCCAATCCTGAGACCCTTCCTATAGCATGAGATTTGATATCCAACTGCTTCCCATTCCAATCCTGAGACCCTTCCGTTAGCATGAGATGTGATATCTCAATGCTTCTAATACCAAACCTGAGACCCTTCCTATAGCATGAGATGTGATATCCAACTCCTTCCCATTCCAATCCTGTGACGCTTCCTATAGCATGAGATGTGATATCTCAATGCTTCTTATACCAAACCAGGACTCTTCCTATAGCATGAGATGTGATAGCCAACACCTTCCCATTCCAATCCTGCGTCCCTTCCTACAGCATGAGATGTGATATCTCAATGCTTCTAATACCAAACCTGAGACCCTTCCAATAACATGAGATGTGATATCCAACTACTTCCCATTACAAACCTGAGACCCTTTCTTTGGCATGACAATGCTTCTAATACCAAAACTGGGACCCTCCCTATAGCATGAGATGTGCTATCCAATTCCTTCCTATTCCAATCCTGAGACACTTCCTATAGCAGAAGATGTGCTATCCAATTCCTTCCCATTCCAATCCTGAGACCCTTCCTATAGCATGAGATGTGATATCTCAATGCTTCTACCAAACCTGGGACCCTTCCGATAGCATGAGATGTGAAATGCAACTCCTTCCCATTCCAATCACCAGACCCTTCCTATAGCATGAGATGTGACATCTCAATGCTTCTACCAAACCGGGGACCCTTCCTATAGCATGAGATGTGATATCCATCTCCTTCCCATTCCAATCCCGAGACCCTTCCTATAGCATGAGATGTGATATCTCAATGCTTCTACTAAACCTGAGACCCTTCCTATAGCATGAGATGTGATATCCAACTCTTTCCCATTCCAATCCCGAGACCCTTCCTATAGCATGAGATGTGATAGCTCAATGCTTCTGATACCAAACCTGAGATCCTTCCTATAGCATGAGATGTGATATCCAAGTCCTTCCCATTCCAAACCTGAGACCCTTCCTATAGCATGAGATGTGATATCTCAATGCTTCTACCAAAAATGAGACCCTTCCTATAGTATGAGATTTGATATCCAACTCCTTCCTATTCCAATCCTGAGACCCTTCCGATAGCATGAGATGTGATATCTCAATACTTCTAATACCAAACCTGAGACCCTCCCTATAGCATAAGATGAGATATCCAACTCCTTCCCATTCCAACCTGAGACCCTTCCTATAGCATGAGATGGAATATCCAACTCCTTCTCATTCCAATCCTGAGACCCCTCCTATAGCATGAGATGTGATATCTCTATGCTTCTACCAAACCTGAGAACCTTCCTATAGCATGAGATGTGATATCCAACACCTTCCCATTCCAATCCTGAGACCCTTCCTATAGCATGAGATTTGATATCCAACTGCTTCCCATTCCAATCCTGAGACCCTTCCGTTAGCATGAGATGTGATATCTCAATGCTTCTAATACCAAACCTGAGACACTACCTATAACATGAGATGTGATATTCAACTCCTTCCCATTCCAATCCTGAGACCCCTCCTATACCATGAGATGTGATATCTCAATGCTTCTAATACCAAACCTGAGATCCTTCCTATAACATGAGATGTGATATCTAACTCCTTCCCATTCCAAACCTGAGACCCTTCCTATAGCATGAGATGTGATATCCACCACCTTCCCATTCCAATCCTGAGACCCTTCCTATAGCATGAGATCTGATAGCTCAATGCTTCTAATACCAAACCTGAGATCCTTCCTATAGCATGAGATGTGATATCCAACTCCTTCCCATTCCAAACCTGAGACCCTTCCTATAGCATGAGATGTGATATCTCAATGCTTCTACCAAAAATGAGACCCTTCCTATAGTATAAGATTTGACATCCAACTCCTTCCCATTCCAATCCTGAGACCCTTCCGATAGCATGAGATGTGATATCTCAAGACTTCTAATACCAAACCTGAGACCCTCCCTATAGCATAAGATGTGATATCCAACTCCTTCCCATTCCAACCTGAGACCCTTCCTATAGCATGAGATGGAATATCCAACTCCTTCCCAATCCAATCCTGAGACCCTTCCGATAGCATGAGATATGAAATCTCAATGCTTCTAATACCAAACCTGAGACCCTTCCTATGGCATGTGATGTGATATATTATGTGATATATGTGATATCAAGCTCCTTCCCATTCCAATCCTGAGACCCTTCCTATAGCATGAGATGTGATATCCAACTCCCATTCCAATCCTGAGACCCTTCCTATACCACCATGAGATGTGATATCTCAATGCTTCTAATACCAATCCTGAGACCCGCCCTATAACATGAGATGTGCTATCCAATTCCTTCCCATTCCAATCCTGAGACACTTCCTATAGCAGAAGATGTGCTATCCAATTCCTTCCCATGCCAATCTTGAGACACTTCCTAAAGCATGAGATGTGCCATCCAATTCCTTCCCATTCCAAACCTGAGACCCTTCCTATGGCATGAGATGTGATATCCAACTCCTTCCCATTCCAATCCTGAGACCCTTCCGATAGCATGATATGTGATATCTCAATGCATCTAATACCAAATCTGGACTCTTCCTATAGCATGAGATGTAATAGTCAACTCCTTCCCTTTCCAATCCTGCGTCCCTTCCTACAGCATGAGATTTGATATCTCACTGCATCTAATACCAAACCTGAGACCCTGTCTATAGCATGAGATGTGATATCCAACTCCTTCTCATTCCAATCCTGAGACCCCTCCTATAGCATGAGATGTGATATCTCAATGCTTCTAATACTAACCTGAGACCCTTCCTATAACATGAGATGTTATATCCAACTCCGTCCCATTCCAATCCTGAGACCCTTCCTATAGCATGATATGTGATATCTCAATGCTTCTACCAAACCTGACACCCTTTCTATAGCATGAGATGTGATATCCAACACCTTCGGATTCCTATCCTGAGACCCTTCCTATAGCATGAGATGTGATATCTCAATGCTTCTAATACCAAACCTGAGACCCTTCCTATAACATGAGATGTGATATCTAACTACTTCCCATTACAAACCTGAGACCCTTCCTATAGCATGACATGTGATATCTCAATGCTTCTAATACCAAAACTGGGACCCTTCCTATAGCATAGATGTGCTATGAAATTCCTTCCCATTCCAATCCTGAGACACTTCCTATTGCAGAAGATGTGATATCCAACACCTTCCCATTCCAATCCTGAGACCCTTCCTATAGCATCAGATGTGATATCTCAATGCTTCTAATACCAATCCTGAGACCCGCCCTATAACATGAGATGTGATATCCAAATCCTTCCCCTTCCAAACCTGAGACCCTTCCAATAGCATGAGATGTAAGATCCAAGTCCTTCCCATTCCAATCTTGAGACCCTTCCTATAGCTTGAGATGTGATATCTCAATGCTTCTAATACCAAACCTGAGACCCTTCCTATAACATGAGATGGGATATCCAACTCCTTCCCATTCCAATCCTGAGACCCTTCCGATAGCAGAGGTGTGATATCTCAATGCTTATACCAAATCTGAGACCCTTCCGATAGCATGAGATGTGATATCCAACTCCTTCCCATCCCAATCCTGAGACCCTTCCTATAGCATGAAATGTGGTATCTCAATGCTTCTAATACCAAACCTGAGATCCTTCCAATAACATGAGATGTGATATCCAACTCCTTCCCATTCCAAACCTGAGAACCTTCCTATAGCATGAGATGTGATATCCAACTCCTTCCCATTCCAATCCTGAGACCCTTCCTATACCATGAGATGTGATATCTCAATGCATATAAAACCAACCCTGAGAAACATCCTATAGCATGAGATGTGATATCTAAATCCTTCCCTTTCCAAACCTGAGACCCTTCCTTTACCATGAGATGTGATATCCAACTCCTTCTCATTCCAATTCTGAGACCCTTCCTATAGCATGAGATGTGATATCCAACTCCTTCCCATTCCAATCCTGAGACCCTTCCTATAGCATGAGTTGTGATATCGCAATCCTTCTAATACCAAACCTGAGACCCTTCCTATAACATGAGATGTGATATCCAACTCCTTCCCATTCCAAACCTGACACCCGTCCTATAGCATGAGATGTGATATCCAACTCCTTCCCATTCCAATCCTGAGACCCTTCCGATAGCATGAGATGTGATATCTCAATGCTTCTAATACCAAACCTGAGACCCTTCCTATAGCATGAGATGTGATATCCAACTCCTTCCCATTCCAATCCTGTGACGCTTCCTATAGCATGAGATGTGATATCTCAATGCTTCTTATACCAAACCAGCACTCTTCCTATAGCATGAGATGTGATAGCCAACTCCTTCCCATTCCAATCCTGCGTCCCTTCCTACAGCATGAGATTTGATATCTCAATGCTTCTAATACCAAACCTGAGACACTACCTATAACATGAGATGTGATATTCAACTCCTTCCCATTCCAATCCTGAGACCCTTCCTATACCATGAGATGTGATATCTCAATGCTTCTAATACCAAACCTGAGATCCTTCCTATAACAAGAGATGTGATATCTAACTCCTTCCCATTCCAAACCTGAGACCCTTCCTATAGCATGAGATGTGATATCCAACTCCTTCCCTTCCCATTCCAATCCTGAGACCCTTCCTATAGAACGAGTTGTGATATCCCAATCCTTCTAATACCAAACCTAAGACCCTTCCTATAATATGAGATGTGATATCCAACTCCTTCGCATTCCAAACCTGAGACAAGTCCTATAGCATGAGATGTGATATCCTACCCCCTCCCATTCCAATCCTGAGACCCTTCCGATAGCATGAGATGTGACATCTCAATGCTTCTAATACCAAACCTGAGACCCTGTCTATAGCATGAGATGTGATATCCAACTCCTTCCCATTCCAATCCTGAGACCCTTCCTATAGCATGAGATGTGATACCTCAATGCTTCTAATACCAAACCTGAGATCCTTCCTATAGCATGAGATGTGATATCTCAATGCTTCTAATACCAACCTGAGACCCTTCCTATAACATGAGATGTTATATCCAACTCCTTCCCATTCCAATCCGGAGACCCTTTCTATGGCATGACATGTGATATCTCAATGCTTCTAATACCAAAACTGGGACCCTTCCTATAGCATGAGATGTGCTATCCAATTCCTTCCTATTCCAATCCTGAGACACTTCCTATAGCAGAAGATGTGCTATCCAATTCCTTCCCATTCCAATCCTGAGGCACTTCCTATAGCATGAGATGTGCCATCCAATTCCTTCCCATTCCAAACCTGAGACCCTTCCTATAGCATGAGATGTGATATCTCAATGCTTCTACCAAACCTGAGACCCTGTCTATAGCATGAGATGTGATATCCAACTCCTTCCCATTCCAATCCTGAGACCCTTCCTATAGCATGAGATGTGATACCTCAATGCTTCTAATACCAAACCTGAGATCCTTCCTATAGCATGAGATGTGATATCTCAATTCTTCTACCAAACCTGAGACTCTTCCTATAGCATGAGATGTGATATCCAACACCTTCCCATTCCAATCCTGAGACCCTTCCTATAGCATGAGATGTGATATCTCAATGCTTCTAATACCAAACCTGAGACCCTTCCAATAACATGAGATGTGATATCCAACTACTTCCGATTACAAACCTGAGACCCTTTCTATGGCATGACATGTGATATCTCAATGCTTCTAATACCAAAACTGGGACCCTTCCTATAGCATGAGATGTGCTATCCAATTCCTTCCTATTCCAATCCTGAGACACTTCCTATAGCAGAAGATGTGCTATCCAATTCCTTCCCATTCCAATCCTGAGGCACTTCCTATAGCATGAGATGTGCCATCCAATTCCTTCCCATTCCAAACCTGAGACCCTTCCTATAGCATGAGATGTGATATCTCAATGCTTCTTCCAAACCTGGGACCCTTCCGATAGCATGAGATGTGATATCCAACTCCTTCCCATTCCAATCCTGAGACCCTTCCAATAGCATAAAATGTGATTTCTCAATGGTTCTAATACCAAACCTGAGATCCTTCCTATAGCATGAGAAGTGTTATTCAACTCCTTCCCATTCCAAACCTGAGACCCTTCCAATACCATGAGATGTGACATCTCAATGCTTCTACCAAACCGGGGACCCTTCCTATAGCATGAGATGTGATATCCATCTCCTTCCCATTCCAATCCCGAGACCCTTCCTATAGCATGAGATGTGATATCCATCTCCTTCCCATTCCAAACCTGAGACCCTTCCTATGGCATGAGATGTGATATCCAACTCTTTCCCAATCCAATCCTGAGACCCTTCCTATAGCATGAGGTGTGATAGCTCAATGCTTCTAATACCAAACCTGAGATCCTTCCTATAGCATGAGATGTAATATCCAACTCCTTCCCATTCCAAACCTGAGACCCTTCCTATAGCATGAGATGTGATATCTCAATGCTTCTACCAAACATGAGACCCTTCCTATAGTATGAGATTTGATATCCAACTCCTTCCCATTCCAATCCTGAGACCCTTCCGATAGCATGAGATGTGATATCTCAATACTTCTAATACCAAACCTGAGACCCTCCCTATAGCATAAGATGTGATATCCAACTCCTTCCCATTCCAACCTGAGACCCTTCCTATAGCATGAGATGGAATATCCAACTCCTTCCCAATCCAATCCTGAGACCCTTCCGATAGCATGAGATGTGAAATCTCAATGCTTCTAATACCAAACCTGAGACCCTTCCTATGGCATGTGATGTGATATCAAGCTCCTTCCCATTCCAATCCTGAGACCCTTCCTATAGCATGAGATGTGATATCCAACTCCTTCCCATTCCAATCCTGAGACCCTTCCTATACCACCATGAGATGTGATATCTCAATGCTTCTAATACCAATCCTGAGACCCGCCCTATAACATGAGATGTGCTATCCAATTCCTTCCCATTCCAAACCTGAGACCCTTCCTATAGCATGAGATGTGATATCTCAATGCTTCTACCAAACCTGGGACCCTTCCGATAGCATGAGATGTGATATCCAACTCCTTCCCATTCCAATCCTGAGACCCTTCCAATAGCATAAAATGTGATTTTCAATGGTTCTAATACCAAACCTGAGATCCTTCCTATAGCATGAGAAGTGTTATTCAACTCCTTCCAATTCCAAACCTGAGACCCTTCCAATAGCATGAGATGTGACATCTCAATGCTTCTACCAAACCGGGGACCCTTCCTATAGCATGAGATGTGATATCCATCTCCTTCCCATTCCAATCCCGAGACCCTTCCTATAGCATGAGATGTGATATCCATCTCCTTCCCATTCCAAACCTGAGACCCTTCCTATGGCATGAGATGTGATATCCAACTCTTTCCCATTCCAATCCCGAGACCCTTCCTATAGCATGAGATGTGATAGCTCAATGCTTCTAATACCAAACCTGAGATCCTTCCTATAGCATGAGATGTAATATCCAACTCCTTCCCATTCCAATCCTGAGACCCTTCCGATAGCATGAGATGTGATATCTCAATACTTCTAATACCAAACCTGAGACCCTCCCTATAGCATAAGATGTGATATCCAACTCCTTCCCATTCCAACCTGAGACCCTTCCTATAGCATGAGATGGAATATCCAACTCCTTCCCAATCCAATCCTGAGACCCTTCCGATAGCATGAGATGTGAAATCTCAATGCTTCTAATACCAAACCTGAGACCCTTCCTATGGCATGTGATGTGATATCAAGCTCCTTCCCATTCCAATCCTGAGACCCTTCCTATAGCATGAGATGTGATATCCAACTCCTTCCCATTCCAATCCTGAGACCCTTCCTATACCACCATGAGATGTGATATCTCAATGCTTCTAATACCAATCCTGAGACCCGCCCTATAACATGAGATGCGCTATCCAATTCCTTCCCATTCCAAACCTGAGACCCTTCCTATGGCATGAGATGTGATATCCAACTCTTTCCCATTCCAATCCCGAGAGCCTTCCTATAGCATGAGATGTGATAGCTCAATGCTTCTAATACCAAACCTGAGATCCTACCTATAGCATGAGATGTGATATCCAACTCCTTCCCATTCCAAACCTGAGACCCTTCCTATAGCATGAGATGTGATATCTCAATGCTTCTACCAAACATGAGACCCTTCCTATAGTATGAGATTTTATATCCAACTCCTTCCCATTCCAATCCTGAGACCCTTCCGATGGCATGAGATGTGAAATCTCAATGCTTCTAATACCAAACCTGAGACCCTTCCTATGGCATGTGATGTGATATCAAGCTCCTTCCCATTCCAATCCTGAGACCCTTCCTATAGCATTTGATGTGATATCCAACTTCTTCCCAGTCCAATCCTGAGACCCTTCCTATACCACCATGAGATGTGATATCTCAATGCTACTAATACCAATCCTGAGACCCGCCCTATAACATGAGATGTGCTATCCAATTCCTTCCCATTCCAATCCTGAGACACTTCCTATAGCAGAAGATGTGCTATCCAATTCCTTCCCATGCCAATCCTGAGACACTTCCTATAGCATGAGATGTGGCATCCAATTCCTTCCCATTCCAAACCTGAGACCCTTCCTATGGCATGAGATGTGATATCCAACTCCTTCCCATTCCAATCCTGAGACCCTTCCGATAGCATGATATGTGATATCTCAATGCATCTAATACCAAATCTGGACTCTTCCTATAGCATGAGATGTAATAGCCAACTCCTTCCCTTTCCAATCCTGCGTCCCTTCCTACAGCATGAGATTTGATATCTCACTGCATCTATTACCAAACCTGAGACGATGTCTATAGCATGAGATGTGATATCCAAATCCTTCTCATTCCAATCCTGAGACCCCTCCTATAGCATGAGATGTGATATCTCAATGCTTCTACCAAACCTGACACCCTTTCTATAGCATGAGATGTGATATCCAACACCTTCGCATTCCAATCCTGAGACCCTTCCTATAGCATGAGATGTGATATCTCAATGCTTCTAATACCAAACCTGAGACCCTTCCTATAACATGAGATGTGATATCTAACTACTTCCCATTACAAAGCTGAGACCCTTCCTATAGCATGACATATGATATCCCAATGCTTCTAATACCAAACCTGAGACCCTTCCTATAGCATGAGATGTGATATCGAACTCCTTCCCATTCCAATCCTGAGACCCTTCTTATACGATGATATGTGATATCTCAATGCATCTAATACCAAATCTGGACTCTTCCTATAGCATGAGATGTAATAGCCAACTCCTTCCCTTTCCAATCCTGCGTCCCTTCCTACAGCATGAGATTTGATATCTCACTGTATCTAATACCAAACCTGAGACCCTGTCTATAGCATGAGACGTGATATCCAACTCCTTCTCATTCCAATCCTGAGACCCCTCCTATAGCATGAGATGTGATATCTCAATGCTTCTACCAAACCTGAAACCCTTCCTATAGCATGAGGTGTGATATCCAACACCTTCCCATTCCAATCCTGAGACCCTTCCTATAGCATCAGATTTGATATCCAACTCCTTCCCATTCCAATCCTGAGACCCTTCCGATAGCATGAGATGTGATATCTCAATGCTTCTAATACCAAACCTGAGACCCTTACTATAGCATGAGATGTGATATCCAACTCATTCCCATTCCAATCCTGAGACCCTTCCTATACGATGATATGTGATATCTCAATGCATCTAATACCAAATCTGGACTCTTCCTATAGCATGAGATGTAATAGCCAACTCCTTCCCTTTCCAATCCTGCGTCCCTTCCTACAGCATGAGATTTTATATCTCACTGCATCTAATACCAAACCTGAGACCCTGTCTACAGCATGAGACGTGATATCCAACTCCTTCTCATTCCAATCCTGAGACCCCTCCTATAGCATGAGATGTGATATCTCAATGCTTCTACCAAACCTGAGAACCTTCCTATAGCATGAGATGTGATATCCAACACCTTCCCATTCCAATCCTGAGACCCTTCCTATAGCATGAGATTTGATATCCAACTGCTTCCCATTCCAATCCTGAGACCCTTCCGTTAGCATGAGATGTGATATCTCAATGCTTCTAATACCAAACCTGAGACCCTTCCTATAGCATGAGATGTGATAGCCAACACCTTCCCATTCCAATCCTGCGTCCCTTCCTACAGCATGAGATTTGATATCTCAATGCTTCTAATACCAAACCTGAGACACTACCTATAACATGAGATGTGATATTCAACTCCTTCCCATTCCAATCCTGAGACCCCTCCTATACCATGAGATGTGATATCTCAATGCTTCTAATACCAAACCTGAGATCCTTCCTATAACATGAGATGTGATATCTAACTCCTTCCCATTCCAAACCTGAGACCCTTCCTATAGCATGAGATGTGATATCCACCACCTTCCCATTCCAATCCTGAGACCCTTCCTATAGCATGAGATGTGATAGCTCAATGCTTCTAATACCAAACCTGAGATCCTTCCTATAGCATGAGATGTGATATCCAACTCCTTCCCATTCCAAACCTGAGACCCTTCCTATAGCATGAGATGTGATATCTCAATGCTTCTACCAAAAATGAGACCCTTCCTATAGTATGAGATTTGACATCCAACTCCTTCCCATTCCAATCCTGAGACCCTTCCGATAGCATGAGATGTGATATCTCAATACTTCTAATACCAAACCTGAGACCCTCCCTATAGCATAAGATGTGATATCCAACTCCTTCCCATTCCAACCTGAGACCCTTCCTATAGCATGAGATGGAATATCCAACTCCTTCCCAATCCAATCCTGAGACCCTTCCGATAGCATGAGATGTGAAATCTCAATGCTTCTAATACCAAACCTGAGACCCTTCCTATGGCATGTGATGTGATATATTATGTGATATATGTTTTTTTTTATTTTTAATTTATTTATTTATAAGATTTACACAAAGAAAAACAAGCAAATCAATTAATATAATTAAAACAAAGCAATTAAGTACACACAGAGTACAATATGTAAATAACCATCAAAGAACTAATACAAACTTATAAAATCATCCCAGATCTTTTCATGTAATCTCAACCTCCCTTGTCGCTTATAAATCACCCTCTCCATGGTTGCAAGCCCAGACATTCCCTCAATCCAGTCTTCCACATTAGGTGCAATCCGTGTTTTCCAGCCCCTCAGAACTAGTTTCTTGCCCAAACCAGCACCACGGAGCAGAATTTTTTTCCTTGAAACAGAAAGATCTTCTAGCAATTCACCTCCCCCCAAAATCATCGTCATGAAATCCAACTCAACATCCAAATTCAAAACTCGCAAACAAATACAACAAACATCATGCCAAAATCCCCGCACACGCACACACTCCCAAAGCAGATGTTCCAAGCTTCCCAATCCATTTCCACAACACCAGCAATCATCCGAATCAATCATCCCTCTCTTGAACATTCGTTCTGGAGACCAAAACACTCTATTGAGTATCTTTACTTGTCTCGACCGTTCCCCCAAATTAATAGCACAAAGCCTAACGTTCGCACACATTTCAGACCACATCTCAGGCGAAATCTCACATTCCAATCTCCTCCCCCACTCATCCCTCAATCCAGAGTTCTCCTCATAAGAAGACACAATATTATTGTAAATCCTGCTAGCAATTGAACAACCACCTGGCTCCCTCTCTTTAAGAAAGAGATTCACCATTGCACCCCCTTGTTCCACCACATCACCTATACATCTCTTCAATTTTCTGAAATCAGTAGTTCGAAAATTGTCAATGTTAAATCTCGCCTGTAATTCTCTTTCACCTATCCACTCACCATCCACAAAGACATCGTCAATCCAGTAAATCCCACTCAAAAACCAATCCGGCCAGAATAAAGACCTACCTCCAACAGAAATCAACGGATTCAACCAGATGGATGCATGAGTGGTCTTCATAGCAACAGATCCAAGCAATTCATGTATATGTCTCCATGTTTCTCTCAGAAAAACTGTCAAAGGCGATTTCTTACACAATGTGTTCGTAGCTGTGAGAATTGCCCTAGGAGGAAGCGGGCCCAGCAAACTCGCCTCAGCAATTGCCCATTTATCGGGTGCGTCAACCAAAAAGGGTACAATGAAGTGACTTGAAAACGCTAAGTGATATGCCTTAAAGTTCGGAACTCCCAGTCCTCCTTTTTCCACAGGTAATTGAAGTTTCCACAACTTGAGCCGTGGTGGTTTGTTATCCCACAAAAAGGACTGCAATAAACCATCAATTTTCCTCCAATAGTGTTGACCAATTTTAACCGGGAGCATACCCAAAATGTAATTAATTTTCGGAGCCGCATTCATTTTAAGAGCGTTCACCTTGCCCCAAAGAGACAAACGAAGTAACGACCATCGCAAGAGGCTCATTTTCAAGTCACTACACACCTCACTCATGTTCACCACTACCATCTCATCTACCAGCGGTGTCAGCCATATACCCAGATATTTTAGTTTCCTTTCACACCATTGAAACCCAAGTCCAGTAATCAAATTCTTATCACAGTATCCCGAAATCGGCAACACCTCGGATTTGGACCAATTGACCTTAAATCCTGCCACCGCATAAAATCTATCCAAAACACCTAATAAGGCCGGAAGGGACACTGTCAAATTCCGCAATAATAATAGCAGATCATCTGCATAAAACCACAATTTCTGATCGGCACCATGAAAGTTCAATCCCTGTATTTGCACATCACACCTCAAGGTTATCGCCAATGGTTCCATTGCCAAAACAAAGATCAGCGGGGACAAAGGGCATCCCTGTCTCGTACCCCTCTGTAGAACAAAAGAATCTGACGATTGTCCATTAGTCCTGACAGTGGCCGTTGGATAAGCATAAAGCAGGGCAACCCATGAAATAAATTCTTCCCCCAGGTTCATAGCACGTAATACCGAAAAAAGATACTTCCAATCCACACGATCAAACGCCTTTTCCGCATCTAAAGAAAAAACGGCCACATCATCATCCAAATCCTGTGCATTCGTCATCAGCAGTAACAAGTTTCTAATATTACTAGATGTCCTTCGACCAAGAACGAAACCTGATTGGTCAGTGTGCACCAGTTTCACAAGCAAAGTCTGCAAGCGCACAGCCAACAACTTCGCCAATATCTTGTTATCCGTATTAATCAAACTGATCGGACGATAATTTGAAGGCAAACTGCCATCTTTATCCTTCTTAAGAAAAACCGAAATGGTGGCGTGGTTGGTAGAAGCGGGAAGCTGACCCCCCACCCTAGACTCCACATACATATCCCGTAAAAGTTCCACCGCTGAATCTGGCAAGATTTTATAAAACTCAGCAGGCAGACCATCGGGACCAGGAGACTTGCCTGAGTTCAGTTTTCCGATAGCCAATCTCATCTCATCCACAGTCACATTCTCACCCAAGATGCCCTTCTCCAAATCATTCACTCTAGGTATATCCAAACCATCTAGAAAGGACTCATCCACACCACTGACACCCAATTCATTCTGATACAATTTCTCATAATAATCCTTAAATGTCTCATTAATCTGTTTTGGATCAGAAGTCACCATACCACCTGCCGTTACAATGGAACTGATTGCACCTTCCGACTGCCGTTGCCTTAATCTGTACGCAAGCCAGCGGTCACATTTCTCACCATATTCATAATAGGAACATTTCAACCTGAATAGATCTTTCTCAGACCGTACTCTCAAAATCTCATTCAACTCTCTCTGCATATTCCTTAGTGACCTCTTAATTTCCAAATTTGCAGGATCATTCATCATGAGATGTGATATCCAACACCTTCCCATTCCAATCCTGAGACCCTTCCTATAGCATGACATGTGATATCTCAATGCTTCTAATACCAAACCTGAGACCCTTCCTATAACATGAGATGTGATATCTCAATGATTCTAATACCAAAACTGGGACCCTTCCTATAGCATGAGATGTGCTATCCAATTCCTTCCCATTCCAATCCTGAGACACTTCCTATAGCAGAAGATGTGCTATCCAATTCCTTCCCATGCCAATCCTGAGACACTTCATATAGCATGAGATGTGCCATCCAATTCCTTCCCATTCCAAACCTGAGACCCTTCCTATAGCATGAGATGTGATATCTCAATGTTTCTACCAAACCTGGGACCCTTCCAATAGCATGAGATGTGATATCCAACTATTTCGCATTCCTATCCCCAGAACCTTCCTATAGCATGAGATGTGATATCTCAATACTTCAACTAAACCCGAGACCCTTCCTATAGCATGAGATGTGCTATCCAATTCCTTCCCATTCCAATCCTGAGACACTTCCTATAGCAGAAGATGTGCTATCCAATTCCTTCCAATGCCAATCCTGAGACACTTCCTATAGCATGAGATGTGCCATCCAATTCCTTCCCATTCCTATCCCCAGACCCTTCCTATAGAATGAGATGTGATATCTCAATGCTTCAACTAAACCAGAGAGACCCTTCCTATAGCATGAGATGTGACATCCAACTCCTTCCCATTCCAACCCTGAGACCCTTCCTATAGCATAAGATGTGATTTCTCAATGGTTCGAATACCAAACCTGAGATCCTTCCTATAACATGAGATGTGATATTCAACTCCTTCCCATTCCAAACCTGAGACCCTTCCTATAGCATGAGATGTGATATCACAATGCTTCTACCAAACCGGGGACCCTTCCTATAGCATGAGATGTGATATCCATCTCCTTCCCATTCCAATCTTGAGACCCTTACTGTAGCATGAGATGTGGTATCCATCTCCTTCCCATTCCAATCCCGAGACCCTTCCTACAGCATGAGATTTGATATCTCAATGCGTCTAATACCAAACCTGGGACCCTGTCTATAGCATGAGATGTGATATCCAACTCGGTCTCATTCCAATCCTGAGACCCCTCCTATAGCATGAGATGTGATTTCTCAATGCTTCTAATACTAACCTGAGACCCTTTCTATAACATGAGATGTTATATCCAACTCCTTCCCATTCCAATCCTGAGACCCTTCCTATAGCATGAGATGTGATATCTCAATGCTTCTACCAAACCTGCGGCCCTTTCTATAGCATGAGATGTGATATCCAACACCTTCCCATTCCAATCCTGAGACCCTTCCGATAGCATGAGATGTGAAATCTCAATGCTTCTAATACCAAACCTGAGACCCTTCCTATGGCATGTGATGTGATATCAAGCTCCTTCCCATTCCAATCCTGAGACCCTTCCTATAGCATTTGATGTGATATCCAACTTCTTCCCAGTCCAATCCTGAGACCCTTCCTATACCACCATGAGATGTGATATATCAATGCTTCTAATACCAATCCTGAGACCCGCCCTATAACATGAGATGTGATATCCAACTCCTTCCCATTCCAATCCTGAGACCCTTCCGATAGCATGATATGTGATATCTCAATGCATCTAATACCAAATCTGGACTATTCCTATAGCATGAGATGTAATCGCCAACTCCTTCCCTTTCCAATCCTGCGTCCCTTCCTACAGCATGAGATTTGATATCTCACTGCATCTAATACCAAACCTGAGACCCTGTCTATAGCATGAGATGTGATATCCAACTCCTTCTCATTCCAATCCTGAGACCCCTCCTATAGCTGAGATGTGATATCTCAATGCTTCTAATACTAACCTGAGACCCTTCCTATAACATGAGATGTTATATCCAACTCTGTCCCATTCCAATCCTGAGACCCTTCCTATAGCATGAGATGTGATATCCAACACCTTCCCATTCCAATCCTGAGACCCTTCCTATAGCATGACATGTGATAGCTCAATGCTTCTAATACCAAACCTGAGACCCTTCCTATAACATGAGATGTGATATCTCAATGATTCTAATACCAAAACTGGGACCCTTCCTATAGCATGAGATGTGCTATCCAATTCCTTCCCATTCCAATCCTGAGACACTTCCTATAGCAGAAGATGTGCTATCCAATTCCTTCCCATGCCAATCCTGAGACACTTCCTATAGCATGAGATGTGCCATCCAATTCCTTCCCATTCCAAACCTGAGACCCTTCCTATAGCATGAGATGTGATATCTCAATGTTTCTACCAAACCTGGGACCCTTCCTATAGCATGAGATGTGATATCTCAATACTTCAACTAAACCCGAGACCCTTCCTATAGCATGAGATGTGCTATCCAATTCCTTCCCATTCCAATCCTGAGACACTTCCTATAGCAGAAGATGTGCTATCCAATTCCTTCCCATTCCAATCCTGAGACACTTCCTATAGCAGAAGATGTGCTATCCAATTCCTTCCCATTCCAATCCTGAGACACTTCCTATAGCATGAGATGTGCCATCCAATTCCTTCCCATTCCTATCCCCAGACCCTTCCTATAGAATGAGATGTGATATCTCAATGCTTCAACTAAACCAGAGACCCTTCCTATAGCATGAGATGTGACATCCAACTCCTTCCCATTCCAACCCTGAGACCCTTCCTATAGCATAAGATGTGATTTCTCAATGGTTCTAATACCAAACCTGAGATTCTTCCTATAACATGAGATGTGATATTCAACTCCTTCCCATTCCAAACCGGGGACCCTTCCTATAGCATGAGATGTGATATCCATCTCCTTCCCATTCCAATCTTGAGACCCTTACTGTAGCATGAGATGTGGTATCCATCTCCTTCCCATTCCAATCCCGAGACCCTTCCTACAGCATGAGATTTGATATCTCAATGCGTCTAATACCAAACCTGGGACCCTGTCTATAGCATGAGATGTGATATCCAACTCGGTCTCATTCCAATCCTGAGACCCCTCCTATAGCATGAGATGTGATTTCTCAATGCTTCTAATACTAACCTGAGACCCTTTCTATAACATGAGATGTTATATCCAACTCCTTCCCATTCCAATCCTGAGACCCTTCCTATAGCATGAGATGTGATATCTCAATGCTTCTACCAAACCTGCGACCCTTTCTATAGCATGAGATGTGATATCCAACACCTTCCCATTCCAATCCTGAGATCCTTCCTATATCATGAGATGTGATATCTCAATGCTTCTAATACCAAACCTGAGACCCTTCCTATAACATGAGATGTGATATCCAACTACTTCCCATTACAAACCTGAGACCCTTCCTATAGCATGACATTTGATATCTCAATGCTTCTAATACTAAAACTGGGACCCTTCCTATAGCATGAGATGTGCTATCCAATTCCTTCCCATTCCAATCCTGAGACACTTCCTATAGCAGAAGATGTGCTTTCCAATATCTTCCCATGCTAATCCTGAGACACTTCCTATAGCATGAGATGTGCCATCCAATTCCTTCCCATTCCAAACCTGAGACCCTTCCTATAGCATGAGATGTGATATCTCAATACTTCTACCAAACCTGGGACCCTTCCGATAGCATGAGATGTGATATCCAACTCCTTCCCATTCCTATCCCCAGACCCTTCCTATAGCATGAGATGTGATATCTCAATGCTTCAACTAAACCCGAGACCCTTCCTATAGCATGAGATGTGATATCCAACTCCTTCCCATTCCAATCCTGAGACCCTTCCTATAGCATGAGATGTGATATCTCAATGCTTCTAATACCAAACCTGAGATCCTTCCTTTAACATGAAATGTGATATCCAACTCCTTCCCATTCCAAACCTGAGACCTTTCCTAAAGCATGAGATGTGATATCCAACTCCTTCCCATTCCAATCCTGAGACCCTTCCTATAGCATGAGATGTGATATCTCAATGCTTCTACCAAACCTGCGACCCTTTCTATAGCATGAGATGTGATATCCAACACCTTCCCATTCCAATCCTGAGACCCTTCCTATAGCATGAGATGTGATATCTCAGTGCTTCTAATACCAAACCTGAGATCCTTCCTTTAACATGAAATGTGATATCCAACTCCTTCCCATTCCAAACCTGAGACCCTTCATATAGCATGAGATGTGATATCCAACTCCTCCCCATTCCAATCCTGAGACCCTTCCTATACCATGAGATGTGATATCTCAATGCTTATAAAACCAACCCTGAGAAACATCCTATAACATGAGATGTGATATCTAAATCCTTCCTTTTCCAAACCCGAGACCCTTCCTTTAGCCTGAGATGTGATATCCAACTCCTTCCCATTCCAATCCTGAGACCCTTCCTATAGCATGAGATGTGATATCCAACTCCTTCCCATTCCAATCCTGAGACCCTTCCTATAGCATGAGTTGTGATATCGCAATCCTTCTAATACCAAACCTGAGACCCTTGCTACAACATGAGATGTGATATCCAACTCTTTCCCATTCCAAACCTGAGACCCGTCCTATAGCATGAGATGTGATATCCAACTCCTTCCCATTCCAATCCTGAGACCCTTCCGATAGCATGAGATGTGATATCTCAATGCTTCTAATACCAAACCTGAAACCCTTCCTATAGCATGAGATGTGATATCCAACTCCTTCCCATTCCAATCCTGTGACGCCTCCTATATCATGAGATGTGATATCTCAATGCTTCTTATACCAAACCAGGACTCTTCCTATAGCATGAGATGTGACAGCCAACTCCTTCCCATTCCAATCCTGCGTCCCTTCCTACAGCATGAGATTTGATATCTCAATGCTTCTAATAACAAACCTGAGACACTACCTATAACATGAGATGTGATATTCAACTCCTTCCCATTCCAATCCTGAGACCCTTCCTATACCATGAGATGTGATATCTCAATGCTTCTAATACCAAACCTGAGATACTTCCTATAACATGAGATGTGATATCTAACTCCTTCCCATTCCAAACCTGAGACCCTTCCTATAGCATGAGATGTGATATCCAACTCCTTCCCATGCCAATCCTGAGACCCTTCCTATAGCATGAGATGTGATATCTCAATGCTTCTAATACCAAACCTGAGATCCTTCCTATAGCATGAGATGTGATATCTCAATGCTTCTAATACCAACCTGAGACCCTTCCTATAACATGAGATGTTATATCCAACTCCTTCCCATTCCAAACCTGAGACCCTTCTTATAGCATGAGATGTGATATCCAACTCCTTCCCATTCCAATCCTGATACCCTTCCTATACCATGAGATGTGATATCTCAATGCTTTTAAAGCCAACCCTGAGAAACATCCTATAACATGAGATGTGATATCTAAATCCTTCCCTTTCTAAACCTTAGACCCTTCCTTTAGCATGAGATGTGATATCCAACTCCTTCCCATTCCAATCCTGAGACCCTTCCTATAGCATGAGATGTGATATCCAACTCCATCCCATTCCAATCCTGAGACCCTTACTATAGCATGAGTTGTGATATCGCAATCCTTCTAATACCAAACCTGAGACCCTTGCTACAACATGAGATGTGATATCCAACTCCTTACCATTCCAAACCTGAGACCCGTCCTATAGCATGAGATGTGATAGACAACTCCTTCCCATTCCAATCCTGCGTCCCTTCCTACAGCATGAGATTTGATATCTCAATGCTTTTAATACCAAACCTGAGACACTACCCATAACATGAGATGTGATATTCAACTCCTTCCCATTCCAATCCTGAGACCCTTCCTATACCATGAGATGTGATATCTCAATGCTTCTAATACCAAACCTGAGATCCTTCCTATAACATGAGATGTGATATCTAACTCCTTCCCATTCCAAACCTGAGACCCTTCTTATAGCATGAGATGTGATATCCAGCTCCTTCCCATTCCAATCCTGAGACCCTTCCTATAGCACGAGTTGTGATATCCCAATCCTTCTAATACCAAACCTAAGACCCTTCCTATAACATGAGATGTGATATCCAACTCCTTCGCATTCCAAACCTGAGACACGTCCTATAGCATGAGATGTGATATCCAACTCCCTCCCATTCCAATCCTGAGACCCTTCCGATAGCATGAGATGTGACATCTCAATGCTTCTAATACCAAACCTGAGACCCTGTCTATAGCATGAGATATCCAACTCCTTCCCATTCCAATCCTGAGACCCTTCCTATAGCATGAGATGTGATATATCAATGCTTCTAATACCAAACCTGAGATCCTTCCTATAGCAAGAGATGTGATATCTCAATGCTTCTAATACCAACCTGAGACCCTTCCTATAACATGAGATGTTATATCCAACTCCTTCCCATTCCAATCTGGAGACCCTTCCTATAGCATGAGATGTGATATCTCAATGCTTCTACCAAACCTGAGACCCTTCCTATAGCATGAGATTTGATATCCAACTCCTTCCCATTCCAATCCTGAGACCCTTCCGATAGCATGAGATGTGATATCTCAATGCTTCTAATACCAAACCTGAGACCCTTCCTATAGCATGAGATGTGATATCCAACTCCTTCCCATTCCAATCCTGTGACCCTTCCTATAGCATGAGATGTGACATCTCAATGCTTCTACCAAACCGGGGACACTTCCTATAGCATGAGATGTGATATCCATCTCCTTCCCATTCCAATCCTGAGACCCTTCCTATAGCATGAGATGTGATATCCATCTCCTTCCCATTCCAATCCCGAGACCCTTTCTATAGCATGAGATGTCATATCTCAATGCTTCTACCAAACCTGAGACCCTACCTATAGCATGAGATGTGATATCCAACTCTTTCCCATTCCAATCCCGAGACCCTTCCTATAGCATGAGATGTGATAGCTCAATGCTTCTGATACCAAACCTGAGATCCTTCCTATAGCATGAGATGTGATATCCAACTCCTTCCCATTCCAAACCTGAGACCCTTCCTATAGAATGAGATGTTATATCTCAATGCTTCTACCAAAAATGAGACCCTTCCTATAGTATGAGATTTGATATCCAACTCCTTCCTATTCCAATCCTGAGACCCTTCCGATAGCATGAGATGTGATATCTCAATACTTCTAATATCAAACCTGAGACCCTTCCTATGGCATAAGATGTGATATCCAACTCCTTCCCATTCCAACCTGAGACCCTTCCTATAGCATGAGATGGAATATCCAACTCCTTCCCAATCCAATCCTGAGACCCTTCCGATAGCAGGAGATGTGAAATCTCAATGCTTCTAATACCAAACCTGAGACCCTTCCTATGGCATGTGATGTGATATCAAGCTCCTTCCCATTCCAATCCTGCGACCCTTCCTATAGCATGAGATGTGATATCCAACTCCTTCCCATTCAAATCCTGAGACCCTTCCTATACCACCATGAGATGTGATATCTCTATGCTTCTAATACCAATCCTGAGACCCGCCCTATAACATGAGATGTGCTATCCAATTCCTTCCCATTCCAGTCCTGAGACACTTCCTATAGCAGAAGATGTGCTATCCAATTCCTTCCCATGCCAATCCTGAGACACTTCCTATAGCATGAGATGTGCCATCCAATTCCTTCCCATTCCAAACCTGAGACCCTTCCTATGGCATGAGATGTGATATCCAACTCCTTCCCATTCCAATCCTGAGACCCTTCCTATAGCATGAGATGTGATATCTCAATGCTTCTAATGCCAAACCTGAGATCCTTCCTGTAACATGAGATGTGATATCCAACTCCTTCCCATTCCAAACCTGAGACCCTTCCTATAGCATGAGATGTGATATCCAACTCCTTCCCATTCCAATCCTGAGGCCCTTCTTATACGATGATAGGTGATATCTCAATGCATCTAATACCAAATCTGGACTCTTCCTATAGCATGAGATGTAATAGCCAACTCCTTCCCTTTCCAATCCTGCGTCCCTTCCTACAGCATGAGATTTGATATCTCACTGCATCTAATACCAAACCTGAGACCCTGTCTATAGCATGAGACGTGATATCCAACTCCTTCTCATTCCAATCCTGAGACCCCTCCTATAGCATGAGATGTGATATCTCAATGCTTCTACCAAACCTGAAACCCTTCCTATAGCATGAGATGTGATATCCAACACCTTCCCATTCCAATCCTGAGACCCTTCCTATAGCATGAGATTTGATATCCAACTCCTTCCCATTCCAATCCTGAGACCCTTCCGATAGCATGAGATGTGATATCTCAATGCTTCTAATACCAAACCTGAGACCCTTCCTATAGCATGAGATGTGATATCCAACTCCTTCCCATTCCAATCCTGTGACGCTTCCTATAGCATGAGATGTGATATCTCAATGCTTCTTATTCCAAACCAGGACTCTTCCTATAGCATGAGATGTGATAGCCAACTCCTTCCCATTCCAATCCTGCGTCCCTTCCTACAGCATGAGATTTGATATCTCAATGCTTCTAATACCAAACCTGAGACACTACCTATAACATGAGATGTGATATTCAACTCCTTCCCATTCCAATCCTGAGACCCTTCCTATACCATGAGATGTGATATCTCAATGCTTCTAATACCAAACCTGAGATCCTTCCTATAACATGAGATGTGATATCTAACTCCTTCCCATTCCAAACCTGAGACCCTTCCTATAGCATGAGATGTGATATCCAACTCCTTCCCATTCCAATCCTGAGACCCTTCCTATAGCACGAGTTTTGATATCCCAATCCTTCTAATACCAAACCTAAGACCTTTCCTATAACATGAGATGTGATATCCAACTCCTTCGCATTCCAAACCTGAGACACGTCCTATAGCATGAGATGTGATATCCAACTCCCTCCCATTCCAATCCTGAGACCCTTCCGATAGCATGAGATGTGACATCTCAATGCTTCTAATACCAAACCTGAGACCCTCTCTATAGCATGAGATATCCAACTCCTTCCCATTCCAATCCTGAGACCCTTCCTATAGCATGAGATGTGATATCTCAATGCTTCTAATACCAAACCTGAGATCCTTCCTATAGCATGAGATGTGATATCTCAATGCTTCTAATACCAACCTGAGACCCTTCCTATAACATGAGATGTTATATCCAACTCCTTCCCATTCCAATCCGGAGACGCTTCCTATAGCATGAGATGTGATATCTCAATGCTTCTACCAAACCTGAGACCCTTCCTATAGCATGAGATGTGATATCCAACACCTTCCTATTCCAATCCTGAGACCCTTCCTATAGCATGAGATGTGATATCTCAATGCTTCTAATACCAAACCTGAGACCCTTCCAATAACATGAGATGTGATATCCAACTACTTTCCATTATAAACCTGAGACCCTTTCTATAGCATGACATGTGATATCTCAATGCTTCTAATACCAAAACGGGGACCCTCCCTATAGCATGAGATGTGCTATCCAATTCCTTCCTATTCCAATCCTGAGACACTTCCTATAGCAGAAGATGGGCTATCCAATTCCTTCCCATTCCAATCCTGAGACCCTTCCTATAGCATGAGATGTGATATCTCAATGCTTCTACCAAACCTGGGACCCTTCCGATAGCATGAGATGTGAAATGCAACTCCTTCCCATTCCAATCACCAGACCCTTCCTATAGCATGAGATGTGATATCTCAATGCTTCTACTAAACCCGAGACCCTTCGTATAGCATGAGATGTGATATCCAACTCCTTCCCATTCCAATCCTGAGACCCTTCCTATAGCATAAAATGTGATTTCTCAATGGTTCTAATACCTAACCTGAGATCCTTCCTATAACATGAGAAGTATTATTCAACTACTTCCCATTCCAAACCTGAGACCCTTCCAATAGCATGAGATGTGACATCTCAATGCTTCTACCAAACCGGGACCCTTCCTAAAGCATGAGATATGATATCCATCTCCTTCCCATTCCAATCCTGAGACCCTTCCTATAGCATGAGATGTGATATCCATCCCCTTCCCATTCCAATCCCGAGACCCTTCCTATAGCATGAGATGTGATATCTCAATGCTTCTACCAAACCTGAGACCCTTCCTATAGCATGAGATGTGATATCCAACTCTTTCCCATTCCAATCCCGAGACCCTTCCTATAGCATGAGATGTGATAGCTCAATGCTTCTAATACCAAACCTGAGATCCTTCCTATAGCATGAGATGTGATATCCAACTCCTTCCCATTCCAAACCTGAGACCCTTCCTATAGCATGAGATGTGATATCTCAATGCTTCTACCAAAAATGACACCCCTCCTATAGTATGAGATTTGATAACCAACTCTTTCCCATTCCAATCCTGAGACCCTTCCGATAGCATGAGATGTGATATCCAACTCCTTCCCATTCCAATCCTGAGAACCTTCCTATACCATGAGATGTGATATCTCAATGCTTATAAAACCAACCCTGAGAAACATCCTATAACATGAGATGTGATATCTAAATCCTTCCTTTTCCAAACCTGAGACCCTTCCTTTAGCCTGAGATGTGATATCCAACTCCTTCCCATTCCAATCCTGAGACCCTTCCTATAGCATGAGATGTGATATCCAACTCCTTCCCATTCCAATCCTGAGACCCTTCCTATAGCATGAGTTGTGATATCGCAATCCTTCTAATACCAAACCTGAGACCCTTGCTACAACATGAGATGTGATATCCAACTCCTTCCCATTCCAAACCTGAGACCTCTCCTATAGCATGAGATGTGATATCCAACTCCTTCCCATTCTAATCCTGAGACCCTTCCGATAGCATGAGATGTGATATCTCAATGCTTCTAATACCAAACCTGAAACCCTTCCTATAGCATGAGATGTGATATCCAACTCCTTCCCATTCCAATCCTGTGACGCCTCCTATAGCATGAGATGTGATATCTCAATGCTTCTTATACCAAACCAGGACTCTTCCTATAGCATGAGATGTGACAGCCAACTCCTTCCCATTCCAATCCTGCGTCCCTTCCTACAGCATGAGATGTGATATCTGAATGCTTCTAATACCAAACCTGAGATCCTTCCTATAGCATGAGATGTGATATCTCAATGCTTCTAATACCAACCTGAGACCCTTCCTATAACATGAGATGTTATATCCAACTCCTTCCCATTCCAATCCGGAGACGCTTCCTATAACATGAGATGTGATATCTCAATGCTTCTACCAAACCTGAGACCCTTCCTATAGCATGAGATGTGATATCCAACACCTTCCTATTCCAATCCTGAGACCCTTCCTATAGCATGAGATGTGATATCTCAATGCTTCTAATACCAAACCTGAGACCCTTCCAATAACATGAGATGTGATATCCAACTACTTCCCATTATGAACCTGAGACGCTTTTTATAGCATGACATGTGATATATCAATGCTTCTAATACCAAAACGGGGACCCTCCCTATAGCATGAGATGTGCTATCCAATTCCTTCCTATTCCAATCCTGAGACACTTCCTATAGCAGAAGATGGGCTATCCAATTCCTTCCCATTCCAATCCTGAGACCCTTCCTATAGCATGAGATGTGATATCTCAATGCTTCTACCAAACCTGGGACCCTTCCGATAGCATGAGATGTGAAATGCAACTCCTTCCCATTCCAATCACCAGACCCTTCCTATAGCATGAGATGTGATATCTCAATGCTTCTACCAAACCGGGACCCTTCCTATAGCATGAGATATGATATCCATCTCCTTCCCATTCCAATCCTGAGACCCTTCCTATAGCATGAGATGTGATATCCATCCCCTTCCCATTCCAATCCCGAGACCCTTCCTATAGCATGAGATGTAATATCTCAATGCTTCTACCAAACCTGAGACCCTTCCTATAGCATGAGATGTGATATCCAACTCTTTCCCATTCCAATCCCGAGACCCTTCCTATAGCATGAGATGTGATAGCTCAATGCTTCTAATACCAAACCTGAGATCCTTCCTATAGCATGAGATGTGATATCCAACTCCTTCCCATTCCAAACCTGAGACCCTTCCTATAGCATGAGATGTGATATCTCAATGCTTCTACCAAAAATGAGACCCCTCCTATAGTATGAGATTTGATATCCAACTCCTTCCCATTCCAATCCTGAGACCCTTCCAATAGCATGAGATGTGATATCCAACTCCTTCCCATTCCAATCCTGAGACCCTTCCTATACCATGAGATGTGATATCTCAATGCTTATAAAACCAACCCTGAGAAACATCCTATAACATGAGATGTGATATCTAAATCCTTCCTTTTCCAAACCTGAGACCCTTCCTTTAGCCTGAGATGTGATATCCAACTCCTTCCCATTCCAATCCTGAGACCCTTCCTATAGCATGAGTTGTGATATCGCAATCCTTCTAATACCAAACCTGAGACCCTTGCTAAAACATGAGATGTGATATCCAACTCCTTCCCATTCCAAACCTGAGACCTCTCCTATAGCATGAGATGTGATATCCAACTCCTTCCCATTCTAATCCTGAGACCCTTCCGATAGCATGAGATGTGATATCTCAATGCTTCTAATACCAAACCTGAAACCCTTCCTATAGCATGAGATGTGATATCCAACTCTCATTCCAATCCTGTGACGCCTCCTATAGCATGAGATGTGATATCTCAATGCTTCTTATACCAAACCAGGACTCTTCCTATAGCATGAGATGTGACAGCCAACTCCTTCCCATTCCAATCCTGCGTCCCTTCCTACAGCATGAGATTTGATATCTCAATGCTTCTAATACCAAACCTGAAATCCTTCCTATAGCATGAGATGTGATATCTCAATGCTTCTAATACCAACCTGAGACCCTTCCCATAACATGAGATGTTACATCCAACTCCTTCCCATTCCAATCCTGAGACCCTTCCTATAGCATGAGATGTGATATCTCAATGCTTCTAATACCAAACCTGAGATCTTTCCTTTAACATGAGATGTGATATCCAACTCCTTCCCATTCCAAACCTGAGACCCTTCCTATAGCATGAGATGTGATATCTAACTCCTTCCCATTCCAATCCTGATACCCTTCCTATACCATGAGATGTGATATCTCAATGCTTATAAAGCCAACCCTGAGAAACATCCTATAACATGAGATGTGATATCTAAATCCTTCCCTTTCCAAACCTTAGACCCTTCCTTTAGCATGAGATGTGATATCCAACTCCTTCCCATTCCAATCCTGAGACCCTTCCTATAGCATGATATGTGATATCCAACTCCTTCCCATTCCAATCCTGAGACCCTTCCTATAGCATGAGTTGTGATATCGCAATCCTTCTAATACCAAACCTGAGACCCTTGCTACAACATGAGATGTGATATCCAACTCCTTACCATTCCAAACCTGAGCCCCGTCCTATAGCATGAGATGTGATAGACAACTCCTTCCCATTCCAATCCTGCGTCCCTTCCTACAGCATGAGATTTGATATCTCAATGCTTCTAATACCAAACCTGAGACACTACCCATAACATGAGATGTGATATTCAACTCCTTCCCATTCCAATCTTGAGACCCTTCCTATACCATGAGATGTGATATCTCAATGCTTCTAATACCAAACCTGAGATCCTTCCTATAACATGAGATGTGATATCCAGCTCCTTCCCATTCCAATCCTGAGACCTTTCCTATAGCACGAGTTGTGATATCCCAATCCTTCTAATACCAAACCTAAGACCCTTCCTATAACATGAGATGTGATATCCAACTCCTTCGCATTCCAAACCTGAGACACGTCCTATAGCATGAGATGTGATATCCAACTCCCTCACATTCCAATCCTGAGACCCTTCCGATAGCATGAGATGTGACATCTCAATGCTTCTAATACCAAACCTGAGACCCTGTCTATAGCATTAGATATCTAACTCCTTCCCATTCCAATCCTGAGACCCTTCCTATAGCATGAGATGTGATATCTCAATGCTTCTAATACCAAACCTGAGATCTTTCCTTTAACATGAGATGTGATATCCAACTCCTTCCCATTCCAAACCTGAGACCCTTCCTATAGCATGAGATGTGATATCCAACTCCTTCCCATTCCAATCCTGATACCCTTCCTATACCATGAGATGTGATATCTCAATGCTCATAAAGCCAACCCTGAGAAACATCCTATAACATGAGATGTGATATCTAAATCCTTCCCTTTTCAAACCTTAGACCCTGCCTTTAGCATGAGATGTGATATCCAACTCCTTCCCATTCCAATCCTGAGACCCTTCCTATAGCATGAGATGTGAAATCCAACTCCTTCCCATTCCAATCCTGAGACCCTTCCTATAGCATGAGTTGTGATATCGCAATCCTTCTAATACCAAACCTGAGACCCTTGCTACAACATGAGATGTGATATCCAACTCCTTACCATTCCAAACCTGAGACCCGTCCTATAGCATGAGATGTGATAGACAACTCCTTCCCATTCCAATCCTGCGTCCCTTCCTACAGTATGAGATTTGATATCTCAATGCTTCTAATACCAAACCTGAGACACTACCCATAACATGAGATGTGATATTCAACTCCTTACCATTCAAATCCTGAGACCCTTCCTATACCATGAGATGTGATATCTCAATGCTTCTAATACCAAACCTGAGATCCTTCCTATAACATGAGATGTGATATCTAACTCCTTCCCATTCCAAACCTGAGACCCTTCCTATAGCATGAGATGTGATATCCAACTCCTTCCCATTCCAATCCTGAGACCCTTCCTATAGCACGAGTTGTGATATCCCAATCCTTCTAATACCAAACCTAGGACCCTTCCTATAACATGAGATGTGATATCCAACTCCTTCGCATTCCAAACCTGAGACACGTCCTATAGCATGAGATGTGATATCCAACTCCCTCCCATTCCAATCCTGAGACCCTTCCGATAGCATGAGATGTGACATCTCAATGCTTCTAATACCAAACCTGAGACCCTGTCTATAGCATGAGATATCCAACTCCTTCCCATTCCAATCCTGAGACCCTTCCTATAGCATGAGATGTGATATCTCAATGCTTCTAATACCAAACCTGAGATCCTTCCTATAGCATGAGATATGATGCCTCAATGCTTCTAATACCAACCTGAGACCCTTCCTATAACATGAGATGTTATATCCAACTCCTTCCCATTCCAATCCGGAGACGCTTCCTATAGCATGAGATGTGATATCTCAATGCTTCTACCAAACCTGAGACCCTTCCTATAGCATGAGATGTGATATCCAACACCTTCCTATTCCAATCCTGAGACCCTTCCTATAGCATGAGATGTGATATCTCAATGCTTCTAATACCAAACCTGAGACCCTTCCAATAACATGAGATGTGATATCCAACTACTTCCCAATATAAACCTGAGACCCTTTCTATAGCATGACATGTGATATCTCAATGCTTCTAATACCAAAACGGGGACCCTCCCTATAGCATGAGATGTGCTATCCAATTCCTTCCTATTCCAATCCTGAGACACTTCCTATAGCAGAAGATGGGCTATCCAATTCCTTCCCATTCCAATCCTGAGACCCTTCCTATAGCATGAGATGTGATATCTCAATGCTTCTACCAAACCTGGGACCCTTCCGATAGCATGAGATGTGAAATGCAACTCCTTCCCATTCCAATCACCAGACCCTTCCTATAGCATGAGATGTGATATCTCAATGCTTCTACTAAAGCCGAGACCCTTCGTATAGCATGAGATGTGATATCCAACTCCTTCCCATTCCAATCCTGAGACCCTTCCTATAGCATAAAATGTGATTTCTCAATGGTTCTAATACCTAACCTGAGATCCTTCCTATAACATGAGAAGTGTTATTCAACTCCTTCCCATTCCAAACCTGAGACCCTTCCAATAGCATGAGATGTGACATCTCAATGCTTCTACAAAACCGGGACCCTTCCTATAGCATGAGATATGATATCCATCTCCTTCCCATTCCAATCCTGAGACCCTTCCTATAGCATGTGATGTGATATCCATCCCCTTCCCATTCCAATCCCGAGACCCTTCCTATAGCATGAGATGTGATATCTCAATGCTTCTACCAAACCTGAGACCCTTCCTATAGCATGAGATGTGATATCCAACTCTTTCCCATTCCAATCCCGAGACCCTTCCTATAGCATGAGATGTGATAGCTCAATGCTTCTAATACCAAACCTGAGATCCTTCCTATAGCATGAGATGTGATATCCAACTCCTTCCCATTCCAAACCTGAGACCCTTCCTATAGCATGAGATGTGATATCTCAATGCTTCTACCAAAAATGAGACCCCTCCTATAGTATGAGATTTGATATCCAACTCCTTCCCATTCCAATCCTGAGACCCTTCCGATAGCATGAGATGTGATATCCAACTCCTTCCCATTCCAATCCTGAGACCCTTCCTATACCATGAGATGTGATATCTCAATGCTTATAAAACCAACCCTGAGAAACATCCTATAACATGAGATGTGATATCTAAATCCTTCCTTTTCCAAACCTGAGACCCTCCCTTTAGCCTGAGATGTGATATCCAACTCCTTCCCATTCCAATCCTGAGACCCTTCCTATAGCATGAGATGTGATATCCAACTCCTTCCCATTCCAATCCTGAGACCCTTCCTATAGCATGAGTTGTGATATCGCAATCCTTCTAATACCAAACCTGAGACCCTTGCTACAACATGAGATGTGATATCCAACTCCTTCCCATTCCAAACCTGAGACCTCTCCTATAGCATGAGATGTGATATCTCAATGCTTCTAATACCAAACCTGAAACCCTTCCTATAGCATGAGATGTGATATCTCAATGCTTCTAATACCAACCTGAGACCCTTCCTATAACATGAGATGTTACATCCAACTCCTTCCCATTCCAATCCTGAGACCCTTCCTATAGCATGAGATGTGATATCTCAATGCTTCTAATACCAAACCTGAGATCTTTCCTTTAACATGAGATGTGATATCCAACTCCTTCCCATTCCAAACCTGAGACCCTTCCTATAGCATGAGATGTGATATCCAACTCCTTCCCACTCCAATCCTGATACCCTTCCTATACCATGAGATGTGATATCTCAATGCTTATAAAGCCAACCCTGAGAAACATCCTATAACATGAGATGTGATATCTAAATCCTTCCCTTTCCAAACCTTAGACCCTTCCTTTAGCATGAGATGTGATATCCAACTCCTTCCCATTCCAATCCTGAGACCCTTCCTATAGCATGATATGTGATATCTAACTCCTTCCCGTTCCAATCCTGAGACCCTTCCTATAGCATGAGTTGTGATATCTCAATGCTTCTAATACCAAACCTGAGATCTTTCCTTTAACATGAGATGTGATATCCAACTCCTTCCCATTCCAATCCTGAGACCCTTCCTATAGCATGAGTTGTGATATCGCAATCCTTCTAATACCAAACCTGAGACCCTTGCTACAACATGAGATGTGATATCCAACTCCTTCCCATTCTAATCCTGAGACTCTTCCGATAGCATGAGATGTGATATCTCAATGCTTCTAATACCAAACCTGAAACCCTTCCTATAGCATGAGATGTGATATCTCAATGCTTCTAATACCAACCTGAGACCCTTCCTATAACATGAGATGTTACATCCAACTCCTTCCCATTCCAATCCTGAGACCCTTCCTATAGCATGAGATGTGATATCTCAATGCTTCTAATACCAAACCTGAGATCTTTCCTTTAACATGAGATGTGATATCCAACTCCTTCCCATTCCAAACCTGAGACCCTTCCTATAGCATGAGATGTGATATCCAACTCCTTCCCATTCCAATCCTGATACCCTTCCTATACCACGAGATGTGATATCTCAATGCTTATAAAGCCAACCCTGAGAAACATCCTATAACATGAGATGTGATATCTAAATCCTTCCCTTTCCAAACCTTAGACCCTTCCTTTAGCATGAGATGTGATATCCAACTCCTTCCCATTCCAATCCTGAGACCCTTCCTATAGCATGATATGTGATATCCAACTCCTTCCCATTCCAATCCTGAGACCCTTCCTATAGCATGAGTTGTGATATCGCAATCCTTCTAATACCAAACCTGAGACCCTTGCTACAACATGAGATGTGATATCCAACTCCTTACCATTCCAAACCTGAGCCCCGTCCTATAGCATGAGATGTGATATCCAACTCCCTCACATTCCAATCCTGAGACCCTTCCGATAGCATGAGATGTGACATCTCAATGCTTCTAATACCAAACCTGAGACCCTGTCTATAGCACGAGATATCTAACTCCTTCCCATTCCAATCCTGAGACCCTTCCTATAGCATGAGATGTGATATCTCAATGCATCTAATACCAAACCTGAGATCTTTCCTTTAACATGAGATGTAATATCCAACTCCTTCCCATTCCAAACCTGAGACCCCTCCTATAGCATGAGATGTGATATCCAACTCCCTCCCATTCCAATCCTGAGACCCTTCCGATAGCATGAGATGTGACATCTCAATGCTTCTAATACCAAACCTGAGACCCTGTCTATAGCATGAGATATCCAACTCCTTCCCATTCCAATCCTGAGACCCTTCCTATAGCATGCGATGTGATATATCAATGCTTCTAATACCAAACCTGAGATCCTTCCTATAGCATGAGATGTGATATCTCAATGCTTCTAATACCAACCTGAGAACCTTCCTATAACATGAGATGTTATATCCAACTCCTTCCCATTCCAATCCGGAGACCCTTCCTATAGCATGAGATGTGATATCTCAATGCTTCTACCAAACCTGAGACCCTTCCTATAGCATGAGATGTGATATCCAACACCTTCCCATTCCAATCCTGAGACCCTTCCTATAGCATGAGATGTGATATCTCAATGCTTCTAATACCAAACCTGAGACCCTTCCAATATCATGAGATGTGATATCCAACTACTTCCCATTACAAACCTGAGGCCCTTTCTATAGCATGACATGTGATATCTCAATGCTTCTAATACCAAAACTGGGACCCTCCCTATAGCATGAGATGTGCTATCCAATTCCTTCCTATTCCAATCCTGAGACCCTTCCTATAGCATGAGATGTGATATCCATCTCCTTCCCATTTCAATCCCGAGACCCTTCCTATAGCATGAGATGTGATATCTCAATGCTTCTACCAAACCTGAGACCCTTCCTATAGCATGAGATGTGATATCCAACTCTTTCCCATTCCAATCCCGAGACCCTTCCTATAGCATGAGATGTGATATCTCAATGCTTCTACAAAAAATGAGACACTTCCTATAGTATGAGATTTGATATCCAACTCCTTCCTATTCCAATCCTGAGACCCTTCCGATAGCATGAGATGTGATATCTCAATACTTCTAATACCAAACCTGAGACCCTCCCTATAGCATAAGATGTGATATCCAACTCCTTCCCATTCCAACCTGAGACCCTTCCTATAGCATGAGATGGAATATCCAACTCCTTCCCAATCCAATCCTGAGACCCTTCCGATAGCATGAGATGTGAAATCTCAATGCTTCTAATACCAAACCTGAGACCCTTCCTATGGCATGTGATGTGATATCAAGCTCCTTCCCATTCCAATCCTGAGACCCTTCCTATAGCATGAGATGTGATATCCTACTCCTTCCCATTCCAATCCTGAGACCCTTCCTATACCACCATGAGATGTGATATCTCAATGCTTCTAATACCAATCCTGAGACCCGCCCTATAACATGAGATGTGCTATCCAATTCCTTCCCATTCCAATCCTGAGACACTTCCTATAGCAGAAGATGTGCTATACAATTCCTTCCCATGCCAATCCTGAGACACTTCCTATAGCATGAGATGTGCCATCCAATTCCTTCCCATTCCAAACCTGAGACCCTTCCTATAGCATGAGATGTGATATCTCAATGCTTCTAATACCAAACCTGAGATCCTTCCTGTAACATGAGATGTGATATCCAACTCCTTCCCATTCCAATCCTGAGACCCTTCCTATAGCATGAGATGTGATATCTCAATGCTTCTAATACCAAACCTGAGATCCTTCCTGTAACATGAGATGTGATATCCAACTCCTTCCCATTCCAAACCTGAGACCCTTCCTATAGCATGAGATTTGATATCCAACTCCTTCCCATTCCAATCCTGAGACCCTTCCTACAGCATGAGATTTGATATCTCACTGCATCTAATACCAAACCTGAGACCCTGTCTATAGCATGAGACGTGATATCCAACTCCTTCTCATTCTAATCCTGAGACCCCTCCTATAGCATGAGATGTGATATCTCAATGCTTCTACCAAACCTGAAACCCTTCCTATAGCATGAGATGTGATATCCAACACCTTCCCATTCCAATCCTGAGACCCTTCCTATAGCATGAGATTTGATATCCAACTCCTTCCCATTCCAATCCTGAGACCCTTCCGATAGCATGAGATGTGATATCTCAATGCTTCTAATAGCAAACCTGAGACCCTTCCTATAGCATGAGATGTGACATCCAATTCCTTCCCATTCCAATCCTGAGACCCTTCCTATACGATGATATGTGATATCTCAATGCATCTAATACCAAATCTGGACTCTTCCTATAGCATGAGATGTAATAGCCAACTCCTTCCCTTTCCAATCCTGTGTCCCTTCCTACAGCATGAGATTTGATATCTCACTGCATCTAATACCAAACCTGAGACCCTGTCTATAGCATGAGACGTGATATCCAACTCCTTCTCATTCCAATCCTGAGACCCCTCCTATAGCATGAGATGTGATATCTCAATGCTTCTACCAAACCTGAGACCCTTCCTATAGCATGAGATGTGATATCCAACACCTTCCCATTCCAATCCTGAGACCCTTCCTATAGCATGAGATTTGATATCCAACTTCTTCCCATTCCAATCCTGAGACCCTTCCGATAGCATGAGATGTGATATCTAAATGCTTCTAATACCAAACCTGAGACCCTTCCTATAGCATGAGATGTGATATCCAACTCCTTCCCATTCCAATCCTGTGACGCTTCCTATAGCATGAGATGTGATATCTCAATGCTTCTTATACCAAACCAGGACTCTTCCTATAGCATGAGATGTGATAGCCAACTCCTTCCCATTCCAATCCTGCGTCCCTTCCTACAGCATGAGATTTGATATCTCAATGCTTCTTATACCAAACCTGAGACACTACCTATAACATGAGATGTGATATTCAACTCCTTCCCATTCCAATCCTGAGACCCTTCCTATACCATGAGATGTGATATCTCAATGCTTCTAATACCAAACCTGAGATCCTTCCTATAACATGAGATGTGATATCTAACTCCTTCCCATTCCAAACCTGAGACCCTTCCTATAGCATGAGATGTGATATCCAACTCCTTCCCATTCCAATCCTGAGACCCTTCCTATAGCATGAGTTGTGATATCCCAATCCTTCTAATACCAAACCTAGGACCCTTCCTATAACATGAGATGTGATATCCAACTCCTTCGCATTCCAAACCTGAGACACGTCCTATAGCATGAGATGTGATATCCAACTCCCTCCCATTCCAATCCTGAGACCCTTCCGATTGCATGAGATGTGACATCTCAATGCTTCTAATACCAAACCTGAGACCCTTTCTATAGCATGAGATATCCAACTCCTTCCCATTCCAATCCTGAGACCCTTCCTATAGCATGAGATGTGATATCTGAATGCTTCTAATACCAAACCTGAGATCCTTCCTATAGCATGAGATGTGATATCTCAATGCTTCTAATACCAACCTGAGACCCTTCCTATAACATGAGATGTTATATCCAACTCCTTCCCATTCCAATCCGGAGACGCTTCCTATAACATGAGATGTGATATCTCAATGCTTCTACCAAACCTGAGACCCTTCCTATAGCATGAGATGTGATATCCAACACCTTCCTATTCCAATCCTGAGACCCTTCCTATAGCATGAGATGTGATATCTCAATGCTTCTAATACCAAACCTGAGACCTTTCCAATAACATGAGATGTGATATCCAACTACTTCCCATTATAAACCTGAGACCCTTTTTATAGCATGACATGTGATATCTCAATGCTTCTAATACCAAAACGGGGACCCTCCCTATAGCATGAGAGGTGCTATCCAATTCCTTCCTATTCCAATCCTGAGACACTTCCTATAGCAGAAGATGGGCTATCCAATTCCTTCCCATTCCAATCCTGAGACCCTTCCTATAGCATGAGATGTGATATCTCAATGCTTCTACCAAACCTGGAACCCTTCCGATAGCATGAGATGTGAAATGCAACTCCTTCCCATTCCAATCACCAGACCCTTCCTATAGCATGAGATGTGATATCTCAATGCTTCTACTAAACCCGAGACCCTTCGTATAGCATGAGATGTGATATCCAACTCCTTCCCATTCCAATCCTGAGACCCTTCCTATAGCATAAAATGTGATTTCTCAATGGTTCTAATACCTAACCTGAGATCCTTCCTATAACATGAGAAGTGTTATTCAACTCCTTCCCATTCCAAACCTGAGACCCTTCCAATAGCATGAGATGTGACATCTCAATGCTTCTACCAAACCGGGACCCTTCCTATAGCATGAGATATGATATCCATCTCCTTCCCATTCCAAACCTGAGACCCTTCCTATAGCATTAGATGTGATATCCATCCCCTTCCTATTCCAATCCCGAGACCCTTCCTATAGCATGAGATGTGATATCTCAATGCTTCTACCAAACCTGAGACCCTTCCTATAGCATGAGATGTGATATCCAACTCTTTCCCATTCCAATCCCGAGACCCTTCCTATAGCATGAGATGTGATAGCTCAATGCTTCTAATACCAAACCTGAGATCCTTCCTATAGCATGAGATGTGATATCCAACTCCTTCCCATTCCAAACCTGAGACCCTTCCTATAGCATGAGATGTGATATCTCAATGCTTCTACCAAAAATGAGACCCCTCATATAGTATGAGATTTGATATCCAACTCCTTCCCATTCCAATCCTGAGACCCTTCCGATTGCATGAGATGTGATATCCAACTCCTTCCCATTCCAATCCTGAGACCCTTCCTATACCATGAGATGTGATATCTCAATGCTTATAAAACCAACCCTGAGAAACATCCTATAACATGAGATGTGATATCTAAATCCTTCCTTTTCCAAACCTGAGACCCTTCCTTTAGCCTGAGATGTGATATCCAACTCCTTCCCATTCCAATCCTGAGACCCTTCCTATAGCATGAGATGTGATATCCAACTCCTTCCCATTCCAATCCTGAGACCCTTCCTATAGCATGAGTTGTGATATCGCAATCCTTCTAATACCAAACCTGAGACCCTTGCTACAACATGAGATGTGATATCCAACTCCTTCCCATTCCAAACCTGAGACCTCTCCTATAGCATGAGATGTGATATCCAACTCCTTCCCATTCTAATCCTGAGACCCTTCCGATAGCATGAGATGTGATATCTCAATGCTTCTAATACCAAACCTGAAACCCTTCCTATAGCATGAGATGTGATATCCAACTCCTTCCCATTCCAATCCTGTGACGCCTCCTATAGCATGAGATGTGATATCTCAATGCTTCTTATACCAAACCAGGACTCTTCCTATAGCATGAGATGTGACAGCCAACTCCTTCCCATTCCAATCCTGCGTCCCTTCCTACAGCATGAGATTTGATATCTCAATGCTTCTAATACCAAACCTGAAATCCTTCCTACAGCATGAGATGTGATATCTCAATGCTTCTAATACCAAACCTGAGATCTTTCCTTTAACATGAGATGTGATATCCAACTCCTTCCCATTCCAAACCTGAGATCCTTCGTATAGCATGAGATGTGATATCCAACTCCTTCCCATTCCAATCCTGATACCCTTCCTATACCATGAGATGTGATATCTCAATGCTTATAAAGCCAACCCTGAGAAACATCCTATAACATGAGATGTGATATCTAAATCCTTCCCTTTCCAAACCTTAGACCCTTCCTTTAGCATGAGATGTGATATCCAACTCCTTCCCATTCCAATCCTGAGACCCTTCCTATAGCATGATATGTGATATCCAACTCCTTCCCATTCCAATCCTGAGACCCTTCCTATAGCATGAGTTGTGATATCGCAATCCTTCTAATACCAAACCTGAGACCCTTGCTACAACATGAGATGTGATATCCAACTCCTTACCATTCCAAACCTGAGCCCCGTCCTATAGCATGAGATGTGATAGACAACTCCTTCCCATTCCAATCCTGCGTCCCTTCCTACAGCATGAGATTTGATATCTCAATGCTTCTAATACCAAACCTGAGACACTACCCATAACATGAGATGTGATATTCAACTCCTTCCCATTCCAATCTTGAGACCCTTCCTATACCATGAGATGTGATATCTCAATGCTTCTAATACCAAACCTGAGATCCTTCCTATAACATGAGATGTGATATCCAGCTCCTTCCCATTCCAATCCTGAGACCTTTCCTATAGCATGAGTTGTGATATCCCAATCCTTCTAATACCAAACCTAAGACCCTTCCTATAACATGAGATGTGATATCCAACTCCTTCGCATTCCAAACCTGAGACACGTCCTATAGCATGAGATGTGATATCCAACTCCCTCACATTCCAATCCTGAGACCCTTCCGATAGCATGAGGTGTGACATCTCAATGCTTCTAATACCAAACCTGAGACCCTGTCTATAGCATGAGATATCTAACTCCTTCCCATTCCAATCCTGAGACCCTTCCTATAGCATGAGATGTGATATCTCAATGCTTCTAATACCAAACCTGAGATCTTTCCTTTAACATGAGATGTGATATCCAACTCCTTCCCATTCCAAACCTGAGACCCTTCCTATAGCATGAGATGTGATATCCAACTCCTTCCCATTCCAATCCTGATACCCTTTCTATTCCATGAGATGTGATATCTCAATGCTCATAAAGCCAACCCTGAGAAACATCCTATAACATGAGATGTGATATCTAAATCCTTCCCTTTTCAAACCTTAGACTCTTCCTTTAGCATGAGATGTGATATCCAACTCCTTCCCATTCCAATCCTGAGACCCTTCCTATAGCATGAGATGTGCAATCCAACTCCTTCCCATTCCAATCCTGAGACCCTTCCTATAGCATGAGTTGTGATATCGCAATCCTTCTAATACCAAACCTGAGACCCTTGCTACAACATGAGATGTGATATCCAACTCCTTACCATTCCAAACCTGAGACCCGTCCTATAGCATGAGATGTGATAGACAACTCCTTCCCATTCCAATCCTGCGTCCCTTCCTACAGTATGAGATTTGATATCTCAATGCTTCTAATACCAAACGTGAGACACCACCCATAACATGAGATGTGATATTCAACTCCTTCCCATTCCAATCCTGAGACCCTTCCATGAGATGTGATATCTCAATGCTTCTAATACCAAACCTGAGATCCTTCCTATAACATGAGATGTGATATCTAACTCCTTCCCATTCCAAACCTGAGACCCTTCTTATAGCATGAGATGTGATATCCAGCTCCTTCCCATTCCAATCCTGAGACCCTTCCTATAGCACGAGTTGTGATATCCCAATCCTTCTAATACCAAACCTAAGACCCTTCCTATAACATGAGATGTGACATCCAACTCCTTCGCATTCCAAACCTGAGACACGTCCTATAGCATGAGATGTGATATCCAACTCCCTCCCATTCCAATCCTGAGACCCTTCCGATAGCATGAGATGTGACATCTCAATGCTTCTAATACCAAACCTGAGACCCTGTCTATAGCATGAGATATCCAACTCCTTCCCATTCCAATCCTGAGACCCTTCCTATAGCATGAGATGTGATATATCAATGCTTCTAATATCAAACCTGAGATCCTTCCTATAGCATGAGATGTGATATCTCAATGCTTCTAATACCAACATGAGACCCTTCCTATAACATGAGATGTTATATCCAACTCCTTCCCATTCCAATCCGGAGACCCGTCCTATAGCATGAGATGTGATATCTCAATGCTTCTACCAAACCTGAGACCCTTCCTATAGCATGAGATGTGATATCCAACACCTTCCCATTCCAATCCTGAGACCCTTCCTATAGCATGAGATGTGATATCTCAATGCTTCTAATACCAAACCTGAGACCCTTCCAATATCATGAGATGTGATATCCAACTACTTCCCATTACAAACCTGAGGCCCTTTCTATAGCATGACATGTGATATCTCAATGCTTCTAATACCAAAACTGGGACCCTCCCTATAGCATGAGATGTGCTATCCAATTCCTTCCTATTCCAATCCTGAGACACTTCCTATAGCAGAATATGTGCTATCCAATTCCTTCCCATTCCAATCCTGAGACCCTTCCTATAGCATGAGATGTGATATCTCAATGCTACTACCAAACCTGGGACCCTTCCGATAGCATGAGATGTGAAATGCAACTCCTTCCCATTCCAATCACCAGACCCTTCCTATAGCATGAGATGTGACATCTCAATGCTTCTACCAAACCGGGGACCCTTCCTATAGCATGAGATGTGATATCCATCTCCTTCCCATTCCAATCCTGAGACCCTTCCTATAGCATGAGATGTGATATCCATCTCCTTCCCATTCCAATCCCGAGACCCTTCCTATAGCATGAGATGTGATATCTCAATGCTTCTACCAAACCTGAGACCCTTCCTATCGCATGAGATGTGATATCCAACTCTTTCCCATTCCAATCCCGAGACCCTTCCTATAGCATGAGATGTGATAGCTCAATGCTTCTGATACCAAACCTGAGATCCTTCCTATAGCATGAGATGTGATATCCAACTGCTTCCCATTCCAAACCTGAGACCCTTCCTATAGCATGAGATGTGATATCTCAATGCTTCTACAAAAAATGAGACCCTTCCTATAGTATGAGATTTGATATCCAACTCCTTCCTATTCCAATCCTGAGACCCTTCCGATAGCATGAGATGTGATATCTCAATAATTCTAATACCAAACCTGAGACCCTCCCTATAGCATAAGATGTGATATCCAACTCCTTCCCATTCCAACCTGAGACCCTTCCTATAGCATGAGATGGAATATCCAACTCCTTCCCAATCCAATCCTGAGACCCTTCCGATAGCATGAGATGTGAAATCTCAATGCTTCTAATACCAAACCTGAGACCCTTCCTATGGCATGTGATGTGATATCAAGCTCCTTCCCATTCCAATCCTGAGACCCTTCCTATAGCATGAGATGTGATATCCAACTCCTTCCCATTCCAATCCTGAGACCCTTCCTATACCACCATGAGATGTGATATCTCAATGCTTCTAATACCAATCCTGAGACCCGCCCTATAACATGAGATGTGCTATCCAATTCCTTCCCATTCCAATCCTGAGGCACTTCCTATAGCAGAAGATGTGCTATCCAATTCCTTCCCATGCCAATCCTGAGACACTTCCTATAGCATGAGATGTGATATCCAACTCCTTCCCATTCCAATCCTGAGACCCTTCTTATACGATGATATGTGATATCTCAATGCATCTAATACCAAATCTGGACTCTTCCTATAGCATGAGATGTAATAGCCAACTCCTTCCCTTTCCAATCCTGCGTCCGTTCCTACAACATGAGATTTGATATCTCACTGCATCTAATACCAAACCTGAGACCCTGTCTATAGCATGAGACGTGATATCCAACTCCTTCTCATTCCAATCCTGAGACCCCTCCTATAGCATGAGATGTGATATCTCAATGCTTCTACCAAACCTGAAACCCTTCCTATAGCATGAGATGTGATATCCAACACCTTCCCATTCCAATCCTGAGACCCTTCCTATAGCATGAGATTTGATATCCAACTCCTTCCCATTCCAATCCTGAGACCCTTCCGATAGCATGAGATGTGATATCTCAATGCTTCTAATACCAAACCTGAGACCCTTCCTATAGCATGAGATGTGATATCCAATTCCTTCCCATTCCAATCCTGAGACCCTTCCTATACGATGATATGTGATATCTCAATGCATCTAATACCAAATCTGGACTCTTCCTATAGCATGAGATGTAATAGCCAACTCCTTCCCTTTCCAATCCTGCGTCCCTTCCTACAGCATGAGATTTGATATCTCACTGCATCTAATACCAAACCTGAGACCCTGTCTATAGCATGAGACGTGATATCCAACTCCTTCTCATTCCAATCCTGAGACCCCTCCTATAGCATGAGATGTGATATCTCAATGCTTCTACCAAACCTGAGACCCTTCCTATAGCATGAGATGTGATATCCAACACCTTCCCATTCCAATCCTGAGACCCTTCCTATAGCATGAGATTTGATATCCAACTCCTTCCCATTCCAATCCTAAGACCCTTCCGATAGCATGAGATGTGATATCTAAATGCTTCTAATACCAAACCTGAGACCCTTCCTATAGCATGAGATGTGATATCCAACTCCTTCCCATTCCAATCCTGTGACGCTTCCTATAGCATGAGATGTGATATCTCAATGCTTCTTATACCAAACCAGGACTCTTCCTATAGCATGAGATGTGATAGCCAACTCCTTCCCATTCCAATCCTGCGTCCCTTCTTACAGCATGAGATTTGATATCTCAATGCTTCTAATACCAAACCTGAGACACTACCTATAACATGAGATGTGATATTCAACTCCTTCCCATTCCAATCCTGAGACCCTTCCTATACCATGAGATGTGATATCTCAATGCTTCTAATACCAAACCTGAGATCTTTCCTATAACATGAGATGTGATATCTAACTCCTTCCCATTCCAAACCTGTGACCCTTCCTATAGCATGAGATGTGATATCCAACTCCTTCCCATTCCAATCCTGAGACCCTTCCTATAGCACGAGTTGTGATATCCCAATCCTTCTAATACCAAACCTAGGACCCTTCCTATAACATGAGATGTGATATCCAACTCCTTCGCATTCCAAACCTGAGACACGTCCTATAGCATGAGATGTGACATCTCAATGCTTCTAATACCAAACCTGAGACCCTGTCTATAGCATGAGATATCCAACTCCTTCCCATTGCAATCCTGAGACCCTTCCTATAGCATGAGATGTGATATCTCAATGCTTCTAATACCAAACCTGAGATCCTTCCTATAGCATGAGATGTGATATCTCAATGCTTCTAATACCAACCTGAGACCCTTCCTATAACATGAGATGTTATATCCAACTCCTTCCCATTCCAATCCGGAGACGCTTCCTATAACATGAGATGTGATATCTCAATGCTTCTACCAAACCTGAGACCCTTCCTATAGCATGAGATGTGATATCCAACACCTTCCTATTCCAATCCTGAGACCCTTCCTATAGCATGAGATGTGATATCTCAATGCTTCTAATGCCAAACCTGAGACCCTTCCAATAACATGAGATGTGATATCCAACTACTTCCCATTATAAACCTGAGACCCTTTTTATAGCATGACATGTGATATCTCAATGCTTCTAATACCAAAACGGGGACCCTCCCTATAGCATGAGATGTGCTATCCAATTCCTTCCTATTCCAATCCTGAGACACTTCCTATAGCAGAAGATGGGCTATCCAATTCCTTCCCATTCCAATCCTGAGACCCTTCCTATAGCATGAGACATGATATCTCAATGCTTCTACCAAACCTGGGACCCTTCTGATAGCATGAGATGTGAAATGCAACTCCTTCCCATTCCAATCACCAGACCCTTCCTATAGCATGAGATGTGATATCTCAATGCTTCTACTAAACCCGAGACCCTTCGTATAGCATGAGATGTGATATCCAACTCCTTCCCATTCCAAACCTGAGACCCTTCCAATAGCATGAGATGTGACATCTCAATGCTTCTACCAAACCGGGACCGTTCCTATAGCATGAGATATGATATCCATCTCCTTCCCATTCCAATCCTGAGACCCTTCCTATAGCATGAGATGTGATATCCATCCCCTTCCCATTCCAATCCCGAGACCCTTCCTATAGCATGAGATGTGATATCTCAATGCTTCTACAAACCTGAGACCCTTCCTATAGCATGAGATGTGATATCCAACTCTTTCCCATTCCAATCCCGAGACCCTTCCTATAGCATGAGATGTGATAGCTCAATGCTTCTAATACCAAACCTGAGATCCTTCCTATAGCATGAGATGTGATATCCAACTCCTTCCCATTTCAAACCTGAGACCCTTCCTATAGCATGAGATGTGATATCTCAATGCTTCTACCAAAAATGAGACCCTTCCTATAGTATGAGATTTGATATCCAACTCCTTCCCATTCCAATCCTGAGACCCTTCCGATAGCATGAGATGTGATATCCAACTCCTTCCCATTCCAATCCTGAGACCCTTCCTATACCATGAGATGTGATATCTCAATACTTATAAAACCAACCCTGAGAAACATCCTATAACATGAGATGTGATATCTAAATCCTTCCTTTTCCAAACCTGAGACCCTTCCTTTAGCCTGAGATGTGATATCCAACTCCTTCCCATTCCAATCCTGAGACCCTTCCTATCGCATGAGATGTGATATCCAACTCCTTCCCATTCCAATCCTGAGACCCTTCCTATAGCATGAGTTGTGATATGGCAATCCTTCTAATACCAAACCTGAGACCCTTGCTACAACATGAGATGTGATATCCAACTCCTTCCCATTCCAAACCTGAGACCCGTCCTATAGCATGAGATGTGATATCCAACTCCTTCCCATTCCAATCCTGAGACCCTTCCGATAGCATGAGATGTGATATCTCAATGCTTCTAATACCAAACCTGAAACCCTTCCTATAGCATGAGATGTGATATCCAACTCCTTCCCATTCCAATCCTGTGACGCCTCCTATAGCATGAGATGTGATATCTCAATGCTTCTTATACCAAACCAGGACCCTTCCTGTAGCATGAGATGTGACAGCCAACTCCTTCCCATTCCAATCCTGCGTCCCTTCCTACAGCATGAGATTTGATATCTCAATGCTTCTAATACCAAACCTGAGATCCTTCCTATAGCATGAGATGTGATATCTCAATGCTTCTAATACCAACCTGAGACCCTTCCTATAACATGAGATGTTATATCCAACTCCTTCCCATTCCAATCCTGAGACCCTTCCTATAGCATGAGATGTGATATCTCAATGCTTCTAATACCAAACCTGAGATCTTTCCTTTAACATGAGATGTGATATCCAACTCCTTCCCATTCCAAACCTGAGACCCTTCCTATAGCATGAGATGTGATATCCAACTCCTTCCCATTCCAATCCTGATACCCTTCCTATACCATGAGATGTGATATCTCAATGCTCATAAAGCCAACCCTGAGAAACATCCTATAACATGAGATGTGATATCTAAATCCTTCCCTTTTCAAACCTTAGACCCTTCCTTTAGCATGAGATGTGATATCCAACTCCTTCCCATTCCAATCCTGAGACCCTTCCTATAGCATGAGTTGTGATATCGCAATCCTTCTAATACCAAACCTGAGACCCTTGCTACAACATGAGATGTGATATCCAACTCCTTACCATTCCAAACCTGAGACCCGTCCTATAGCATGAGATGTGATAGACAACTCCTTCCCATTCCAAACCTGAGACCCTTCTTATAGCATGAGATGTGATATCCAGCTCCTTCCCATTCCAATCCTGAGACCCTTCCTATAGCACGAGTTGTGATATCCCAATCCTTCTAATACCAAACCTAAGACCCTTCCTATAACATGAGATGTGACATCCAACTCCTTCGCATTCCAAACCTGAGACACGTCCTATAGCATGAGATGTGATATCCAACTCCCTCCCATTCCAATCCTGAGACCCTTCCGATAGCATGAGATGTGACATCTCAATGCTTCTAATACCAAACCTGAGACCCTGTCTATAGCATGAGATATCCAACTCCTTCCCATTCCAATCCTGAGACCCTTCCTATAGCATGAGATGTGATATATCAATGCTTCTAATACCAAACCTGAGATCCTTCCTATAGCATGAGATGTGATATCTCAATGCTTCTAATACCAACCGGAGACCCTTCCTATAACATGAGATGTTATATCCAACTGCTTCCCATTCCAATCCGGAGACCCGTCCTATAGCATGAGATGTGATATCTCAATGCTTCTACCAAACCTGAGACCCTTCCTATAGCATGAGATGTGATATCCAACACCTTCCCATTCCAATCCTGAGACCCTTCCTATAGCATGAGATGTGATATCTCAATGCTTCTAATACCAAACCTGAGACCCTTCCAATATCATGAGATGTGATATCCAACTACTTTCCATTACAAACCTGAGGCCCTTTCTATAGCATGACATGTGATATCTCAATGCTTCTAATACCAAAACTGGGACCCTCCCTATAGCATGAGATGTGCTATCCAATTCCTTCCTATTCCAATCCTGAGACACTTCCTATAGCAGAATATGTGCTATCCAATTCCTTCCCATTCCAATCCTGAGACCCTTCCTATAGCATGAGATGTGATATCTCAATGCTACTACCAAACCTGGGACCCTTCCGATAGCATGAGATGTGAAATGCAACTCCTTCCCATTCCAATCACCAGACCCTTCCTATAGCATGAGATGTGACATCTCAATGCTTCTACCAAACCGGGGACCCTTCCTATAGCATGAGATGTGATATCCATCTCCTTCCCATTCCAATCCTGAGACCCTTCCTATAGCATGAGATGTGATATCCATCTCCTTCCCATTCCAATCCCGAGACCCTTCCTATAGCATGAGATGTGATATCCAACTCTTTCCCATTCCAATCCCGAGACCCTTCCTATAGCATGAGATGTGATAGCTCAATGCTTCTGATACCAAACCTGAGATCCTTCCTATAGCATGAGATGTGATATCCAACTGCTTCCCATTCCAAACCTGAGACCCTTCCTATAGCATGAGATGTGATATCTCAATGCTTCTACAAAAAATGAGACCCTTCCTATAGTATGAGATTTGATATCCAACTCCTTCCTATTCCAATCCTGAGACCCTTCCGATAGCATGAGATGTGATATCTCAATAATTCTAATACCAAACCTGAGACCCTCCCTATAGCATAAGATGTGATATCCAACTCCTTCCCATTCCAACCTGAGACCCTTCCTATAGCATGAGATGGAATATCCAACTCCTTCCCAATCCAATCCTGAGACCCTTCCAATAGCATGAGATGTGAAATCTCAATGCTTCTAATACCAAACCTGAGACCCTTCCTATGGCATGTGATGTGATATCAAGCTCCTTCCCATTCCAATCCTGAGACCCTTCCTATAGCATGAGATGTGATATCCAACTCCTTCCCATTCCAATCCTGAGACCCTTCCTATACCACCATGAGATGTGATATCTCAATGCTTCTAATACCAATCCTGAGACCCGCCCTATAACATGAGATGTGCTATCCAATTCCTTCCCATTCCAATCCTGAGACACTTCCTATAGCAGAAGATGTGCTATCCAATTCCTTCCCATGCCAATCCTGAGACACTTCCTATAGCATGAGATGTGATATCCAACTCCTTCCCATTCCAATCCTGAGACCCTTCTTATACGATGATATGTGATATCTCAATGCATCTAATACCAAATCTGGACTCTTCCTATAGCATGAGATGTAATAGCCAACTCCTTCCTTTCCAATCCTGCGTCCGTTCCTACAACATGAGATTTGATATCTCACTGCATCTAATACCAAACCTGAGACCCTGTCTATAGCATGAGACGTGATATCCAACTCCTTCTCATTCCAATCCTGAGACCCCTCCTATAGCATGAGATGTGATATCTCAATGCTTCTACCAAACCTGAAACCCTTCCTATAGCATGAGATGTGATATCCAACACCTTCCCATTCCAATCCTGAGACCCTTCCTATAGCATGAGATTTGATATCCAACTCCTTCCCATTCCAATCCTGAGACCCTTCCGATAGCATGAGATGTGATATCTAAATGCTTCTAATACCAAACCTGAGACCCTTCCTATAGCATGAGATGTGATATCCAACTCCTTCCCATTCCAATCCTGTGACGCTTCCTATAGCATGAGATGTGATATCTCAATGCTTCTTATACCAAACCAGGACTCTTCCTATAGCATGAGATGTGATAGCCAACTCCTTCCCATTCCAATCCTGTGTCCCTTCCTACAGCATGAGATTTGATATCTCAATGCTTCTAATACCAAACCTGAGACACTACCTATAACATGAGATGTGATATTCAACTCCTTCCCATTCCAAACCTGAGACCCTTCCTATAGCATGAGATGTGATATCCAACTCCTTCCCATTCCAATCCTGAGACCCTTCCTATAGCACGAGTTGTGATATCCCAATCCTTCTAATACCAAACCTAGGACCCTTCCCATAACATGAGATGTGATATCCAACTCCTTCGCATTCCAAACCTGAGACACGTCCTATAGCATGAGATGTGACATCTCAATGCTTCTAATACCAAACCTGAGACCCTGTCTATAGCATGAGATATCCAACTCCTTCCCATTGCAATCCTGAGACCCTTCCTATAGCATGAGATGTGATATCTCAATGCTTCTAATACCAGACCTGAGATCCTTCCTATAGCATGAGATGTGATATCTCAATGCTTCTAATACCAACCTGAGACCCTTCCTATAACATGAGATGTTATATCCAACTCCTTCCCATTCCAATCCGGAGACGCTTCCTATAACATGAGATGTGATATCTCAATGCTTCTACCAAACCTGAGACCCTTCCTATAGCATGAGATGTGATATCCAACACCTTCCTATTCCAATCCTGAGACCCTTCCTATAGCATGAGATGTGATATCTCAATGCTTCTAATACCAAACCTGAGACCCTTCCAATAACATGAGATGTGATATCCAACTACTTCCCATTAAAACCTGAGACCCTTTTTATAGCATGACATGTGATATCTCAATGCTTCTAATACCAAAACGGGGACCCTCCCTATAGCATGAGATGTGCTATCCAATTCCTTCCTATTCCAATCCTGAGACACTTCCTATAGCAGAAGATGGGCTATCCAATTCCTTCCCATTTCAATCCTGAGACCCTTCCTATAGCATGAGACATGATATCTCAATGCTTCTACCAAACCTGGGACCCTTCCGATAGCATGAGATGTGAAATGCAACTCCTTCCCATTCCAATCACCAGACCCTTCCTATAGCATGAGATGTGATATCTCAATGCTTCTACTAAACCCGAGACCCTTCGTATAGCATGAGATGTGATATCCAACTCCTTCCCATTCCAATCCTGAGACCCTTCCTATAGCATAAAATGTGATTTCTCAATGGTTCTAATACCAAACCTGAGATCCTTCCTATAACATGAGAAGTGTTATTCAACTCCTTCCCATTCCAAACCTGAGACCCTTCCAATAGCATGAGATGTGACATCTCAATGCTTCTACCAAACCGGGACCCTTCCTATAGCATGAGATATGATATCCATCTCCTTCCCATTCCAATCCTGAGACCCTTCCTATAGCATGAGATGTGATATCCATCCCCTTCCCATTCCAATCCCGAGACCCTTCCCTTAGCATGAGATGTGATATCTCAATGCTTCTACAAACCTGAGACCCTTCCTATAGCATGAGATGTGATATCCAACTCTTTCCCATTCCAATCCCGAGACCCTTCCTATAGCATGAGATGTGATAGCTCAATGCTTCTAATACCAAACCTGAGATCCTTCCTATAGCATGAGATGTGATATCCAACTCCTTCCCATTTCAAACCTGAGACCCTTCCTATAGCATGAGATGTTATATCTCAATGCTTCTACCAAAAATGAGACCCTTCCTATAGTATGAGATTTGATATCCAACTCCTTCCCATTCCAATCCTGAGACCCTTCCGATAGCATGAGATGTGATATCCAACTCCTTCCCATTCCAATCCTGAGACCCTTCCTATACCATGAGATGTGATATCTCAATACTTATAAAACCAACCCTGAGAAACATCCTATAACATGAGATGTGATATCTAAATCCTTCCTTTTCCAAACCTGAGACCCTTCCTTTAGCCTGAGATGTGATATCCAACTCCTTCCCATTCCAATCCTGAGACCCTTCCTATAGCATGAGATGTGATATCCAACTCCTTCCCATTCCAATCCTGAGACCCTTCCTATAGCATGAGTTGTGATATCGCAATCCTTCTAATACCAAACCTGAGACCCTTGCTACAACATGAGATGTGATATCCAACTCCTTCCCATTCCAAACCTGAGACCCGTCCTATAGCATGAGATGTGATATCCAACTCCTTCCCATTCCAATCCTGAGACCCTTCCGATAGCATGAGATGTGATATCTCAATGCTTCTAATACCAAACCTGAAACCCTTCCTATAGCATGAGATGTGATATCCAACTCCTTCCCATTCCAATCCTGTGACGCCTCCTATAGCATGAGATGTGATATCTCAATGCTTCTTATACCAAACCAGGACCCTTCCTATAGCATGAGATGTGACAGCCAACTCCTTCCCATTCCAATCCTGCGTCCCTTCCTACAGCATGAGATTTGATATCTCAATGCTTCTAATACCAAACCTGAGATCCTTCCTATAGCATGAGATGTGATATCTCAATGCTTCTAATACCAACCTGAGACCCTTCCTATAACATGAGATGTTATATCCAACTCCTTCCCATTCCAATCCTGAGACCCTTCCTATAGCATGAGATGTGATATCTCAATGCTTCTAATACCAAACCTGAGATCTTTCCTATAGCATGAGATGTGATATCCAACTCCTTCCCATTCCAATCCTGATACCCTTCCTATACCATGAGATGTGATATCTCAATGCTTATAAAGCCAACGCTGAGAAACATCCTATAACATGAGATGTGATATCTAAATCCTTCCCTTTCCAAACCTTAGACCCTTCCTTTAGCATGAGATGTGATATCCAACTCCTTCCCATTCCAATCCTGAGACCCTTCCTATAGCATGAGATGTGATATCCAACTCCTTCCCATTAATCCTGAGACCCTTCCTATAGCATGAGATGTGATAGACAACTCCTTCCCATTCCAAACCTGAGACCCGTCCTATAGCATGAGATGTGATAGACAACTCCTTCCCATTCCAATCCTGTGTCCCTTCCTACAGCATGAGATTTGATATCTCAATGCTTCTAATACCAAACCTGAGACACTACCCATAACATGAGATGTGATATTCAACTCCTTCCCATTCCAATCCTGATACCCTTCCTATACCATGAGATGTGATATCTCAATGCTTCTAATACCAAACCTGAGATCCTTCCTATAACATGAGATGTGATATCTAACTCCTTCCCATTCCAAACCTGAGACCCTTCTTATAGCATGAGATGTGATATCCAGCTCCTTCCCATTCCAATCCTGAGACCCTTCCTATAGCACGAGTTGTGATATCCCAATCCTTCTAATACCAAACCTAAGACCCTTCCTATAACATGAGATGTGATATCCAACTCCTTCGCATTCCAAACCTGAGACATGTCCTATAGCATGAGATGTGATATCCAACTCCCTCCCATTCCAATCCTGAGACCCTTCCGATAGCATGAGATGTGACATCTCAATGCTTCTAATACCAAACCTGAGACCCTGTCTATAGCATGAGATATCCAACTCCTTCCCATTCCAATCCTGAGACCCTTCCTATAGCATGAGATGTGACATCGCAATGCTTCTAATACCAAACCTGAGACCCTGTCTATAGCATGAGATATCCAACTCCTTCCCATTGCAATCCTGAGACCCTTCCTATAGCATGAGATGTGATATCTCAATGCTTCTAATACCAGACCTGAGATCCTTCCTATAGCATGGGATGTGATATCTCAATGCTTCTAATACCAACCTGAGACCCTTCCTATAACATGAGATGTTATATCCAACTCCTTCCCATTCCAATCCGGAGACGCTTCCTATAACATGAGATGTGATATCTCAATGCTTCTACCAAACCTGAGACCCTTCCTATAGCATGAGATGTGATATCCAACACCTTCCTATTCCAATCCTGAGACCCTTCCTATAGCATGAGATGTGATATCTCAATGCTTCTAATACCAAACCTGAGACCCTTCCAATAACATGAGATGTGATATCCAACTACTTCCCATTATAAACCTGAGACCCTTTTTATAGCATGACATGTGATATCTCAATGCTTCTAATACCAAAACGGGGACCCTCCCTATAGCATGAGATGTGCTATCCAATTCCTTCCTATTCCAATCCTGAGACACTTCCTATAGCAGAAGATGGGCTATCCAATTCCTTCCCATTCCAATCCTGAGACCCTTCCTATAGCATGAGACATGATATCTCAATGCTTCTACCAAACCTGGGAACCTTCCGATAGCATGAGATGTGAAATGCAACTCCTTCCCATTCCAATCACCAGACCCTTCCTATAGCATGAGATGTGATATCTCAATGCTTCTACTAAACCCGAGACCCTTCGTATAGCATGAGATGTGATATCCAACTCCTTCCCATTCCAATCCTGAGACCCTTCCTATAGCATAAAATGTGATTTCTCAATGGTTCTAATACCAAATCTGAGATCCTTCCTATAACATGAGAAGTGTTATTCAACTCCTTCCCATTCCAAACCTGAGACCCTTCCAATAGCATGAGATGTGACATCTCAATGCTTCTACCAAACCAGGACCCTTCCTATAGCATGAGATATGATATCCATCTCCTTCCCATTCCAATCCTGAGACCCTTCCTATAGCATGAGATGTGATATCCATCCCCTTCCCATTCCAATCCCGAGACCCTTCCTATAGCATGAGATGTGATATCTCAATGCTTCTACAAACCTGAGACCCTTCCTATAGCATGAGATGTGATATCCAACTCTTTCCCATTCCAATCCCGAGACCCTTCCTATAGCATGAGATGTGATAGCTCAATGCTTCTAATACCAAACCTGAGATCCTTCCTATAGCATGAGATGTGATATCCAACTCCTTCCCATTTCAAACCTGAGACCCTTCCTATAGCATGAGATGTTATATCTCAATGCTTCTACCAAAAATGAGACCCTTCCTATAGTATGAGATTTGATATCCAACTCCTTCCCATTCCAATCCTGAGACCCTTCCGATAGCATGAGATGTGATATCCAACTCCTTCCCATTCCAATCCTGAGACCCTTCCTATACCATGAGATGTGATATCTCAATACTTATAAAACCAACCCTGAGAAACATCCTATAACATGAGATGTGATATCTAAATCCTTCCTTTTCCAAACCTGAGACCCTTCCTTTAGCCTGAGATGTGATATCCAACTCCTTCCCATTCCAATCCTGAGACCCTTCCTATAGCATGAGATGTGATATCCAACTCCTTCCCATTCCAATCCTGAGACCCTTCCTATAGCATGAGTTGTGATATCGCAATCCTTCTAATACCAAACCTGAGACCCTTGCTACAACATGAGATGTGATATCCAACTCCTTCCCATTCCAAACCTGAGACCCGTCCTATAGCATGAGATGTGATATCCAACTCCTTCCCATTCCAATCCTGAGACCCTTCTGATAGCATGAGATGTGATATCTCAATGCTTCTAATACCAAACCTGAAACCCTTCCTATAGCATGAGATGTGATATCCAACTCCTTCCCATTCCAATCCTGTGACGCCTCCTATAGCATGAGATGTGATATCTCAATGCTTCTTATACCAAACCAGGACCCTTCCTATAGCATGAGATGTGACAGCCAACTCCTTCCCATTCCAATCCTGCGTCCCTTCCTACAGCATGAGATTTGATATCTCAATGCTTCTAATACCAAACCTGAGATCCTTCCTATAGCATGAGATGTGATATCTCAATGCTTCTAATACCAACCTGAGACCCTTCCTATAACATGAGATGTTATATCCAACTCCTTCCCATTCCAATCCTGAGACCCTTCCTATAGCATGAGATGTGATATCTCAATGCTTCTAATACCAAACCTGAGATCTTTCCTATAGCATGAGATGTGATATCCAACTCCTTCCCATTCCAATCCTGATACCCTTCCTATACCATGTGTTGTGATATCTCAATGCTTATAAAGCCAACGCTGAGAAACATCCTATAACATGAGATGTGATATCTAAATCCTTCCCTTTCCAAACCTTAGACCCTTCCTTTAGCATGAGATGTGATATCCAACTCCTTCCCATTCCAATCCTGAGACCCTTCCTATAGCATGAGATGTGATATCCAACTCCTTCCCATTCCAATCCTGAGACCCTTCCTATAGCATGAGATGTGATAGACAACTCCTTCCCATTCCAAACCTGAGACCCGTCCTATAGCATGAGATGTGATAGACAACTCCTTCCCATTCCAATCCTGTGTCCCTTCCTACAGCATGAGATTTGATATCTCAATGCTTCTAATACCAAACCTGAGACACTACCCATAACATGAGATGTGATATTCAACTCCTTCCCATTCCAATCCTGATACCCTTCCTATACCATGAGATGTGATATCTCAATGCTTCTAATACCAAACCTGAGATCCTTCCTATAACATGAGATGTGATATCTAACTCCTTCCCATTCCAAACCTGAGACCCTTCTTATAGCATGAGATGTGATATCCAGCTCCTTCCCATTCCAATCCTGAGACCCTTCCTATAGCACGAGTTGTGATATCCCAATCCTTCTAATACCAAACCTAAGACCCTTCCTATAACATGAGATGTGATATCCAACTCCTTCGCATTCCAAACCTGAGACATGTCCTATAGCATGAGATGTGATATCCAACTCCCTCCCATTCCAATCCTGAGACCCTTCCGATAGCATGAGATGTGACATCTCAATGCTTCTAATACCAAACCTGAGACCCTGTCTATAGCATGGGATATCCAACTCCTTCCCATTCCAATCCTGAGACCCTTCCTATAGCATGAGATGTGATATATCAATGCTTCTAATACCAAACCTGAGATCCTTCCTATAGCATGAGATGGGATATCTCAATGCTTCTAATACCAACCTGAGACCCTTCCTATAACATGAGATGTTATATCCAACTCCTTCCAATTCAAACCTGAGACCCTTCCTATAGCATGAGATGTGATATCTCAATGCTTCTACCAAACCTGAGACCCTTCCTATAGCATGAGATGTGATATCTAAATCCTTCCCTTTTCAAACCTTAGACCCTTCCTTTAGCATGAGATGTGATATCCAACTCCTTCCCATTCCAATCCTGAGACCCTTCCTATAGCATGAGTTGTGATAGACAACTCCTTCCCATTCCAATCCTGCGTCCCTTCCTACAGTATGAGATTTGATATCTCAATGCTTCTAATACCAAACCTGAGACACTACCCATAACATGAGATGTGATATTCAACTCCTTCCCATTCCAATCCTGAGACCCTTCCTATACCATGAGATGTGATATCTCAATGCTTCTAATACCAAACCTGAGATCCTTCCTATAACATGAGATGTGATATCTAACTCCTTCCCATTCCAAACCTGAGACCCTTCTTATAGCATGAGATGTGATATCCAGCTCCTTCCCATTCCAAACCTGAGACCCTTCTTATAGCATGAGATGTGATATCCAGCTCCTTCCCATTCCAATCCTGAGACCCTTCCTATAGCACGAGTTGTGATATCCCAATCCTTCTAATACCAAACCTAAGACCCTTCCTATAACATGAGATGTGATATCCAACTCCTTCGCATTCCAAACCTGAGACATGTCCTATAGCATGAGATGTGATATCCAACTCCCTCCCATTCCAATCCTGAGACCCTTCCGATAGCATGAGATGTGACATCTCAATGCTTCTAATACCAAACCTGAGACCCTGTCTATAGCATGAGATATCCAACTCCTTCCCATTCCAATCCTGAGACCCTTCCTATAGCATGAGATGTGATATATCAATGCTTCTAATACCAAACCTGAGATCCTTCCTATAGCATGAGATGGGATATCTCAATGCTTCTAATACCAACCTGAGACCCTTCCTATAACATGAGATGTTATATCCAACTCCTTCCAATTCAAACCTGAGACCCTTCCTATAGCATGAGATGTGATATCTCAATGCTTCTACCAAACCTGAGACCCTTCCTATAGCATGAGATGTGATATCTAAATCCTTCCCTTTTCAAACCTTAGACCCTTCCTTTAGCATGAGATGTGATATCCAACTCCTTCCCATTCCAATCCTGAGACCCTTCCTATAGCATGAGTTGTGATAGACAACTCCTTCCCATTCCAATCCTGCGTCCCTTCCTACAGTATGAGATTTGATATCTCAATGCTTCTAATACCAAACCTGAGACACTACCCATAACATGAGATGTGATATTCAACTCCTTCCCATTCCAATCCTGAGACCCTTCCTATACCATGAGATGTGATATCTCAATGCTTCTAATACCAAACCTGAGATCCTTCCTATAACATGAGATGTGATATCTAACTCCTTCCCATTCCAAACCTGAGACCCTTCTTATAGCATGAGATGTGATATCCAGCTCCTTCCCATTCCAAACCTGAGACCCTTCTTATAGCATGAGATGTGATATCCAGCTCCTTCCCATTCCAATCCTGAGACCCTTCCTATAGCACGAGTTGTGATATCCCAATCCTTCTAATACCAAACCTAAGACCCTTCCTATAACATGAGATGTGATATCCAACTCCTTCGCATTCCAAACCTGAGACATGTCCTATAGCATGAGATGTGATATCCAACTCCCTCCCATTCCAATCCTGAGACCCTTCCGATAGCATGAGATGTGACATCTCAATGCTTCTAATACCAAACCTGAGACCCTGTCTATAGCATGAGATATCCAACTCCTTCCCATTCCAATCCTGAGACCCTTCCTATAGCATGAGATGTGATATATCAATGCTTCTAATACCAAACCTGAGATCCTTCCTATAGCATGAGATGGGATATCTCAATGCTTCTAATACCAACCTGAGACCCTTCCTATAACATGAGATGTTATATCCAACTCCTTCCAATTCAAACCTGAGACCCTTCCTATAGCATGAGATGTGATATCTCAATGCTTCTACCAAACCTGAGACCCTTCCTATAGCATGAGATGTGATATCTAAATCCTTCCCTTTTCAAACCTTAGACCCTTCCTTTAGCATGAGATGTGATATCCAACTCCTTCCCATTCCAATCCTGAGACCCTTCCTATAGCATGAGTTGTGATAGACAACTCCTTCCCATTCCAATCCTGCGTCCCTTCCTACAGTATGAGATTTGATATCTCAATGCTTCTAATACCAAACCTGAGACACTACCCATAACATGAGATGTGATATTCAACTCCTTCCCATTCCAATCCTGAGACCCTTCCTATACCATGAGATGTGATATCTCAATGCTTCTAATACCAAACCTGAGATCCTTCCTATAACATGAGATGTGATATCTAACTCCTTCCCATTCCAAACCTGAGACCCTTCTTATAGCATGAGATGTGATATCCAGCTCCTTCCCATTCCAATCCTGAGACCCTTCCTATAGCACGAGTTGTGATATCCCAATCCTTCTAATACCAAACCTAAGACCCTTCCTATAACATGAGATGTGACATCCAACTCCTTCGCATTCCAAACCTGAGACACGTCCTATAGCATGAGATGTGATATCCAACTCCCTCCCATTCCAATCCTGAGACCCTTCCGATAGCATGAGATGTGACATCTCAATGCTTCTAATACCAAACCTGAGACCCTTTCTATAGCATGAGATATCCAACTCCTTCCCATTCCAATCCTGAGACCCTTCCTATAGCATGAGATGTGATATCTCAATGCTTCTAATACCAACCTGAGACCCTTCCTATAACATGAGATGTTATATCCAACTCCTTCCCATTCCAATCCGGAGACCCTTCCTATAGCATGAGATGTGATATCTCAATGCTTCTAATACCAAACCTGAGACCCTCCCTATAGCATAAGATGTGATATCCAACTCCTTCCCATTCCAACCTGAGACCCTCCCTATAGCATGAGATGGAATATCCAACTCCTTCCCAATCCAATCCTGAGACCCTTCCGATAGCATGAGATGTGAAATCTCAATGCTTCTAATACCAAACCTGAGACCCTTCCTATGGCATGTGATGTGATATCAAGCTCCTTCCCATTCCAATCCTGAGACCCTTCCTATAGCATGAGATGTGATTTCCAACTCCTTCCCATTCCAATCCTGAGACCCTTCCTATACCACCATGAGATGTGATATCTCAATGCTTCTAATACCAATCCTGAGACCCGCCCTATAACATGAGATGTGCTATCCAATTCCTTCCCATTCCAATCCTGAGACACTTCCTATAGCAGAAGATGTGCTATCCAATTCCTTCCCATGCCAATCCTGAGACACTTCCTATAGCATGAGATGTGCCATCCAATTCCTTCCCATTCCAAACCTGAGACCCTTCCTATGGCATGAGATGTGAAATCCAACTCCTTCCCATTCCAATCCTGAGACCCTTCCTATACCATGAGATGTGATATCTCAATGCTTCTAATACCAAACCTGAGATCCTTCCTATAACATGAGATGTGATATCCAACTCCTTCCCATTCCAAACCTGAGACCCTTCCTATAGCATGAGATGTGATATCCAACTCCTTCCCATTCCAATCCTGAGACCCTTCTTATACGATGATATGTGATATCTCAATGCATCTAATACCAAATCTGGACTCTTCCTATAGCATGAGATGTAATAGCCAACTCCTTCCCTTTCCAATCCTGCGTCCCTTCCTACAGCATGAGATTTGATATCTCACTGCATCTAATACCAAACCTGAGACACTACCCATAACATGAGATGTGATATTCAACTCCTTCCCATTCCAATCCTGAGACCCTTCCTATACCATGAGATGTGATATCTCAATGCTTCTAATACCAAACCTGAGATCCTTCCTATAACATGAGATGTGATATCTAACTCCTTCCCATTCCAAACCTGAGACCCTTCTTATAGCATGAGATGTGATATCCAGCTCCTTCCCATTCCAATCCTGAGACCCTTCCTATAGCACGAGTTGTGATATCCCAATCCTTCTAATACCAAACCTAAGACCCTTCCTATAACATGAGATGTGACATCCAACTCCTTCGCATTCCAAACCTGAGACACGTCCTATAGCATGAGATGTGATATCCAACTCCCTCCCATTCCAATCCTGAGACCCTTCCGATAGCATGAGATGTGACATCTCAATGCTTCTAATACCAAACCTGAGACCCTGTCTATAGCATGAGATATCCAACTCCTTCCCATTCCAATCCTGAGACCCTTCCTATAGCATGAGATGTGATATCTCAATGCTTCTAATACCAACCTGAGACCCTTCCTATAACATGAGATGTTATATCCAACTCCTTCCCATTCCAATCCGGAGACCCTTCCTATAGCATGAGATGTGATATCTCAATGCTTCTACCAAACCTGAGACCCTTCCTATAGCATGAGATGTGATATCCAACACCTTCCCATTCCAATCCTGAGACCCTTCCTATAGCATGAGATGTGATATCTCAATGCTTCTAATACCAAACCTGAGACCCTTCCAATATCATGAGATGTGATATCCAACTACTTCCCATTACAAACCTGAGGCCCTTTCTATAGCATGACATGTGATATCTCAATGCTTCTAATACCAAAACTGGGACCCTCCCTATAGCATGAGATGTGCTATCCAATTCCTTCCTATTCCAATCCTGAGACACTTCCTATAGCAGAATATGTGCTATCCAATTCCTTCCCATTCCAATCCTGAGACCCTTCCTATAGCATGAGATGCGATATCTCAATGCTTCTACCAAACCTGGGACCCTTCCGATAGCATGAGATGTGAAATGCAACTCCTTCCCATTCCAATCACCAGACCCTTCCTATAGCATGAGATGTGACATCTCAATGCTTCTACCAAACCGGGGACCCTTCCTATAGCATGAGATGTGATATCCATCTCCTTCCCATTCCAATCCTGAGACCCTTCCTATAGCATGAGATGTGATATCCATCTCCTTCCCATTCCAATCCCGAGACCCTTCCTATAGCATGAGGTGTGATATCTCAATGCTTCTACCAAACCTGAGACCCTTCCTATAGCATGAAATGTGATATCCAACTCTTTCCCATTCCAATCCCGAGACCCTTCCTATAGCATGAGATGTGATAGCTCAATGCTTCTGATACCAAACCTGAGATCCTTCCTATAGCATGAGATGTGATATCCAACTCCTTCCCATTCCAAACCTGAGACCCTTCCTATAGCATGAGATGTGATATCTCAATGCTTCTACAAAAAATGAGACCCTTCCTATAGTATGAGATTTGATATCCAACTCCTTCCTATTCCAATCCTGAGACCCTTCCGATAGCATGAGATGTGATATCTCAATACTTCTAATACCAAACCTGAGACCCTCCCTATAGCATAAGATGTGATATCCAACTCCTTCCCATTCCAACCTGAGACCCTTCCTATAGCATGAGATGGAATATCCAACTCCTTCCCAATCCAATCCTGAGACCCTTCCGATAGCATGAGATGTGAAATCTCAATGCTTCTAATACCAAACCTGAGACCCTTCCTATGGCATGTGATGTGATATCAAGCTCCTTCCCATTCCAATCCTGAGACCCTTCCTATAGCATGAGATGTGATATCCAACTCCTTCCCATTCCAATCCTGAGACCCTTCCTATACCACCATGAGATGTGATATCTCAATGCTTCTAATACCAATCCTGAGACCCGCCCTATAACATGAGATGTGCTATCCAATTCCTTCCCATTCCAATCCTGAGACACTTCCTATAGCAGAAGATGTGCTATCCAATTCCTTCCCATGCCAATCCTGAGACACTTCCTATAGCATGAGATGTGCCATCCAATTCCTTCCCATTCCAAACCTGAGACCCTTCCTATGGCATGAGATGTGATATCCAACTCCTTCCCATTCCAATCCTGAGACCCTTCCTATACCATGAGATGTGATGTCTCAATGCTTCTAATACCAAACCTGAGATCCTTCCTATAACATGAGATGTGATATCCAACTCCTTCTCATTCCAAACCTGAGACCCTTCCTATAGCATGAGATGTGATATCCAACTCCTTCCCATTCCAATCCTGAGACCCTTCTTATACGATGATATGTGATATCTCAATGCATCTAATACCAAATCTGGACTCTTCCTATAGCATGAGATGTAATAGCCAACTCCTTCCCTTTCCAATCCTGCGTCCCTTCCTACAGCATGAGATTTGATATCTCACTGCATCTAATACCAAACCTGAGACCCTGTCTATAGCATGAGACGTGATATCCAACTCCTTCTCATTCCAATCCTGAGACCCCTCCTATAGCATGAGATGTGATATCTCAATGCTTCTACCAAACCTGAAACCCTTCCTATAGCATGAGATGTGATATCCAACACCTTCCCATTCCAATCCTGAGACCCTTCCTATAGCATGAGATTTGATATCCAACTCCTTCCCATTCCAATCCTGAGACCCTTCCGATAGCATGAGATGTGATATCTCAATGCTTCTAATACCAACCTGAGACCCTTCCTATAACATGAGATGTTATATCCAACTCCTTCCCATTCCAATCCTGAGACCCTTCCTATAGCATGAGATGTGATATCTCAATGCTTCTAATACCAAACCTGAGATCTTTCCTATAGCATGAGATGTGATATCCAACTCCTTCCCATTCCAATCCTGAGACCCTTCCTTTAGCATGAGATTTGATATCCAACTCCTTCCCATTCCAATCCTGAGACCCTTCCGATAGCATGAGATGTGATATCTCAATGCTTCTAATACCAAACCTGAGACCCTTCCTATAGCATGAGATGTGATATCCAATTCCTTCCCATTCCAATCCTGAGGCCCTTCCTATACGATGATATGTGATATCTCAATGCATCTAATACCAAATCTGGACTCTTCCTATAGCATGAGATGTAATAGCCAACTCCTTCCCTTTCCAATCCTGCGTCCCTTCCTACAGCATGAGATTTGATATCTCACTGCATCTAATACCAAACCTGAGACCCTGTCTATAGCATGAGACGTGATATCCAACTCCTTCTCATTCCAATCCTGAGACCCCTCCTATAGCATGAGATGTGATATCTCAATGCTTCTACCAAACCTGAGACCCTTCCTATAGCATGAGATGTGATATCCAACACCTTCCCATTCCAATCCTGAGACCCTTCCTATAGCATGAGATTTGATATCCAACTCCTTCCCATTCCAATCCTGAGACCCTTCCGATAGCATGAGATGTGATATCTAAATGCTTCTAATACCAAACCTGAGACCCTTCCTATAGCATGAGATGTGATATCCAACTCCTTCCCATTCCAATCCTGTGACGCTTCCTATAGCATGAGATGTGATATCTCAATGCTTCTTATACCAAACCAGGACTCTTCCTATAGCATGAGATGTGATAGCCAACTCCTTCCCATTCCAATCCTGCGTCCCTTCCTACAGCATGAGATTTGATACCTCAATGCTTCTAATACCAAACCTGAGACACTACATATAACATGAGATGTGATATTCAACTCCTTCCCATTCCAATCCTGAGACCCTTCCTATACCATGAGATGTGATATCTCAATGCTTCTAATACCAAACCTGAGATCCTTCCTATAACATGAGATGTGATATCTAACTCATTCCCATTCCAAACCTGAGACCCTTCCTATAGCATGAGATGTGATATCCAACTCCTTCCCATTCCAATCCTGAGACCCTTCCTATAGCACGAGTTGTGATATCCCAATCCTTCTAATATCAAACCTAGGACCCTTCCTATAACATGAGATGTGATATCCAACTCCTTCGCATTCCAAACCTGAGACACGTCCTATAGCATGAGATGTGATATCCAACTCCCCCCCATTCCAATCCTGAGACCCTTCCGATAGCATGAGATGTGACATCTCAATGCTTCTAATACCAAACCTGAGACCCTGTCTATAGCATGAGATATCCAACTCCTTCCCATTCCAATCCTGAGACCCTTCCTATAGCATGAGATGTGATATCTCAATGCTTCTAATACCAAACCTGAGATCCTTCCTATAGCATGAGATGTGATATCTCAATGCTTCTAATACCAACCTGAGACCCTTCCTATAACATGAGATGTTATATCCAACTCCTTCCCATTCCAATCCGGAGACGCTTCCTATAACATGAGATGTGATATCTCAATGCTTCTACCAAACCTGAGACCCTTCCTATAGCATGAGATGTGATATCCAACACCTTCCTATTCCAATCCTGAGACCCTTCCTATAGCATGAGATGTGATATCTCAATGCTTCTAATACCAAACCTGAGACCCTTCCAATAACATGAGATGTGATATCCAACTACTTCCCATTATAAACCTGAGACCCTTTTTATAGCATGACATGTGATATCTCAATGCTTCTAATACCAAAACGGGGACCCTCCCTATAGCATGAGATGTGCTATCCAATTCCTTCCTATTCCAATCCTGAATCACTTCCTATAGCAGAAGATGGGCTATCCAATTCCTTCCCATTCCAATCCTGAGACCCTTCCTATAGCATGAGATATGATATCTCAATGCTTCTAACAAACCTGGGACCCTTCCGATAGCATGAGATGTGAAATGCAGCTCCTTCCCATTCCAATCACCAGACCCTTCCTATAGCATGAGATGTGATATCTCAATGCTTCTACTAAACCCGAGACCCTTCGTATAGCATGAGATGTGATATCCAACTCCTTCCCATTCCAATCCTGAGACCCTTCCTATAGCATAAAATGTGATTTCTCAATGGTTCTAATACCAAACCTGAGATCCTTCCTATAAGATGAGAAGTGTTATTCAACTCCTTCCCATTCCAAACCTGAGACCCTTCCAATAGCATGAGATGTGACATCTCAATGCTTCTACCAAACCGGGACCCTTCCTATAGCATGAGATATGATATCCATCTCCTTCCCATTCCAATCCTGAGACCCTTCCTATAGCATGAGATGTGATATCCATCCCCTTCCCATTCCAATCCCGAGACCCTTCCTATAGCATGAGATGTGATATCTCAATGCTTCTAAAAACTGAGACCCTTCCTATAGCATGAGATGTGATATCCAACTCTTTCCCATTCCAATCCCGAGACCCTTCCTATAGCATGAGATGTGATAGCTCAATGCTTCCAATACCAAACCTGAGATCCTTCCTATAGCATGAGATCTGATATCCAACTCCTTCCCATTTCAAACCTGAGACCCTTCCTATAGCATGAGATTTGATATCCAACTCCTTCCCATTCCAATCCTGAGACCCTTCCGATAGCATGAGATGTGATATCCAACTCCTTCCCATTCCAATCCTGAGACCCTTCCTATACCATGAGATGTGATATCTCAATGCTTATAAAACCAACCCTGAGAAACATCCTATAACATGAGATGTGATATCTAAATCCTTCCTTTTCCAAACCTGAGACCCTTCCTTTAGCCTGAGATGTGATATCCAACTCCTTCCCATTCCAATCATGAGACCCTTCCTATAGCATGAGATGTGATATCCAACTCCTTCCCATTCCAATCCTGAGACCCTTCCTATAGCATGAGTTGTGATATCGCAATCCTTCTAATACCAAACCTGAGACCCTTGCTACAACATGAGATGTGATATCCAACTCCTTCCCATTCCAAACCTGAGACCCGTCCTATAGCATGAGATGTGATATCCAACTCCTTCCCATTCCAATCCTGAGACCCTTCCGATAGCATGAGATGTGATATCTCAATGCTTCTAATACCAAACCTGAAACCCTTCCTATAGCATGAGATGTGATATCCAACTCCTTCCCATTCCAATCCTGTGACGCCTCCTATAGCATGAGATGTGATATCTCAATGCTTCTTATACCAAACCAGGACTCTTCCGATAGCATGAGATGTGATATCTCAATGCTTCTAATACCAAACCTGAAACCCTTCCTATAGCATGAGATGTGATATCCAACTCCTTCCCATTCCAATCCTGTGACGCCTCCTATAGCATGAGATGTGATATCTCAATGCTTCTAATACCAAACCTGAGATCCTTCCTATAGCATGAGATGTGATATCTCAATGCTTCTAATACCAACCTGAGACCCTTCCTATAACATGAGATGTTATATCCAACTCCTTCCCATTCCAATCCTGAGACCCTTCCTATAGCATGAGATGTGATATCTCAAAGCTTCTAATACCAAACCTGAGATCTTTCCTTTAACATGAGATGTGATATCCAACTCCTTCCCATTCCAAACCCAAGACCCTTCCTATAGCATGAGATGTGATATCCAACTCCTTCCCATTCCAATCCTGATACCCTTCCTATACCATGAGATGTGATATCTCAATGCTTATAAAGCCAACCCTGAGAAACATCCTATAACATGAGATATGATATCTAAATCCTTCCCTTTCCAAACCTTAGACCCTTCCTTTAGCATGAGATGTGATATCCAACTCCTTCCCATTCCAATCCTGAGACCCTTCCTATAGCATGAGATGTGATATCCAACTCCTTCCCATTCCAATCCTGAGACCCTTCCTATAGCATGAGATGTGATAGACAACTCCTTCCCATTCCAAACCTGAGACCCGTCCTATAGCATGAGATGTGATAGACAACTCCTTCCCATTCCAATCCTGTGTCCCTTCCTACAGCATGAGATTTGATATCTCAATGCTTCTAATACCAAACCTGAGACACTACCCATAACATGAGATGTGATATTCAACTCCTTCCCATTTCAATCCTGAGACCCTTCCTATACCATGAGATGTGATATCTCAATGCTTCTAATACCAAACCTGAGATCCTTCCTATAACATGAGATGTGATATCTAACTCCTTCCCATTCCAATCCTGAGACCCTTCCTATAGCACGAGTTGTGATATCCCAATCCTTCTAATACCAAACCTAAGACCCTTCCTATAACATGAGATGTGATATCCAACTCCTTCGCATTCCAAACCTGAGACATGTCCTATAGCATGAGATGTGATATCCAACTCCCTCCCATTCCAATCCTGAGACCCTTCCGATAGCATGAGATGTGACATCTCAATGCTTCTAATACCAAACCTGAGACCCTGTCTATAGCATGAGATATCCAACTCCTTCCCATTCCAATCCTGAGACCCTTCCTATAGCATGAGATGTGATATATCAATGCTTCTAATACCAAACCCGAGATCCTTCCTATAGCATGAGATGGGATATCTCAATGCTTCTAATTCCGGAAGCACCTCAAAACCTTCCTCTTTGCTTCTGCCTTCCCTCTCCCTCTCCCCTGCTGAGCGGCTAATTAATTTTCACTGAAGCTGCACTGATCCTGCAATTGGACCACTCTAAACGGCCTCGGTCCTGGGCCCTGCCACTCTCCACTTGCACTGATGCCCTGGAACCCCTTTGCACTGCGGGTCTGTCTCTGTATCCCTACAGCCCCCCCTCCCCCAGCACTTGTTCTGCACTTACCTCACACTTGCCACCAGGTGGCCCTATTTATTTATTTATTACGTACGCCTCTTACCTTGTACTGCACTTCCCCCCCTCCCCTTCCCCTTGCACTTTTCCCCTCCCCTACCCCTGCACTTGCGCGATCTGAATGACACCTGGCCTAGTAGGATCGTTTTCTGTCTCCCCTTGTACCCCCCTCCCTGCCTCGTCACGCCTTGAAACCCTTGTGTATAGGCGCGTTACAAATACCATATCATATCATATCATATCATAACCTGAGACCCTTCCTATAACATGAGATGTTATATCCAACTCCTTCCCATTCCAATCCGGAGACCCTTCCTATAGCATGAGATGTGATATCTCAATGCTTCTACCAAACCTGAGACCGTTCCTATAGCATGAGATGTGATATCCAACACCTTCCCATTCCAATCCTGAGACCCTTCCTATAGCATGAGATGTGATATCTCAATGCTTCTAATACCAAACCTGAGACCCTTCCAATATCATGAGATGTGATATCCAACTACTTCCCATTACAAACCTGAGACCCTTTCTATAGCATGACATGTGATATCTCAATGCTTCTAATACCAAAACTGGGACCCTCCCTATAGCATGAGATGTGCTATCCAATTCCTTCCTATTCCAACGCTGAGACACTTCCTATAGCAGAAGATGTGCTATCCAATTCCTTCCCATTCCAATCCTGAGAATCTTCCTATAGCATGATATCTCAATGCTTCTACCAAACCTGGGACCCTTCCGATAGCATGAGATGTGAAATGCAACTCCTTCCCATTCCAATCACCAGACCCTTCCTATAGCATGAGATGTGACATCTCAATGCTTCTACCAAACCGGGGACCCTTCCTATAGCATGAGATGTGATATCCATCTCCTTCCCATTCCAATCCTGAGACCCTTCCTATAGCATGAGATGTGATATCCATCTCCTTCCCATTCCAATCCCGAGACCCTTCCTATAGCATGAGATGTGATATCTCAATGCTTCTACCAAACCTGAGACCCTTCCTATAGCATGAGATGTGATATCCAACTCTTTCCCATTCCAATCCCGAGACCCTTCCTGTAGCATGAGATGTGATATCTCAATGCTTCTAATACCTTCCTATAGCATGAGATGTGATATCCAACTCCTTCCCATTCCAATCCTGAGACCCTTCCTATAGCATGAGATGTGATATCCAACTCCTTCCCATTCCAATCCTGAGACCCTTCCTATAGCATGAGTTGTGATATCGCAATCCTTCTAATACCAAACCTGAGACCCTTGCTACAACATGAGATGTGATATCCAACTCCTTCCCATTCCAAACCTGAGACCCGTCCTATAGCATGAGATGTGATATCCAACTCCTTCCCATTCCAATCCTGAGACCCTTCCAATAGCATGAGATGTGATATCTCAATGCTTCTAATACCAAACCTGAAACCCTTCCTATAGCATGAGATGTGATATCCAACTCCTTCCCATTCCAATCCTGTGACGCCTCCTATAGCATGAGATGTGATATCTCAATGCTTCTTATACCAAACCAGGACTCTTCCTATAGCATGAGATGTGACAGCCAACTCCTTCCCATTCCAATCCTGCGTCCCTTCCTACAGCATGAGATTTGATAACTCAATGCTTCTAATACCAAACCTGAGATCCTTCCTATAGCATGAGATGTGATATCTCAATGCTTCTAATACCAACCTGAGACCCTTCCTATAACATGAGATGTTATATCCAACTCCTTCCCATTCCAATCCTGAGACCCATGTGATATCTCAATGCTTCTAATACCAAACCTGAGATCTTTCCTTTAACATGAGATGTGATATCCAACTCCTTCCCATTCCAAACCCGAGACCCTTCCTATAGCATTAGATGTGATATCCAACTCCTTCCCATTCCAATCCTGATACCCTTCCTATACCATGAGATGTGATATCTCAATGCTTATAAAGCCAACCCTGAGAAACATCCTATAACATGAGATGTGATATCTAAATCCTTCCCTTTCCAAACCTTAGACCCTTCCTTTAGCATGAGATGTGATATCCAACTCCTTCCCATTCCAATCCTGAGACCCTTCCTATAGCATGAGATGTGATATCCAACTCCTTCCCATTCCAATCCTGAGACCCTTCCTATAGCATGAGATGTGATAGACAACTCCTTCCCATTCCAAACCTGAGACCCGTCCTATAGCATGAGATGTGATAGACAACTCCTTCCCATTCCAATCCTGTGTCCCTTCCTACAGCATGAGATTTGATATCTCAATGCTTCTAATACCAAACCTGAGACACCACCCATAACATGAGATGTGATATTCAACTCCTTCCCATTCCAATCCTGAGACCCTTCCTATACCATGAGATGTGATATCTCAATGCTTCTAATACCAAACCTGAGATCCTTCCTATAACATGAGATGTGATATCTAACTCCTTCCCATTCCAAACCTGAGACCCTTCTTATAGCATGAGATGTGATATCCAGCTCCTTCCCATTCCAATCCTGAGACCCTTCCTATAGCACGAGTTGTGATATCCCAATCCTTCTAATACCAAACCTAAGACCCTTCCTATAACATGAGATGTGATATCCAACTCCTTCGCATTCCAAACCTGAGACATGTCCTATAGCATGAGATGTGATATCCAACTCCCTCCCATTCCAATCCTGAGACCCTTCCGATAGCATGAGATGTGACATCTCAATGCTTCTAATACCAAACCTGAGACCCTGTCTATAGCATGAGATATCCAACTCCTTCCCATTCCAATCCTGAGACCTTTCCTATAGCATGAGATGTGATATATCAATGCTTCTAATACCAAACCTGAGATCCTTCCTATAGCATGAGATGTGATATTTCAATGCTTCTACCAAACCTGAGACCCTTCCTATAGCATGAGATGTGATATCCAACACCTTCCCATTCCAATCCTGAGACCCTTCCTATAGCATGAGATGTGATATCTCAATGCTTCTAATACCAAACCTGAGACCCTTCCAATATCATGAGATGTGATATCCAACTACTTCCCATTACAAACCTGAGACCCTTTCTATAGCATGACATATGATATCTCAATGCTTCTAATACCAAAACTGGGACCCTCCCTATAGCATGAGATGTGCTATCCAATTCCTTCCTATTCCAATCCTGAGACACTTCCTATAGCAGAAGATGTGCTATCCAATTCCTTCCCATTCCAATCCTGAGACCCTTCCTATAGCATGAGATGTGATATCTCAATGCTTCTACCAAACCTGGGACCCTTCCGATAGCATGAGATGTGAAATGCAACTCCTTCCCATTCCAATCACCAGACCCTTCCTATAGCATGAGATGTGACATCTCAATGCTTCTACCAAACCGGGGACCCTTCCTATAGCATGAGATGTGATATCCATCTCCTTCCCATTCCAATCCTGAGACCCTTCCTATAGCATGAGATGTGATATCCATCTCCTTCCCATTCCAATCCCGAGACCCTTCCTGTAGCATGAGATGTGATAGCTCAATGCTTCTGATACCAAACCTGAGATCCTTCCTATAGCATGAGATGTGATATCCAACTCCTTCCCATTCCAAACGTGAGACCCTTCCTATAGCATGAGATGTGATATCTCAATGCTTCTACCAAAAATGAGACCCTTCCTATAGTATGAGATTTGATATCCAACTCCTTCCTATTCCAATCCTGAGACCCTTCCGATAGCATGAGATGTGATATCTCAATACTTCTAATACCAAACCTGAGATCCTTCCTATAGCATGAGATGTAATATCCAACTCCTTCCCATTCCAAACCTGAGACCTTTCCTATAGCATGAGATGTGATATCTCAATGCTTCTACCAAACATGAGACCCTTCCTATAGTATGAGATTTGATACTCCTTCCCATTCCAATCCTGAGACCCTTCCGATAGCATGAGATGTGATATCTCAATACTTCTAATACCAAACCTGAGACCCTCCCTATAGCATAAGATGTGATATCCAACTCCTTCCCATTCCAACCTGAGACCCTTCCTATAGCATGAGATGGAATATCCAACTCCTTCCCAATCCAATCCTGAGACCCTTCCGATAGCATGAGATGTGAAATCTCAATGCTTCTAATCCCAAACCTGCGACCCTTCCTATGGCATGTGATGTGATATCAAGCTCCTTCCCATTCCAATCCTGAGACCCTTCCTATAGCATGAGATGTGATATCCAACTCCTTCCCATTCCAATCCTGAGACCCTTCCCATACCACCATGAGATGTGATATCTCAATGCTTCTAATACCAATCCTGAGACCCGCCCTATAACATGAGATGTGCTATCCAATTCCTTCCCATTCCAATCCTGAGACACTTCCTATAGCAGAAGATGTGCTATCCAATTCCTTCCCATGCCAATCCTGAGACGCTTCCTATAGCATGAGATGTGCCATCCAATTCCTTCCCATTCCAAACCTGAGACCCTTCCTATGGCATGAGATGTGATATCCAACTCCTTCCCATTCCGATCCTGAGACCCTTCCTATAGCATGAGATGTGATATCTCAATGCTTCTAATGCCAAACCTGAGATCCTTCCTGTAACATGAGATGTGATATCCAACTCCTTCCCATTCCAAACCTGAGACCCTTCCTATAGCATGAGATGTGATATCGAACTCCTTCCCATTCCAATCCTGAGACCCTTCTTATACGATGATATGTGATATCTCAATGCATCTAATACCAAATCTGGACTCTTCCTATAGCATGAGATGTAATAGCCAACTCCTTCCCTTTCCAATCCTGCGTCCCTTCCTACAGCATGAGATTTGATATCTCACTGCATCTAATACCAAACCTGAGACCCTGTCTATAGCATGAGACGTGATATCCAACTCCTTCTCATTCCAATCCTGAGACCCCTCCTATAGCATGAGATGTGATATCTCAATGCTTCTACCAAACCTGAAACCCTTACTATAGCATGAGCTGTGATATCCAACACCTTCCCATTCCAATCCTGAGACCCTTCCTATAGCATGAGATTTGATATCCAACTCCTTCCCATTCCAATCCTGAGACCCTTCCGATAGCATGAGATGTGATATCTCAATGCTTCTAATACCAAACCTGAGACCCTTCCTATAGCATGAGATGTGATATCCAATTCCTTCCCATTCCAATCCTGAGACCCTTCCTATACGATGATATGTGATATCTCAATGCATCTAATACCAAATCTGGACTCTTCCTATAGCATGAGATGTAATAGCCAACTCCTTCCCTTTCCAATCCTGCGTCCCTTCCTACAGCATGAGATTTGATATCTCACTGCATCTAATACCAAACCTGAGACCCTGTCTATAGCATGAGACGTGATATCCAACTCCTTCTCATTCCAATCCTGAGACCCCTCCTACAGCATGAGATGTGATATCTCAATGCTTCTACCAAACCTGAGACCCTTCCCATTCCAATCCTGAGACCCTTCCTATAGCATGAGATTTGATATCCAAATCCTTCCCATTCCAATCCTGAGACCCTTCCGATAGCATGAGATGTGATATCTCAATGCTTCTAATACCAAACCTGAGACCCTTCCTATAGCATGAGATGTGATATCCAACTCCTTCCCATTCCAATCCTGTGACGCTTCCTATAGCATGAGATGTGATATCTCAATGCTTCTTATACCAAACCAGGACTCTTCCTATAGCATGAGATGTGATAGCCAACTCCTTCCCATTCCAATCCTGCGTCCCTTCCTACAGCAAGAGATTTGATATCTCAATGCTTCTAATACCAAACCTGAGACACTACCTATAACATGAGATAAGATATTCAACTCCTTCCCATTCCAATCCTGAGACCCTTCCTATGCCATGAGATGTGATATCTCAATGCTTCTAATACCAAACCTGAGATCCTTCCTATAACATGAGATGTGATGTCTAACTCCTTCCCATTCCAAACCTGAGACCCTTCCTATAGCATGAGATGTGATATCCAACTCCTTCCCATTCCAATCCTGAGACCCTTCCTATAGCACGAGTTGTGATATCCCAATCCTTCTAATACCAAACCTAAGACCCTTCCTATAACATGAGATGTGATATCCAACTCCTTCACATTCCAAACCTGAGACACGTCCTATAGCATGAGATGTGATATCCAACTCCCTCCAATTCCAATCCTGAGACCCTTCCGATAGCATGAGATGTGACATCTCAATGCTTCTAATACCAAACCTGAGACCCTGTCTATAGCATGAGATATCCAACTCCTTCCCATTCCAATCCTGAGACCCTTCCTATAGCATGAGATGTGATATCTCAATGCTTCTAATACCAAACCTGAGATCCTTCCTATAGCATGAGATGTGATATCTCAATGCTTATAATACCAACCTGAGACCCTTCCTATAACATGAGATGTTATATCCAACTCCTTCCCATTCCAATCCGGAGACGCTTCCTATAGCATGAGATGTGATATCTCAATCCTTCTACCAAACCTGAGACCCTTCCTACAGCATGAGATGTGATATCCAACACCTTCCTATTCCAATCCTGAGACCCTTCCTATAGCATGAGATGTGATATCCATCTCCTTCCCATTCCAATCCCGAGACCCTTCCTATAGCATGAGATGTGATATCTCAAAGCTTCTACCAAACCTGAGACCCTTCCTATAGCATGAGATGTGATATCCAACTCTTTCCCATTTCAATCCCGAGACCCTTCCTGTAGCATGAGATGTGATAGTTCAATGCTTCTGATACCAAACCTGAGATCCTTCCTATAGCATGAGATGTGATATCCAACTCCTTCCCATTCCAAACGTGAGACCCTTCCTATAGCATGAGATGTGATATCTCAATGCTTCTACCAAAAATGAGACCCTTCCTATAGTATGAGATTTGATATCCAACTCCTTCCTATTCCAATCCTGAGACCCTTCCGATAGCATGAGATGTGATATCTCAATACTTCTAATACCAAACCTGAGATCCTTCCTATAGCATGAGATGTAATATCCAACTCCTTCCCATTCCAAACCTGAGACCTTTCCTATAGCATGAGATGTGATATCTCAATGCTTCTACCAAACATGAGACCCTTCCTATAGTATGAGATTTGATACTCCTTCCCATTCCAATCCTGAGACCCTTCCGATAGCATGAGATGTGATATCTCAATACTTCTAATACCAAACCTGAGACCCTCCCTATAGCATAAGATGTGATATCCAACTCCTTCCCATTCCAACCTGAGACCCTTCCTATAGCATGAGATGGAATATCCAACTCCTTCCCAATCCAATCCTGAGACCCTTCCGATAGCATGAGATGTGAAATCTCAATGCTTCTAATCCCAAACCTGAGACCCTTCCTATGGCATGTGATGTGATATCAAGCTCCTTCCCATTCCAATCCTGAGACCCTTCCTATAGCATGAGATGTGATATCCAACTCCTTCCCATTCCAATCCTGAGACCCTTCCCATACCACCATGAGATGTGATATCTCAATGCTTCTAATACCAATCCGGAGACCCGCCCTATAACATGAGAGGTGCTATCCAATTCCTTCCCATTCCAATCCTGAGACACTTCCTATAGCAGAAGATGTGCTATCCAATTCCTTCCCATGCCAATCCTGAGACGCTTCCTATAGCATGAGATGTGCCATCCAATTCCTTCCCATTCCAAACCTGAGACCCTTCCTATGGCATGAGATGTGATATCCAACTCCTTCCCATTCCAATCCTGAGACCCTTCCTATAGCATGAGATGTGATATCTCAATGCTTCTAATGCCAAACCTGAGACCCTTCCTATAGCATGAGATGTGATATCTCAATGCTTCTACCAAACCTGGGACCCTTCCGATAGCATGAGATGTGAAATGCAACTCCTTCCCATTCCAATCACCAGACCCTTCCTATAGCATGAGATGTGATATCTCAATGCTTCTACTAAAGCCGAGACCCATCGTATAGCATGAGATGTGATATCCAACTCCTTCCCATTCCAATCCTGAGACCCTTCCTATAGCATAAAATGTGATTTCTCAATGGTTCTAATACCAAACCTGAGATCCTTCCTATAACATGAGAAGTGTTATTCAACTCCTTCCCATTCCAAACCTGAGACCCTTCCAATAGCATGAGATGTGACATCTCAATGCTTCTACCAAACTGGGACCTTTCCTATAGCATGAGATATGATATCCATCTCCTTCCCATTCCAATCCTGAGACCCTTCCTATAGCATGAGATGTGATATCCATCCCCTTCCCATTCCAATCCTGAGACCCTTCCTATAGCATGAGATGTGATGTCTCAATGCTTCTACCAAACCTGAGACCCTTCCTATAGCATGAGATGTGATATCCAACTCTTTCCCATTCCAATCCCGAGACCCTTCCTATAGCATGAGATGTGATAGCTCAATGCTTCTAATAACAAACCTGAGATCCTTCCTATAGCATGAGATGTGATATCCAACTCCTTCCCATTCCAAACCTGAGACCCTTCCTATAGCATGAGATGTGATATCTCAATGCTTCTACCAAAAATGAGACCCTTCCTATAGTATGAGATTTGATATCCAACTCCTTCCCATACCAATCCTGAGACCCTTCCGATAGCATGAGATGTGATATCTCAATACTTCTAATACCAAACCTGAGACCCTCCCTATAGCATAAGATGTGATATCCAACTCCTTCCCATTCCAACCTGAGACCCTTCCTATAGCATGAGATGTGAAATCTCAATGCTTCTAATACCAAACCTGAGACCCTTCCTATGGCATGTGATGTGATATCAAGCTCCTTCCCATTCCAATCCTGAGACCCTTCCTATAGCATGAGATGTGATATCCAACTCCTTCCCATTCAAATCCTGAGACCCTTCCTATACCACCATGAGATGTGATATCTCAATGCTTCTAATACCAATCCTGAGACCCTCCCTATAACATGAGATGTGCTATCCAATTCCTTCCCATTCCAATCCTGAGACACTTCCTATAGCAGAAGATGTGCTATCCAATTCCTTCCCATGCCAATCCTGAGACACTTCCTATAGCATGAGATGTGCCATCCAATTCCTTCCCATTCCAAACCTGAGACCCTTCCTATGGCATGAGATGTGATATCCAACTCCTTCCCATTCCAATCCTGAGACCCTTCCGATAGCATGATATGTGATATCTCAATGCATCTAATACCAAATCTGGATTCCCTATAGCATGAGATGTAATAGCCAACTCCTTCCCTTTCCAATCCTGCGTCCCTTCCTACAGCATGAGATTTGATATCTCACTGCATCTAATACCAAACCTGAGACCCTGTCTATAGCATGAGATGTGATATCCAACTCCTTCTCATTCCAATCCTGAGATCTCTCCTATAGCATGAGATGTGATATCTCAATGCTTCTAATACTAACCTGAGACCCTTCCTATAACATGAGATGTTATTTCCAACTCCGTCCCATTCCAATCCTGAGACCCTTCCTATAGCATGATATGTGTTATCTCAATGCTTCTACCAAACCTGACACCCTTTCTATAGCATGAGATGTGATATCCAACACCTTCCCATTCCAATCCTGAGACCCTTCCTATAGCATGAGATGTGATATCTCAATGCTTCTAATACCAAACCTGAGACCCTTCCTATAACATGAGATGTGATATCTAACTACTTCCCATTACAAACCTGAGACCCTTCCTATAGCATGACATGTGATATGTCAATGCTTCTAATACCAAAACTGGGACCCTTCCTATAGCATAGATGTGCTATGAAATTCCTTCCCATTCCAATCCTGAGACACTTCCTATAGCAGAAGATGTGATATCCAACACCTTCCCATTCCAATCCTGAGACCCTTCCTATAGCATCAGATGTGATATCTCAATGCTTCTAATACCAATCCTGAGACCCGCCCTATAACATGAGATGTGATATCCAAATCCTTCCCCTTCCAAACCTGAGACCCTTCCTTTAGCATGAGATGTAAGATCCAAGTCCTTCCCATTCCAATCCTGAGACCCTTCCTATAGCATGAGATGTGATATCTCAATGCTTCTAATACCAAACCTGAGACCCTTCCTATAACATGAGATGGGATATCCAACTCCTTCCCATTCCGATCCTGAGACCCTTCCGATAGCAGAGGTGTGATATCTCAATGCTTATACCAAATCTGAGTCCCTTCCGATAGCGTGAGATATGATATCCAATTCCTTCCAATCCCAATCCTGAGACCCTTCCTATAGCATGAGATGTGATATCCAACTCCTTCCCATTCCAAACCTGAGAACCTTCTTATAGCATGAGATGTGATATCCAACTCCTTCCCATTCCAATCCTGAGACCCTTCCTATACCACGAGATGTGATATCTCAATGCATATAAAACCAACCCTGAGAAACATCCTATAACATGAGATGTGATATCTAAATCCTTCCCTTTCCAAACCTGAGACCCTTCCTTTAGCATGAGATGTGATATCCAACTCCTTCCCATTCCAATCCTGAGACCCTTCCTATAGCATGAGATGTGATATCCAACTCCTTCCCATTCCAATCCTGAGACCCTTCCTATAGCATGAGTTGTGATATCGCAATCCTTCTAATACCAAACCTGAGACCCTTCCTATAACATGAGATGTGATATCCAACTCCTTCCCATTCCAATCCTGAGACCCTTCCTATAGCATGAGTTGTGATATCGCAATCCTTCTAATACCAAACCTGAGACCCTTCCTTTAGCATGAGATGTGATATCCAACTCCTTCCCATTCCAATCCTGAGACCCTTCCTATAGCATGAGATGTGATATCCAACTCCTTCCCATTCCAATCCTGTGACGCTTCCTATAGCATGAGATGTGATATCTCAATGCTTCTTATACCAAACCAGCACTCTTCCTATAGCATGAGATGTGATAGCCAACTCCTTCCCATTCCAATCCTGCGTCCCTTCCTACAGCATGAGATTTGATATCTCAATGCTTCTAATACCAAACCTGAGACACTACCTATAACATGAGATGTGAGATTCAACTCCTTCCCATTCCAATCCTGAGACCCTTCATATACCATGAGATCTGATATCTCAATGCTTCTAATACCAAACCTGAGATCCTTCCTATAACAAGAGATGTGATATCTAACTCCTTCCCATTCCAAACCTGAGACCCTTCCTATAGCATGAGATATGATATCCAACTCCTTCCCATTACAATCCTGAGACCCTTCCTATAGAACGAGTTGTGATATCCCAATCCTTCTAATACCAAACCTAAGACCCTTCCTATAACATGAGATGTGATATCCAACTCCTTCGCATTCCAAACCTGAGACACGTCCTATAGCATGAGATGTGATATCCTACCCCCTCCCATTCCAATCCTGAGACCTTTCCGATAGCATGAGATGTGACATCTCAATGCTTCTAATACCAAACCTGAGACCCTGTCTATAGCATGAGATGTGATATCCAACTCCTTCCCATTCCAATCCTGAGACCCTTCCTATAGCATGAGATGTGATATCTCAATGCTTCTAATACCAAACCTGAGATCCTTCCTATAGAATGAGATGTGATATCTCAATGCTTCTAATACCAACCTGAGACCCTTCCTATAACATGAGATGTGATATCCAACTCCTTCCCATTCCAATCCGGAGACCCTTCCTATAGCATGAGATGTGATATCTCAATGCTTCTACCAAACCTGAGACTCTTCCTATAGCATGAGATGTGATATCCAACACCTTCCCATTCCAATCCTGAGACCCTTCCTATAGCATGAGATGTGATATCTCAATGCTTCTAATACCAAACCTGAGACCCTTCCAATAACATGAGATGTGATATCCAACTACTTCCGATTACAAACCTGAGACCCTTTCTATGGCATGACATGTGATATCTCAATGCTTCTAATACCAAAACTGGGACCCTTCCTATAGCATGAGATGTGCTATCCAATTCCTTCCCATTCCAATCCTGAGGCACTTCCTATAGCATGAGATGTGCCATCCAATTCCTTCCCATTCCAAACCTGAGACCCTTCCTATAGCATGAGATGTGATATCTCAATGCTTCTACCAAACCTGGGACCCTTCCGATAGCATGAGATGTGATATGCAACTCCTTCCCATTCCAATCCCCAGACCCTTCCTATAGCATGTGATGTGATATCGCAATGCTTCTACTAAACCCGAGACCCTTCGTATAGCATGAGATGTGATATCCAACTCCTTCCCATTCCAACCTGAGACCCTTCCTATAGCATGAGATGGAATATCCAACTCCTTCCCAATCCAATCCTGAGACCCTTCCGATAGCATGAGATGTGAAATCTCAATGCTTCTAATCCCAAACCTGAGACCCTTCCTATGGCATGTGATGTGATATCAAGCTCCTTCCCATTCCAATCCTGAGACCCTTCCTATAGCATGAGATGTGATATCCAACTCCTTCCCATTCCAATCCTGAGACCCTTCCCATACCACCATGAGATGTGATATCTCAATGCTTCTAATACCAATCCTGAGACCCGCCCTATAACATGAGATGTGCTATCCAATTCCTTCCCATTCCAATCCTGAGACACTTCCTATAGCAGAAGATGTGCTATCCAATTCCTTCCCATGCCAATCCTGAGACGCTTCCTATAGCATGAGATGTGCCATCCAATTCCTTCCCATTCCAAACCTGAGACCCTTCCTATGGCATGAGATGTGATATCCAACTCCTTCCCATTCCAATCCTGAGACCCTTCCTATAGCATGAGATGTGATATCTCAATGCTTCTAATGCCAAACCTGAGATCCTTCCTGTAAAATGAGATGTGATATCCAACTCCTTCCCATTCCAAACCTGAGACCCTTCCTATAGCATGAGATGTGATATCGAACTCCTTCCCATTCCAATCCTGAGACCCTTCTTATACGATGATATGTGATATCTCAATGCATCTAATACCAAATCTGGACTCTTCCTATAGCATGAGATGTAATAGCCAACTCCTTCCCTTTCCAATCCTGCGTCCCTTCCTACAGCATGAGATTTGATATCTCACTGCATCTAATACCAAACCTGAGACCCTGTCTATAGCATGAGACGTGATATCCAATTCCTTCCCATGCCAATCCTGAGACGCTTCCTATAGCATGAGATGTGCCATCCAATTCCTTCCCATTCCAAACCTGAGACCCTTCCTATGGCATGAGATGTGATATCCAACTCCTTCCCATTCCAATCCTGAGACCCTTCCTATAGCATGAGATGTGATATCTCAATGCTTCTACCAAACCTGAAACCCTTACTATAGCATGAGCTGTGATATCCAACACCTTCCCATTCCAATCCTGAGACCCTTCCTATAGCATGAGATTTGATATCCAACTCCTTCCCATTCCAATCCTGAGACCCTTCCGATAGCATGAGATGTGATATCTCAATGCTTCTAATACCAAACCTGAGACCCTTCCTATAGCATGAGATGTGATATCCAATTCCTTCCCATTCCAATCCTGAGACCCTTCCTATACGATGATATGTGATATCTCAATGCATCTAATACCAAATCTGGACTCTTCCTATAGCATGAGATGTAATAGCCAACTCCTTCCCTTTCCAATCCTGCGTCCCTTCCTACAGCATGAGATTTGATATCTCACTGCATCTAATACCAAACCTGAGACCCTGTCTATAGCATGAGACGTGATATCCAACTCCTTCTCATTCCAATCCTGAGACCCCTCCTACAGCATGAGATGTGATATCTCAATGCTTCTACCAAACCTGAGACCCTTCCCATTCCAATCCTGAGACCCTTCCTATAGCATGAGATTTGATATCCAAATCCTTCCCATTCCAATCCTGAGACCCTTCCGATAGCATGAGATGTGATATCTCAATGCTTCTAATACCAAACCTGAGACCCTTCCTATAGCATGAGATGTGATATCCAACTCCTTCCCATTCCAATCCTGTGACGCTTCCTATAGCATGAGATGTGATATCTCAATGCTTCTTATACCAAACCAGGACTCTTCCTATAGCATGAGATGTGATAGCCAACTCCTTCCCATTCCAATCCTGCGTCCCTTCCTACAGCAAGAGATTTGATATCTCAATGCTTCTAATACCAAACCTGAGACACTACCTATAACATGAGATGTGATATTCTACTCCTTCCCATTCCAATCCTGAGACCCTTCCTATGCCATGAGATGTGATATCTCAATGCTTCTAATACCAAACCTGAGATCCTTCCTATTGTCACGCCGCGCGCTCGCTCGCGGGCGTCGGCGCCACTTACCTGGGTCCCTGGTCCACGGCCGCAGCAGTCTCCTCCTTCATGGAGGCTGTACCCGCGGTGGCGACTCTCTTCACGCCGACCCGCGGTTCGGATGGGCGCCGTGGACGCCGCCATCTTGCGAGGATCTGCGCATGCGCGGATCGTCAGTATTCGACGTCCCGCGCATGCGCAGCATCGGAACATGCGTTCCAAGCCTCGTTTTGACCCCGGACCATAAATAGGCATCGCATACACAGGGACAACGCGTCTCAACGCGGTTGTTACTGTGTATGCGCTGCTGGAGCCCTGGTGCTAGGTTTTCAGTCCTCCAGTTTCCAGGTCTACCTTTCCTGCTCAGTCCTGCCTCTTCTCTTTACTCCTTCTTGCTTACTGGTCCTCCTACCCTTTCTTCCCTTATTTTTGTTACTAGCCAGTCCCTGGTTCAGGGTGGAGGAGGTTTCGTCTGGGTTCCTAGTAGTAGTGGGGACCCCTGTCAGTACTGCTTCTTCTTGCAGTTTGCTTTCCTTTGCCTGTCTTGTGCCCTGCCGGTACCTGTGCCTTACTGCCTTGGAAGTTCCTGAGTTCCTCTCCGTTTTCATCGGTGATTTCATCAAGCCTTCTCAGCCAGTGGAAACACTGTCCCGACGTCACGCTAATCCTGAGAAGTGCCACCCGTGGCGTTGGGAGTTGGTTCAGTGCCATCCTGTCATATACCGTCAGGAGGGGATTGGGCTAATTTCTCGCGTTACTCTCTCATCGGCTATCAAGACTTCGACAGACTGGCAACCTCAACTCCACGGTCTACAGGAAAAAGAGGTAAACCACGATCCCGTGAAGATTCGTTTAACAGATTGAGACGCCTTAACCCCAGTTCCGACATGGACGACATACAGGAACTACGTGAAGAAATGCGTGCCATGCGTCTTGAAATGACCACTCTCCGCCAGGAGAACAACACCCTCAGACAGGCATTGGATCGGTGTTTGGCTAGTCCCGCACAACCTGTCACACCGCCAGAGAACTCCATGGCTTACACGACTCCGATGAAGTATGATGGTGATCCGCGTCGAGTGGCTGAGTTCTGTACTCATTGTCGGATCCATTTCCAGTTCAGATCGACTCATTTTGCTCAAGACAAGGCCAAGATCGGGTACATCCTTGGCAATCTGACCGGCAATGCACTCGCCTGGGCAGCACCTCTAGTCTCTACTAACAGTCCTCTGTTGGGTGATTTCACTGCCTTTGAGAAAGCCTTTTTGGACGTCTTTAAACCACCCAATTTGGCAGCCATGGCTCAGAATCAATTAATGGAGATCAAGCAAGGGTCAGATGACATAATCCGCTACATCAGTCGGTTTCGACAATTAGCAACTGATTCACAATGGCCTGAAATTACTCAAAAAACCTTGTTTCGTCGGGGATTACGAGAGGAGTACAAGGATGAATTACTGCACATTCCGGAGCCAGAAACATTGCCTGCTTTGGTGGAACAAGTCTTACGCATTGACCACAGGTTGACCGAACGACGGAGTGAACGCCGCAGGTCTGCCAGGTATCAACCGATTCCTCTTGCACAGAACCCCGGACCAGCTGTTTCTACTGAAGTAGGTCCAGAACCCATGCAGTTGGGTGCCGTCCGTGGTCCGTTGTCCGAGACCGAAAAGAAAAGAAGACGACAGAAGAATTTGTGCCTGTATTGCGGTGGTTCTGACCACTTTTTAGGCACCTGTCCGCTGCGCCCGCTGAAGAAACAGGAAAACTAACAGGCCCGTTGTTTGAGGCGAAGGCAGCAACGGGCCGCCCTTCTGATTCCGTCCTTCCTCCCATGAACTCAGTACCTTTGTTGATCCTGAAAATCGGTGTTGCCTGGCTTGGAAAATGTGTGCAGATCTGGGCCCTTTTGGATTGCGGAGCATCCGGCAACTACATCGATGCCTCATTTGCGATTGCCAAGGGGATCCGTTTACATAACAAGGAACGACCTACAGTGGTCGAGGTGATCGATGGTTCTACTTTGTCTTCGGGTCCTGTTTGCCAACACTCTGATCCCTTGTGGCTCTCTGTAGAAGGGCATCTCGAACGTATCTCCTTGGACGTCATCAAATCCCCCTCATTTCCGGTGGTTCTGGGGTTACCATGGTTGTTGTATCACAATCCCCAGGTCGACTGGACCGCTCGCTCTTTGATGTTTACTTCGACACGTTGCCCTAGTGATTGCGTAATCCATGAAACCTTTCCTGCAGTTATGGAGTCCCTCAATCCTGCTGACGTGTCTACTCGTCTATGTGCCACTCAATCGGTACCTCATGAATATGCTGACTACCACAAGGCGTTCTCCAAGCCTGAAGACATACCATTACCACCTCATCGGTACTTTGATTGTTCCATTGACATTCTGCCTGGTGCGATCATTCCCCACGGCAAGATTTATTCGTTGACTCAACTCGAGAAAGGCATCCTACAGGAGTACATTACGGATTGCCTGAACAAAGGCTACATTATACCCTCCAAATCCCCTGCGGGATTCCCGTTATTCTTCGTCAAGAAGAAAGAGGGCACTTTGCGCCCTTGTATCGACTATCGTCAATTAAACGAAATCACGAGGAAAGACAGGTACCCGTTACCACTCATCCGGGACATCATCGAATCTCTGAAATCAGCACAGATCTTCACCAAACTGGATCTAAGAGGGGCCTATCACTTGGTGCGGATTAAGAATGGAGATGAGTGGAAGACGGCCTTCAAAACGCCTATCGGTCACTTCGAATACAGGGTGATGCCGTTTGGACTCTGCAATGCCCCGGCAGTCTTTCAACGGTTTATGGACGATGTCTTTTCTGACCTTATTGGGATTTCTGTCTGGGTTTACCTTGACGACATATTGGTTTTTTCTGACTCTCGTACTGCACACGTAGTGCATGTTCAGGAAGTCCTCCAGAGGTTAATACACAACAGCCTGTATGCCAAAATCGAAAAATGTCAATTTCATAAGGAAAGCATGGAGTTTCTGGGTTATGTGATCAGCAACACAGGAGTACAGATGGATCCCGCAAAACTGCAAGCTATACAAGAATGGAAACCACCACATGGCGTGAAGTCGCTTCAAAGGTTCTTGGGCTTTGCCAACTTTTATCGGCGTTTCATCCCACGCTTTTCTAAACTGGCCAACAGTCTAACTCGCCTGACCAGTACCAAGGTGCCGTTTATCTGGGACACGCGGGCCGAGGAGGCATTCCTGGAATTAAAGAAATCTTTCATGTCGGCTCCTGTTCTTAGACATCCAGATGATGAAAAACCATTTGTGGTTGAGACAGACGCTTCTGACTACGCAATCGGTGCGGTCTTACTACAGCAAGATGCAGTCACAGGAACAGAGCACCCGGTGGCATATTACTCAAGGAAATTGTCAGTGAGCGAGAGAAACTATGCAGTGATAGAAAAGGAACTACTGGCAATAAAAGCTGCTTTCGAGGAATGGAGACATCACTTGCTGGGTGGGAGGTACTCGGTGGTGGTTCGCACAGATCACCGCAATCTACAGTTCCTGCGCTCTTTGCAATGCAGAACTTCCCGTCATGCTCGTTGGGCCTTTTTCTTTTCACAGTTTGATTTCACTGTCACGTACATTCCTTGTTCCCAGAACACGAAGGCTGATGCCTTGTCTCGTTCTTTGGAAAACAACGTTGAAGGCGTCAATGAACCGGAACCTTTGATTGCATCCAAACATTTTCTATTGATGCTGACTCCCCGGCTCCAACAGTTTGTTGAGGCCACACGTACGGATCCCACAAGAGCACAGATACTACAACGTGCCGACATTAAGGAACGTGACGGCTTGTTGTTCTTCAAGGATCGTCTGTACGTTCCCACATTGGAACTCCAGAAAATCATTCTACAGAATTGCCATGATTCCGTCGTTTGCGGTCACCGTGGAGTCCGCACAACACAAGAACTGGTTGCACGACAGTACTGGTGGCCTGGATGGGCTACACTGGTAAAGCAATACGTGGACTCCTGTCCTGTATGTGCCCAGACCAAGATTCCTCGCAAAAGGCCAATTGGCCTTCTGAAACCCACGCCTACGCCTCCGTACCCTTGGCATACCATCGCCACGGATTTCATCGTTGACCTGCCCTTGTCCGGTGGATTTACCTGTATAATGGTGGTGGTGGATTGTTTCACCAAGACGGCTCATTTCTTGCCCTTTCCTAAGCTGCCCACTGCATCTCAGATGGCACGATGTTTTCTACATGAGGTGTATCGCCTTCATGGTCTTCCGGAGAAGATCTTGTCAGACCGGGGGTCTCAATACATCTCTTCCTTTTGGGGTCAACTGTGTCGACATTTGGACATTCAGCGAGCCCTGAGTTCCGGCTATCATCCGCAGACTAATGGACAGACAGAACGTACCAATCAGACCCTTGAGCAATACCTACGTTGTTATGCCAATGCTACCCAAGACAACTGGTCGGAATGGTTGGACACCGCGGAAGCAGCTTACAACAACGCTGTTCATTCCGCTACTGGACTCAGCCCCTTTTATTGCTCTACTGGTCTTCATCCTCGCCTGCTGCCTGTTCATCCAACGTATTCCAGCACCGTTCCTTCCGCAGATGCCCTGGTGTCCCTGATCCGCGATCAACATCGTCTGGCGGCCAGTACCTTGGCAGCGGCACAAGCACATATGAAGGAGCAGGCTGACAAGAGACGGAGCCCGGAGCCTGTCCTTCATGTTGGGGACATGGTTTGGCTATCCTCCAAGAATCTACCAGTACGCAACTTACCTGTGAAACTAGCCCCCCGCTTTTTTGGTCCCTTCCGCGTCTCTGAGCGTATTTCCTCTGTTGCCTTTCGTTTGTCTTTGCCTCGCTCTTGGAGGATCCATCCTGTCTTTCATGTTTCCCTTTTAAAGCCCTATGTGCCCGATGTTATGGGTCGTACCTGTTCCCGTCCTGCTCCGCTATTGGTTCGGGGGGTCCCTGAATTTGAGGTGCAGGAGATTTGTGATTCACGAATTTGGCGCGGTGTTCTGCAGTTCCTGGTCAGCTGGAAGGGTTATCCAGCTTGTGACCGCACTTGGGAACCGCGCTCCTTCGTGCATGCACCGCGCCTGGTTCGGGATTTCTATCTCCGCTTTCCTTGGAAACCCAGTGCTCCGGGGTTGTCCGGGAGGGGGTATGGTGTCAGGCCGCGCGCTCGCTCGCGGGCGTCGGCGCCACTTACCTGGGTCCCTGGTCCACGGCCGCAGCAGTCTCCTCCTTCATGGAGGCTGTACCCGCGGTGGCGACTCTCTTCACGCCGACCCGCGGTTCGGATGGGCGCCGTGGACGCCGCCATCTTGCGAGGATCTGCGCATGCGCGGATCGTCAGTATTCGACGTCCCGCGCATGCGCAGCATCGGAACATGCGTTCCAAGCCTCGTTTTGACCCCGGACCATAAATAGGCATCGCATACACAGGGACAACGCGTCTCAACGCGGTTGTTACTGTGTATGCGCTGCTGGAGCCCTGGTGCTAGGTTTTCAGTCCTCCAGTTTCCAGGTCTACCTTTCCTGCTCAGTCCTGCCTCTTCTCTTTACTCCTTCTTGCTTACTGGTCCTCCTACCCTTTCTTCCCTTATTTTTGTTACTAGCCAGTCCCTGGTTCAGGGTGGAGGAGGTTTCGTCTGGGTTCCTAGTAGTAGTGGGGACCCCTGTCAGTACTGCTTCTTCTTGCAGTTTGCTTTCCTTTGCCTGTCTTGTGCCCTGCCGGTACCTGTGCCTTACTGCCTTGGAAGTTCCTGAGTTCCTCTCCGTTTTCATCGGTGATTTCATCAAGCCTTCTCAGCCAGTGGAAACACTGTCCCGACGTCACGCTAATCCTGAGAAGTGCCACCCGTGGCGTTGGGAGTTGGTTCAGTGCCATCCTGTCATATACCGTCAGGAGGGGATTGGGCTAATTTCTCGCGTTACTCTCTCATCGGCTATCAAGACTTCGACAGACTGGCAACCTCAACTCCACGGTCTACAGGAAAAAGAGGTAAACCACGATCCCGTGAAGATTCGTTTAACACCTATAACATGAGATGTGATATCTAACTCCTTCCCATTCCAAACCTGAGACCCTTCCTATAGCATGAGATGTGATATCCAACTCCTTCCCATTCCAATCCTGAGACCCTTCCTATAGCACGAGTTGTGATATCCCAATCCTTCTAATACCAAACCTGAGACCCTGTCTATAGCATGAGATATCCAACTCCTTCCCATTCCAATCCTGAGACCCTTCCTATAGCATGAGATGTGATATCTCAATGCTTCTAATACCAAACCTGAGATCCTTCCTATAGCATGAGATGTGATATCTCAATGCTTATAATACCAACCTGAGACCCTTCCTATAACATGAGATGTTGTATCCAACTCCTTCCCATTCCAATCCGGAGACGCTTCCTATAGCATGGGATGTGATATCTCAATGCTTCTACCAAACCTGAGACCCTTCCTACAGCATGAGATGTGATATCCAACACCTTCCTATTCCAATCCTGAGACCCTTCCTATAGCATGAGATGTGATATCCATCTCCTTCCCATTCCAATCCCGAGACCCTTCCTATAGCATGAGATGTGATATCTCAAAGCTTCTACCAAACCTGAGACCCTTCCTATAGCATGAGATGTGATATCCAACTCTTTCCCATTTCAATCCCGAGACCCTTCCTGTAGCATGAGATGTGATAGTTCAATGCTTCTGATACCAAACCTGAGATCCTTCCTATAGCATGAGATGTGATATCCAACTCCTTCCCATTCCAAACGTGAGACCCTTCCTATAGCATGAGATGTGATATCTCAATGCTTCTACCAAAAATGAGACCCTTCCTATAGTATGAGATTTGATATCCAACTCCTTCCTATTCCAATCCTGAGACCCTTCCGATAGCATGAGATGTGATATCTCAATACTTCTAATACCAAACCTGAGATCCTTCCTATAGCATGAGATGTAATATCCAACTCCTTCCCATTCCAAACCTGAGACCTTTCCTATAGCATGAGATGTGATATCTCAATGCTTCTACCAAACATGAGACCCTTCCTATAGTATGAGATTTGATACTCCTTCCCATTCCAATCCTGAGACCCTTCCGATAGCATGAGATGTGATATCTCAATACTTCTAATACCAAACCTGAGACCCTCCCTATAGCATAAGATGTGATATCCAACTCCTTCCCATTCCAACCTGAGACCCTTCCTATAGCATGAGATGGAATATCCAACTCCTTCCCAATCCAATCCTGAGACCCTTCCGATAGCATGAGATGTGAAATCTCAATGCTTCTAATCCCAAACCTGAGACCCTTCCTATGGCATGTGATGTGATATCAAGCTCCTTCCCATTCCAATCCTGAGACCCTTCCTATAGCATGAGATGTGATATCCAACTCCTTCCCATTCCAATCCTGAGACCCTTCCCATACCACCATGAGATGTGATATCTCAATGCTTCTAATACCAATCCTGAGACCCGCCCTATAACATGAGATGTGCTATCCAATTCCTTCCCATTCCAATCCTGAGACACTTCCTATAGCAGAAGATGTGCTATCCAATTCCTTCCCATGCCAATCCTGAGACGCTTCCTATAGCATGAGATGTGCCATCCAATTCCTTCCCATTCCAAACCTGAGACCCTTCCTATGGCATGAGATGTGATATCCAACTCCTTCCCATTCCAATCCTGAGACCCTTCCTATAGCATGAGATGTGATATCTCAATGCTTCTAATGCCAAACCTGAGATCCTTCCTGTAACATGAGATGTGATATCCAACTCCTTCCCATTCCAAACCTGAGACCCTTCCTATAGCATGAGATGTGATATCGAACTCCTTCCCATTCCAATCCTGAGACCCTTCTTATACGATGATATGTGATATCTCAATGCATCTAATACCAAATCTGGACTCTTCCTATAGCATGAGATGTAATAGCCAACTCCTTCCCTTTCCAATCCTGCGTCCCTTCCTACAGCATGAGATTTGATATCTCACTGCATCTAATACCAAACCTGAGACCCTGTCTATAGCATGAGACGTGATATCCAACTCCTTCTCATTCCAATCCTGAGACCCCTCCTATAGCATGAGATGTGATATCTCAATGCTTCTACCAAACCTGAAACCCTTACTATAGCATGAGATGTGATATCCAACACCTTCCCATTCCAATCCTGAGACCCTTCCTATAGCATGAGATTTGATATCCAACTCCTTCCCATTCCAATCCTGAGACCCTTCCGATAGCATGAGATGTGATATCTCAATGCTTCTAATACCAAACCTGAGACCCTTCCTATAGCATGAGATGTGATATCCAATTCCTTCCCATTCCAATCCTGAGACCCTTCCTATACGATGATATGTGATATCTCAATGCATCTAATACCAAATCTGGACTCTTCCTATAGCATGAGATGTAATAGCCAACTCCTTCCCTTTCCAATCCTGCGTCCCTTCCTACAGCATGAGATTTGATATCTCACTGCATCTAATACCAAACCTGAGACCCTGTCTATAGCATGAGACGTGATATCCAACTCCTTCTCATTCCAATCCTGAGACCCCTCCTATAGCATGAGATGTGATATCTCAATGCTTCTACCAAACCTGAGACCCTTCCCATTCCAATCCTGAGACCCTTCCTATAGCATGAGATTTGATATCCAAATCCTTCCCATTCCAATCCTGAGACCCTTCCGATAGCATGAGATGTGATATCTCAATGCTTCTAATACCAAACCTGAGACCCTTCCTGTTAAGACGGATTTCTGAACTCTGTCCTGGTGGCGCAGAAGTTCAGAAGGCCAACCTAATTACTTGGAACAGGGTAACCTCTGGACAAGCCAGACCAATCAAGGTAGCGATCGCGGCGGTCAAGACTAGGTCTCAAGAGGGGTGAGGGTGACTGAAAGCCCGCAATGAGCACACAAAGCAAGAGCACTTACAAACTACTCCAAACAGGTGTTATATCAAAAATATAAACACATTTATTTTAAGGCCTTTAAAACAACGACCGTAGCGAGAAAATCACAATATCACAATATTAAACCAACACATACCATATCAACACAATATATATACAAATACACAGTCGCAAGCGTTTAAAGCACGAAATATGTAGTCCACCTGCCAGGGAAGGAAAACAGGCAGTGCGATAATGCTTTCGACTCAGTTCGCCTTCATAGGCACCTAACTAGATGGAAGTCCGAGCCCTGCGAAGAGTGGAGCCTTGTGCTCAAAGTACCTGCCACGCCGGTGCCGACGGGCACAAGGGGAAGCTCTTCGGAGGAAGTCAGGCGGTTCACGTTAGTGCACAGCAGAAGAAGAACAGGTTCCGCAACTCAAGCGCAGCCTCCACAGCGGGCAGAAGCAGAGCACGAGCGCGGCAAAAGGGTGCTGTTTTTACACAGCAGGGAAAAGCAATGGGATACTGCAGGAGGGCGACCAGATCCTAGATATACTACTCACCGGTCCCCGAAGCAAGCAGACCCAGGCTTCTCCACGATAGTTTCAGCAGCTGGCAGGTTCAGAAGAGCAGGGAACGCTTTGTAGTCGTGTAGAGCAAAAAGACGTCCCAATCGACGAAACCAGCACAGTTTTGTTGCCGCACAGGACAACGGAGCGGCCGTGCGTATTCGAGCCAAATGAACACTCCTCCCTCCAGACCTGGGGACGCCAAGCGTACGAAGCGTGGGAGAGTGACAAGGACTCGCAATACAACACAACCTCGCGGCGGTTGCAGAGCCAAACTCCTTTGTAAGCTGGTCAGTCAACTGGATGGCCCAGAGACGCTTCCGAAGGCTTACTTGGCAGGAGATGGTTGAAGATGCCGGGAATAGCTGTTCCTGCTATTCCAAAGGTCGAAGCACCAGTACAGGCCTTCTGGTTCGATCACAGGAGGAAAGGGTTTCACAGGACGACAGCAGTGCAAAGGAGGATTCCTTCAGCGGGTCACCAGCGATTCCTCGGTCCAGCCTCTTGGTTGCAGGATACTTGGCTCCTGTATTCCTTCGTTCGTGAGAACTCAGGAGATCGACATGGTAGTGGTGTTTCCAGCCCCCTCTTATCCACGGTTCCCTTCGCGCCAAAACGGAGGGGAGCCAATGGGAGATCCACTCATCAACACACATACCATACGTGGACCAATCACGGACCACGGTGGTCCCAGGCATTAATAATAATAATAATAATAATAATAATAATTAGGCTTTTATATAGCGCTACAAACCCTCAGGTATCTGAGCGCTGCTTATTATTACCCACGGTGTGTGGTGCTCATTTATCGACCTCGGAAGGATGAAAGGCTGAGATTGGCCCCGCCGGGATTCGAACCTGCGTTAGCAAGCTCTGCACGGATGTCAAAGCGAGCGCTCTACTCGCTGTGCCACTTGACCGGCTACACACCACCCTAGACTCTCTGGCACCCAGGATGTGTATTGGGACCAGACATCCCAGCCCACACCCTGGAGGCACACAAAAGACATGTAGAAGCCCGCGAAAGCAACCACGTTTCGCGGGAAAGTACATGCCCAAATAAGGAAGGCCCCGGGTCGCCCGACCTGGGGAAGGTGAAGGGAGCAAGACGGTCAGTGGACAGGACAAAGGAGCCTCGTGGACTGGCCATTTTGGGACCCAGGCCACCATTTTGGGTTCAGTGCGAAAAACGTGCTCAGAACGCCAAAAGGAGCTCAAAATAAACAAAACGATCGCTGCCACCATTCGAGTCCCTGAATGACTTGCACCGATCAAATACCATCCTAAAAGAGTATCTAGGGCCTGTAGAAGGCTAGAGACCCAAGAGAGCTGTAACTTAGCTTACAGTGCCCTCTTGTGTCATGTTGCACTAAAGCCGCAACACGATAGAAGAAACTACGGGAAACAGCGTTCCCCGGTACTGACTGTCTTAAGGGCATGTCAGTTTCCCTGTAAGAAAGGAGCGAAAGCCCAGAGGAGTGCGGCAGAAGGCTGCACTTCTCTGGCAAAGTCAAGAACTAGGTGTAAAACAACAGCAAAAAGTTTAGGGGTTGCCACATGGAAGGAAAATTCCCTACAATTACGAAATCTTTCCTAACACTCGCCCCTCCCAGACTATGGACAGGGGGAACTAATCCACCCCTGGATGAGTCTCTTGTTCAGGTCGGTTAAACATTCTGGACAACCCATCAGCATTGCTATGTTGGACACCTGGCCTATGCTCAATAGTGAAGTCGAAGCCTTGTAGACTTATGGACCACCTAAGCAACTTTGGATTCTCCCCCTTCATGTTCATTAGCCACTTTAACGGCTTATGGTCAGTCTGCACAGTGAAGTGGGTCCCATAGAGGTAGGGCCTCAGCTTCCTTAGGGCCCACACAACAGAGAAACATTCTTTCTCTACCGTGGACCATCTGAGCTCTCTGTCCTTAAGCTGGCGACTAATAAAACCGATAGGGTGTTCCTTACCCTTCTCATCTACTTGTGATAGTACAGCTCCTATCCCAGTGTCAGAGGCATCTGTCTGCACGATAAAAGGTCTTTGATAATCAGGGGCCCTTAGGACAGGGGCCTGGCACAAGGAGTCTTTTAAGCCATTGAAGGCCTTCTCACACTCGTCAGTCCAAGTTACCTTCTTGGGTTTCTTCGGAGTTGTGAGGGCAGTCAGAGGAGCAGCTATGGTGCCATAATCTGCCACAAAAGTGCGGTAAAACCCCGTGAGTCCTAAAAAGGCTCTCACTTGGGTTTGCGTAGTGGGGGTAGGCCAGTCTTGTACTGCTTGTACCTGACTGAGTAGAGGCTGTCTCCTCCCTCCACCTACTTCATGTCCAAGGTAAACCACTGAGCCTTGTCCATTTTGGTGAGGGGCCACTCGGACACCCTCAAAAGAGCTATCTGAAGGACTGCTTGGGAACAGGTCGGGGAGAGGTTCAGACTCCTCTTCCTCAACGTCTGAAGCCAATAGCAGTGCTGCGATTTCGACGCTTGGGACGAAAGCCTTCAGCCCATTCACGTGAAACACTTTTAGAGCCTGTCCAGGCCTTCCAAGGTCCACTGAATAGTTAACCTCACCCAGGGGCTCCACCACTGGGTAAGGGCCTGACCATTTGTCCTGTAAAGCTCGAGGCCTTATGGGATTCATGATCAGGACTTGCTGACCATGTGTAAAGTTGATGAGGGAAGCTTTCTGGTCGTACCAATGTTTCACCAGCGCTTGCCCTGCCTTCAATTTATCACTAGCCAAGCCCATCAGAAGTACCATCCGTTTTCTGAGCCCTAGCACATAATCAACTACATTTGTAGTAACAGGGGGAGTGGGCATCTCCCATCCCTCCTTGACGATGGCTAAGGGTCCCCGTACGGGATGACCGAACAGAAGTTCGAAGGGGCTGAAGCCAACACCCTCCTGTGGTACCTCTCGGTAGGCAAACAGTAAGCATGAAACAAGAAGATCCCATTTTCTTCTCTGAGGCTCCTCCAGAGCCCCAATCATGCTCGTTAACGTCCTGTTGAAACGCCCCCCCAGACCATCGGTCTGGGGGCGGTATGCAGAAGAGAACCTGTAGGTGACCCCACATTCTTTCCACATAACCTGCCTATACTTCGACATAAAGGTGCTGCCATCATCCGGCACAACTTCTTTAGGGAAGCCAACCCTAGTAAACATGCCGAGTAAAGATTCTGCAACTGGCTTGGCAGTTACAGTTGTAAATGGGATGGCCTCATCCCTGGTGGTTGCATGGTCGACCAGCACCAGGATAAACCTATTGCCTGAGGATGTTTGCGGGTCAAGGGGACCAACCATGTCGATCCCTACCCTTTTAAATGGTACCCCCACAACTGGGAGCGGTACCAACGGAGCTTGGATTGTCGCGCCAACCTTACCAGACAACTGGCAGGCGGCACAACTCCTGCAGTGACTTTCTACTTGCTCCCCCATCTTGGGCCAGTAGAAGTGCATGGATAACCATTGCTTGGTCCTCTTCATACCAAGGTGACCAGCAAGGGGAACTTCATGCGTCAACTGCAGGAGGAAGGGTCTAACAGCAAGGGGAACCACCAACCTCCTATGGTCTCCTTCTGTAGACTCTGTGGGCTCACTATACAGGAGTCCACCTTCCCAATAAATCCTATGCTTCCCAGGAGGTTCACCCTCAAGCTGGGAGCAGGCCTGTCTCCTTAGGCCTTCCAGAGATGGGCACTCACGTTGGCCTTTACTGAATTCGTCCCTATCAGGACCTCCTTCAACTAACAAGTCTTTTAGTTCAGGATGATCGTTGGGGTCGAATACTTCAGGCATCGCCACCTCCTCGTCAGGCCCGGGCGATTGACCAACTTCCTCCACCGCAGTGGTAGGCGAGCTCGGGGGAATATTCTCTTTCCCCCGTCTTGACTTGTAGACTCCTTTCGCCTTGGGTTGCCCCTTCGGCTGGGGCGGCGTATTGGACTTGGCCAATGCTGCCCGTGCTTGAGACCGTGTGTAGGGTCGTTCGGCAGTGTCTCCTACGAGCCCTAAAGCTCTGAGATCATTACCTAATAAGACCTTTCCCGGGACGTTTCTCTGAATGCTCACTGGAATCCTGACTGCTGTACCATTTAAAGTTAGATTAACAGGGATCACGGGAAACATACGGAGGGGGCCGTCAGCCAACTTAGTGGGCATCAGAGTAGCTCTGGCAACTTCCTCTGAGTCTACCAAGGTAGAATCCACTACAGTTCGACTGCACCCACTATCCCTAAGAGCTGGAGTATCCACTCCATTGATCAGCACACTGTCTTTAAAGTAGTGCTTGATATTATCCGGAATCCTAGCATACGCCTCTGCGACTTTAGGCTCCCAGGAACCCAGGGACACTAAAACTACCTCGGCCTCTATTCCGCTGGGAAATGAGTCCGAGGAGAAGGATGCTCCTGTAATCTCTTCTTCCTCGTAGGAGGAGAAGGCCAGATTAGCGGAGTGGACCCCCAAAGGTCTAACCTTACAACGGGGATCCCCCTTCACATGGTCAGTTGCTCCACAAGAAAAACAAGCCCCAGTGGGTCGGTTTACGTAGGGAGGCTTATTGTAACCAGAGTTCTGTTTCGGAGGCGCACCTCCACTACCCTGTGAGTTCTCTTGTGTCTTACCCTTGTTTTTCTTTTTGTGGCCCTTTTGGGAAGAAGATTTAGCAGATTCCCCACCCTCCATATCTTTGGACTTTTTCCCCTCCTCCTGCTTACCAGGATGAGTTTTGTCCTTATGGGACACTCGATGTGACACCCATAAGTCTGCTGCAATGGCCAGCTTCTTAGGATCTATCTCCTTCGAATCGGCCAAATGCTGCTTAAGCTCCGGGGAAGAAGAAGCAAAAATGTGTTCCAGCATGACAAGATTTATCATGCCGTCGAAGGTAGAAACCTTATAGCCTTCGACCCAGCCAGTTAAGTTTTTCAAAGATTCAGCGACATAAGATACCCAAGTACCACCTTCCTTTTTCTTATACTCTCGAAAACGCTTTAAATATTGGGCCGGAGTCTTCCCAAACTTTAAAATGAGAGTCTGCTTTAACATTGCGAAATCAGCCCGCTCAGCCTTCGACATTTCCATAATGGCACTACAGCCAGAATGGGGCAGTCTACTGAGCAACCACGCAATCTTATCAGCATTGTCAACTTCTTGAACCTCGCATGCATACTCAAACGCATTCAGCCAGTCCATAATGTCATTCCTTTCTTCATACACACTGAGCAGATCTTTCGGAAACCGTGGATGAGAGGAAGCCCCAGACCCATGTCTAGGACCCTTGGATCCATTTGCAACCTGAAGCTTGGCCAGTTCCAACTGGTGATCCCTGTCTTTCTGTTTTTCTGCCTGTTCGATTTTTAGTTTGGCTATGCTGAATTCAAGCTCCTGCTGCCTAAACCGCAGCTCTTGCTTCTTGAATTCAAGCATAGCCTCCCCATCAGCACTGGCAGAGGAAACATTAGACAGCTCGTCCTCCCTGTCCTCGTGGTCGCGGTGGAACAGTGCGGCGGCAGAACCGTCGGTTCTACCAGTGAGAGCAGCCCCACCACCTTCCGCACTGTCCTCAGAAGTAATAGCGTCAAGCTGCGCTTCTTGCCACGCCACGATTCTTTGGATCATTTCCAATTTCGTGCCTTGAGAGGAAACATCTCTCTCCGCACACATCTTTTTCAGCGTTTCTGATTTGGAAGCATTTAAAGTTAACAACGTACTTGTTTCCATACTGTTTGATAGGACTATGGCCTTTTTAAAGTTATACTATAACAATTCACTACGTGTACTGTTTGGAATAACCTGAAATGCCTTAGTTCGAGCGCAACACTGGATACCTTCAGTCGTATCCCACCGCTGTACACCAATTTGTTAAGACGGATTTCTGAACTCTGTCCTGGTGGTGCAGAAGTTCAGAAGGCCAACCTAATTACTTGGAACAGGGTAACCTCTGGACAAGCCAGACCAATCAAGGTAGCGATCGCGGCGGTCAAGACTAGGTCTCAAGAGGGGTGAGGGTGACTGAAAGCCCGCAATGAGCACACAAAGCAAGAGCACTTACAAACTACTCCAAACAGGTGTTATATCAAAAATATAAACACATTTATTTTAAGGCCTTTAAAACAACGACCGTAGCGAGAAAATCACAATATCACAATATTAAACCAACACATACCATATCAACACAATATATATACAAATACACAGTCGCAAGCGTTTAAAGCACGAAATATGTAGTCCACCTGCCAGGGAAGGAAAACAGGCAGTGCGATAATGCTTTCGACTCAGTTCGCCTTCATAGGCACCTAACTAGATGGAAGTCCGAGCCCTGCGAAGAGTGGAGCCTTGTGCTCAAAGTACCTGCCACGCCGGTGCCGACGGGCACAAGGGGAAGCTCTTCGGAGGAAGTCAGGCAGTTCACGTTAGTGCACAGCAGAAGAAGAACAGGTTCCGCAACTCAAGCGCAGCCTCCACAGCGGGCAGAAGCAGAGCGCGAGCGCGGCAAAAGGGTGCTGTTTTTACACAGCAGGGAAAAGCAATGGGATACTGCAGGAGGGCGACCAGATCCTAGATATACTACTCACCGGTCCCCGAAGCAAGCAGACCCAGGCTTCTCCACGATAGTTTCAGCAGCTGGCAGGTTCAGAAGAGCAGGGAACGCTTTGTAGTCGTGTAGAGCAAAAAGACGTCCCAATCGACGAAACCAGCACAGTTTTGTTGCCGCACAGGACAACGGAGCGGCCGTGCGTATTCGAGCCAAATGAACACTCCTCCCTCCAGACCTGGGGACGCCAAGCGTACGAAGCGTGGGAGAGTGACAAGGACTCGCAATACAACACAACCTTGCGGCGGTTGCAGAGCCAAACTCCTTTGTAAGCTGGTCAGTCAACTGGATGGCCCAGAGACGCTTCCGAAGGCTTACTTGGCAGGAGATGGTTGAAGATGCCGGGAATAGCTGTTCCTGCTATTCCAAAGGTCGAAGCACCAGTACAGGCCTTCTGGTTCGATCACAGGAGGAAAGGGTTTCACAGGACGACAGCAGTGCAAAGGAGGATTCCTTCAGCGGGTCACCAGCGATTCCTCGGTCCAGCCTCTTGGTTGCAGGATACTTGGCTCCTGTATTCCTTCGTTCGTGAGAACTTAGGAGATCGACATGGTAGTGGTGTTTCCAGCCCCCTCTTATCCACGGTTCCCTTCGCGCCAAAACGGAGGGGAGCCAATGGGAGATCCGCTCATCAACACACATACCATACGTGGACCAATCACGGACCACGGTGGTCCCAGGCATTCACACCACCCTAGACTCTCTGGCACCCAGGATGTGTATCGGGACCAGACATCCCAGCCCACACCCTGGAGGCACACAAAAGACATGTAGAAGCCCGCGAAAGCAACCACGTTTCGCGGGAAAGTATATGCCCAAATAAGGAAGGCCCCGGGTCGCCCGACCTGGGGAAGGTGAAGGGAGCAAGACGGTCAGTGGACAGGACAAAGGAGCCTCGTGGACTGGCCATTTTGGGACCCAGGCCACCATTTTGGGTTCAGTGCGAAAAACGTGCTCAGAACGCCAAAAGGAGCTCAAAATAAACAAAACGATCGCTGCCACCATTCGAGTCCCTGAATGACTTGCACCGATCAAATACCATCCTAAAAGAGTATCTAGGGCCTGTAGAAGGCTAGAGACCCAAGAGAGCTGTAACTTAGCTTACAGTGCCCTCTTGTGTCATGTTGCACTAAAGCCGCAACACGATAGAAGAAACTACGGGAAACAGCGTTCCCCGGTACTGACTGTCTTAAGGGCATGTCAGTTTCCCCGTAAGAAAGGAGCGAAAGCCCAGAGGAGTGCGGCAGAAGGCTGCACTTCTCTGGCAAAGTCAAGAACTAGGTGTAAAACAACAGCAAAAAGTTTAGGGGTTGCCACATGGAAGGAAAATTCCCTACAATTACGAAATCTTTCCTAACACTTCCTATAGCATGAGATGTGATATCCAACTCCTTCCCATTCCAATCCTGTGACGCTTCCTATAGCATGAGATGTGATATCTCAATGCTTCTTATACCAAACCAGGACTCTTCCTATAGCATGAGATGTGATAGCCAACTCCTTCCCATTCCAATCCTGCGTCCCTTCCTACAGCAAGAGATTTGATATCTCAATGCTTCTAATACCAAACCTGAGACACTACCTATAACATGAGATGTGATATTCAACTCCTTCCCATTCCAATCCTGAGACCCTTCCTATGCCATGAGATGTGATATCTCAATGCTTCTAATACCAAACCTGAGATCCTTCCTATAACATGAGATGTGATATCTAACTCCTTCCCATTCCAAACCTGAGACCCTTCCTATAGCATGAGATGTGATATCAAACTCCTTCCCATTCCAATCCTGAGACCCTTCCTATAGCACGAGTTGTGATATCCCAATCCTTCTAATACCAAACCTAAGACCCTTCCTATAACATGAGATGTGATATCCAACTCCTTCACATTCCAAACCTGAGACACGTCCTATAGCATGAGATGTGATATCCAACTCCCTCCCATTCCAATCCTGAGACCCTTCCGATAGCATGAGATGTGACATCTCAATGCTTCTAATACCAAACCTGAGACCCTGTCTATAGCATGAGATATCCAACTCCTTCCCATTCCAATCCTGAGACCCTTCCTATAGCATGAGATGTGATATCTCAATGCTTCTAATACCAAACCTGAGATCCTTCCTATAGCATGAGATGTGATATCTCAATGCTTCTAATACCAACCTGAGACCCTTCCTATAACATGAGATGTTATATCCAACTCCTTCCCATTCCAATCCGGAGACGCTTCCTATAGCATGAGATGTGATATCTCAATGCTTCTACCAAACCTGAGACCCTTCCTACAGCATGAGATGTGATATCCAACACCTTCCTATTCCAATCCTGAGACCCTTCCTATAGCATGAGATGTGATATCTCAATGCTTCTAATACCAAACCTGAGACCCTTCCAATAACATGAGATGTGATATCCAACTACTTCCCATTATAAACCTGAGACCCTTTCTATAGCATGACATGTGATATCTCAATGCTTCTAATACCAAAACGGGGACCCTCCCTATAGCATGAGATGTGCTATCCATTTCCTTCCTATTCCAATCCTGAGACACTTCCTATAGCAGAAGATGGGCTATCCAATTCCTTCCCATTCCAATCCTGAGACCCTTCCTATAGCATGAGATGTGATATCTCAATGCTTCTACCAAACCTGGGACCCTTCCGATAGCATGAGATGTGAAATGCAACTCCTTCCCATTCCAATCACCAGACCCTTCCTATAGCATGAGATGTGATATCTCAATGCTTCTACTAAACCCGAGACCCATCGTATAGCATGAGATGTGATATCCAACTACTTCCCATTCCAATCCTGAGACCCTTCCTATAGCATAAAATGTGATTTCTCAATGGTTCTAATACCAAACCTGAGATCCTTCCTATAACATGAGAAGTGTTATTCAACTCCTTCCCATTCCAAACCTGAGACCCTTCCAATAGCATGAGATGTGACATCTCAATGCTTCTACCAAACCGGGACCCTTCCTATAGCATGAGATATGATATCCATCTCCTTCCCATTCCAATCCTGAGACCCTTCCTATAGCATGAGATGTGATATCCATCCCCTTCCCATTCCAATCCCGAGACCCTTCCTATAGCATGAGATGTGATGTCTCAATGCTTCTACCAAACCTGAGACCCTTCCTATAGCATGAGATGTGATATCCAACTCTTTCCCATTCCAATCCCGAGACCCTTCCTATAGCATGAGATGTGATAGCTCAATGCTTCTAATAACAAACCTGAGATCCTTCCTATAGCATGAGATGTGATATCCAACTCCTTCCCATTCCAAACCTGAGACCCTTCCTATAGCATGAGATGTGATATCTCAATGCTTCTACCAAAAATGAGACCCTTCCTATAGTATGAGATTTGATATCCAACTCCTTCCCATTCCAATCCTGAGACCCTTCCGATAGCATGAGATGTGATATCTCAATACTTCTAATACCAAACCTGAGACCCTCCCTATAGCATAAGATGTGATATCCAACTCCTTCCCATTCCAACCTGAGACCCTTCCTATAGCATGAGATGTGAAATCTCAATGCTTCTAATACCAAACCTGAGACCCTTCCTATGGCATGTGATGTGATATCAAGCTCCTTCCCATTCCAATCCTGAGACCCTTCCTATAGCATGAGATGTGATATCCAACTCCTTCCCATTCAAATCCTGAGACCCTTCCTATACCACCATGAGATGTGATATCTCAATGCTTCTAATACCAATCCTGAGACCCTCCCTATAACATGAGATGTGCTATCCAATTCCTTCCCATTCCAATCCTGAGACACTTCCTATAGCAGAAGATGTGCTATCCAATTCCTTCCCATGCCAATCCTGAGACACTTCCTATAGCATGAGATGTGCCATCCAATTCCTTCCCATTCCAAACCTGAGACCCTTCCTATGGCATGAGATGTGATATCCAACTCCTTCCCATTCCAATCCTGAGACCCTTCCGATAGCATGATATGTGATATCTCAATGCATCTAATACCAAATCTGGACTCTCCTATAGCATGAGATGTAATAGCCAACTCCTTCCCTTTCCAATCCTGCGTCCCTTCCTACAGCATGAGATTTGATATCTCACTGCATCTAATACCAAACCTGAGACCGTGTCTATAGCATGAGATGTGATATCCAACTCCTTCTCATTCCAATCCTGAGATCTCTCCTATAGCATGAGATGTGATATCTCAATGCTTCTAATACTAACCTGAGACCCTTCCTATAACATGAGATGTTATTTCCAACTCCGTCCCATTCCAATCCTGAGACCCTTCCTATAGCATGATATGTGTTATCTCAATGCTTCTACCAAACCTGACACCCTTTCTATAGCATGAGATGTGATATCCAACACCTTCCCATTCCAATCCTGAGACCCTTCCTATAGCATGAGATGTGATATCTCAATGCTTCTAATACCAAACCTGAGACCCTTCCTATAACAAGAGATGTGATATCTAACTACTTCCCATTACAAACCTGAGACCCTTCCTATAGCATGACATGTGATATGTCAATGCTTCTAATACCAAAACTGGGACCCTTCCTATAGCATAGATGTGCTATGAAATTCCTTCCCATTCCAATCCTGAGACACTTCCTATAGCAGAAGATGTGATATCCAACACCTTCCCATTCCAATCCTGAGACCCTTCCTATAGCATCAGATGTGATATCTCAATGCTTCTAATACCAATCCTGAGACCCGCCCTATAACATGAGATGTGATATCCAAATCCTTCCCCTTCCAAACCTGAGACCCTTCCTTTAGCATGAGATGTAAGATCCAAGTCCTTCCCATTCCAATCCTGAGACCCTTCCTATAGCATGAGATGTGATATCTCAATGCTTCTAATACCAAACCTGAGACCCTTCCTATAACATGAGATGGGATATCCAACTCCTTCCCATTCCTATCCTGAGACCCTTCCGATAGCAGAGGTGTGATATCTCAATGCTTATACCAAATCTGAGTCCCTTCCGATAGCGTGAGATATGATATCCAACTCCTTCCAATCCCAATCCTGAGACCCTTCCTATAGCATGAGATGTGATATCCAACTCCTTCCCATTCCAAACCTGAGAACCTTCTTATAGCATGAGATGTGATATCCAACTCCTTCCCATTCCAATCCTGAGACCCTTCCTATACCACGAGATGTGATATCTCAATGCATATAAAACCAACCCTGAGAAACATCCTATAACATGAGATGTGATATCTAAATCCTTCCCTTTCCAAACCTGAGACCCTTCCTTTAGCATGAGATGTGATATCCAACTCCTTCCCATTCCAATCCTGAGACCCTTCCTATAGCATGAGATGTGATATCCAACTCCTTCCCATTCCAATCCTGAGACCCTTCCTATAGCATGAGTTGTGATATCGCAATCCTTCTAATACCAAACCTGAGACCCTTCCTATAACATGAGATGTGATATCCAACTCCTTCCCATTCCAAACCTGACACCCGTCCTATAGCATGAGATGTGATATCCAACTCCTTCCCATTCCAATCCTGAGACCCTTCCGATAGCATGAGATGTGATATCTCAATGCTTCTAATACCAAACCTGAGACCCTTCCTATAGCATGAGATGTGATATCCAACTCCTTCCCATTCCAATCCTGTGACGCTTCCTATAGCATGAGATGTGATATCTCAATGCTTCTTATACCAAACCAGCACTCTTCCTATAGCATGAGATGTGATAGCCAACTCCTTCCCATTCCAATCCTGCGTCCCTTCCTACAGCATGAGATTTGATATCTCAATGCTTCTAATACCAAACCTGAGACACTACCTATAACATGAGATGTGAGATTCAACTCCTTCCCATTCCAATCCTGAGACCCTTCATATACCATGAGATCTGATATCTCAATGCTTCTAATACCAAACCTGAGATCCTTCCTATAACAAGAGATGTGATATCTAACTCCTTCCCATTCCAAACCTGAGACACGTCCTATAGCATGAGATGTGATATCCTACCCCCTCCCATTCCAATCCTGAGACCTTTCCGATAGCATGAGATGTGACATCTCAATGCTTCTAATACCAAACCTGAGACCCTGTCTATAGCATGAGATGTGATATCCAACTCCTTCCCATTCCAATCCTGAGACCCTTCCTATAGCATGAGATGTGATATCTCAATGCTTCTAATACCAAACCTGAGATCCTTCCTATAGCATGAGATGTGATATCTCAATGCTTCTAATACCAACCTGAGACCCTTCCTATAACATGAGATGTGATATCCAACTCCTTCCCATTCCAATCCGGAGACCCTTCCTATAGCATGAGATGTGATATCTCAATGCTTCTACCAAACCTGAGACTCTTCCTATAGCATGAGATGTGATATCCAACACCTTCCCATTCCAATCCTGAGACCCTTCCTATAGCATGAGATGTGATATCTCAATGCTTCTAATACCAAACCTGAGACCCTTCCAATAACATGAGATGTGATATCCAACTACTTCCGATTACAAACCTGAGACCCTTTCTATGGCATGACATGTGATATCTCAATGCTTCTAATACCAAAACTGGGACCCTTCCTATAGCATGAGATGTGCTATCCAATTCCTTCCCATTCCAATCCTGAGGCACTTCCTATAGCATGAGATGTGCCATCCAATTCCTTCCCATTCCAAACCTGAGACCCTTCCTATAGCATGAGATGTGATATCTCAATGCTTCTACCAAACCTGGGACCCTTCCGATAGCATGAGATGTGATATGCAACTCCTTCCCATTCCAATCCCCAGACCCTTCCTATAGCATGTGATGTGATATCGCAATGCTTCTACTAAACCCGAGACCCTTCGTATAGCATGAGATGTGATATCCAACTCCTTCCCATTCCAATCCTGAGACCCTTCCAATAGCATAAAATGTGATTTCTCAATGGTTCTAATACCAAACCTGAGATCCTTCCTATAACATGAGAAGTGTTATTCAACTCCTTCCCATTCCAAACCTGAGACCCTTCCAATAGCATGAGATTTGACATCTCAATGCTTCTACCAAACCGGGGACCCTTCCTATAGCATGAGATGTGATATCCATCTCCTTCCCATTCCAATCCCGAGACCCTTCCTATAGCATGAGATGTGATATCTCAATGCTTCTACCAAATCTGAGACCCTTCCTATGGCATGAGATGTGATATCCAACTCTTTCCCATTCCAATCCCGAGACCCTTCCTATAGCATGAGATGTGATAGCTCAATGCTTCTAATACCAAACCTGAGATCCTTCCTATAGCATGAGATGTAATATCCAACTCCTTCCCATTCCAAACCTGAGACCTTTTCTATAGCATGAGATATGATATCTCAATGCTTCTACCAAACATGAGACCCTTCCTATAGTATGAGATTTGATATCCAACTCCTTCCCATTCCAATCCTGAGACCCTTCCGATAGCATGAGATGTGATATCTCAATACTTCTAATACCAAACCTGAGACCCTCCCTATAGCATAAGATGTGATATCCACCTCCTTCCCATTCCAACCTGAGACCCTTCCTATAGCATGAGATGGAATATCCAACTCCTTCCCAATCCAATCCTGAGACCCTTCCGATAGCATGAGATGTGAAATCTCAATGCTTCTAATACCAAACCTGAGACCCTTCCTATGGCATGTGATGTGATATCAAGCTCCTTCCCATTCCAATCCTGAGACCCTTCCTATAGCATGAGATGTGATATCCAACTCCTTCCCATTCCAATCCTGAGACCCTTCCTATACCACAATCTGATGCGATATCTCAATGCTTCTAATACCAATCCTGAGACCCGCCCTATAACATGAGATGTGCATCCAATTCCTTCCCATTCCAAACCTGAGACCCTTCCTATGGCATGAGATGTGATATCCAACTCTTTACCATTCCAATCCCGAGAACCTTCCTATAGCATGAGATGTGATAGCTCAATGCTTCTAATACCAAACCTGAGATCCTTCCTATAGCATGAGATGTGATATCCAACTCCTTCCCATTCCAAACCTGAGACCCTTCCTATAGCATGAGATGTGATATCTCAATGCTTCTACCAAACATGAGACCCTTCCTATAGTATGAGATTTGATATCCAACTCCTTCCCATTCCAATCCTGAGACCCTTCCGATAGCATGAGATGTGATATCTCAATACTTCTAATACCAAACCTGAGACCCTCCCTATAGCATAAGATGTGATATCCAACTCCTTCCCATTCCAACCTGAGACCCTTCCTATAGCATGAGATGGAATATCCAACTCCTTCCCAATCCAATCCTGAGACCCTTCCGATAGCATGAGATGTGAAATCTCCATGCTTCTAATACCAAACCTGAGACCCTTCCTATGGCATGTGATGTGATATCAAGCTCCTTCCCATTCCAATCCGGAGACCCTTCCTTTAGCATGAGATGTGATATCCAACTCCTTCCCATTCCAAACCTGAGACCCTTCCTATAGCATGAGATGTGCTATCTCAATGCTTTTACCAAACCTGGGACTCTTCCGATAGCATGAGATGTGATATGCAACTCCTTCCCATTCCAATCCCCAGACCCTTCCTATAGCATGTGATGTGATATCGCAATGCTTCTACTAAACCCGAGACCCTTCGTATAGCACAAGATGTGATATCCAACTCCTTCCCATTCCAATCCTGAGACCCTTCCAATAGCATAAAATGTGATTTCTCAATGGTTCTAATACCAAACCTGAGATCCTTCCTATAACATGAGAAGTGTTATTCAACTCCTTCCCATTCCAAACCTGAGACCCTTCCAATAGCATGAGATGTGACACATCAATGCTTCTACCAAACCGGGGACCCTTCCTATAGCATGAGATGTGATATCCATCTCCTTCCCATTCCAATCCCGAGACCCTTCCTATAGCATGAGATGTGATATCCATCTCCTTCCCATTCCAATCCCGAGACCCTTCCTATAGCATGAGATGTGATATCTCAATGCTTCTACCAAACCTGAGATCCTTCCTATGGCATTAGATGTGATATCCAACTCTTTCCCATTCCAATCCCGAGACCCTTCCTATAGCATGAGATGTGATAGCTCAATGCTTCTAATACCAAACCTGAGATCCTTCCTATAGCATGAGATGTAATATCCAACTCCTTCCCATTCCAAACCTGAGACCTTTCCTATAGCATGAGATGTGATATCGCAATGCTTCTACCAAACATGAGACCCTTCCTATAGTATGAGATTTGATACTCCTTCCCATTCCAATCCTGAGACCCTTCCGATAGCATGAGATGTGATATCTCAATACTTCTAATACCAAACCTGAGACCCTCCCTATAGCATAAGATGTGATATCCAACTCCTTCCCATTCCAACCTGAGACCCTTCCTATAGCATGAGATGGAATATCCAACTCCTTCCCAATCCAATCCTGAGACCCTTCCGATAGCATGAGATGTGAAATCTCAATGCTTCTAATACCAAACCTGAGACCCTTCCTATGGCATGAGATGTGATATCCAACTCCTTCCCATTCCAATCCTGAGACCCTTCCTATACCACCATGAGATGCGATATCTCAATGCTTCTAATACCAATCCTGAGACCCGCCCTATAACATGAGATGTGCTATCCAATTCCTTCCCATTCCAAACCTGAGACCCTTCCTATGGCATGAGATGTGATATCCAACTCTTTCCCATTCCAATCCCGAGAACCTTCCTATAGCATGAGATGTGATAGCTCAATGCTTCTAATACCAAACCTGAGATCCTTCCTATAGCATGAGATGTGATATCTCAATGCTTCTTATACCAAACCAGCACTCTTCCTATAGCATGAGATGTGATAGCCAACTCCTTCCCATTCCAATCCTGCGTCCCTTCCTACAGCATGAGATTTGATATCTCAATGCTTCTAATACCAAACCTGAGACACTACCTATAACATGAGATGTGATATTCAACTCCTTCCCATTCCAATCCTGAGACCCTTCCTATACCATGAGATCTGATATCTCAATGCTTCTAATACCAAACCTGAGATCCTTCCTATAACAAGAGATGTGATATCTAACTCCTTCCCATTCCAAACCTGAGACCCTTCCTATAGCATGAGATGTGATATCCAACTCCTTCCCATTCCAATCCTGAGACCCTTCCTATAGAATGAGTTGTGATATCCCAATCCTTCTAATACCAATCCTAAGACCCTTCCTATAACATGAGATGTGATATCCAACTCCTTCGCATTCCAAACCTGAGACACGTCCTATAGCATGAGATGTGATATCCTACCCCCTCCCATTCCAATCCTGAGACCTTTCCGATAGCATGAGATGTGACATCTCAATGCTTCTAATACCAAACCTGAGACCCTGTCTATAGCATGAGATGTGATATCCAACTCCTTCCCATTCCAATCCTGAGACCCTTCCTATAGCATGAGATGTGATACCTCAATGCTTCTAATACCAAACCTGAGATCCTTCCTATAGCATGAGATGTGATATCTCAATTCTTCTAATACCAACCTGAGACCCTTCCTATAACATGAGATGTGATATCCAACTCCTTCCCATTCCAATCCGGAGACCCTTCCTATAGCATGAGATGTGATATCTCAATGCTTCTACCAAACCTGAGACTCTTCCTATAGCATGAGATGTGATATCCAACACCTTCCCATTCCAATCCTGAGACCCTTCCTATAGCATGAGATGTGATATCTCAATGCTTCTAATACCAAACCTGAGACCCTTCCAATAACATGAGATGTGATATCCAACTACTTCCGATTACAAACCTGAGACCCTTTCTATGGCATGATATGTGATATCTCAATGCTTCTAATACCAAAACTGGGACCCTTCCTATAGCATGAGATGTGCTATCCAATTCCTTCCCATTCCAATCCTGAGGCACTTCCTATAGCATGAGATGTGCCATCCAATTCCTTCCCATTCCAAACCTGAGACCCTTCCTATAGCATGAGATGTGATATCTCAATGCTTCTACCAAACCTGGGACCCTTCCGATAGCATGAGATGTGATATGCAACTCCTTCCCATTCCAATCCCCAGACCCTTCCTATAGCATGTGATGTGATATCGCAATGCTTCTACTAAACCCGAGACCCTTCGTATAGCATGAGAACGATATCCAACTCCTTCCCATTCCAATCCTGAGACCCTTCCAATAGCATAAAATGTGATTTCTCAATGGTTCCAATACCAAACCTGAGATCCTTCCTATAACATGAGAAGTGTTATTCAACTCCTTCCCATTCCAAACCTGAGACCCTTCCAATAGCATGAGATGTGACATCTCAATGCTTCTACCAAACCGGGGACCCTTCCTATAGCATGAGATGTGATATCCATCTCCTTCACATTCCAATCCCGAGACCCTTCCTATAGCATGAGATGTGATATCCATCTCCTTCCCATTCCAATCCCGAGACCCTTCCTATAGCATGAGATGTGATATCTCAATGCTTCTACCAAACCTGAGACCCTTCCTATGGCATGAGATGTGATATCCAACTCTTTCCCATTCCAATCCCGAGACCCTTCCTATAGCATGAGATGTGATAGCTCAATGCTTCTAATACCAAACCTGAGATCCTTCCTATAGCATGAGATGTAATATCCAACTCCTTCCCATTCCAAACCTGAGACCTTTTCTATAGCATGAGATATGATATCTCAATGCTTCTACCAAACATGAGACCCTTCCTATAGTATGAGATTTGATATCCAACTCCTTCCCATTCCAATCCTGAGACCCTTCCGATAGCATGAGATGTGATATCTCAATACTTCTAATACCAAACCTGAGACCCTCCCTATAGCATAAGATGTGATATCCACCTCCTTCCCATTCCAACCTGAGACCCTTCCTATAGCATGAGATGGAATATCCAACTCCTTCCCAATCCAATCCTGAGACCCTTCCGATAGCATGAGATGTGAAATCTCAATGCTTCTAATACCAAACCTGAGACCCTTCCTATGGCATGTGATGTGATATCAAGCTCCTTCTCTTTCCAATCCTGAGACCCTTCCTATAGCATGAGATGTGATATCCAACTCCTTCCCATTCCAATCCTGAGACCCTTCCTATACCACAATCTTATGCGATATCTCAACGCTTCTAATACCAATCCTGAGACCCGCCCTATAACATGAGATGTGCTATCCAATTCCTTCCCATTCCAAACCTGAGACCCTTCCTATGGCATGAGATGTGATATCCAACTCTTTCCCATTCCAATCCCGAGAACCTTCCTATAGCATGAGATGTGATAGCTCAATGCTTCTAATACCAAACCTGAGATCCTTCCTATAGCATGAGATGTGATATCCAACTCCTTCCCATTCCAAACCTGAGACCCGTCCTATAGCATGAGATGTGATATCTCAATGCTTCTACCAAACATGAGACCCTTCCTATAGTATGAGATTTGATATCCAACTCCTTACCATTCCAATCCTGAGACCCTTCCGATAGCATGAGATGTGATATCTCAATACTTCTAATACCAAACCTGAGACCCTCCCTATAGCATAAGATGTGATATCCAACTCCTTCCCATTCCAACCTGAGACCCTTCCTATAGCATGAGATGGAATATCCAACTCCTTCCCAATCCAATCCTGAGACCCTTCCGATAGCATGAGATGTGAAATCTCCATGCTTCTAATACCAAACCTGAGACCCTTCCTATGGCATGTGATGTGATATCAAGCTCCTTCCCATTCCAATCCGGAGACCCTTCCTTTAGCATGAGATGTGATATCCAACTCCTTCCCATTCCAAACCTGAGACCCTTCCTATACCACCATGAGATGCGATATCTCAATGCTTCTAATACCAATCCTGAGACCCGCCCTATAACATGAGATGTGATATGCAACTCCTTCCCATTCCAAACCTGAGACCCTTCCTATGGCATGAGATGTGATATCGAACTCTTTCCCATTCCAATCCCGAGAACCTTCCTATAGCATGAGATGTGATAGCTCAATGCTTCTAATACCAAACCTGAGATCCTTCCTATAGCATGAGATGTGATATCCAACTCCTTCCCATTCCAAACCTGAGACCCTTCCTATAGCATGAGATGTGATATCTCAATGCTTCTACCAAACATGAGACCCTTCCTATAGTATGAGATTTGATATCCAACTCCTTCCCATTCCTATCCTGAGACCCTTCCGATAGCATGAGATGTGATATCTCAATACTTCTAATACCAAACCTGAGACCCTCCCTATAGCATAACATGTGATATCCAACTCCTTCCCATTCCAACCTGAGACCCTTCCTATAGCATGAGATGGAATATCCAACTCCTTCCCAATCCAATCCTGAGACCCTTCCGATAGCATGAGATGTGAAATCTCCATGCTTCTAATACCAAACCTGCGACCCTTCCTATGGCATGTGATGTGATATCAAGCTCCTTCCCATTCCAATCCTGAGACCCTTCCTATAGCATGAGATGTGATATCCAACTCCTTCCCATTCCAATCCTGAGACCCTTCCTATACCACCATGAGATGCGATATCTCAATGCTTCTAATACCAATCCTGAGACCCGCCCTATAACATGAGATGTGCTATCCAATTCCTTCCCATTCCAAACCTGAGACCCTTCCTATGGCATGAGATGTGATATCCAACTCTTTCCCATTCCAATCCCGAGAACCTTCCTATAGCTTGAGATGTGATAGCTCAATGCTTCTAATACCAAACCTGAGATCCTTCCTATAGCATGAGATGTGATATCCAACTCCTTCCTATTCCAAACCTGAGACCCTTCCTATAGCATGAGATGTGATATCTCAATGCTTCTACCAAACATGAGACCCTTCCTATAGTATGAGATTTGATATCCAACTCCTTCCCATTCCTATCCTGAGACCCTTCCGATAGCCTGAGATGTGATATCTCAATACTTCTAATACCAAACCTGAGACCCTCCCTATAGCATAAGATGTGATATCCAACTCCTTCCCATTCCAACCTGAGACCCTTCCTATAGCATGAGATGGAATATCCAACTCCTTCCCGATCCAATCCTGAGACCCTTCCGATAGCATGAGATGTGAAATCTCCATGCTTCTAATACCAAACCTGCGACCCTTCCTATGGCATGTGATGTGATATCAAGCTCCTTCCCATTCCAATCCGGAGACCCTTCCTTTAGCATGAGATGTGATATCCAACTCCTTCCCATTCCAATCCTGAGACCCTTCCTATACCACCATGAGATGTGATATATCAATGCTTCTAATACCAATTATGAGACCCGCCCTACAACTTGAGATGTACTATCCAATTCCTTCCCATTCCAAACCTGAGACCCTTCCTATGGCATGAGATGTGATATCCAACTCCTTCCCATTCCAATCCTGAGACCCTTCCGATAGCATGATATGTGATATCTCAATGCATCTAATACCAAATCTGGACTCTTCCTATAGCATGAGATGTAATAGCCAACTCCTTCCCTTTCCAATCCTGCGTCCCTTCCTACAGCATGAGATTTGATATCTCACTGCATCTAATACCAAACCTGAGACCCTGACTATAGCATGAGATGTGATATCCAACTCTTTCTCATTCCAATCCTGAGCCCCTCCTATAGGATGAGATGTGATATCTCAATGCTTCTAATACTAACCTGAGACCCTTCCTATAACATGAGATGTTATATCCAACTCCGTCCCATTCCAATCCTGAGACCCTTCCTATAGCATGAGATGTGATATCTCAATGCTTCTTCCAAACCTGACATCCTTTCTATAGCATGAGATGTGATATCCAACACCTTCCCATTCCAATCCTGAGACCCTTCCTATAGCATGAGATGTGATATCTCAATGCTTCTAATACCAAACCTGAGACCCTTCCTATAACATGAGATGTGATATCTCAATGATTCTAATACCAAAACTGGGACCCTTCCTATAGCATGAGATGTGCTATCCAATTCCTTCCCATTCCAATCCTGAGACACTTCCTATAGCAGAAGATGTGCTATCCAATTCCTTCCCATGCCAATCCTGAGACACTTTCCATAGCATGAGATGTGCCATCCAATTCCTTCAAATTCCAAGCCTGAGACCCTTCCTATAGCATGAGATGTGACATCTCAATGCTTCTACCAAACCGGAGACCCTTCCTATAGCATGAGATGTGATATCCATCTCCTTCCCATTCCAATCCCGAGACCCTTCCTATAGCATGAGATGTGATATCCATCTCCTTCCCATTCCAAACCTGAGACCTTTCCTATAGCATGAGATGTGATATCTCAATGCTTCTACCAAACATGAGACCCTTCCTATAGTATGAGATTTGATACTCCTCCCCATTCCAATCCTGAGACCCTTCCGATAGCATGAGATGTGATATCTCAATACTTCTAATACCAAACCTGAGACCCTCCCTATAGCATAAGATGTGATATCCAACTCCTTCCCATTCCAACCTGAGACCCTTCCTATAGCATGAGATGGAATAACCATCTCCTTCCCAATCCAATCCTGAGACCCTTCCGATAGCATGAGATGTGAAATCTCAATGCTTCTAATACCAAACCTGAGACCCTTCCTATGGCATGTGATGTGATATCAAGCTCCTTCCCATTCCAATCCTGAGACCCTTCCTATAGCATGAGATGTGATATCCAACTCCTTCCCATTCCAATCCTGAGACCCTTCCTATACCACGATGAGATGCGATATCTCAATGCTTCTAATACCAATCCTGAGACCCGCCTTACAACATGAGATGTGCTATCCAATTCCTTCCCATTCCAAACCTGAGACCCTTCCTATGGCATGAGATGTGATATCCAACTCTTTCCCATTCCAATCCCGAGAACCTTCCTATAGCATGAGATGTGATAGCTCAATGCTTCTAATACCAAACCTGAGATCCTTCCTATAGCATGAGATGTGATATCCAACTCCTTCCCATTCCAAACCTGAGACCCTTCCTATAGCATGAGATGTGATATCTCAATGCTTCTACCAAACATGAGACCCTTCCTATAGTATGAGATTTGATATCCAACTCCTTCCCATTCCTATCCTGAGACCCTTCCGATAGCATGAGATGTGATATCTCAATACTTCTAATACCAAACCTGAGACCCTCCCTATAGCATAAGATGTGATATCCAACTCCTTCCCATTCCAACCTGAGACCCTTCCTATAGCATGAGATGGAATATCCAACTCCTTCCCAATCCAATCCTGAGACCCTTCCGATAGCATGAGATGTGAAATCTCCATGCTTCTAATACCAAACCTGAGACCCTTCCTATGGCATGTGATGTGATATCAAGCTCCTTCCCATTCCAATCCGGAGACCCTTCCTTTAGCATGAGATGTGATATCCAACTCCTTCCCATTCCAATCCTGAGACCCTTCCTATACCACCATGAGATGTGATATATCAATGCTTCTAATACCAATCCTGAGACCCGCCCTACAACATGAGATGTACTATCCAATTCCTTCCCATTCCAAACCTGAGACTCTTCCTATGGCATGAGATGTGATATCCAACTCCTTCCCATTCCAATCCTGAGACCCTTCCTATACCACCATGAGATGCAATATCTCAATGCTTCTAATACCAATCCTGAGACCCGCCCTATAACATGAGATGTGCTATCCAATTCCTTCCCATTCCAAACCTGAGACCCTTCCTATGGCATGAGATGTGATATCCAACTCTTTCCCATTCCAATCCCGAGAACCTTCCTATAGCATGAGATGTGATAGCTCAATGCTTCTAATACCAAACCTGAGATCCTTCCTATAGCATGAGATGTGATATCCAACTCCTTCCCATTCCAAACCTGAGACCCTTCCTATAGCATGAGATGTGATATCTCATTGCTTCTACCAAACATGAGACCCTTCCTATAGTATGAGATTTGATATCCAACTCCTTCCCATTCCTATCCTGAGACCCTTCCGATAGCATGAGATGTGATATCTCAATACTTCTAATACCAAACCTGAGACCCTCCCTATAGCATAAGATGTGATATCCAACTCCTTCCCATTCCAACCTGAGACCCTTCCTATAGCATGAGATGGAATATCCAACTCCTTCCCAATCCAATCCTGAGACCCTTCCGATAGCATGAGATGTGAAATCTCCATGCTTCTAATACCAAACCTGAGACCCTTCCTATGGCATGTGATGTGATATCAAGCTCCTTCCCATTCCAATCCGGAGACCCTTCCTTTAGCATGAGATGTGATATCCAACTCCTTCCCATTCCAATCCTGAGACCCTTCCTATACCACCATGAGATGTGATATATCAATGCTTCTAATACCAATCCTGAGACCCTCCCTACAACATGAGATGTACTATCCAATTCCTTCCCATTCCAAACCTGAGACTCTTCCTATGGCATGAGATGTGATATCCAACTCCTTCCCATTCCAATCCTGAGACCCTTCCGATAGCACGATATGTGATATCTCAAAGCATCTAATACCAAATCTGGACTCTTCCTATAGCATGAGATGTAATAGCCAACTCCTTCCCTTTCCAATCCTGCGTCCCTTCCTACAGCATGAGATTTGATATCTCACTGCATCTAATACCAAACCTGAGACCCTGTCTATAGCATGAGATGTGATATCCAACTCTTTCTCATTCCAATCCTGAGACCCCTCCTATGGCATGAGATGTGATATCTCAATGCCTCTAATACTAACCTGAGACCCTTCCTATAACATGAGATGTTATATCCAACTCCGTCCCATTCCAATCCTGAGACCCTTCCTGTAGCATGAGATGTGATATCTCAATGCTTCTTCCAAACCTGACATCCTTTTTATAGCATGAGATGTGATATCCAACACCTTCCCATTCCAATCCTGAGACCCTTCCTATAGCATGAGATGTGATATCTCAATGCTTCTAATACCAAACCTGAGACCCTTCCTATAACATGAGATGTGATATCTCAATGATTCTAATACCAAAACTGGGACCCTTCCTATAGCATGAGATGTGCTATCCAATTCCTTCCCATTCCAATCCCGAGACACTTCCTATAGCAGAAGATGTGCTATCCAATTCCTTCCCATGCCAATCCTGAGACACTTTCTATAGCATGAGATGTGCCATCCAATTCCTTCCCATTCCAAACCTGAGACCCTTCCTATAGCATGAGATGTGATATCTCAATGTTTCTACCAAACCTGGGACCCTTCCAATAGCATGAGATGTGATATCCAACTATTTCGCATTCCTATCCCCAGACCCTTCCTATAGCATGAGATGTGATATCTCAATGCTTCAACTAAACCCGAGACCCTTCCTATAGCATGAGATGTGCTATCCAATTCCTTCCCATTCCAATCCTGAGACACTTCCTATAGCAGAAGATGTGCTATCCAATTCCTTCCAATGCCAATCCTGAGACACTTCCTATAGCATGAGATGTGCCATCCAATTCCTTCCCATTCCAATCCTGAGACCCTTCCTATAGCATGAGATGTGATATCTCAATGCTTCTACCAAACCTGGGACCCTTCCGATAGCATGAGATGTGATATCCAACTCCTTCCCATTCCTATCCCCAGACCCTTCCTATAGCATGAGATGTGATATCCATCTCCTTCCCATTCCAAACCTGAGACCTTTCCTATAGCATGAGATGTGATATCTCAATGCTTCTACCAAACATGAGACCCTTCCTATAGTATGAGATTTGATACTCCTTCCCATTCCAATCCTGAGACTCTTCCGATAGCATGAGATGTGATATCTCAATACTTCTAATACCAAACCTGAGACCCTCCCTATAGCATAAGATGTGATATCCAACTCCTTCCCATTCCAACCTGAGACCCTTCCTATAGCATGAGATGGAATAACCATCTCCTTCCCAATCCAATCCTGAGACCCTTCCGATAGCATGAGATGTGAAATCTCAATGCTTCTAATACCAAACCTGAGACCCTTCCTATGGCATGTGATGTGATATCAAGCTCCTTCCCATTCCAATCCTGAGACCCTTCCTATAGCATGAGATGTGATATCCAACTCCTTCCCATTCCAATCCTGAGACCCTTCCTATACCACCATGAGATGCGATATCTCAATGCTTCTAATACCAATCCTGAGACCCGCCTTACAACATGAGATGTGCTATCCAATTCCTTCCCATTCCAAACCTGAGACCCTTCCTATGGCATGAGATGTGATATCCAACTCTTTCCCATTCCAATCCCGAGAACCTTCCTATAGCATGAGATGTGATAGCTCAATGCTTCTAATACCAAACCTGAGATCCTTCCTATAGCATGAGATGTGATATCCAACTCCTTCCCATTCCAAACCTGAGACCCTTCCTATAGCATGAGATGTGATATCTCAATGCTTCTACCAAACATGAGACCCTTCCTATAGTATGAGATTTGATATCCAACTCCTTCCCATTCCTATCCTGAGACCCTTCCGATAGCATGAGATGTGATATCTCAATACTTCTAATACCAAACCTGAGACCCTCCCAATAGCATAAGATGTGATATCCAACTCCTTCCCATTCCAACCTGAGACCCTTCCTATAGCATGAGATGGAATATCCAACTCCTTCCCAATCCAATCCTGAGACCCTTCCGATAGCATGAGATGTGAAATCTCCATGCTTCTAATACCAAACCTGAGACCCTTCCTATGGCATGTGATGTGATATCAAGCTCCTTCCCATTCCAATCCGGAGACCCTTCCTTTAGCATGAGATGTGATATCCAACTCCTTCCCATTCCAATCCTGAGACCCTTCCTATACCACCATGAGATGTGATATATCAATGCTTCTAATACCAATCCTGAGACCCGCCCTACAACATGAGATGTACTATCCAATTCCTTCCCATTCCAAACCTGAGACTCTTCCTATGGCATGAGATGTGATATCCAACTCCTTCCCATTCCAATCCTGAGACCCTTCCTATACCACCATGAGATGCGATATCTCAATGCTTCTAATACCAATCCTGAGACCCGCCCTATAACATGAGATGTGCTATCCAATTCCTTCCCATTCCAAACCTGAGACCCTTCCTATGGCATGAGATGTGATATCCAACTCTTTCCCATTCCAATCCCGAGAACCTTCCTATAGCATGAGATGTGATAGCTCAATGCTTCTAATACCAAACCTGAGATCCTTCCTATAGCATGAGATGTGATATCCAACTCCTTCCCATTCCAAACCTGAGACCCTTCCTATAGCATGAGATGTGATATCTCAATGCTTCTACCAAACATGAGACCCTTCCTATAGTATGAGATTTGATATCCAACTCCTTCCCATTCCTATCCTGAGACCCTTCCGATAGCATGAGATGTGATATCTCAATACTTCTAATACCAAACCTGAGACCCTCCCTATAGCATAAGATGTGATATCCAACTCCTTCCCATTCCAACCTGAGACCCTTCCTATAGCATGAGATGGAATATCCAACTCCTTCCCAATCCAATCCTGAGACCCTTCCGATAGCATGAGATGTGAAATCTCCATGCTTCTAATACCAAACCTGAGACCCTTCCTATGGCATGTGATGTGATATCAAGCTCCTTCCCATTCCAATCCGGAGACCCTTCCTTTAGCATGAGATGTGATATCCAACTCCTTCCCATTCCAATCCTGAGACCCTTCCTATACCACCATGAGATGTGATATATCAATGCTTCTAATACCAATCCTGAGACCCTCCCTACAACATGAGATGTACTATCCAATTCCTTCCCATTCCAAACCTGAGACTCTTCCTATGGCATGAGATGTGATATCCAACTCCTTCCCATTCCAATCCTGAGACCCTTCCGATAGCACGATATGTGATATCTCAATGCATCTAATACCAAATCTGGACTCTTCCTATAGCATGAGATGTAATAGCCAACTCCTTCCCTTTCCAATCCTGCGTCCCTTCCTACAGCATGAGATTTGATATCTCACTGCATCTAATACCAAACCTGAGACCCTGTCTATAGCATGAGATGTGATATCCAACTCTTTCTCATTCCAATCCTGAGACCCCTCCTATAGCATGAGATGTGATATCTCAATGCCTCTAATACTAACCTGAGACCCTTCCTATAACATGAGATGTTATATCCAACTCCGTCCCATTCCAATCCTGAGACCCTTCCTGTAGCATGAGATGTGATATCTCAATGCTTCTTCCAAACCTGACATCCTTTCTATAGCATGAGATGTGATATCCAACACCTTCCCATTCCAATCCTGAGACCCTTCCTATAGCATGAGATGTGATATCTCAATGCTTCTAATACCAAACCTGAGACCCTTCCTATAACATGAGATGAGATATCTCAATGATTCTAATACCAAAACTGGGACCCTTCCTATAGCATGAGATGTGCTATCCAATTCCTTCCCATTCCAATCCTGAGACACTTCCTATAGCAGAAGATGTGCTATCCAATTCCTTCCCATGCCAATCCTGAGACACTTTCTATAGCATGAGATGTGCCATCCAATTCCTTCCCATTCCAAACCTGAGACCCTTCCTATAGCATGAGATGTGATATCTCAATGTTTCTACCAAACCTGGGACCCTTCCAATAGCATGAGATGTGATATCCAACTATTTCGCATTCCTATCCCCAGACCCTTCCTATAGCATGAGATGTGATATCTCAATGTTTCAACTAAACCCGAGACCCTTCCTATAGCATGAGATGTGCTATCCAATTCCTTCCCATTCCAATCCTGAGACACTTCCTATAGCAGAAGATGTGCTATCCAATTCCTTCCAATGCCAATCCTGAGACACTTCCTATAGCATGAGATGTGCCATCCAATTCCTTCCCATTCCAATCCTGAGACCCTTCCTATAGCATGAGATGTGATATCTCAATGCTTCTACCAAACCTGAGACCCTTCCTATAGCATGAGATGTGATATCACAATGCTTCTACCAAACCGGGGACCCTTCCTATAGCATGAGATGTGATATCCATCTCCTTCCCATTCCAATCCTGAGACCCTTACTGTAGCATGAGATGTGATATCCATCTCCTTCCCATTCCAAATCGAGACCCTTCCTACAGCATGAGATTTGATATCTCAATGCATCTAATACCAAACCTGAGACCCTGTCTATAGCATGAGATGTGATATCCAACTCCTTCCCATTCCAATCCTGAGACCCTTCCTATAGCATGAGATGTGATATCTCAATGCTTCTACCAAACCTGCGACCCTTTCTATAGCATGAGATGTGATATCCAACACCTTCCCATTCCAATCCTGAGATCCTTCCTATAGCATGAGATGTGATATCTCAATCCTTCTAATACCAAACCTGAGACCCTTCCTATAACATGAGATGTGATATCCAACTACTTCCCACTACAAACCTGAGACCCTTCCTATAGCATGACATTTGATATCTCAATGCTTCTAATACTAAAACTGGGACCCTTCCTATAGCATGAGATGTGCTATCCAATTCCTTCCCATTCCAATCCTGAGACACTTCCTATAGCAGAAGATGTGCTTTCCAATATCTTCCCATGCTAATCCTGAGACACTTCCTATAGCATGAGATGTGATATCCAACTCCTTCCCATTCCTATCCCCAGACCCTTCCTATAGCATGAGATGCGATATCTCAATGCTTCAACTAAACCCGAGACCCTTCCTATAGCATGAGATGTGATATCCAACTCCTTCCCATTCCAATCCTGAGACCCTTCCTATAGCATGAGATGTGCTATCTCAATGCTTCTAATACCAAACCTGAGATCCTTCCTTTAACATGAAATGTGATATCCAACTCCTTCCCATTCCAAACCTGAGACCCTTCCTATAGCATGAGATGTGATATCCAACTCCTTCCCATTCCAATCCTGAGACCCTTCCTATACCATGAGATGTGATATCTCAATGCTTATAAAACCAACCCTGAGAAACATCCTATAACATGAGATGTGACATCTAAATCCTTCCTTTTCCAAACCTGAGACCCTTCCTTTAGCCTGAGATGTGATATCCAACTCCTTCCCATTCCAATCCTGAGACCCTTCCTATAGCATGAGATGTGATATCCAACTCCTTCCCATTCCAATCCTGAGACCCTTCCTATAGCATGAGTTGTGATATCGCAATCCTTCTAATACCAAACCTGAGACCCTTGCTACAACATGAGATGTGATATCCAACTCCTTCCCATTCCAAACCTGAGACCCGTCCTATAGCATGAGATGTGATATCCAACTCCTTCCCATTCCAATCCTGAGACCCTTCCGATAGCATGAGATGTGATATCTCAATGCTTCTAATACCAAACCTGAAACCCTTCCTATAGCATGAGATGTGATATCCAACTCCTTCCCATTCCAAGCCTGTGACGCCTCCTATAGCATGAGATGTGATATCTCAATGCTTCTTATACCAAACCAGGACTCTTCCTATAGCATGAGATGTGAAAGCCAACTCCTTCCCATTCCAATCCTGCGTCCCTTCCTACAGCATGAGATTTGATATCTCAATGCTTCTAATAACAAACCTGAGACACTACCTATAACATGAGATGTGATATCCAACTCCTTCCCATTCCAATCCTGAGACCCTTCCTATACCATGAGATGTGATATCTCAATGCTTCTAATACCAAACCTGAGGTACTTCCTATAACATGAGATGTGATATCTAACTCCTTCCCATTCCAAACCTGAGACCCTTCCTATAGCATGAGATGTGATATCCAACTCCTTCCCATTCCAATCCTGAGAAACTTCCTATAGCATGAGATGTGATATCTCAATGCTTCTAATACCAACCCTGAGATCCTTCCTATAGCATGAGATGTGATATCTCAATGCTTCTAATACCAACCTGAGACCCTTCCTATAACATGAGATGTTATATCCAACTCCTTCCCATTCCAAGCCTGTGACGCCTCCTACAGCATGAGATGTGATATCCAACTCCTTCCCATTCCAATCCTGATACCCTTCCTATACCATGAGATGTGATATCTCAATGCTTATAAAGCCAACCCTGAGAAACATCCTATAACATGAGATGTGATATCTAAATCCTTCCCTTTCCAAACCTTAGACCCTTCCTTTAGCATGAGATGTGATATCCAACTCCTTCCCATTCCAATCCTGAGACCCTTCCTATAGCATGAGATGTGATATCCAACTCCTTCCCATTCCAATCCTGAGACCCTTCCTAGAGCATGAGTTGTGATATCGCAATCCTTCTAATACCAAACCTGAGACCCTTGCTACAACATGAGATGTGATATCCAACTCCTTACCATTCCAAACCTCAGACCCGTCCTATAGCATGAGATGTGATATCCAACTCCTTCCCATTCCAATCCTGAGACCCTTCCGATAGCATGAGATGTGATATCTCAATGCTTCTAATACCAAACCTGAAACCCTTCCTATAGCATGAGATGTGATATCCAACTCCTTCCCATTCCAATCCTGTGACGCGTTCTATAGCATGAGATGTGATATCTCAATGCTTCTTATACCAAACCAGGACTCTTCCTAAAGCATGAGATGTGACAGCCAACTCCTTCCCATTCCAATCCTGCGTCCCTTCCTACAGCATGAGATTTGATATCTCAATGCTTCTAATACCAAACCTGAGATACTTCCTATAACATGAGATGTGATATCTAACTTCTTCCCATTCCAAACCTGAGACCCTCCCTATAGCATGAGATGTGATATCCAACTCCTTCCCATTGCAATCCTGCGACCCTTCCTATAGCACGAGATGTGATATCCCAATCCTTCTAATACCAAACCTAAGACCCTTCCTATAACATGAGATGTGATATCCAACCCCTTCCCATTCCAAACCTGAGACACGTCCTATAGCATGAGATGTGATATCCAACTCCTTCCCATTCCAATCCTGAGACCCTTCCGATAGCATGAGATTTGACATCTCAATGCTTCTAATACCAAACCTGAGACCCTGTCTATAGCATGAGATGTGATATCCAACTCCTTCCCATTCCAATCCTGAGACCCTTCCTATAGCATGAGATGTGATATCTCAATGCTTCTAATACCAACCTGAGACCCTTCCTATAACATGAGATGTGATATCCAACACCTTCGCATTCCAATCCGGAGACCCTTCCTATAGCATGAGATGTGATATCTCAATGCTTCTACCAAACCTGAGACCCTTCCTATAGCATGAGATGTGATATCCAACACCTTCGCATTCCAATCCTGAGACCCTTCCTATAGCATGACATGTGATATCTCAATGTTTCTAATACCAAAACTGGGACTCTTCCTATAGCATGAGATGTGCTATCCAATTCCTTCCTATTCCAATCCTGAGACATTTCCTATAGCAGAAGATGTGCTATCCAATTCCTTCCCATTCCAATCCTGAGACACTTCCTATAGCATGAGATGTGCCATCCAATTCCTTCCCATTCCAAACCTGAGACCCTTCCTATAGCATGAGATGTGATATCTCAATGCTTCTACCAAACCTGGGACCCTTCCGATAGCATGAGATGTGATATCCAACTCCTTCCCATTCCAATCCTGAGACCCTTCCTATAGCATAAGATGTGATTTCTCAATGCGTCTACTAAACCCGAGACCCTTCGTATAGCATGAGATGTGATATCCAACTCCTTCCCATTCCAATCCTGAGACCCTTCCTATAGCATGAGATGTGATATCTCAATGCTTCTACCAAACCTGGGACCCTTCCGATAGCATGAGAAGTGATATTCAACTCCTTCCATTTCCAAACCTGAGACCCTTCCAATAGCATGAGATGTGATATCTCAATGCTTCAACCAAACCGGGGACCCTTCCTATAGCATGAGATGTGATATCCATCTCCTTCCCGTTCCAATCCCGAGACCCTTCCGATAGCATGAGATGTGAAATCTCAATGCTTCTAATACCAAACCTGAGAACCTTCCTATGGCATGTGATGTGATATCAAGCTCCTTCCCATTCCAATCCTGAGACCCTTCCTATAGCATGAGATGTGATATCCAACTCCTTCCCATTCCAATCCTGAGACCCTTCCTATACCACCATGAGATGTGATATCTCAATGCTTCTAATACCAATCCTGAGACCCGCCCTATAACATGAGATGTGCTATCCAATTCCTTTCCATTCCAAACCTGAGACCCTTCCTATGGCATGAGATGTCATATCTAACTCCTTCCCATTCCAATCCTGAGACCCTTCCGATAGCATGATATGTGATATCTCAATGCATCTAATACCAAATCTGGACTCTTCTTATAGCATGAGATGTAATAGCTAACTCCTTCCCTTTCCAATCCTGCGTCCCGTCCTATAGCATAAGATGTGATTTCTCAATGGTTCTAATACCAAACCTGAGATCCTTCCTATAACATGAGAAGTGATATTCAACTCCTTCCCATTCCAAACCTGAGACCCTTCCAATAGCATGAGATGTGATATCTCAATGCTTCAACCAAACCGGGGACCCTTCCTATAGCATGAGATGTGATATCCATCTCCTTCCCGTTCCAATCCCGAGACCCTTCCGATAGCATGAGATGTGAAATCTCAATGCTTCTAATACCAAACCTGAGAACCTTCCTATGGCATGTGATGTGATATCAAGCTCCTTCCCATTCCAATCCTGAGACCCTTCCTATAGCATGAGATGTGATATCCAACTCCTTCCCATTCCAATCCTGAGACCCTTCCTATACCACCATAAGATGTGATATCTCAATGCTTCTAATAATAATCCTGAGACCCGCCCTATAACATGAAATGTGCTATCCAATTCCTTCCCATTCCAATCCTGAGACCCTTCCGATAGCATGATATGTGATATCTCAATGCAACTAATACCAAATCTGGACTCTTCCTATAGCATGAGATGTAATAGCCAACTCCTTCCCTTTCCAATCCTGCGTCCCTTCCTACAGCATGAGATTTGATATCTCACTGCATCTAATACCAAACCTGAGACCCTGTCTATAGCATGAGATGTGATATCCAACTCCTTCTCATTCCAATCCTGAGACCCCTCCTATAGCATGAGATGTGATATATCAATGCTTCTAATACTAACCTGAGACCCTTCCTATAACATGAGATGTTATATCCAACTCCGTCCCATTCCAATCCTGAGACCCTTCCTATAGCATGAGATGTGATATCTCAATGCTTCTACCAAACCTGATACCCTTTCTATAGCATGAGATGTGATATCCAACACCGTCCCATTCCAATCCTGAGACCCTTCCTATAGCATGAGATATGATATCTCAATGCTTCTAATACCAAACCTGAGACCCTTCCTATAACATGAGATGTGATATCTAACTACTTCCCATTACAAACCTGAGACCCTTCCTATAGCATGAGATGTGATATCTCAATGCTTCTAATACCAAACCTGAGACCCTTCCTATAGCATGAGATGTGATATCTCAATGCTTCTAATACCAAACCTGAGATCCTTCCTATAGCATGAGATGTGATATCTCAATGCTTCTACCAAACCTGAGACCCTTCCTATAGCATGAGATGTGATATCCAACTCCTTCCCATTCCAATCCTGAGACCCTTCCTATAGCATAAGATGTGATTTCTCAATGGTTCTAATACCAAACCTGAGATCCTTCCTATAACATGAGAAGTGATATTCAACTCCTTCCCATTCCAAACCTGAGACCCTTCCAATAGCATGAGATGTGATATCTCAATGCTTCTAATACCAAACCTGAGATCCTTCCTATAGCATGAGATGTGATATCTCAATACTTCTAATACCAAACCTGAGACCCTCCCTATAGCATAAGATGTGATATCCAACTCCTTCCCATTCCAATCCTGAGACCCTTCCTATAGCATAAGATGTGATTTCTCAATGCGTCTACTAAACCCGAGACCCTTCGTATAGCATGAGATGTGATATCCAACTCCTTCCCATTCCAATCCTGAGACCCTTCCTATAGCATAAGATGTGATTTCTCAATGGTTCTAATACCAATCCTGAGATCCTTCCTATAACATGAGAAGTGATATTTAACTCCTTCCCATTCCAAACCTGAGACCCTTCCAATAGCATGAGATGTGATATCTCAATGCTTCTACCAAACCTGGGACCCTTCCTATAGCATGAGATGTGATATCCATCTCCTTCCCGTTCCAATCCCGAGACCCTTCCTATAGCATGAGATGTGATATCTCAATGCTTCTACCAAACCTGAGACCCTTCCTATAGCATGAGATGTGATATCCAACTCTTTCCCATTCCAATCCCAAGACCCTTCATATAGCATGATATGTGATAGCTCAATGCTTCTAATACCAAACCTGAGACCCTTCCTATAGCATGAGATGTGATATCCAACTCTTTCCCATTCCAATCCCAAGACCCTTCATATAGCATGATATGTGATAGCTCAAAGCTTCTAATACCAAACCTGAGACCCTTCCTATAGCATGAGATGTGATATCTCAATGCTTCTAATACCAAACCTGAGATCCTTCCTATAGCATGAGATGTGATATCTCAATGCTTCTACCAAACCTGAGACCCTTCCTATAGCATGAGATGTGATATCCAACTCCTTCCCATTCCAATCCTGAGACCCTTCCTATAGCATAAGATGTGATTTCTCAATGGTTCTAATACCAAACCTGAGATCCTTCCTATAACATGAGAAGTGATATTCAACTCCTTCCCATTCCAAACCTGAGACCCTTCCAATAGCATGAGATGTGATATCTCAATGCTTCTAATACCAAACCTGAGATCCTTCCTATAGCATGAGATGTGATATCTCAATACTTCTAATACCAAACCTGAGACCCTCCCTATAGCATAAGATGTGATATCCAACTCCTTCCCATTCCAATCCTGAGACCCTTCCTATAGCATAAGATGTGATTTCTCAATGCGTCTACTAAACCCGAGACCCTTCGTATAGCATGAGATGTGATATCCAACTCCTTCCCATTCCAATCCTGAGACCCTTCCTATAGCATAAGATGTGATTTCTCAATGGTTCTAATACCAATCCTGAGATCCTTCCTATAACATGAGAAGTGATATTTAACTCCTTCCCATTCCAAACCTGAGACCCTTCCAATAGCATGAGATGTGATATCTCAATGCTTCTACCAAACCGGGGACCCTTCCTATAGCATGAGATGTGATATCCATCTCCTTCCCGTTCCAATCCCGAGACCCTTCCTATAGCATGAGATGTGATATCTCAATGCTTCTACCAAACCTGAGACCCTTCCTATAGCATGAGATGTGATATCCAACTCTTTCCCATTCCAATCCCAAGACCCTTCATATAGCATGTTATGTGATAGCTCAATGCTTCTAATACCAAACCTGAGATCCTTCCTATAGCATGAGTTGTGATATCCAACTCCTTCCCATTCCAAACCTGAGACCCTTCCTATAGCATGAGATGTGATATCTCAATGCCTCTACCAAACATGAGACCCTTCCCTTTCCAATCCTGAGACCCTTCCGATAGCATGAGATGTGATATCTCAATGCTTCTAATACCAAACCTGAGACCCTCCCTATAGCATAAGATGTGATATCCAAGTCCTTCCCATTCCAATCCGGAGACCCTTCCTATAGCATGAGATGTGATATCCAACTCCTTCCCATTCCAACCTGAGACCCTTCCTATAGCATGAGATGTGATATCTCAATGCTTCTAATACCAAACCTGAGACCCTTCCTATGGCATGTGATGTGATATCCAACTCCTTCCCCTTCCAAACCTGAGACCCTTCCTTTGGCATGAGATGTGTTATCCAAATCCTTCCCCTTCCAAAACTGAGACCCTCCCTATAGCATGAGATGTAATAGCCAACTCCTTCCCTTTCCAATCCTGCATCCCTTCCTACAGCATATGATTTGATATCTCAATGCATCTAATACCAAACCTGAGACCCTGTCTATAGCATGAGATGTGATATCCAACTCCTTCTCATTCCAATCCTGAGACCCCTCCTATAGCATGTGATGTGATATCTCAATGCTTCTAATACTAACCTGAGACCATTCCTATAAAATGAGATGTTATATCCAACTCCTTCCCATTCCAATCCTGAGACCCTTCCTATAGCATGAGATGTGATATCTCAATTCTTCTACCAAACCTGAGACCCTTTCTATAGCATGAGATGTGATATCCAACACCTTCGCATTCCAATCCTGAGACCCTTCCTATAGCATGAGATATGATATCTTAATGCTTCTAATGCCAAACCTGAGAACCATCCTATAACATGAGATGTGGTATCGAAATCCTTCCCTTTCCAAACCTGAGACCCTTCCTTTAGCATGTGATGTGATATCCAACTCCTTCCCATTCCAATCCTGAGACCCTTCCTATAGCATGAGATGTGATATTGCAATGCTTCTAATACCGAACCTGGACCCTTCCTATAGCATGATATATGATATCCAAATCCTTCCCATTCCAATCCTGCGTCCCTTCCTATAGCATGAGATTTGATATCTCAGTGTTTCTAATACCAAACCTGAGACCCTTCCTATAACATGAGATGTGATATCCAACTCCTTCCGATTCCAATCCTGAGACCCTTCCTATACCATGAGATGTGATATCTCAATGCTTCTAATACCAAACCTGAGACCTGTCCTATTACATGAGATGTGATATCCAAATCCTTACCATTCTAATCCTGAGACCCTTCCTATAGCATGAGATATGATATCTCAATGTTTCTAATACCAAACCTGAGACCCTTCATGTAGCAAGAGATGTGATATCCAAATCCTTCCCATTCCAAACCTGAGACCCTTCCCATAGCATGAGATATGATATCCAACTCCTTCCCATTCCAATCCTGAGACCCTTCCTATAGCATGAGATGTGATATCTCAATGCTTCTAATACCAAACCTGAGACCTGTCCTATTGCATGAGATGTGATATCCAAATCCTTCCCATTCCAATCTTGAGACCCTTCCTATAGCATGAGATGTGATATCTAAATGTTTCTAATACCAAACCTGAGACCCTTCCTATAGCAAGAGATGTGATATCCAAAACCTTCCCATTCCAAACCAGAGACCCTTCCCATAGCATGAGATGTGGTATCCAACTCCTTCCCATTCCAATCCTGAGACCCTTTGTATAGCATGAGATGTGATATCTCAATGCATCTAATACCAAACCTGGACTATTCCTATAGCATGAAATGTGATATCCAACTCCTTCCCATTCCAAACCTGAGACCCTTCCTATAGCATGAGATGTGATATCTCAATGCTTCTACCAAACATGAGACCCTTCCTATAGCATGAGATGTGATATCCAACTCCTTCCCATTCCAATCCTGAGACCCTTCCGATAGCATGAGATGTGATATCTCAATGCTTCTAATACCAAACCTGAGACCCTCCCTATAGCATAAGATTTGATATCCAAGTCCTTCCCATTCCAATCTTGAGACCCTTCCTATAACATGAGATGTGATATCCAACTCCTTCCCATTCCAACCTGAGACCCTTCCTATAGCATGAGATGGGATATCCAACTCCTTCCCAATCCAATCCTGAGACCCTTCCGATAGCATGAGATGTTATCTCTCAATGCTTCTAACAAACCTGAGACCCTTCCTATGTCATGAGATGTGATATCAAACTCCTTCCAATTCCAATCCTGAGACCATTCCTATAGCATGAGATGTGATATCCAACTCCTTCCCTTTCCAATCCTGAGACCCTTCCTTACCATGAGGTGTGATATCTCAATGCTTCTAATACCAATCCTGAGACCCGCCCTATAACATGAGATGTGATATCCAAGTCCTTCCCATTCCAATCCTGAGACCCTTCCTATAGCATGAGATGTGATATCCAACTCCTTCCCATTCCAATTCTGAGACCCTTCCGATAGCATGAGATGTGATATCTCAATGCTTCTAATATCAAACCTGAGACCCTCCCTATAGCATGAGATGTGATATCCAAGTCCTTCCCATTCCAATCCTGAGACCCTTCCTATAGCATGAGATGTGATATCTCAATGCTTCTAATACCAAACCTGAGACCCTTCCTATAACATGAGATGGGATATCCAACTCCTTCCCATTCCAATCCTGAGACCCTTCCGATAGCAGAGGTGTGATATCTCAATGCTTATACCAAACCTGAGACCCTTCCTATGGCATGAGATGTGATATCCAACTCCTTCCGATTCCAATCCTGAGACCCTTCCTATACCATGAGATGTGATATCTCAATGCTTCTAATACCAAACCTGAGACCTGTCCTATTACGTAAAATGTGATATCCAAATCCTTCCCATTCCAATCCTGAGACCCTTCCTGTAGCATGAGATGTGATATCTCAATGCTTCTACCAAACATGAGACCCTTCCTATAGCATGAGATGTGATATCCAACTCCTTCCCATTCCAATCGTGAGACCCTTCCGATTGCATGAGATGTGATATCTCAATGCTTCAAATACCAAACCTGAGACCCTCCCTATAGCATAAGATATGATATCCAAGTCCTTCCCATTCCAATCCTGAGACCCTGCCTATAACATGAGATGTGATATCCAACTCCGTCCCATTCCAACGTGAGACCCTTCCTATAGCATGAGATGGGATATCCAACTCCTTCCCAATCCAATCCTGAGACGCTTCCGATAGCATGAGATGTGATCTCTCAATGCTTCTAACAAACCTGAGACCCTTCCTATGGCATGAGATGTGATATCAAACTCCTTCCCATTCCAATCCAGAGACCCTTCCTATAGCATGAGATCTGATATCCAATTCCTTCCGATTCCAATCCTGAGACCCTTCCTATACCATGAGATGTGATATCTCAATGCTTCTAATACCAATCCTGAGACCCGCCCTATAACATGAGATGTGATATCCAAATCCTTCCCCTTCCAAACCTGAGACCCTTCCTTTAGCATGAGATGTGATATCCAACTCCTTCCCATTCCAATCCTGAGACCCTTCCTATAGCATGAGATGTGATATCTCAATGCTTCTAATACCAAACCTGAGACCCTTCCTATAACATGAGATGGGATAACCAACTCCTTCCCATTCCAATCCTGAAACCCTTCCGATACCATGAGATGTGATATCTCACTGCTTCTAATATCAAACCTGAGACCCTCCCTATAGCATGAGATGTGATATCCAAGTCCTTCCCATTCCAATCCTGAGACCCTTCCTATAGCATGAGATGTGATATCTCAATGCTTCTAATACCAAACCTGAGACCCTTCCTATAACATGAGATGGGATAACCAACTCCTTCCCATTCCAATCCTGAAACCCTTCCGATAGCATGAGATGTGATATCTCAATGCTTCTAATACCAAACCTGAAACCCTTCCTATAGCATGAGATGTGATATCCAACTCCTTCCCATTCCAATCCTGTGACGCGTTCTATAGCATGAGATGTGATATCTCAATGCTTCTTATACCAAACCAGGACTCTTCCTAAAGCATGAGATGTGACAGCCAACTCCTTCCCATTCCAATCCTGCGTCCCTTCCTACAGCATGAGATTTGATATCTCAATGCTTCTAGTAACAAACCTGAGACACTACCTATAACATGAGATGTGATATTCAACTCCTTCCCATTCCAATCCTGAGACCCTTCCTATACCATGAGATGTGATATCTCAATGCTTCTAATACCAAACCTGAGATACTTCCTATAACATGAGATGTGATATCTAACTTCTTCCCATTCCAAACCTGAGACCCTCCCTATAGCATGAGATGTGATATCCAACTCCTTCCCATTGCAATCCTGCGACCCTTCCTATAGCACGAGATGTGATATCCCAATCCTTCTAATACCAAACCTAAGACCCTTCCTATAACATGAGATGTGATATCCAACCCCTTCCCATTCCAAACCTGAGACACGTCCTATAGCATGAGATGTGATATCCAACTCCTTCCCATTCCAATCCTGAGACCCTTCCGATAGCATGAGATTTGACATCTCAATGCTTCTAATACCAAACCTGAGACCCTGTCTATAGCATGAGATGTGATATCCAACTCCTTCCCATTCCAATCCTGAGACCCTTCCTATAGCATGAGATGTGATATCTCAATGCTTCTAATACCAACCTGAGACCCTTCCTATAACATGAGATGTGATATCCAACACCTTCGCATTCCAATCCGGAGACCCTTCCTATAGCATGAGATGTGATATCTCAATGCTTCTAATACCAACCTGAGACCCTTCCTATAACATGAGATGTGATATCCAACACCTTCGCATTCCAATCCGGAGACCCTTCCGATAGCATGAGATTTGACATCTCAATGCTTCTAATACCAAACCTGAGACCCTGTCTATAGCATGAGATGTGATATCCAACTCCTTCCCATTCCAATCCTGAGACCCTTCCTATAGCATGAGATGTGATATCTCAATGCTTCTAATACCAACCTGAGACCCTTCCTATAACATGAGATGTGATATCCAACACCTTCGCATTCCAATCCGGAGACCCTTCATATAGCATGATATGTGATAGCTCAAAGCTTCTAATACCAAACCTGAGACCCTTCCTATAGCATGAGATGTGATATCTCAATGCTTCTAATACCAAACCTGAGATCCTTCCTATAGCATGAGATGTGATATCTCAATGCTTCTACCAAACCTGAGACCCTTCCTATAGCATGAGATGTGATATCCAACTCCTTCCCATTCCAATCCTGAGACCCTTCCTATAGCATAAGATGTGATTTCTCAATGGTTCTAATACCAAACCTGAGATCCTTCCTATAACATGAGAAGTGATATTCAACTCCTTCCCATTCCAAACCTGAGACCCTTCCAATAGCATGAGATGTGATATCTCAATGCTTCTAATACCAAACCTGAGATCCTTCCTATAGCATGAGATGTGATATCTCAATACTTCTAATACCAAACCTGAGACCCTCCCTATAGCATAAGATGTGATATCCAACTCCTTCCCATTCCAATCCTGAGACCCTTCCTATAGCATAAGATGTGATTTCTCAATGCGTCTACTAAACCCGAGACCCTTCGTATAGCATGAGATGTGATATCCAACTCCTTCCCATTCCAATCCTGAGACCCTTCCTATAGCATAAGATGTGATTTCTCAATGGTTCTAATACCAATCCTGAGATCCTTCCTATAACATGAGAAGTGATATTTAACTCCTTCCCATTCCAAACCTGAGACCCTTCCAATAGCATGAGATGTGATATCTCAATGCTTCTACCAAACCGGGGACCCTTCCTATAGCATGAGATGTGATATCCATCTCCTTCCCGTTCCAATCCCGAGACCCTTCCTATAGCATGAGATGTGATATCTCAATGCTTCTACCAAACCTGAGACCCTTCCTATAGCATGAGATGTGATATCCAACTCTTTCCCATTCCAATCCCAAGACCCTTCATATAGCATGATATGTGATAGCTCAATGCTTCTAATACCAAACCTGAGATCCTTCCTATAGCATGAGTTGTGATATCCAACTCCTTCCCATTCCAAACCTGAGACCCTTCCTATAGCATGAGATGTGATATCTCAATGCCTCTACCAAACATGAGACCCTTCCCTTTCCAATCCTGAGACCCTTCCGATAGCATGAGATGTGATATCTCAATGCTTCTAATACCAAACCTGAGACCCTCCCTATAGCATAAGATGTGATATCCAAGTCCTTCCCATTCCAATCCGGAGACCCTTCCTATAGCATGAGATGTGATATCCAACTCCTTCCCATTCCAACCTGAGACCCTTCCTATAGCATGAGATGTGATATCTCAATGCTTCTAATACCAAACCGGAGACCCTTCCTATGGCATGTGATGTGATATCCAACTCCTTCCCCTTCCAAACCTGAGACCCTTCCTTTGGCATGAGATGTGTTATCCAAATCCTTCCCCTTCCAAAACTGAGACCCTCCCTATAGCATGAGATGTAATAGCCAACTCCTTCCCTTTCCAATCCTGCATCCCTTCCTACAGCATATGATTTGATATCTCAATGTATCTAATACCAAACCTGAGACCCTGTCTATAGCATGAGATGTGATATCCAACTCCTTCTCATTCCAATCCTGAGACCCCTCCTATAGCATGTGATGTGATATCTCAATGCTTCTAATACTAACCTGAGACCATTCCTATAACATGAGATGTTATATCCAACTCCTTCCCATTCCAATCCTGAGACCCTTCCTATAGCATGAGATGTGATATCTCAATTCTTCTACCAAACCTGAGACCCTTTCTATAGCATGAGATGTGATATCCAACACCTTCGCATTCCAATCCTGAGACCCTTCCTATAGCATGAGATATGATATCTTAATGCTTCTAATGCCAAACCTGAGAACCATCCTATAACATGAGATGTGGTATCGAAATCCTTCCCTTTCCAAACCTGAGACCCTTCCTTTAGCATGTGATGTGATATCCAACTCCTTCCCATTCCAATCCTGAGACCCTTCCTATAGCATGAGATGTGATATTGCAATGCTTCTAATACCGAACCTGGACCCTTCCTATAGCATGATATATGATATCCAAATCCTTCCCATTCCAATCCTGCGTCCCTTCCTATAGCATGAGATTTGATATCTCAGTGTTTCTAATACCAAACCTGAGACCCTTCCTATAACATGAGATGTGATATCCAACTCCTTCCGATTCCAATCCTGAGACCCTTCCTATACCATGAGATGTGATATCTCAATGCTTCTAATACCAAACCTGAGACCTGTCCTATTACATGAGATGTGATATCCAAATCCTTACCATTCTAATCCTGAGACCCTTCCTATAGCATGAGATATGATATCTCAATGTTTCTAATACCAAACCTGAGACCCTTCATGTAGCAAGAGATGTGATATCCAAATCCTTCCCATTCCAAACCTGAGACCCTTCCCATAGCATGAGATATGATATCCAACTCCTTCCCATTCCAATCCTGAGACCCTTCCTATAGCATGAGATGTGATATCTCAATGCTTCTAATACCAAACCTGAGACCTGTCCTATTGCATGAGATGTGATATCCAAATCCTTCCCATTCCAATCTTGAGACCCTTCCTATAGCATGAGATGTGATATCTAAATGTTTCTAATACCAAACCTGAGACCCTTCCTATAGCAAGAGATGTGATATCCAAAACCTTCCCATTCCAAACCAGAGACCCTTCCCATAGCATGAGATGTGGTATCCAACTCCTTCCCATTCCAATCCTGAGACCCTTTGTATAGCATGAGATGTGATATCTCAATGCATCTAATACCAAACCTGGACTATTCCTATAGCATGAAATGTGATATCCAACTCCTTCCCATTCCAAACCTGAGACCCTTCCTATAGCATGAGATGTGATATCTCAATGCTTCTACCAAACATGAGACCCTTCCTATAGCATGAGATGTGATATCCAACTCCTTCCCATTCCAATCCTGAGACCCTTCCGATAGCATGAGATGTGATATCTCAATGCTTCTAATACCAAACCTGAGACCCTCCCTATAGCATAAGATTTGATATCCAAGTCCTTCCCATTCCAATCTTGAGACCCTTCCTATAACATGAGATGTGATATCCAACTCCTTCCCATTCCAACCTGAGACCCTTCCTATAGCATGAGATGGGATATCCAACTCCTTCCCAATCCAATCCTGAGACCCTTCCGATAGCATGAGATGTTATCTCTCAATGCTTCTAACAAACCTGAGACCCTTCCTATGTCATGAGATGTGATATCAAACTCCTTCCAATTCCAATCCTGAGACCATTCCTATAGCATGAGATGTGATATCCAACTCCTTCCCTTTCCAATCCTGAGACCCTTCCTTACCATGAGGTGTGATATCTCAATGCTTCTAATACCAATCCTGAGACCCGCCCTATAACATGAGATGTGATATCCAAGTCCTTCCCATTCCAATCCTGAGACCCTTCCTATAGCATGAGATGTGATATCCAACTCCTTCCCATTCCAATTCTGAGACCCTTCCGATAGCATGAGATGTGATATCTCAATGCTTCTAATATCAAACCTGAGACCCTCCCTATAGCATGAGATGTGATATCCAAGTCCTTCCCATTCCAATCCTGAGACCCTTCCTATAGCATGAGATGTGATATCTCAATGCTTCTAATACCAAACCTGAGACCCTTCCTATAACATGAGATGGGATATCCAACTCCTTCCCATTCCAATCCTGAGACCCTTCCGATAGCAGAGGTGTGATATCTCAATGCTTATACCAAACCTGAGACCCTTCCTATGGCATGAGATGTGATATCCAACTCCTTCCGATTCCAATCCTGAGACCCTTCCTATACCATGAGATGTGATATCTCAATGCTTCTAATACCAAACCTGAGACCTGTCCTATTACGTAAAATGTGATATCCAAATCCTTCCCATTCCAATCCTGAGACCCTTGCTGTAGCATGAGATGTGATATCTCAATGCTTCTACCAAACATGAGACCCTTCCTATAGCATGAGATGTGATATCCAACTCCTTCCCATTCCAATCGTGAGACCCTTCCGATTGCATGAGATGTGATATCTCAATGCTTCAAATACCAAACCTGAGACCCTCCCTATAGCATAAGATATGATATCCAAGTCCTTCCCATTCCAATCCTGAGACCCTGCCTATAACATGAGATGTGATATCCAACTCCGTCCCATTCCAACGTGAGACCCTTCCTATAGCATGAGATGGGATATCCAACTCCTTCCCAATCCAATCCTGAGACGCTTCCGATAGCATGAGATGTGATCTCTCAATGCTTCTAACAAACCTGAGACCCTTCCTATGGCATGAGATGTGATATCAAACTCCTTCCCATTCCAATCCTGAGACCCTTCCTATAGCATGAGATCTGATATCCAATTCCTTCCGATTCCAATCCTGAGACCCTTCCTATACCATGAGATGTGATATCTCAATGCTTCTAATACCAATCCTGAGACCCGCCCTATAACATGAGATGTGATATCCAAATCCTTCCCCTTCCAAACCTGAGACCCTTCCTTTAGCATGAGATGTGATATCCAACTCCTTCCCATTCCAATCCTGAGACCCTTCCTATAGCATGAGATGTGATATCTCAATGCTTCTAATACCAAACCTGAGACCCTTCCTATAACATGAGATGGGATAACCAACTCCTTCCCATTCCAATCCTGAAACCCTTCCGATACCATGAGATGTGATATCTCACTGCTTCTAATATCAAACCTGAGACCCTCCCTATAGCATGAGATGTGATATCCAAGTCCTTCCCATTCCAATCCTGAGACCCTTCCTATAGCATGAGATGTGATATCTCAATGCTTCTAATACCAAACCTGAGACCCTTCCTATAACATGAGATGGGATAACCAACTCCTTCCCATTCCAATCCTGAAACCCTTCCGATAGCATGAGATGTGATATCTCAATGCTTCTAATACCAAACCTGAAACCCTTCCTATAGCATGAGATGTGATATCCAACTCCTTCCCATTCCAATCCTGTGACGCGTTCTATAGCATGAGATGTGATATCTCAATGCTTCTTATACCAAACCAGGACTCTTCCTAAAGCATGAGATGTGACAGCCAACTCCTTCCCATTCCAATCCTGCGTCCCTTCCTACAGCATGAGATTTGATATCTCAATGCTTCTAGTAACAAACCTGAGACACTACCTATAACATGAGATGTGATATTCAACTCCTTCCCATTCCAATCCTGAGACCCTTCCTATACCATGAGATGTGATATCTCAATGCTTCTAATACCAAACCTGAGATACTTCCTATAACATGAGATGTGATATCTAACTTCTTCCCATTCCAAACCTGAGACCCTCCCTATAGCATGAGATGTGATATCCAACTCCTTCCCATTGCAATCCTGCGACCCTTCCTATAGCACGAGATGTGATATCCCAATCCTTCTAATACCAAACCTAAGACCCTTCCTATAACATGAGATGTGATATCCAACCCCTTCCCATTCCAAACCTGAGACACGTCCTATAGCATGAGATGTGATATCCAACTCCTTCCCATTCCAATCCTGAGACCCTTCCGATAGCATGAGATTTGACATCTCAATGCTTCTAATACCAAACCTGAGACCCTGTCTATAGCATGAGATGTGATATCCAACTCCTTCCCATTCCAATCCTGAGACCCTTCCTATAGCATGAGATGTGATATCTCAATGCTTCTAATACCAACCTGAGACCCTTCCTATAACATGAGATGTGATATCCAACACCTTCGCATTCCAATCCGGAGACCCTTCCTATAGCATGAGATGTGATATCTCAATGCTTCTACCAAACCTGAGACCCTTCCTATAGCATGAGATGTGATATCCAACACCTTCACATTCCAATCCTGAGACCCTTCCTATAGCATGACATGTGATATCTCAATGTTTCTAATACCAAAACTGGGACTCTTCCTATAGCATGAGATGTGCTATCCAATTCCTTCCTATTCCAATCCTGAGACATTTCCTATAGCAGAAGATGTGCTATCCAATTCCTTCCCATTCCAATCCTGAGACACTTCCTATAGCATGAGATGTGCCATCCAATTCCTTCCCATTCCAAACCTGAGACCCTTCCTATAGCATGAGATGTGATATCTCAATGCTTCTACCAAACCTGGGACCCTTCCGATAGCATGAGATGTGATATCCAACTCCTTCCCATTCCAATCCTGAGACCCTTCCTATAGCATAAGATGTGATTTCTCAATGCGTCTACTAAACCCGAGACCCTTCGTATAGCATGAGATGTGATATCCAACTCCTTCCCATTCCAATCCTGAGACCCTTCCTATAGCATGAGATGTGATATCTCAATGCTTCTACCAAACCTGGGACCCTTCCGATAGCATGAGAAGTGATATTCAACTCCTTCCATTTCCAAACCTGAGACCCTTCCAATAGCATGAGATGTGATATCTCAATGCTTCAACCAAACCGGGGACCCTTCCTATAGCATGAGATGTGATATCCATCACCTTCCCGTTCCAATCCCGAGACCCTTCCGATAGCATGAGATGTGAAATCTCAATGCTTCTAATACCAAACCTGAGAACCTTCCTATGGCATGTGATGTGATATCAAGCTCCTTCCCATTCCAATCCTGAGACCCTTCCTATAGCATGAGATGTGATATCCAACTCCTTCCCATTCCAATCCTGAGACCCTTCCTATACCACCATGAGATGTGATATCTCAATGCTTCTAATACCAATCCTGAGACCCGCCCTATAACATGAGATGTGCTATCCAATTCCTTTCCATTCCAAACCTGAGACCCTTCCTATGGCATGAGATGTCATATCTAACTCCTTCCCATTCCAATCCTGAGACCCTTCCGATAGCATGATATGTGATATCTCAATGCATCTAATACCAAATCTGGACTCTTCTTATAGCATGAGATGTAATAGCTAACTCCTTCCCTTTCCAATCCTGCGTCCCGTCCTATAGCATAAGATGTGATTTCTCAATGGTTCTAATACCAAACCTGAGATCCTTCCTATAACATGAGAAGTGATATTCAACTCCTTCCCATTCCAAACCTGAGACCCTTCCAATAGCATGAGATGTGATATCTCAATGCTTCAACCAAACCGGGGACCCTTCCTATAGCATGAGATGTGATATCCATCTCCTTCCCGTTCCAATCCCGAGACCCTTCCGATAGCATGAGATGTGAAATCTCAATGCTTCTAATACCAAACCTGAGAACCTTCCTATGGCATGTGATGTGATATCAAGCTCCTTCCCATTCCAATCCTGAGACCCTTCCTATAGCATGAGATGTGATATCCAACTCCTTCCCATTCCAATCCTGAGACCCTTCCTATACCACCATAAGATGTGATATCTCAATGCTTCTAATAATAATCCTGAGACCCGCCCTATAACATGAAATGTGCTATCCAATTCCTTCCCATTCCAATCCTGAGACCCTTCCGATAGCATGATATGTGATATCTCAATGCAACTAATACCAAATCTGGACTCTTCCTATAGCATGAGATGTAATAGCCAACTCCTTCCCTTTCCAATCCTGCGTCCCTTCCTACAGCATGAGATTTGATATCTCACTGCATCTAATACCAAACCTGAGACCCTGTCTATAGCATGAGATGTGATATCCAACTCCTTCTCATTCCAATCCTGAGACCCCTCCTATAGCATGAGATGTGATATATCAATGCTTCTAATACTAACCTGAGACCCTTCCTATAACATGAGATGTTATATCCAACTCCGTCCCATTCCAATCCTGAGACCCTTCCTATAGCATGAGATGTGATATCTCAATGCTTCTACCAAACCTGATACCCTTTCTATAGCATGAGATGTGATATCCAACACCGTCCCATTCCAATCCTGAGACCCTTCCTATAGCATGAGATATGATATCTCAATGCTTCTAATACCAAACCTGAGACCCTTCCTATAACATGAGATGTGATATCTAACTACTTCCCATTACAAACCTGAGACCCTTCCTATAGCATGAGATGTGACATCTCAATGCTTCTAATACCAAACCTGAGACCCTTCCTATAGCATGAGATGTGATATCTCAATGCTTCTAATACCAAACCTGAGATCCTTCCTATAGCATGAGATGTGATATCTCAATGCTTCTACCAAACCTGAGACCCTTCCTATAGCATGAGATGTGATATCCAACTCCTTCCCATTCCAATCCTGAGACCCTTCCTATAGCATAAGATGTGATTTCTCAATGGTTCTAATACCAAACCTGAGATCCTTCCTATAACATGAGAAGTGATATTCAACTCCTTCCCATTCCAAACCTGAGACCCTTCCAATAGCATGAGATGTGATATCTCAATGCTTCTAATACCAAACCTGAGATCCTTCCTATAGCATGAGATGTGATATCTCAATACTTCTAATACCAAACCTGAGACCCTCCCTATAGCATAAGATGTGATATCCAACTCCTTCCCATTCCAATCCTGAGACCCTTCCTATAGCATAAGATGTGATTTCTCAATGCGTCTACTAAACCCGAGACCCTTCGTATAGCATGAGATGTGATATCCAACTCCTTCCCATTCCAATCCTGAGACCCTTCCTATAGCATAAGATGTGATTTCTCAATGGTTCTAATACCAATCCTGAGATCCTTCCTATAACATGAGAAGTGATATTTAACTCCTTCCCATTCCAAACCTGAGACCCTTCCAATAGCATGAGATGTGATATCTCAATGCTTCTACCAAACCGGGGACCCTTCCTATAGCATGAGATGTGATATCCATCTCCTTCCCGTTCCAATCCCGAGACCCTTCCTATAGCATGAGATGTGATATCTCAATGCTTCTACCAAACCTGAGACCCTTCCTATAGCATGAGATGTGATATCCAACTCTTTCCCATTCCAATCCCAAGACCCTTCATATAGCATGATATGTGATAGCTCAATGCTTCTAATACCAAACCTGAGACCCTTCCTATAGCATGAGATGTGATATCCAACTCTTTCCCATTCCAATCCCAAGACCCTTCATATAGCATGATATGTGATAGCTCAAAGCTTCTAATACCAAACTTGAGACCCTTCCTATAGCATGAGATGTGATATCTCAATGCTTCTAATACCAAACCTGAGATCCTTCCTATAGCATGAGATGTGATATCTCAATGCTTCTACCAAACCTGAGACCCTTCCTATAGCATGAGATGTGATATCCAACTCCTTCCCATTCCAATCCTGAGACCCTTCCTATAGCATAAGATGTGATTTCTCAATGGTTCTAATACCAAACCTGAGATCCTTCCTATGACATGAGAAGTGATATTCAACTCCTTCCCGTTCCAAACCTGAGACCCTTCCAATAGCATGAGATGTGATATCTCAATGCTTCTAATACCAAACCTGAGATCCTTCCTATAGCATGAGATGTGATATCTCAATACTTCTAATACCAAACCTGAGACCCTCCCTATAGCATAAGATGTGATATCCAACTCCTTCCCATTCCAATCCTGAGACCCTTCCTATAGCATAAGATGTGATTTCTCAATGCGTCTACTAAACCCGAGACCCTTCGTATAGCATGAGATGTGATATCCAACTCCTTCCCATTCCAATCCTGAGACCCTTCCTATAGCATAAGATGTGATTTCTCAATGGTTCTAATACCAATCCTGAGATCCTTCCTATAACATGAGAAGTGATATTTAACTCCTTCCCATTCCAAACCTGAGACCCTTCCAATAGCATGAGATGTGATATCTCAATGCTTCTACCAAACCGGGGACCCTTCCTATAGCATGAGATGTGATATCCATCTCCTTCCCGTTCCAATCCCGAGACCCTTCCTATAGCATGAGATGTGATATCTCAATGCTTCTACCAAACCTGAGACCCTTCCTATAGCATGAGATGTGATATCCAACTCTTTCCCATTCCAATCCCAAGACCCTTCATATAGCATGATATGTGATAGCTCAATGCTTCTAATACCAAACCTGAGATCCTTCCTATAGCATGAGTTGTGATATCCAACTCCTTCCCATTCCAAACCTGAGACCCTTCCTATAGCATGAGATGTGATATCTCAATGCCTCTACCAAACATGAGACCCTTCCCTTTCCAATCCTGAGACCCTTCCGATAGCATGAGATGTGATATCTCAATGCTTCTAATACCAAACCTGAGACCCTCCCTATAGCATAAGATGTGATATCCAAGTCCTTCCCATTCCAATCCGGAGACCCTTCCTATAGCATGAGATGTGATATCCAACTCCTTCCCATTCCAACCTGAGACCCTTCCTATAGCATGAGATGTGATATCTCAATGCTTCTAATACCAAACCTGAGACCCTTCCTATGGCATGTGATGTGATATCCAACTCCTTCCCCTTCCAAACCTGAGACCCTTCCTTTGGCATGAGATGTGTTATCCAAATCCTTCCCCTTCCAAAACTGAGACCCTCCCTATAGCATGAGATGTAATAGCCAACTCCTTCCCTTTCCAATCCTGCATCCCTTCCTACAGCATATGATTTGATATCTCAATGCATCTAATACCAAACCTGAGACCCTGTCTATAGCATGAGATGTGATATCCAACTCCTTCTCATTCCAATCCTGAGACCCCTCCTATAGCATGTGATGTGATATCTCAATGCTTCTAATACTAACCTGAGACCATTCCTATAACATGAGATGTTATATCCAACTCCTTCCCATTCCAATCCTGAGACCCTTCCTATAGCATGAGATGTGATATCTCAATTCTTCTACCAAACCTGAGACCCTTTCTATAGCATGAGATGTGATATCCAACACCTTCGCATTCCAATCCTGAGACCCTTCCTATAGCATGAGATATGATATCTTAATGCTTCTAATGCCAAACCTGAGAACCATCCTATAACATGAGATGTGGTATCGAAATCCTTCCCTTTCCAAACCTGAGACCCTTCCTTTAGCATGTGATGTGATATCCAACTCCTTCCCATTCCAATCCTGAGACCCTTCCTATAGCATGAGATGTGATATTGCAATGCTTCTAATACCGAACCTGGACCCTTCCTATAGCATGATATATGATATCCAAATCCTTCCCATTCCAATCCTGCGTCCCTTCCTATAGCATGAGATTTGATATCTCAGTGTTTCTAATACCAAACCTGAGACCCTTCCTATAACATGAGATGTGATATCCAACTCCTTCCGATTCCAATCCTGAGACCCTTCCTATACCATGAGATGTGATATCTCAATGCTTCTAATACCAAACCTGAGACCTGTCCTATTACATGAGATGTGATATCCAAATCCTTACCATTCTAATCCTGAGACCCTTCCTATAGCATGAGATATGATATCTCAATGTTTCTAATACCAAACCTGAGACCCTTCATATAGCAAGAGATGTGATATCCAAATCCTTCCCATTCCAAACCTGAGACCCTTCCCATAGCATGAGATATGATATCCAACTCCTTCCCATTCCAATCCTGAGACCCTTCCTATAGCATGAGATGTGATATCTCAATGCTTCTAATACCAAACCTGAGACCTGTCCTATTGCATGAGATGTGATATCCAAATCCTTCCCATTCCAATCTTGAGACCCTTCCTATAGCATGAGATGTGATATCTAAATGTTTCTAATACCAAACCTGAGACCCTTCCTATAGCAAGAGATGTGATATCCAAAACCTTCCCATTCCAAACCAGAGACCCTTCCCATAGCATGAGATGTGGTATCCAACTCCTTCCCATTCCAATCCTGAGACCCTTTGTATAGCATGAGATGTGATATCTCAATGCATCTAATACCAAACCTGGACTATTCCTATAGCATGAAATGTGATATCCAACTCCTTCCCATTCCAAACCTGAGACCCTTCCTATAGCATGAGATGTGATATCTCAATGCTTCTACCAAACATGAGACCCTTCCTATAGCATGAGATGTGATATCCAACTCCTTCCCATTCCAATCCTGAGACCCTTCCGATAGCATGAGATGTGATATCTCAATGCTTCTAATACCAAACCTGAGACCCTCCCTATAGCATAAGATTTGATATCCAAGTCCTTCCCATTCCAATCTTGAGACCCTTCCTATAACATGAGATGTGATATCCAACTCCTTCCCATTCCAACCTGAGACCCTTCCTATAGCATGAGATGGGATATCCAACTCCTTCCCAATCCAATCCTGAGACCCTTCCGATAGCATGAGATGTTATCTCTCAATGCTTCTAACAAACCTGAGACCCTTCCTATGTCATGAGATGTGATATCAAACTCCTTCCAATTCCAATCCTGAGACCATTCCTATAGCATGAGATGTGATATCCAACTCCTTCCCTTTCCAATCCTGAGACCCTTCCTTACCATGAGGTGTGATATCTCAATGCTTCTAATACCAATCCTGAGACCCGCCCTATAACATGAGATGTGATATCCAAGTCCTTCCCATTCCAATCCTGAGACCCTTCCTATAGCATGAGATGTGATATCCAAGTCCTTCCCATTCCAATCCTGAGACCCTTCCTATAGCATGAGATGTGATATCTCAATGCTTCTAATACCAAACCTGAGACCCTTCCTATAACATGAGATGGGATATCCAACTCCTTCCCATTCCAATCCTGAGACCCTTCCGATAGCAGAGGTGTGATATCTCAATGCTTATACCAAACCTGAGACCCTTCCTATGGCATGAGATGTGATATCCAACTCCTTCCGATTCCAATCCTGAGACCCTTCCTATACCATGAGATGTGATATCTCAATGCTTCTAATACCAAACCTGAGACCTGTCCTATTACGTAAAATGTGATATCCAAATCCTTCCCATTCCAATCCTGAGACCCTTCCTGTAGCATGAGATGTGATATCTCAATGCTTCTACCAAACATGAGACCCTTCCTATAGCATGAGATGTGATATCCAACTCCTTCCCATTCCAATCGTGAGACCCTTCCGATTGCATGAGATGTGATATCTCAATGCTTCAAATACCAAACCTGAGACCCTCCCTATAGCATAAGATATGATATCCAAGTCCTTCCCATTCCAATCCTGAGACCCTGCCTATAACATGAGATGTGATATCCAACTCCGTCCCATTCCAACGTGAGACCCTTCCTATAGCATGAGATGGGATATCCAACTCCTTCCCAATCCAATCCTGAGACGCTTCCGATAGCATGAGATGTGATCTCTCAATGCTTCTAACAAACCTGAGACCCTTCCTATGGCATGAGATGTGATATCAAACTCCTTCCCATTCCAATCCTGAGACCCTTCCTATAGCATGAGATCTGATATCCAATTCCTTCCGATTCCAATCCTGAGACCCTTCCTATACCATGAGATGTGATATCTCAATGCTTCTAATACCAATCCTGAGACCCGCCCTATAACATGAGATGTGATATCCAAATCCTTCCCCTTCCAAACCTGAGACCCTTCCTTTAGCATGAGATGTGATATCCAACTCCTTCCCATTCCAATCCTGAGACCCTTCCTATAGCATGAGATGTGATATCTCAATGCTTCTAATACCAAACCTGAGACCCTTCCTATAACATGAGATGGGATAACCAACTCCTTCCCATTCCAATCCTGAAACCCTTCCGATAGCAGAGGTGTGATATCTCAATGCTTATACCAAACCTGAGACCCTTCCTATGGCATGAGACGTGATATCCAGATCCTTCCCATTCCAATCCTGAGACCCTTCCTATAGCATGAGATATGATATCTCAATGCTTCTACTTAACCCAAGACCCTTCCTATAGCATGAGATGTGATATCCAACTCCTTCCCATTGCAATCCTGTGACCCTTCCTATAGCATAAGATGTGATTTCTCAATGGTTCTAATACCAAACCTGAGATCCTTCCTATAACATGAGATGTGATATCCATCTCCTTCCCATTCCAATCACAAGACCCTTCCTATAGCATGAGATGTGATATCCATCTCCTTCCCATTCCAATCCTGAGACCCTTCCTATAGCATGAGATGTGACATCTCAATACTTCTACCAAACCTAAGACCCTTCCTATAGCATGAGATGAGATATCCAACTCCTTCCCATTCCAATTCCGAGACCCTTCCTATAGCATGAGATGTGATATCTCAATGCTTCTAATACCAAACCTGAGATCCTTCCTATAGCATGAGATGTGATATCCAACTCCTTCCCATTCCAAACCTCAGACCCTTCCTATAGCATGAGATGTGATATCTCAATGCTTCTACCAAACATGAGACCCTTCCTATAGCATGAGATGTGATATCTCACTGCTTATAATACCAAAACTGAGACCCTTCCTATAGCATGAGATGTGATATCCAACTCTTTCCCATTCCAATCCTGAGACCCTTCCAATAGCATAAAATGTGATTTCTCAATGGTTCTAATACCAAACCTGAGACCCTTCCTATAACATGAGATGTGATATCCAACTCCTTCCGATTCCAATCCTGAGACCCTTCCTATACCATGAGATGTGATATCTCAATGCTTCTAATACCAAACCTGAGACCTGTCCTATTACATGAGATGTGATATCCAAATCCTTACCATTCTAATCCTGAGACCCTTCCTATAGCATGAGATATGATATCTCAATGTTTCTAATACCAAACCTGAGACCCTTCCTATAGCAAGAGATGTGATATCCAAATCCTTCCCATTCCAAACCTGAGACCCTTCCCATAGCATGAGATGTGATATCCAACTCCTTCCCATTCCAATCCTGAGACCCTTCCTATAGCATGAGATGTGATATCTCAATGCTTCTAATACCAAACCTGAGACCTGTCCTATTGCATGAGATGTGATATCCAAATCCTTCCCATTCCAATCTTGAGACCCTTCCTATAGCATGAGATGTGATATCTAAATGTTTCTAATACCAAACCTGAGACCCTTCCTATAGCAAGAGATGTGATATCCAAATCCTTCCCATTCCAAACCAGAGACCCTTCCCATAGCATGAGATGTGGTATCCAACTCCTTCCCATTCCAATCCTGAGACCCTTTGTATAGCATGAGATGTGATACCTCAATGCATCTAATACCAAACCTGGACTCTTCCTATAGCATGAAATGTGATATCCAACTCCTTCCCATTCCAAACCTGAGACCCTTCCTATAGCATGAGATGTGATATCTCAATGCTTCTACCAAACATGAGACCCTTCCTATAGCATGAGATGTGATAACCAACTCCTTCCCATTCCAATCCTGAGACCCTTCCGATAGCATGAGATGTGATATCTCAATGCTTCTAATACCAAACCTGAGACCCTCCCTATAGCATAAGATATGATATCCAAGTCCTTCCCATTCCAATCTTGAGACCCTTCCTATAACATGAGATTTGATATCCAACTCCTTCCCATTCCAACCTGAGACCCTTCCTATAGCATGAGATGTTATCTCTCAATGCTTCTAACAAACCTGAGACCCTTCCTATGTCATGAGATGTGATATCAAACTCCTTCCAATTCCAATCCTGAGACCATTCCTATAGCATGAGATGTGATATCCAACTCCTTCCCTTTCCAATCCTGAGACCCTTCCTTACCATGAGATGTGATATCTCAATGCTTCTAATACCAATCCTGAGACCCGCCCTATAACATGAGATGTGATATCCAAGTCCTTCCCATTCCAATCCTGAGACCCTTCCTATAGCATGAGATGTGATATCCAACTCCTTCCCATTCCAATTCTGAGACCCTTCCGATAGCATGAGATGTGATATCTCAATGCTTCTAATATCAAACCTGAGACCCTCCCTATAGCATGAGATGTGATATCCAAGTCCTTCCCATTCCAATCCTGAGACCCTTCCTATAGCATGAGATGTGATATCTCAATGCTTCTAATACCAAACCTGAGACCCTTCCTATAGCATGAGATGGGATATCCAACTCCTTCCCATTCCAATCCTGAGACCCTTCCGATAGCAGAGGTGTAATATCTCAATGCTTATACCAAACCTGAGACCCTTCCTATGGCATGAGATGTGATATCCAACTCCTTCCCATTCCAATCCTGAGACCCTTCCTATAGCATGAGATGTGATATCCAACTCCTTCCGATTCCAATCCTGAGAACCTTCCTATACCATGAGATGTGATATCTCAATGCTTCTAATACCAAACCTGAGACCTGTCCTATTACATGAAATGTGATATCCAAATCCTTCCCATTCCAATCCTGAGACCCTTCCTATAGCATGAGATGTGATATCTCAATGCTTCTACCAAACATGAGACCCTTCCTATAGCATGAGATGTGATATCCAACTCCTTCCCATTCCAATCGTGAGACCCTTCCGATTGCATGAGATGTGATATCTCAATGCTTCAAATACCAAACCTGAGACCCTCCCTATAGCATAAGATATGATATCCAAGTCCTTCCCATTCCAATCCTGAGACCCTGCCTATAACATGAGATGTGATATCCAACTCCGTCCCATTCCAACGTGAGACCCTTCCTATAGCATGAGATGGGATATCCAACTCCTTCCCAATCCAATCCTGAGACGCTTCCGATAGCATGAGATGTGATCTCTCAATGCTTCTAACAAACCTGAGACCCTTCCTATGGCATGAGATGTGATATCAAACTCCTTCCCATTCCAATCCTGAGACCCTTCCTATAGCATGAGATCTGATATCCAATTCCTTCCGATTCCAATCCTGAGACCCTTCCTATACCATGAGATGTGATATCTCAATGCTTCTAATACCAATCCTGAGACCCGCCCTATAACATGAGATGTGATATCCAAATCCTTCCCCTTCCAAACCTGAGACCCTTCCTTTAGCATGAGATGTGATATCCAACTCCTTCCCATTCCAATCCTGAGACCCTTCCTATAGCATGAGATGTGATATCTCAATGCTTCTAATACCAAACCTGAGACCCTTCCTATAACATGAGATGGGATAACCAACTCCTTCCCATTCCAATCCTGAAACCCTTCCGATACCATGAGATGTGATATCTCACTGCTTCTAATATCAAACCTGAGACCCTCCCTATAGCATGAGATGTGATATCCAAGTCCTTCCCATTCCAATCCTGAGACCCTTCCTATAGCATGAGATGTGATATCTCAATGCTTCTAATACCAAACCTGAGACCCTTCCTATAACATGAGATGGGATAACCAACTCCTTCCCATTCCAATCCTGAAACCCTTCCGATAGCAGAGGTGTGATATCTCAATGCTTATACCAAACCTGAGACCCTTCCTATGGCATGAGACGTGATATCCAGATCCTTCCCATTCCAATCCTGAGACCCTTCCTATAGCATGAGATATGATATCTCAATGCTTCTACTTAACCCAAGACCTTTCCGATAGCATGAGATGTGATATCCATCTCCTTCCCATTCCAATCACAAGACCCTTCCTATAGCATGAGATGTGATATCCATCTCCTTCCCATTCCAATCCTGAGACCCTTCCTATAGCATGAGATGTGACATCTCAATGCTTCTACCAAACCTAAGACCCTTCCTATAGCATGAGATGAGATATCCAACTCCTTCCCATTCCAATTCCGAGACCCTTCCTATAGCATGAGATGTGATATCTCAATGCTTCTAATACCAAACCTGAGATCCTTCCTATAGCATGAGATGTGATATCCAACTCCTTCCCATTCCAAACCTCAGACCCTTCCTATAGCATGAGATGTGATATCTCAATGCTTCTACCAAACATGAGACCCTTCCTATAGCATGAGATGTGATATCTCACTGCTTATAATACTAAAACTGAGACACTTCCTATAGCATGAGATGTGATATCCAACTCTTTCCCATTCCAATCCTGAGACCCTTCCAATAGCATAAAATGTGATTTCTCAATGGTTCTAATACCAAACCTGAGATCCTTCCTATAACATGAGAAGTGTTATTCAACTCCTTCCCATTCCAAACCTGAGACCCTTCCAATAGCATGAGATGTGACATCTCAATGCTTCTACCAAACCGGGGACCCTTCCTATAGCATGAGATGTGATATCCATCTCCTTCCCATTCCAATCCCGAGACCCTTCCTATAGCATGAGATGTGATATCCATCTCCTTCCCATTCCAATCCCGAGACCCTTCCTATAGCATGAGATGTGATATCTCAATGCTTCTACCAAACCTAAGACCCTTCCTATGGCATGAGATGTGATATCCAACTCTTTCCCATTCCAATCCCGAGACCCTTCCTATAGCATGAGATGTGATAGCTCAATGCTTCTAATACCAAACCTGAGATCCTTCCTAAAGCATGAGATGTAATATCCAACTCCTTCCCATTCCAAACCTGAGACCTTTTCTATAGCATGAGATGTGATATCTCAATGCTTCTACCAAACATGAGACCCTTCCTATAGTATGAGATTTGATATCCAACTCCTTCCCATTCCAATCCTGAGACCCTTCCGATAGCATGAGATGTGATATCTCAATACTTCTAATACCAAACCTGAGACCCTCCCTATAGCATAAGATGTGATATCCAACTCCTTCCCATTCCAACCTGAGACCCTTCCTATAGCATGAGATGGAATATCCAACTCCTTCCCAATCCAATCCTGAGACCCTTCCGATAGCATGAGATGTGAAATCTCAATGCTTCTAATACCAAACCTGAGACCCTTCCTATGGCATGTGATGTGATATCAAGCTCCTTCCCATTCCAATCCTGAGAACCTTCCTATAGCATGAGATGTGATATCCAACTCCTTCCCATTCCAATCCTGAGACCCTTCCTATACCACCATCTGATGCGATATCTCAATGCTTCTAATACCAATCCTGAGACCCGCCCTATAACATGAGATGTGCTATCCAATTCCTTCCCATTCCAAACCTGAGACCCTTCCTATGGCATGAGATGTGATATCCAACTCTTTCCCATTCCAATCCCGAGAACCTTCCTATAGCATGAGATGTGATAGCTCAATGCTTCTAATACCAAACCTGAGATCCTTCCTATAGCATGAGATGTGATATCCAACTCCTTCCCATTCCAAACCTGAGACCCTTCCTATAGCATGAGATGTGATATCTCAATGCTTCTACCAAACATGAGACCCTTCCTATAGTATGAGATTTGATATCCAACTCCTGCCCATTCCAATCCTGAGACCCTTCCGATAGCATGAGATGTGATATCTCAATACTTCTAATACCAAACCTGAGACCCTCCCTATAGCATAAGATGTGATATCCAACTCCTTCCCATTCCAACCTGAGACCCTTCCTATAGCATGAGATGGAATATCCAACTCCTTCCCAATCCAATCCTGAGACCCTTCCGATAGCATGAGATGTGAAATCTCCATGCTTCTAATACCAAACCTGAGACCCTTCCTATGGCATGTGATGTGATATCAAGCTCCTTCCCATTCCAATCCGGAGACCCTTCCTTTAGCATGAGATGTGATATCCAACTCCTTCCCATTCCAAACCTGAGACCCTTCCTATAGCATGAGATGTGATATCTCAATGCTTCTACCAAACCTGGGACCCTTCCGATAGCATGAGATGTGATATGCAACTCCTTCCCATTCCAATCCCCAGACCCTTCCTATAGCATGTGATGTGATATCGCAATGCTTCTACTAAACCCGAGACCCTTCGTATAGCATGAGATGTGATATCCAACTCCTTCCCATTCCAATCCTGAGACCCTTCCAATAGCATAAAATGTGATTTCTCAATGGTTCTAATACCAAACCTGAGATCCTTCCTATAACATGAGAAGTGTTATTCAACTCCTTCCCATTCCAAACCTGAGACCCTTCCAATAGCATGAGATGTGACATCTCAATGCTTCTACCAAACCGGGGACCCTTCCTATAGCATAAGATGTGATATCCATCTCCTTCCCATTCCATTCCCGAGACCCTTCCTATAGCATGAGATGTGATATCCATCTCCTTCCCATTCCAATCCCGAGACCCTTCCTATAGCATGAGATGTGATATCTCAATGCTTCTACCAAACCTGAGACCCTTCCTATGGCATGAGATGTGATATCCAACTCTTTCCCATTCCAATCCCGAGACCCTTCCTATAGCATGAGATGTGATAGCTCAATGCTTCTAATACCAAACCTGAGATCCTTCCTATAGCATGAGATGTAATATCCAACTCCTTCCCATTCCAAACCTGAGACCTTTCCTATAGCATGAGATGTGATATCTCAATGCTTCTACCAAACATGAGACCCTTCCTATAGTATGAGATTTGATACTCCTTCCCATTCCAATCCTGAGACCCTTCCGATAGCATGAGATGTGAAATCTCAATGCTTCTAATACCAAACCTGAGACCCTTCCTATGGCATGTGATGTGATATCAAGCTCCTTCCCATTCCAATCCTGAGACCCTTCCTATAGCATGAGATGTGATATCCAACTCCTTCCCATTCCAATCCTGAGACTCTTCCTATACCACCATGAGATGCGATATCTCAATGCTTCTAATACCAATCCTGAGACCCGCCCTATAACATGAGATGTGCTATCCAATTCCTTCCCATTCCAAACCTGAGACCCTTCCTATGGCATGAGATGTGATATCCAACTCTTTCCCATTCCAATCCCGAGAACCTTCCTATAGCATGAGATGTGATAGCTCAATGCTTCTAATACCAAACCTGAGATCCTTCCTATAGCATGAGATGTGATATCCAACTCCTTCCCATTCCAAACCTGAGACCCTTCCAATAGCATGAGATGTGATATCTCAATGCTTCTACCAAACATGAGACCCTTCCTATAGTATGAGATTTGATATCCAACTCCTTCCCATTCCAATCCTGAGACCCTTCCGATAGCATGAGATGTGATATCTCAATACTTCTAATACCAAACCTGAGACCCTCCCTATAGCATAAGATGTGATATCCAACTCCTTCCCATTCCAACCTGAGACCCTTCCGATAGCATGAGATGTGAAATCTCCATGCTTCTAATACCAAACCTGAGACCCTTCCTATGGCATGTGATGTGATATCAAGCTCCTTCCCATTCCAATCCGGAGACCCTTCCTTTAGCATGAGATGTGATATCCAACTCCTTCCCATTCCAATCCTGAGACCCTTCCTATACCACCATGAGATGTGATATATCAATGCTTCTAATACCAATCCTGAGACCCGCCCTACAACATGAGATGTACTATCCAATTCCTTCCCATTCCAAACCTGAGACCCTTCCTATGGCATGAGATGTGATATCCAACTCCTTCCCATTCCAATCCTGAGACCCTTCCGATAGCATGATATGTGATATCTCAATACTTCTAATACCAAACCTGAGACACTCCCTATAGCATAAGATGTGATATCCAACTCCTTCCCATTCCAACCTGAGACCCTTCCTATAGCATGAGATGGAATATCCAACTCCTTCCCAATCCAATCCTGAGACCCTTCCGATAGCATGAGATGTGAAATCTCAATGCTTCTAATACCAAACCTGAGACCCTTCCTATGGCATGTGATGTGATATCAAGCTCCTTCCCATTCCAATCCTGAGACCCTTCCTATAGCATGAGATGTGATATCCAACTCCTTCCCATTCCAATCCTGAGACTCTTCCTATACCACCATGAGATGCGATATCTCAATGCTTCTAATACCAATCCTGAGACCCGCCCTATAACATGAGATGTGCTATCCAATTCCTTCCCATTCCAAACCTGAGACCCTTCCTATGGCATGAGATGTGATATCCAACTCTTTCCCATTCCAATACCGAGAACCTTCCTATAGCATGAGATGTGATAGCTCAATGCTTCTAATACCAAACCTGAGATCCTTCCTATAGCATGAGATGTGATATCCAACTCCTTCCCATTCCAAACCTGAGACCCTTCCTATAGCATGAGATGTGATATCTCAATGCTTCTACCAAACATGAGACCCTTCCTATAGCATGAGATGTGATAGCTCAATGCTTCTAATACCAAACCTGAGATCCTTCCTATAGCATGAGATGTGATATCCAACTCCTTCCCATTCCAAACCTGAGACCCTTCCTATAGCATGAGATGTGATATCTCAATGCTTCTACCAAACATGAGACCCTTCCTATAGTATGAGATTTGATATCCAACTCCTTCCCATTCCAATCCTGAGACCCTTCCGATAGCAGAGGTGTGATATCTCAATGCTTATACCAAACCTGAGACCCTTCCTATGGCATGAGTTGTGATATCCAACTCCTTCCCATTCCAATCCTGAGACCCTTCCTATAGCATGAGATGTGATATCCAACTCCTTCCGATTCCAATCCTGAGAACCTTCCTATACCATGAGATGTGATATCTCAATGCTTCTAATACCAAACCTGAGACCTGTCCTATTACATGAAATGTGATATCCAAATCCTTCCCATTCCAATCCTGAGACCCTTCCTATAGCATGAGATGTGATATCTCAATGCTTCTACCAAACATGAGACCCTTCCTATAGCATGAGATGTGATATCCAACTCCTTCCCATTCCAATCGTGAGACCCTTCCGATTGCATGAGATGTGATATCTCAATGCTTCAAATACCAAACCTGAGACCCTCCCTATAGCATAAGATATGATATCCAAGTCCTTCCCATTCCAATCCTGAGACCCTGCCTATAACATGAGATGTGATATCCAACTCCGTCCCATTCCAACGTGAGACCCTTCCTATAGCATGAGATGGGATATCCAACTCCTTCCCAATCCAATCCTGAGACGCTTCCGATAGCATGAGATGTGATCTCTCAATGCTTCTAACAAACCTGAGACCCTTCCTATGGCATGAGATGTGATATCAAACTCCTTCCCATTTCAATCCTGAGACCCTTCCTATAGCATGAGATCTGATATCCAATTCCTTCCGATTCCAATCCTGAGACCCTTCCTATACCATGAGATGTGATATCTCACTGCTTCTAATACCAATCCTGAGACCCGCCCTATAACATGAGATGTGATATCCAAATCCTTCCCCTTCCAAACCTGAGACCCTTCCTTTAGCATGAGATGTGATATCCAACTCCTTCCCATTCCAATCCTGAGACCCTTCCTATAGCATGAGATGTGATATCTCAATGCTTCTAATACCAAACCTGAGACCCTTCCTATAACATGAGATGGGATAACCAACTCCTTCCCATTCCAATCCTGAAACCCTTCCGATAGCAGAGGTGTGATATCTCAATGCTTATACCAAACCTGAGACCCTTCCTATGGCATGAGACGTGATATCCAGATCCTTCCCATTCCAATCCTGAGACCCTTCCTATAGCATGAGATAAGATATCGCAATGCTTCTACTTAACCCAAGACCCTTCCTATAGCATGAGATGTGATATCCAACTCCTTCCCATTGCAATCCTGAGACCCTTCCTATAGCATAAGATGTGATTTCTCAATGGTTCTAATACCAAACCTGAGATCCTTCCTATAACATGAGATGTGATATTCAACTCCTTCCCATTCCAAACCTGAGACCCTTCCTATAGCATGAGATGTGATATCTCAATGTTTCTACCAAACCGGGGACCCTTTCCGATAGCATGAGATGTGATATCCATCTCCTTCCCATTCCAATCACAAGACCCTTCCTATAGCATGAGATGTGATATCCATCTCCTTCCCATTCCAATCCTGAGACCCTTCCTATAGCATGAGATGTGACATCTCAATGCTTCTACCAAACCTAAGACCCTTCCTATAGCATGAGATGAGATATCCAACTCCTTCCCATTCCAATTGGGAGACCCTTCCTATAGCATGAGTTGTGATATCTCAATGCTTCTAATACCAAACCTGAGATCCTTCCTATAGCATGAGATGTGATATCCAACTCCTTCCCATTCCAAACCTCAGACCCTTCCTATAGCATGAGATGTGATATCTCAATGCTTCTACCAAACATGAGACCCTTCCTATAGCATGAGATGTGATATCTCACTGCTTATAATACTAAAACTGAGACCCTTCCTATAGCATGAGATGTGATATCCAACTCTTTCCCATTCCAATCCTGAGACCCTTCCAATAGCATAAAATGTGATTTCTCAATGGTTCTAATACCAAACCTGAGATCCTTCCTATAACATGAGAAGTGTTATTCAACTCCTTCCCATTCCAAACCTGAGACCCTTCCAATAGCATGAGATGTGACATCTCAATGCTTCTACCAAACCGGGGACCCTTCCTATAGCATGAGATGTGATATCCATCTCCTTCCCATTCCAATCCCGAGACCCTTCCTATAGCATGAGATGTGATATCCATCTCCTTCCCATTCCAATCCCGAGACCCTTCCTATAGCATGAGATGGGATATCTCAATGCTTCTACCAAACCTAAGACCCTTCCTATGGCATGAGATGTGATATCCAACTCTTTCCCATTCCAATCCCGAGACCCTTCCTATAGCATGAGATGTGATAGCTCAATGCTTCTAATACCAAACCTGAGATCCTTCCTAAAGCATGAGATGTAATATCCAACTCCTTCCCATTCCAAACCTGAGTCCTTTTCTATAGCATGAGATGTGATATCTCAATGCTTCTACCAAACATGAGACCCTTCCTATAGTATGAGATTTGATATCCAACTCCTTCCCATTCCAATCCTGAGACCCTTCCGATAGCATGAGATGTGATATCTCAATACTTCTAATACCAAACCTGAGACCCTCCCTATAGCATAAGATGTGATATCCAACTCCTTCCCATTCCAACCTGAGACCCTTCCTATAGCATGAGATGGAATATCCAACTCCTTCCCAATCCAATCCTGAGACCCTTCCGATAGCATGAGATGTGAAATCTCAATGCTTCTAATACCAAACCTGAGACCCTTCCTATGGCATGTGATGTGATATCAAGCTCCTTCCCATTCCAATCCTGAGACCCTTCCTATAGCATGAGATGTGATATCCAACTCCTTCCCATTCCAATCCTGAGACCCTTCCTATACCACCATCTGATGCGATATCTCAATGCTTCTAATACCAATCCTGAGACCCGCCCTATAACATGAGATGTGCTATCCAATTCCTTCCCATTCCAAACCTGAGACCCTTCCTATGGCATGAGATGTGATATCCAACTCTTTCCCATTCCAATCCCGAGAACCTTCCTATAGCATGAGATGTGATAGCTCAATGCTTCTAATACCAAACCTGAGATCCTTCCTATAGCATGAGATGTGATATCCAACTCCTTCCCATTCCAAACCTGAGACCCTTCCTATAGCATGAGATGTGATATCTCAATGCTTCTACCAAACATGAGACCCTTCCTATAGTATGAGATTTGATATCCAACTCCTTCCCATTCCAATCCTGAGACCCTTCCGATAGCATGAGATGTGATATCTCAATACTTCTAATACCAAACCTGAGACCCTCCCTATAGCATAAGATGTGATATCCAACTCCTTCCCATTCCAACCTGAGACCCTTCCTATAGCATGAGATGGAATATCCAACTCCTTCCCAATCCAATCCTGAGACCCTTCCGATAGCATGAGATGTGAAATCTCCATGCTTCTAATACCAAACCTGAGACCCTTCCTATGGCATGTGATGTGATATCAAGCTCCTTCCCATTCCAATCCGGAGACCCTTCCTTTAGCATGAGATGTGATATCCAACTCCTTCCCATTCCAAACCTGAGACCCTTCCTATAGCATGAGATGTGATATCTCAATGCTTCTACCAAACCTGGGACCCTTCCGATAGCATGAGATGTGATATGCAACTCCTTCCCATTCCAATCCCCAGACCCTTCCTATAGCATGTGATGTGATATCGCAATGCTTCTACTAAACCCGAGACCCTTCGTATAGCATGAGATGTGATATCCAACTCCTTCCCATTCCAATCCTGAGTCCCTTCCAATAGCATAAAATGTGATTTCTCAATGGTTCTAATACCAAACCTGAGATCCTTCCTATAACATGAGAAGTGTTATTCAACTCCTTCCCATTCCAAACCTGAGACCCTTCCAATAGCATGAGATGTGACATCTCAATGCTTCTACCAAACCGGGGACCCTTCCTATAGCATGAGATGTGATATCCATCTCCTTCCCATTCCATTCCCGAGACCCTTCCTATAGCATGAGATGTGATATCCATCTCCTTCCCATTCCAATCCCGAGACCCTTCCTATAGCATGAGATGTGATATCTCAATGCTTCTACCAAACCTGAGACCCTTCCTATGGCATGAGATGTGATATCCAACTCTTTCCCATTCCAATCCCGAGACCCTTCCTATAGCATGAGATGTGATAGCTCAATGCTTCTAATACCAAACCTGAGATCCTTCCTATAGCATGAGATGTAATATCCAACTCCTTCCCATTCCAAACCTGAGACCTTTCCTATAGCATGAGATGTGATATCTCAATGCTTCTACCAAACATGAGACCCTTCCTATAGTATGAGATTTGATACTCCTTCCCATTCCAATCCTGAGACCCTTCCGATAGCATGAGATGTGATATCTCAATACTTCTAATACCAAACCTGAGACCCTCCCTATAGCATAAGATGTGATATCCAACTCCTTCCCATTCCAACCTGAGACCCTTCCTATAGCATGAGATGGAATATCCAACTCCTTCCCAATCCAATCCTGAGACCCTTCCGATAGCATGAGATGTGAAATCTCAATGCTTCTAATACCAAACCTGAGACCCTTCCTATGGCATGTGATGTGATATCAAGCTCCTTCCCATTCCAATCCTGAGACCCTTCCTATAGCATGAGATGTGATATCCAACTCCTTCCCATTCCAATCCTGAGACTCTTCCTATACCACCATGAGATGCGATATCTCAATGCTTCTAATACCAATCCTGAGACCCGCCCTATAACATGAGATGTGCTATCCAATTCCTTCCCATTCCAAACCTGAGACCCTTCCTATGGCATGAGATGTGATATCCAACTCTTTCCCATTCCAATACCGAGAACCTTCCTATAGCATGAGATGTGATAGCTCAATGCTTCTAATACCAAACCTGAGATCCTTCCTATAGCATGAGATGTGATATCCAACTCCTTCCCATTCCAAACCTGAGACCCTTCCTATAGCATGAGATATGATATCTCAATGCTTCTACCAAACATGAGACCCTTCCTATAGCATGAGATGTGATAGCTCAATGCTTCTAATACCAAACCTGAGATCCTTCCTATAGCATGAGATGTGATATCCAACTCCTTCCCATTCCAAACCTGAGACCCTTCCTATAGCATGAGATGTGATATCTCAATGCTTCTACCAAACATGAGACCCTTCCTATAGTATGAGATTTGATATCCAACTCCTTCCCATTCCAATCCTGAGACCCTTCCGATAGCATGAGATGTGATATCTCAATACTTCTAATACCAAACCTGAGACCCTCCCTATAGCATAAGATGTGATATCCAACTCCTTCCCATTCCAACCTGAGACCCTTCCTATAGCATGAGATGGAATATCCAACTCCTTCCCAATCCAATCCTGAGACCCTTCCGATAGCATGAGATGTGAAATATCCATGCTTCTAATACCAAACTTGAGACCCTTCCTATGGCATGAGATGTGATATCCAACTCCTTCCCATTCCAAACCTGAGACCCTTCCTATAGCATGAGATATGATATCTCAATGCTTCTACCAAACATGAGACCCTTCCTATAGCATGAGATGTGATAGCTCAATGCTTCCAATACCAAACCTGAGATCCTTCCTATAGCATGAGATGTAATATCCAACTCCTTCCCATTCCAAACCTGAGACCTTTCCTATAGCATGAGATGTGATATCTCAATGCTTCTACCAAACATGAGACCCTTCCTATAGTATGAGATTTGATACTCCTTCCCATTCCAATCCTGAGACCCTTCCGATAGCATGAGATGTGATATCTCAATACTTCTAATACCAAACCTGAGACCCTCCCTATAGCATAAGATGTGATATCCAACTCCTTCCCATTCCAACCTGAGACCCTTCCTATAGCATGAGATGGAATATCCAACTCCTTCCCAATCCAATCCTGAGACCCTTCCGATAGCATGAGATGTGAAATCTCAATGCTTCTAATACCAAACCTGAGCCCCTTCCTATGGCATGTGATGTGATATCAAGCTCCTTCCCATTCCAATCCTGAGACCCTTCCTATAGCATGAGATGTGATATCCAACTCCTTCCCATTCCAATCCTGAGACTCTTCCTATACCACCATGAGATGCGATATCTCAATGCTTCTAATACCAATCCTGAGACCCGCCCTATAACATGAGATGTGCTATCCAATTCCTTCCCATTACAAACCTGAGACCCTTCCTATGGCATGAGATGTGATATCCAACTCTTTCCCATTCCAATCCCGAGAACCTTCCTATAGCATGAGATGTGATAGCTCAATGCTTCTAATACCAAACCTGAGATCCTTCCTATAGCATGAGATGTGATATCCAACTCCTTCCCATTCCAAACCTGAGACCCTTCCAATAGCATGAGATGTGATATCTCAATGCTTCTACCAAACATGAGACCCTTCCTATAGTATGAGATTTGATATCCAACTCCTTCCCATTCCAATCCTGAGACCCTTCCGATAGCATGAGATGTGATATCTCAATACTTCTAATACCAAACCTGAGACCCTCCCTATAGCATAAGATGTGATATCCAACTCCTTCCCATTCCAACCTGAGACCCTTCCGATAGCATGAGATGTGAAATCTCCATGCTTCTAATACCAAACCTGAGACCCTTCCTATGGCATGTGATGTGATATCAAGCTCCTTCCCATTCCAATCCGGAGACCCTTCCTTTAGCATGAGATGTGATATCCAACTCCTTCCCATTCCAATCCTGAGACCCTTCCTATACCACCATGAGATGTGATATATCAATGCTTCTAATACCAATCCTGAGACCCGCCCTACAACATGAGATGTACTATCCAATTCCTTCCCATTCCAAACCTGAGACCCTTCCTATGGCATGAGATGTGATATCCAACTCCTTCCCATTCCAATCCTGAGACCCTTCCGATAGCATGATATGTGATATCTCAATACTTCTAATACCAAACCTGAGACCCTCCCTATAGCATAAGATGTAATATCCAACTCCTTCCCATTCCAACCTGAGACCCTTCCTATAGCATGAGATGGAATATCCAACTCCTTCCCAATCCAATCCTGAGACCCTTCCGATAGCATGAGATGTGAAATCTCAATGCTTCTAATACCAAACCTGAGACCCTTTCTATGGCATGTGATGTGATATCAAGCTCCTTCCCATTCCAATCCTGAGACCCTTCCTATAGCATGAGATGTGATATCCAACTCCTTCCCATTCCAATCCTGAGACTCTTCCTATACCACCATGAGATGCGATATCTCAATGCTTCTAATACCAATCCTGAGACCCGCCCTATAACATGAGATGTGCTATCCAATTCCTTCCCATTCCAAACCTGAGACCCTTCCTATGGCATGAGATGTGATATCCAACTCTTTCCCATTCCAATACCGAGAACCTTCCTATAGCATGAGATGTGATAGCTCAATGCTTCTAATACCAAACCTGAGATCCTTCCTATAGCATGAGATGTGATATCCAACTCCTTCCCATTCCAAACCTGAGACCCTTCCTATAGCATGAGATATGATATCTCAATGCTTCTACCAAACATGAGACCCTTCCTATAGCATGAGATGTGATAGCTCAATGCTTCTAATACCAAACCTGAGATCCTTCCTATAGCATGAGATGTGATATCCAACTCCTTCCCATTCCAAACCTGAGACCCTTCCTATAGCATGAGATGTGATATCTCAATGCTTCTACCAAACATGAGACCCTTCCTATAGTATGAGATTTGATATCCAACTCCTTCCCATTCCAATCCTGAGACCCTTCCGATAGCATGAGATGTGATATCTCAATACTTCTAATACCAAACCTGAGACCCTCCCTATAGCATAAGATGTGATATCCAACTCCTTCCCATTCCAACCTGAGACCCTTCCTATAGCATGAGATGGAATATCCAACTCCTTCCCAATCCAATCCTGAGACCCTTCCGATAGCATGAGATGTGAAATCTCCATGCTTCTAATACCAAACCTGAGACCCTTCCTATGGCATGTGATGTGATATCAAGCTCCTTCCCATTCCAATCCGGAGACCCTTCCTTTAGCATGAGATGTGATATCCAACTCCTTCCCATTCCAAACCTGAGACCCTTCCTATAGCATGAGATGTGATATCTCAATGCTTCTACCAAACCTGGGACCCTTCCGATAGCATGAGATGTGATATCCAACTCCTTCCCATTCCAATCCTGAGACCCTTCCTATACCACCATGAGATGTGATATATCAATGCTTCTAATACCAATCCTGAGACCCGCCCTACAACATGAGATGTACTATCCAATTCCTTCCCATTCCAAACCTGAGACCCTTCCTATGGCATGAGATGTGATATCAAGCTCCTTCCCATTCCAATCCGGAGACCCTTCCTTTAGCATGAGATGTGATATCCAACTCCTTCCCATTCCAATCCTGAGACCCTTCCTATACCACCATGAGATGTGATATATCAATGCTTCTAATACCAATCCTGAGACCCGCCCTACAACATGAGATGTACTATCCAATTCCTTCCCATTCCAAACCTGAGACCCTTCCTATGGCATGAGATGTGATATCCAACTCCTTCCCATTCCAATCCTGAGACCCTTCCGATAGCATGATATGTGATATCTCAATACTTCTAATACCAAACCTGAGACCCTCCCTATAGCATAAGATGTGATATCCAACTCCTTCCCATTCCAACCTGAGACCCTTCCTATAGCATGAGATGGAATATCCAACTCCTTCCCAATCCAATCCTGAGACCCTTCTGATAGCATGAGATGTGAAATCTCAATGCTTCTAATACCAAACCTGAGACCCTTCCTATGGCATGTGATGTGATATCAAACTCCTTCCCATTCCAATCCTGAGACCCTTCCTATAGCATGAGATGTGATATCCAACTCCTTCCCATTCCAATCCTGAGACTCTTCCTATAGCATGAGATGTGATATCTCAATGCTTCTACCAAACATGAGACCCTTCCTATAGCATGAGATGTGATAGCTCAATGCTTCTAATACCAAACCTGAGATCCTTCCTATAGCATGAGATGTGATATCCAACTCCTTCCCATTCCAAACCTGAGACCCTTCCTATAGCATGAGATGTGATATCTCAATGCTTCTACCAAACATGAGACCCTTCCTATAGCATGAGATGTGATAGCTCAATGCTTCTAATACCAAACCTGAGATCCTTCCTATAGCATGAGATGTGATATCCAACTCCTTCCCATTCCAAACCTGAGACCCTTCCTATAGCATGAGATGTGATATCTCAATGCTTCTACCAAACATGAGACCCTTCCTATAGTATGAGATTTGATATCCAACTCCTTCCCATTCCAATCCTGAGACCCTTCCGATAGCATGAGATGTGATATCTCAATACTTCTAATACCAAACCTGAGACCCTCCCTATAGCATAAGATGTGATATCCAACTCCTTCCCATTCCAACCTGAGACCCTTCCTATAGCATGAGATGGAATATCCAACTCCTTCCCAATCCAATCCTGAGACCCTTCCGATAGCATGAGATGTGAAATCTCCATGCTTCTAATACCAAACCTGAGACCCTTCCTATGGCATGTGATGTGATATCAAGCTCCTTCCCATTCCAATCCGGAGACCCTTCCTTTAGCATGAGATGTGATATCCAACTCCTTCCCATTCCAAACCTGAGACCCTTCCTATAGCATGAGATGTGATATCTCAATGCTTCTACCAAACCTGGGACCCTTCCGATAGCATGAGATGTGATATCCAACTCCTTCCCATTCCAATCCTGAGACCCTTCCTATACCACCATGAGATGTGATATATCAATGCTTCTAATACCAATCCTGAGACCCGCCCTACAACATGAGATGTACTATCCAATTCCTTCCCATTCCAAACCTGAGACCCTTCCTATGGCATGAGATGTGATATCAAGCTCCTTCCCATTCCAATCCGGAGACCCTTCCTTTAGCATGAGATGTGATATCCAACTCCTTCCCATTCCAATCCTGAGACCCTTCCTATACCACCATGAGATGTGATATATCAATGCTTCTAATACCAATCCTGAGACCCGCCCTACAACATGAAATGTACTATCCAATTCCTTCCCATTCCAAACCTGAGACCCTTCCTATGGCATGAGATGTGATATCCAACTCCTTCCCATTCCAATCCTGAGACCCTTCCGATAGCATGATATGTGATATCTCAATACTTCTAATACCAAACCTGAGACCCTCCCTATAGCATAAGATGTGATATCCAACTCCTTCCCATTCCAACCTGAGACCCTTCCTATAGCATGAGATGGAATATCCAACTCCTTCACAATCCAATCCTGAGACCCTTCCGATAGCATGAGATGTGAAATCTCAATGCTTCTAATACCAAACCTGAGACCCTTCCTATGGCATGTGATGTGATATCAAACTCCTTCCCATTCCAATCCTGAGACCCTTCCTATAGCATGAGATGTGATATCCAACTCCTTCCCATTCCAATCCTGAGACTCTTCCTATACCACCATGAGATGCGATATCTCAATGCTTCTAATACCAATCCTGAGACCCGCCCTATAACATGAGATGTGCTATCCAATTCCTTCCCATTCCAAACCTGAGACCCTTCCTATGGGATGAGATGTGATATCCAACTCTTTCCCATTCCAATCCCGAGAACCTTCCTATAGCATGAGATGTGATAGCTCAATGCTTCTAATACCAAACCTGAGATCCTTCCTATAGCATGAGATGTGATATCCAACTCCTTCCCATTCCAAACCTGAGACCCTTCCTATAGCATGAGATGTGATATCTCAATGCTTCTACCAAACATGAGACCCTTCCTATAGTATGAGATTTGATATCCAACTCCTTCCCATTCCAATCCTGAGACCCTTCCGATAGCATGAGATGTGATATCTCAATACTTCTAATACCAAACCTGAGACCCTCCCTATAGCATAAGATGTGATATCCAACTCCTTCCCATTCCAACCTGAGACCCTTCCGATAGCATGAGATGTGAAATCTCCATGCTTCTAATACCAAACCTGAGACCCTTCCTATGGCATGTGATGTGATATCAAGCTCCTTCCCATTCCAATCCGGAGACCCTTCCTTTAGCATGAGATGTGATATCCAACTCCTTCCCATTCCAATCCTGAGACCCTTCCTATACCACCATGAGATGTGATATATCAATGCTTCTAATACCAATCCTGAGACCCGCCCTACAACATGAGATGTACTATCCAATTCCTTCCCATTCCAAACCTGAGACCCTTCCTATGGCATGAGATGTGATATCCAACTCCTTCCCATTCCAATCCTGAGAGCCTTCCGATAGCATGATATGTGATATCTCAATGCATCTAATACCAAATCTGGACTCTTCCTATAGCATGAGATGTAATAGCCAACTCCTTCCCTTTCCAATCCTGCGTCCCTTCCTACAGCATGAGATTTGATATCTCACTGCATCTAATACCAAACCTGAGACCCTGTCTATAGCATGAGATGTGATATCCAACTCCTTCTCATTCCAATCCTGAGACCCCTCCTATAGCATGAGATGTGATATCTCAATGCTTCTAATACTAACCTGAGACCCTTCCTATAACATGAGATGTTATATCCAACTCCGTCCCATTCCAATCCTGAGACCCTTCCTATAGCATGAGATGTGATATCCAACTCCTTCCCTTTCCAATCCTGAGACCCTTCCTATACCATGAGATGTGATATCCAACACCTTCCCATTCCAAACCTGAGACCCTTCCTATAGCATGAGATGTGATATCTCAATGCTTCTACCAAACATTAGACCCTTCCTATAGTATGAGATTTGATATCCAACTCCTTCCCATTCCAATCCTGAGACCCTTCCGATAGCATGAGATGTGATATCTCAATACTTCTAATACCAAACCTGAGACCCTCCCTATAGCATAAGATGTGATATCCAACTCCTTCCCATTCCAACCTGAGACCCTTCCTATAGCATGAGATGGAATATCCAACTCCTTCCCAATCCAATCCTGAGACCCTTCCGATAGCATGAGATGTGAAATCTCCATGCTTCTAATACCAAACCTGAGACCCTTCCTATGGCATGTGATGTGATATCAAGCTCCTTCCCATTCCAATCCGGAGACCCTTCCTTTAGCATGAGATGTGACATCCAACTCCTTCCCATTCCAATCCTGAGACCATTCCTATACCACCATGAGATGTGATATATCAATGCTTCTAATACCAATCCTGAGACCCGCCCTACAACATGAGATGTACTATCCAATTCCTTCCCATTCCAAACCTGAGACCCTTCCTATGGCATGAGATGTGATATCCAACTCCTTCCCATTCCAATCCTGAGACCCTTCCGATAGCATGATATGTGATATCTCAATGCATCTAATACCAAATCTGGACTCTTCCTATAGCATGAGATGTAATAGCCAACTCCTTCCCTTTCCAATCCTGCGTCCCTTCCTACAGCATGAGATTTGATATCTCACTGCATCTAATACCAAACCTGAGACCCTGTCTATAGCATGAGATGTGATATCCAACTCCTTCTCATTCCAATCCTGAGACCCCTCCTATAGCATGAGATGTGATATCTCAATGCTTCTAATACTAACCTGAGACCCTTCCTATAACATGAGATGTTATATCCAACTCCGTCCCATTCCAATCCTGAGACCCTTCCTATAGCATGAGATGTGATATCTCAATGCTTCTACCAAACCAGACACCCTTTCTATAGCATGAGATGTGATATCCAACACCTTCCCATTCCAATCCTGAGACCCTTCCTATAGCATGAGATGTGATATCTCAATGCTTCTAATACCAAACCTGAGACCCTTCCTATAACATGAGATGTGATATCTCAATGATTCTAATACCAAAACTGGGACCCTTCCTATAGCATGAGATGTGCTATCCAATTCCTTCCCATTCCAATCCTGAGACACTTCCTATAGCAGAAGATGTGCTATCCAATTCCTTCCCATGCCAATCCTGAGACACTTCCTATAGCATGAGATGTGCCATCCAATTCCTTCCCATTCCAAACCTGAGACCCTTCCTATAGCATGAGATGTGATATCTCAATGTTTCTACCAAACCTGGGACCCTTCCAATAGCATGAGATGTGATATCCAACTATTTCGCATTCCTATCCCCAGACCCTTCCTATAGCATGAGATGTGATATCTCAATGCTTCAACTAAACCCGAGACCCTTCCTATGGCATGAGATGTGCTATCCAATTCCTTCCCATTCCAATCCTGAGACACTTCCTATAGCAGAAGATGTGCTATCCAATTCCTTCCAATGCCAATCCTGAGACACTTCCTACAGCATGAGATGTGCCATCCAATTCCTTCCCATTCCAATCCTGAGACCCTTCCTATAGCATGGGATGTGATATCTCAATGCTTCTACCAAACCTGGGACCCTTCCGATAGCATGAGATGTGATATCCAACTCCTTCCCATTCCTATCCCCAGACCCTTCCTATAGAATGAGATGTGATATCTCAATGCTTCAACTAAACCAGAGACCCTTCCTATAGCATGAGATGTGATATCCAACTCCTTCCCATTCCAATCCTGAGACCCTTCCTATAGCATAAGATGTGATTTCTCAATGGTTCTAATACCAAACCTGAGATCCTTCCTATACCATGAGATGTGATATTCAACTCCTTCCCATTCCAAACCTGAGACCCTTCCTATAGCATGAGATGTGATATCACAATGCTTCTACCAAACCGGGGACCCTTCCTATAGCATGAGATGTGATATCCATCTCCTTCCCATTCCAATCCTGAGACCCTTACTGTAGCATGAGATGTGATATCCATCTCCTTCCCATTCCAATCCGAGACCCTTCCTACAGCATGAGATTTGATATCTCAATGCATCTAATACCAAACCTGAGACCCTGTCTATAGCATGAGATGTGATATCCAACTCCTTCCCATTCCAATCCTGAGACCCTTCCTATAGCATGAGATGTGATATCTCAATGCTTCTACCAAACCTGCGACCCTTTCTATAGCATGAGATGTGATATCCAACACCTTCCCATTCCAATCCTGAGATCCTTCCTATAGCATGAGATGTGATATCTCAATGCTTCTAATACCAAACCTGAGACCCTTCCTATAACATGAGATGTGATATCCAACTACTTCCCATTACAAACCTGAGACCCTTCCTATAGCATGACATTTGATATCTCAATGCTTCTAATACTAAAACTGGGACAATTCCTATGGCATGAGATGTGCTATCCAATTCCTTCCCATTCCAATCCTGAGACACTTCCTATAGCAGAAGATGTGCTTTCCAATATCTTCCCATGCTAATCCTGAGACACTTCCTATAGCATGAGATGTGCCATCCAATTCCTTCCCATTGCAAACCTGAGACCCTTCCTATAGCATGAGATGTGATATCTCAATGCTTCTACCAAACCTGGGACCCTTCCGATAGCATGAGATGTGATATCCAACTCCTTCCCATTCCTATCCCCAGACCCTTCCTATAGCATGAGATGTGATATCCAACTCCTTCCCATTCCAATCCTGAGACCCTTCCTATAGCATGAGATGTGCTATCTCAATGCTTCTAATACCAAACCTGAGATCCTTCCTTTAACATGAAATGTGATATCCAACTCCTTCCCATTCCAAACCTGAGACCCTTCCTATAGCATGAGATGTGATATCCAACTCCTTCCCGTTCCAATCCTGAGACCCTTCCTATACCATGAGATGTGATATCTCAATGCTTATAAAACCAACCCTGAGAAACATCCTATAACATGAGATGTGATATCTAAATCCTTCCTTTTCCAAACCTGAGACCCTTCCTTTAGCTGAGATGTGATATCCAACTCCTTCCCATTTCAATCCTGAGACCATTCCTATAGCATGAGATGTGATATCCAACTCCTTCCCATTCCAATCCTGAGACCCTTCCTAGAGCATGAGTTGTGATATCGCAATCCTTCTAATACCAAACCTGAGACCCTTGCTACAACATGAGATGTGATATCCAACTCCTTCCCATTCCAAACCTGAGACCCTTCCGATAGCATGAGATGTGATATCTAAATGCTTCTAATACCAAACCTGAAACCCTTCCTATAGCATGAGATGTGATATCCAACTCCTTCCCATTCCAAGCCTGTGACGCCTCCTATAGCATGAGATGTGATATCTCAATGCTTCTTATACCAAACCAGGACTCTTCCTATAGCATGAGATGTGACAGCCAACTCCTTCCCATTCCAATCCTGCGTCCCTTCGTACAGCATGAGATTTGATATCTCAATGCTTCTACCAAACCTGGGACCCTTCCGATAGCATGAGATGTGATATCCAACTCCTTCCCATTCCTATCCCCAGACCCTTCCTATAGCATGAGATGTGATATCTCAATGCTTCAACTAAACCCGAGACCCTTCCTATAGCATGAGATGTGATATCCAACTCCTTCCCATTCCAATCCTGAGACCCTTCCTATAGCATGAGATGTGCTATCTCAATGCTTCTAATACCAAACCTGAGATCCTTCGTTTAACATGAAATGTGATATCCAACTCCTTCCCATTCCAAACCTGAGACCCTTCCTATAGCATGAGATGTGATATCCAACTCCTTCCCGTTCCAATCCTGAGACCCTTCCTATACCATGAGATGTGATATCTCAATGCTTATAAAACCAACCCTGAGAAACATCCTATAACATGAGATGTGATATCTAAATCCTTCCTTTTCCAAACCTGAGACCCTTCCTTTAGCTGAGATGTGATATCCAACTCCTTCCCATTCCAATCCTGAGACCATTCCTATAGCATGAGATGTGATATCCAACTCCTTCCCATTCCAATCCTGAGACCCTTCCTATAGCATGAGTTGTGATATCGCAATCCTTCTAATACCAAACCTGAGACCCTTGCTACAACATGAGATGTGATATCCAACTCCTTCCCATTCCAAACCTGAGACCCGTCCTATAGCATGAGATGTGATATCCAACTCCTTCCCATTCCAATCCTGAGACCCTTCCGATAGCATGAGATGTGATATCTAAATGCTTCTAATACCAAACCTGAAACCCTTCCTATAGCATGAGATGTGATATCCATCTCCTTCCCATTCCAAGCCTGTGACGCCTCCTATAGCATGAGATGTGATATCTCAATGCTTCTTATACCAAACCAGGACTCTTCCTATAGCATGAGATGTGACAGCCAACTCCTTCCCATTCCAATCCTGCGTCCCTTCGTACAGCATGAGATTTGATATCTCAATGCTTCTAATAACAAACCTGAGACACTACCTATAACATGAGATGTGATATTCAACTCCTTCCCATTCCAATCCTGAGACCCTTCCTATACCATGAGATGTGATATCTCAATGCTTCTAATACCAAACCTGAGGTACTTCCTATAACATGAGATGTGATATCTAACTCCTTCTCATTCCAAACCTGAGACCCTTCCTATAGCATGAGATGTGATATCCAACTCCTTCCCATTCCAATCCTGAGACCCTTCCTATAGCATGAGATGTGATATCTCAATGCTTCTAATACCAAACCTGAGATCCTTCCTATAGCATGAGATGTGATATCTCAATGCTTCTAATACCAACCTGAGACCCTTCCTATAACATGAGATGTTATGTCCAACTACTTCCTATTCCAATCCTGAGACCCTTCCTATAGCATGAGATGTGATATCTCAATGCTTCTAATACCAAACCTGAGATCTTTCCTTTAACATGAGATGTGATATCCCACTCCTTCCCATTCCAAACCTGAGACCCTTTCTATAGCATGAGATGTGATATCCAACTCCTTCCCATTCCAATCCTGATACCCTTCCTACAGCATGAGATGTGATATCCAACTCCTTCCCATTCCAATCCTGTGACGCGTTCTATAGCATGAGATGTGATATCCAACTCCTTCCCATTCCAATCCTGCGACCCTTCATATAGCACGAGATGTGATATCCCAATCTTTCTAATACCAAACCTAAGACCCTTCCTATAACATGAGATGTGATATCCAACCCCTTCCCATTCCAAACCTGAGACACGTCCTATAGCATGAGATGTGATATCCAACTCCTTCCCATTCCAATCCTGAGACCCTTCCGATAGCATGAGATGTGACATCTCAATGCTTCTAATACCAAACCTGAGACCCTGTCTATAGCATGAGATGTGATATCCAACTCCTTCCCATTCCAATCCTGAGACCCTTCCTATAGCATGAGATGTGATATCTCAATGCTTCTAATACCAAACCTGAGATCCTTCCTATAGCATGAGATGTGATATCTCAATGCTTCTAATACCAACCTGAGACCCTTCCTATAACATGAGATGTTATATCCAACTCCTTCCCATTCCAATCCGGAGACCCTTCCTATAGCATGAGATGTGATATCTCAATGCTTCTACCAAACCTGAGACCCTTCCTATAGCATGAGATGTGATATCCAACACCTTCGCATTCCAATCCTGAGACCCTTCCTATAGCATGACATGTGATATCTCAATGTTTCTAATACCAAAACTGGGACTCTTCCTATAGCATGAGATGTGCTATCCAATTCCTTCCTATTCCAATCCTGAGACACTTCCTATAGCAGAAGATGTGCTATCCAATGCCTTCCCATTCCAATCCTGAGACACTTCCTATAGCATGAGATGTGCCATCCAATTCCTTCCCATTCCAAACCTGAGACCCTTCCTATAGCATGAGATGTGATATCTCAATGCTTCTACCAAACCTGGGACCCTTCCGATAGCATGAGATGTGATATCCAACTCCTTCCCATTCCAATCCTGAGACCCTTCCTATAGCATAAGACGTGATTTCTCAATGCGTCTACTAAACCCGAGACCCTTCGTATAGCATGAGATGTGATATCCAACTCCTTCCCATTCCAATCCTGAGACCCTTCCTATAGCATAAGATGTGATTTCTCAATGGTTCTAATACCAAACCTGAGATCCTTCCTATAACATGAGAAGTGATATTCAACTCCTTCCCATTCCAAACCTGAGACCCTTCCAATAGCATGAGATGTGATATCTCAATGCTTCAACCAAACCGGGGACCCTTCCTATAGCATGAGATGTGATATCCATCTCCTTCCCGTTCCAATCCCGAGACCCTTCTGATAGCATGAGATGTGAAATCTCAATGCTTCTAATACCAAACCTGAGAACCTTCCTATGGCATGTGATGTGATATCAAGCTCCTTCCCATTCCAATCCTGAGACCCTTCCTATAGCATGAGATGTGATATCCAACTCCTTCCCATTCCAATCCTGAGACCCTTCCTATACCACCATGAGATGTGATATCTCAATGCTTCTAATACCAATCCTGAGACCCGCCCTATAACATGAGATGTGCTATCCAATTCCTTCCCATTCCAAACCTGAGACCCTTCCTATGGCATGAGATGTCATATCTAACTCCTTCCCATTCCAATCCTGAGACCCTTCCGATAGCATGATATGTGATATCTCAATGCATCTAATACCAAATCTGGACTCTTCCTATAGCATGAGATGTAATAGCCAACTCCTTCCCTTTCCAATCCTGCGTCCCTTCCTACAGCATGAGATTTGATATCTCACTGCATCTAATACCAAACCTGAGACCCTGTCTATAGCATGAGATGTGATATCCAACTCCTTCTCATTCCAATCCTGAGACCCCTCCTATAGCATGAGATGTGATATATCAATGCTTCTAATACTAACCTGAGACCCTTCCTATAACATGAGATGTTATATCCAACTCCATCCCATTCCAATCCTGAGACCCTTCCTATAGCATGAGATGTGATATCTCAATGCTTCTACCAAACCTGATACCCTTTCTATAGCATGAGATGTGATATCCAACACCTTCCCATTCCAATCCTGAGACCCTTCCTATAGCATGAGATATGATATCTCAATGCTTCTAATACCAAACCTGAGACCCTTCCTATAACATGAGATGTGATATCTAACTACTTCCCATTACAAACCTGAGACCCTTCCTATAGCATGAGATGTGACATCTCAATGCTTCTAATACCAAACCTGAGACCCTTCCTATAGCATGAGATGTGATATCTCAATGCTTCTAATACCAAACCTGAGATCCTTCCTATAGCATGAGATGTAATATCTCAATGCTTCTACAAAACTTGAGAACCTTCCTATAGCATGAGATGTGATATCCAACTCGTTCCCATTCCTATCCTGAGACCCTTCCTATAGCATAAGATGTGATTTCTCAATGGTTCTAATACCAAACCTGAGATCCTTCCTATAACATGAGAAGTTATATTCAACTCCTTCCCATTCCAAACCTGAGACCCTTCCAATAGCATGAGATGTGATATCTCAATGCTTCTAATACCAAACCTGAGATCCTTCCTATAGCATGAGATGTGATATCTCAATATTTCTAATACCAAACCTGAGACCCTCCCTATAGCATAAGATGTGATATCCAACTCCTTCCCATTCCAATCCTGAGACCCTTCCTATAGCATAAGATGTGATTTCTCAATGCGTCTACTGAACTTGAGACCCTTCGTATAGCATGAGATGTGATATCCAACTCCTTCCCATTCCAATCCTGAGACCCTTCCTATAGCATAAGATGTGATTTCTCAATGGTTCTAATACCAATCATGAGATCCTTCCTATAACATGAGAAGTGATATTTAACTCCTTCCCATTCCAAACCTGAGACCCTTCCAATAGCATGAGATGTGATATCTCAATGCTTCTACCAAACCGGGGACCCTTCCTATAGCATGAGATGTGATATCCATCTCCTTCCCGTTCCAATCCCGAGACCCTTCCTATAGCATGAGATGTGATATCTCAATGCTTCTACCAAACCTGAGACCCTTCCTACAGCATGAGATGTGATATCCAACTCTTTCCCATTCCAATCCCAAGACCCTTCATATAGCATGATATGTGATAGCTCAATGCTTCTAATACCAAACCTGAGATCCTTCCTATAGCATGAGATGTGATATCCAACTCCTTCCCATTCCAAACCTGAGACCCTTCCTATAGCATGAGATGTGATATCTCAATGCTTCTACCAAACATGAGACCCTTCCCTTTCCAATCCTGAGACCCTTCCGATAGCCTGAGATGTGATATCTCAATGCTTCTAATACCAAACCTGAGACCTTCCCTATAGCATAAGATGTGATATCCAAGTCCTTCCCATTCCAATCCGGACACCCTTCCTATAGCATGAGATGTGATATCCAACTCCTTCCCATTCCAACCTGAGACCCTTCCTATAGCATGAGATGTGATATCTCAATGCTTCTAATACCAAACCTGAGACCCTTCCTATGGCATGTGATGTGATATCCAACTCCTTTCCCTTCCAAACCTGAGACCCTTCCTTTGGCATGAGATGTGTTATCCAAATCCTTCCCCTTCCAAAACTGAGACCCTTCCTGTAGCATGAGATGTGATATCTCAATACATCTAATACCAAATATGGACTCTTCCTATAGCATGAGATGTAATAGCCAACTCCTTCCCTTTCCAATCCTGCGTCCCTTCTTACAGCATATGATTTGATATCTCACTGCATCTAATACCAAACCTGAGACCCTGTCTATAGCATGAGATGTGATATCCAACTCCTTCTCAGTCCAATCCTGAGACCCTTCCTATACCATGAGATGTGATATCTCAATGCTTCTAATACCAAACCTGAGGTACTTCCTATAACATGAGATGTGATATCTAACTCCTTCTCATTCCAAACCTGAGACCCTTCCTATAGCATGAGATGTGATATCCAACTCCTTCCCATTCCAATCCTGAGACCCTTCCTATAGCATGAGATGTGATATCTCAATGCTTCTAATACCAAACCTGAGATCCTTCCTATAGCATGAGATGTGATATCTCAATGCTTCTAATACCAACCTGAGACCCTTCCTATAACATGAGATGTTATGTCCAACTACTTCCTATTCCAATCCTGAGACCCTTCCTATAGCATGAGATGTGATATCTCAATGCTTCTAATACCAAACCTGAGATCTTTCCTTTAACATGAGATGTGATATCCCACTCCTTCCCATTCCAAACCTGAGACCCTTTCTATAGCATGAGATGTGATATCCAACTCCTTCCCATTCCAATCCTGATACCCTTCCTACAGCATGAGATGTGATATCCAACTCCTTCCCATTCCAATCCTGTGACGCGTTCTATAGCATGAGATGTGATATCCAACTCCTTCCCATTCCAATCCTGCGACCCTTCCTATAGCACGAGATGTGATATCCCAATCTTTCTAATACCAAACCTAAGACCCTTCCTATAACATGAGATGTGATATCCAACCCCTTCCCATTCCAAACCTGAGACACGTCCTATAGCATGAGATGTGATATCCAACTCCTTCCCATTCCAATCCTGAGACCCTTCCGATAGCATGAGATGTGACATCTCAATGCTTCTAATACCAAACCTGAGACCCTGTCTATAGCATGAGATGTGATATCCAACTCCTTCCCATTCCAATCCTGAGACCCTTCCTATAGCATGAGATGTGATATCTCAATGCTTCTAATACCAAACCTGAGATCCTTCCTATAGCATGAGATGTGATATCTCAATGCTTCTAATACCAACCTGAGACCCTTCCTATAACATGAGATGTTATATCCAACTCCTTCCCATTCCAATCCGGAGACCCTTCCTATAGCATGAGATGTGATATCTCAATGCTTCTACCAAACCTGAGACCCTTCCTATAGCATGAGATGTGATATCCAACACCTTCGCATTCCAATCCTGAGACCCTTCCTATAGCATGACATGTGATATCTCAATGTTTCTAATACCAAAACTGGGACTCTTCCTATAGCATGAGATGTGCTATCCAATTCCTTCCTATTCCAATCCTGAGACACTTCCTATAGCAGAAGATGTGCTATCCAATGCCTTCCCATTCCAATCCTGAGACACTTCCTATAGCATGAGATGTGCCATCCAATTCCTTCCCATTCCAAACCTGAGACCCTTCCTATAGCATGAGATGTGATATCTCAATGCTTCTACCAAACCTGGGACCCTTCCGATAGCATGAGATGTGATATCCAACTCCTTCCCATTCCAATCCTGAGACCCTTCCTATAGCATAAGACGTGATTTCTCAATGCGTCTACTAAACCCGAGACCCTTCGTATAGCATGAGATGTGATATCCAACTCCTTCCCATTCCAATCCTGAGACCCTTCCTATAGCATAAGATGTGATTTCTCAATGGTTCTAATACCAAACCTGAGATCCTTCCTATAACATGAGAAGTGATATTCAACTCCTTCCCATTCCAAACCTGAGACCCTTCCAATAGCATGAGATGTGATATCTCAATGCTTCAACCAAACCAGGGACCCTTCCTATAGCATGAGATGTGATATCCATCTCCTTCCCGTTCCAATCCCGAGACCCTTCCGATAGCATGAGATGTGAAATCTCAATGCTTCTAATACCAAACCTGAGAACCTTCCTATGGCATGTGATGTGATATCAAGCTCCTTCCCATTCCAATCCTGAGACCCTTCCTATAGCATGAGATGTGATATCCAACTCCTTCCCATTCCAATCCTGAGACCCTTCCTATACCACCATGAGATGTGATATCTCAATGCTTCTAATACCAATCCTGAGACCCGCCCTATAACATGAGATGTGCTATCCAATTCCTTCCCATTCCAAACCTGAGACCCTTCCTATGGCATGAGATGTCATATCTAACTCCTTCCCATTCCAATCCTGAGACCCTTCCGATAGCATGATATGTGATATCTCAATGCATCTAATACCAAATCTGGACTCTTCCTATAGCATGAGATGTAATAGCCAACTCCTTCCCTTTCCAATCCTGCGTCCCTTCCTACAGCATGAGATTTGATATCTCACTGCATCTAATACCAAACCTGAGACCCTGTCTATAGCATGAGATGTGATATCCAACTCCTTCTCATTCCAATCCTGAGACCCCTCCTATAGCATGAGATGTGATATATCAATGCTTCTAATACTAACCTGAGACCCTTCCTATAACATGAGATGTTATATCCAACTCCATCCCATTCCAATCCTGAGACCCTTCCTATAGCATGAGATGTGATATCTCAATGCTTCTACCAAACCTGATACCCTTTCTATAGCATGAGATGTGATATCCAACACCTTCCCATTCCAATCCTGAGACCCTTCCTATAGCATGAGATATGATATCTCAATGCTTCTAATACCAAACCTGAGACCCTTCCTATAACATGAGATGTGATATCTAACTACTTCCCATTACAAACCTGAGACCCTTCCTATAGCATGAGATGTGACATCTCAATGCTTCTAATACCAAACCTGAGACCCTTCCTATAGCATGAGATGTGATATCTCAATGCTTCTAATACCAAACCTGAGATCCTTCCTATAGCATGAGATGTAATATCTCAATGCTTCTACAAAACTTGAGAACCTTCCTATAGCATGAGATGTGATATCCAACTCGTTCCCATTCCTATCCTGAGACCCTTCCTATAGCATAAGATGTGATTTCTCAATGGTTCTAATACCAAACCTGAGACCCTTCCTATGGCATGAGATGTGATATCCAACTCTTTCCCATTCCAATACCGAGAACCTTCCTATAGCATGAGATGTGATAGCTCAATGCTTCTAATACCAAACCTGAGATCCTTCCTATAGCATGAGATGTGATATCCAACTCCTTCCCATTCCAAACCTGAGACCCTTCCTATAGCATGAGATATGATATCTCAATGCTTCTACCAAACATGAGACCCTTCCTATAGCATGAGATGTGATAGCTCAATGCTTCTAATACCAAACCTGAGATCCTTCCTATAGCATGAGATGTGATATCCAACTCCTTCCCATTCCAAACCTGAGACCCTTCCTATAGCATGAGATGTGATATCTCAATGCTTCTACCAAACATGAGACCCTTCCTATAGTATGAGATTTGATATCCAACTCCTTCCCATTCCAATCCTGAGACCCTTCCGATAGCATGAGATGTGATATCTCAATACTTCTAATACCAAACCTGAGACCCTCCCTATAGCATAAGATGTGATATCCAACTCCTTCCCATTCCAACCTGAGACCCTTCCTATAGCATGAGATGGAATATCCAACTCCTTCCCAATCCAATCCTGAGACCCTTCCGATAGCATGAGATGTGAAATCTCCATGCTTCTAATACCAAACCTGAGACCCTTCCTATGGCATGTGATGTGATATCAAGCTCCTTCCCATTCCAATCCGGAGACCCTTCCTTTAGCATGAGATGTGATATCCAACTCCTTCCCATTCCAAACCTGAGACCCTTCCTATAGCATGAGATGTGATATCTCAATGCTTCTACCAAACCTGGGACCCTTCCGATAGCATGAGATGTGATATCCAACTCCTTCCCATTCCAATCCTGAGACCCTTCCTATACCACCATGAGATGTGATATATCAATGCTTCTAATACCAATCCTGAGACCCGCCCTACAACATGAGATGTACTATCCAATTCCTTCCCATTCCAAACCTGAGACCCTTCCTATGGCATGAGATGTGATATCAAGCTCCTTCCCATTCCAATCCGGAGACCCTTCCTTTAGCATGAGATGTGATATCCAACTCCTTCCCATTCCAATCCTGAGACCCTTCCTATACCACCATGAGATGTGATATATCAATGCTTCTAATACCAATCCTGAGACCCGCCCTACAACATGAGATGTACTATCCAATTCCTTCCCATTCCAAACCTGAGACCCTTCCTATGGCATGAGATGTGATATCCAACTCCTTCCCATTCCAATCCTGAGACCCTTCCGATAGCATGATATGTGATATCTCAATACTTCTAATACCAAACCTGAGACCCTCCCTATAGCATAAGATGTGATATCCAACTCCTTCCCATTCCAACCTGAGACCCTTCCTATAGCATGAGATGGAATATCCAACTCCTTCCCAATCCAATCCTGAGACCCTTCTGATAGCATGAGATGTGAAATCTCAATGCTTCTAATACCAAACCTGAGACCCTTCCTATGGCATGTGATGTGATATCAAACTCCTTCCCATTCCAATCCTGAGACCCTTCCTATAGCATGAGATGTGATATCCAACTCCTTCCCATTCCAATCCTGAGACTCTTCCTATAGCATGAGATGTGATATCTCAATGCTTCTACCAAACATGAGACCCTTCCTATAGCATGAGATGTGATAGCTCAATGCTTCTAATACCAAACCTGAGATCCTTCCTATAGCATGAGATGTGATATCCAACTCCTTCCCATTCCAAACCTGAGACCCTTCCTATAGCATGAGATGTGATATCTCAATGCTTCTACCAAACATGAGACCCTTCCTATAGCATGAGATGTGATAGCTCAATGCTTCTAATACCAAACCTGAGATCCTTCCTATAGCATGAGATGTGATATCCAACTCCTTCCCATTCCAAACCTGAGACCCTTCCTATAGCATGAGATGTGATATCTCAATGCTTCTACCAAACATGAGACCCTTCCTATAGTATGAGATTTGATATCCAACTCCTTCCCATTCCAATCCTGAGACCCTTCCGATAGCATGAGATGTGATATCTCAATACTTCTAATACCAAACCTGAGACCCTCCCTATAGCATAAGATGTGATATCCAACTCCTTCCCATTCCAACCTGAGACCCTTCCTATAGCATGAGATGGAATATCCAACTCCTTCCCAATCCAATCCTGAGACCCTTCCGATAGCATGAGATGTGAAATCTCCATGCTTCTAATACCAAACCTGAGACCCTTCCTATGGCATGTGATGTGATATCAAGCTCCTTCCCATTCCAATCCGGAGACCCTTCCTTTAGCATGAGATGTGATATCCAACTCCTTCCCATTCCAAACCTGAGACCCTTCCTATAGCATGAGATGTGATATCTCAATGCTTCTACCAAACCTGGGACCCTTCCGATAGCATGAGATGTGATATCCAACTCCTTCCCATTCCAATCCTGAGACCCTTCCTATACCACCATGAGATGTGATATATCAATGCTTCTAATACCAATCCTGAGACCCGCCCTACAACATGAGATGTACTATCCAATTCCTTCCCATTCCAAACCTGAGACCCTTCCTATGGCATGAGATGTGATATCAAGCTCCTTCCCATTCCAATCCGGAGACCCTTCCTTTAGCATGAGATGTGATATCCAACTCCTTCCCATTCCAATCCTGAGACCCTTCCTATACCACCATGAGATGTGATATATCAATGCTTCTAATACCAATCCTGAGACCCGCCCTACAACATGAAATGTACTATCCAATTCCTTCCCATTCCAAACCTGAGACCCTTCCTATGGCATGAGATGTGATATCCAACTCCTTCCCATTCCAATCCTGAGACCCTTCCGATAGCATGATATGTGATATCTCAATACTTCTAATACCAAACCTGAGACCCTCCCTATAGCATAAGATGTGATATCCAACTCCTTCCCATTCCAACCTGAGACCCTTCCTATAGCATGAGATGGAATATCCAACTCCTTCACAATCCAATCCTGAGACCCTTCCGATAGCATGAGATGTGAAATCTCAATGCTTCTAATACCAAACCTGAGACCCTTCCTATGGCATGTGATGTGATATCAAACTCCTTCCCATTCCAATCCTGAGACCCTTCCTATAGCATGAGATGTGATATCCAACTCCTTCCCATTCCAATCCTGAGACTCTTCCTATACCACCATGAGATGCGATATCTCAATGCTTCTAATACCAATCCTGAGACCCGCCCTATAACATGAGATGTGCTATCCAATTCCTTCCCATTCCAAACCTGAGACCCTTCCTATGGGATGAGATGTGATATCCAACTCTTTCCCATTCCAATCCCGAGAACCTTCCTATAGCATGAGATGTGATAGCTCAATGCTTCTAATACCAAACCTGAGATCCTTCCTATAGCATGAGATGTGATATCCAACTCCTTCCCATTCCAAACCTGAGACCCTTCCTATAGCATGAGATGTGATATCTCAATGCTTCTACCAAACATGAGACCCTTCCTATAGTATGAGATTTGATATCCAACTCCTTCCCATTCCAATCCTGAGACCCTTCCGATAGCATGAGATGTGATATCTCAATACTTCTAATACCAAACCTGAGACCCTCCCTATAGCATAAGATGTGATATCCAACTCCTTCCCATTCCAACCTGAGACCCTTCCGATAGCATGAGATGTGAAATCTCCATGCTTCTAATACCAAACCTGAGACCCTTCCTATGGCATGTGATGTGATATCAAGCTCCTTCCCATTCCAATCCGGAGACCCTTCCTTTAGCATGAGATGTGATATCCAACTCCTTCCCATTCCAATCCTGAGACCCTTCCTATACCACCATGAGATGTGATATATCAATGCTTCTAATACCAATCCTGAGACCCGCCCTACAACATGAGATGTACTATCCAATTCCTTCCCATTCCAAACCTGAGACCCTTCCTATGGCATGAGATGTGATATCCAACTCCTTCCCATTCCAATCCTGAGAGCCTTCCGATAGCATGATATGTGATATCTCAATGCATCTAATACCAAATCTGGACTCTTCCTATAGCATGAGATGTAATAGCCAACTCCTTCCCTTTCCAATCCTGCGTCCCTTCCTACAGCATGAGATTTGATATCTCACTGCATCTAATACCAAACCTGAGACCCTGTCTATAGCATGAGATGTGATATCCAACTCCTTCTCATTCCAATCCTGAGACCCCTCCTATAGCATGAGATGTGATATCTCAATGCTTCTAATACTAACCTGAGACCCTTCCTATAACATGAGATGTTATATCCAACTCCGTCCCATTCCAATCCTGAGACCCTTCCTATAGCATGAGATGTGATATCCAACTCCTTCCCTTTCCAATCCTGAGACCCTTCCTATACCATGAGATGTGATATCCAACACCTTCCCATTCCAAACCTGAGACCCTTCCTATAGCATGAGATGTGATATCTCAATGCTTCTACCAAACATTAGACCCTTCCTATAGTATGAGATTTGATATCCAACTCCTTCCCATTCCAATCCTGAGACCCTTCCGATAGCATGAGATGTGATATCTCAATACTTCTAATACCAAACCTGAGACCCTCCCTATAGCATAAGATGTGATATCCAACTCCTTCCCATTCCAACCTGAGACCCTTCCTATAGCATGAGATGGAATATCCAACTCCTTCCCAATCCAATCCTGAGACCCTTCCGATAGCATGAGATGTGAAATCTCCATGCTTCTAATACCAAACCTGAGACCCTTCCTATGGCATGTGATGTGATATCAAGCTCCTTCCCATTCCAATCCGGAGACCCTTCCTTTAGCATGAGATGTGACATCCAACTCCTTCCCATTCCAATCCTGAGACCATTCCTATACCACCATGAGATGTGATATATCAATGCTTCTAATACCAATCCTGAGACCCGCCCTACAACATGAGATGTACTATCCAATTCCTTCCCATTCCAAACCTGAGACCCTTCCTATGGCATGAGATGTGATATCCAACTCCTTCCCATTCCAATCCTGAGACCCTTCCGATAGCATGATATGTGATATCTCAATGCATCTAATACCAAATCTGGACTCTTCCTATAGCATGAGATGTAATAGCCAACTCCTTCCCTTTCCAATCCTGCGTCCCTTCCTACAGCATGAGATTTGATATCTCACTGCATCTAATACCAAACCTGAGACCCTGTCTATAGCATGAGATGTGATATCCAACTCCTTCTCATTCCAATCCTGAGACCCCTCCTATAGCATGAGATGTGATATCTCAATGCTTCTAATACTAACCTGAGACCCTTCCTATAACATGAGATGTTATATCCAACTCCGTCCCATTCCAATCCTGAGACCCTTCCTATAGCATGAGATGTGATATCTCAATGCTTCTACCAAACCAGACACCCTTTCTATAGCATGAGATGTGATATCCAACACCTTCCCATTCCAATCCTGAGACCCTTCCTATAGCATGAGATGTGATATCTCAATGCTTCTAATACCAAACCTGAGACCCTTCCTATAACATGAGATGTGATATCTCAATGATTCTAATACCAAAACTGGGACCCTTCCTATAGCATGAGATGTGCTATCCAATTCCTTCCCATTCCAATCCTGAGACACTTCCTATAGCAGAAGATGTGCTATCCAATTCCTTCCCATGCCAATCCTGAGACACTTCCTATAGCATGAGATGTGCCATCCAATTCCTTCCCATTCCAAACCTGAGACCCTTCCTATAGCATGAGATGTGATATCTCAATGTTTCTACCAAACCTGGGACCCTTCCAATAGCATGAGATGTGATATCCAACTATTTCGCATTCCTATCCCCAGACCCTTCCTATAGCATGAGATGTGATATCTCAATGCTTCAACTAAACCCGAGACCCTTCCTATGGCATGAGATGTGCTATCCAATTCCTTCCCATTCCAATCCTGAGACACTTCCTATAGCAGAAGATGTGCTATCCAATTCCTTCCAATGCCAATCCTGAGACACTTCCTACAGCATGAGATGTGCCATCCAATTCCTTCCCATTCCAATCCTGAGACCCTTCCTATAGCATGGGATGTGATATCTCAATGCTTCTACCAAACCTGGGACCCTTCCGATAGCATGAGATGTGATATCCAACTCCTTCCCATTCCTATCCCCAGACCCTTCCTATAGAATGAGATGTGATATCTCAATGCTTCAACTAAACCAGAGACCCTTCCTATAGCATGAGATGTGATATCCAACTCCTTCCCATTCCAATCCTGAGACCCTTCCTATAGCATAAGATGTGATTTCTCAATGGTTCTAATACCAAACCTGAGATCCTTCCTATACCATGAGATGTGATATTCAACTCCTTCCCATTCCAAACCTGAGACCCTTCCTATAGCATGAGATGTGATATCACAATGCTTCTACCAAACCGGGGACCCTTCCTATAGCATGAGATGTGATATCCATCTCCTTCCCATTCCAATCCTGAGACCCTTACTGTAGCATGAGATGTGATATCCATCTCCTTCCCATTCCAATCCGAGACCCTTCCTACAGCATGAGATTTGATATCTCAATGCATCTAATACCAAACCTGAGACCCTGTCTATAGCATGAGATGTGATATCCAACTCCTTCCCATTCCAATCCTGAGACCCTTCCTATAGCATGAGATGTGATATCTCAATGCTTCTACCAAACCTGCGACCCTTTCTATAGCATGAGATGTGATATCCAACACCTTCCCATTCCAATCCTGAGATCCTTCCTATAGCATGAGATGTGATATCTCAATGCTTCTAATACCAAACCTGAGACCCTTCCTATAACATGAGATGTGATATCCAACTACTTCCCATTACAAACCTGAGACCCTTCCTATAGCATGACATTTGATATCTCAATGCTTCTAATACTAAAACTGGGACAATTCCTATGGCATGAGATGTGCTATCCAATTCCTTCCCATTCCAATCCTGAGACACTTCCTATAGCAGAAGATGTGCTTTCCAATATCTTCCCATGCTAATCCTGAGACACTTCCTATAGCATGAGATGTGCCATCCAATTCCTTCCCATTGCAAACCTGAGACCCTTCCTATAGCATGAGATGTGATATCTCAATGCTTCTACCAAACCTGGGACCCTTCCGATAGCATGAGATGTGATATCCAACTCCTTCCCATTCCTATCCCCAGACCCTTCCTATAGCATGAGATGTGATATCCAACTCCTTCCCATTCCAATCCTGAGACCCTTCCTATAGCATGAGATGTGCTATCTCAATGCTTCTAATACCAAACCTGAGATCCTTCCTTTAACATGAAATGTGATATCCAACTCCTTCCCATTCCAAACCTGAGACCCTTCCTATAGCATGAGATGTGATATCCAACTCCTTCCCGTTCCAATCCTGAGACCCTTCCTATACCATGAGATGTGATATCTCAATGCTTATAAAACCAACCCTGAGAAACATCCTATAACATGAGATGTGATATCTAAATCCTTCCTTTTCCAAACCTGAGACCCTTCCTTTAGCTGAGATGTGATATCCAACTCCTTCCCATTTCAATCCTGAGACCATTCCTATAGCATGAGATGTGATATCCAACTCCTTCCCATTCCAATCCTGAGACCCTTCCTAGAGCATGAGTTGTGATATCGCAATCCTTCTAATACCAAACCTGAGACCCTTGCTACAACATGAGATGTGATATCCAACTCCTTCCCATTCCAAACCTGAGACCCTTCCGATAGCATGAGATGTGATATCTAAATGCTTCTAATACCAAACCTGAAACCCTTCCTATAGCATGAGATGTGATATCCAACTCCTTCCCATTCCAAGCCTGTGACGCCTCCTATAGCATGAGATGTGATATCTCAATGCTTCTTATACCAAACCAGGACTCTTCCTATAGCATGAGATGTGACAGCCAACTCCTTCCCATTCCAATCCTGCGTCCCTTCGTACAGCATGAGATTTGATATCTCAATGCTTCTACCAAACCTGGGACCCTTCCGATAGCATGAGATGTGATATCCAACTCCTTCCCATTCCTATCCCCAGACCCTTCCTATAGCATGAGATGTGATATCTCAATGCTTCAACTAAACCCGAGACCCTTCCTATAGCATGAGATGTGATATCCAACTCCTTCCCATTCCAATCCTGAGACCCTTCCTATAGCATGAGATGTGCTATCTCAATGCTTCTAATACCAAACCTGAGATCCTTCGTTTAACATGAAATGTGATATCCAACTCCTTCCCATTCCAAACCTGAGACCCTTCCTATAGCATGAGATGTGATATCCAACTCCTTCCCGTTCCAATCCTGAGACCCTTCCTATACCATGAGATGTGATATCTCAATGCTTATAAAACCAACCCTGAGAAACATCCTATAACATGAGATGTGATATCTAAATCCTTCCTTTTCCAAACCTGAGACCCTTCCTTTAGCTGAGATGTGATATCCAACTCCTTCCCATTCCAATCCTGAGACCATTCCTATAGCATGAGATGTGATATCCAACTCCTTCCCATTCCAATCCTGAGACCCTTCCTATAGCATGAGTTGTGATATCGCAATCCTTCTAATACCAAACCTGAGACCCTTGCTACAACATGAGATGTGATATCCAACTCCTTCCCATTCCAAACCTGAGACCCGTCCTATAGCATGAGATGTGATATCCAACTCCTTCCCATTCCAATCCTGAGACCCTTCCGATAGCATGAGATGTGATATCTAAATGCTTCTAATACCAAACCTGAAACCCTTCCTATAGCATGAGATGTGATATCCATCTCCTTCCCATTCCAAGCCTGTGACGCCTCCTATAGCATGAGATGTGATATCTCAATGCTTCTTATACCAAACCAGGACTCTTCCTATAGCATGAGATGTGACAGCCAACTCCTTCCCATTCCAATCCTGCGTCCCTTCGTACAGCATGAGATTTGATATCTCAATGCTTCTAATAACAAACCTGAGACACTACCTATAACATGAGATGTGATATTCAACTCCTTCCCATTCCAATCCTGAGACCCTTCCTATACCATGAGATGTGATATCTCAATGCTTCTAATACCAAACCTGAGGTACTTCCTATAACATGAGATGTGATATCTAACTCCTTCTCATTCCAAACCTGAGACCCTTCCTATAGCATGAGATGTGATATCCAACTCCTTCCCATTCCAATCCTGAGACCCTTCCTATAGCATGAGATGTGATATCTCAATGCTTCTAATACCAAACCTGAGATCCTTCCTATAGCATGAGATGTGATATCTCAATGCTTCTAATACCAACCTGAGACCCTTCCTATAACATGAGATGTTATGTCCAACTACTTCCTATTCCAATCCTGAGACCCTTCCTATAGCATGAGATGTGATATCTCAATGCTTCTAATACCAAACCTGAGATCTTTCCTTTAACATGAGATGTGATATCCCACTCCTTCCCATTCCAAACCTGAGACCCTTTCTATAGCATGAGATGTGATATCCAACTCCTTCCCATTCCAATCCTGATACCCTTCCTACAGCATGAGATGTGATATCCAACTCCTTCCCATTCCAATCCTGTGACGCGTTCTATAGCATGAGATGTGATATCCAACTCCTTCCCATTCCAATCCTGCGACCCTTCCTATAGCACGAGATGTGATATCCCAATCTTTCTAATACCAAACCTAAGACCCTTCCTATAACATGAGATGTGATATCCAACCCCTTCCCATTCCAAACCTGAGACACGTCCTATAGCATGAGATGTGATATCCAACTCCTTCCCATTCCAATCCTGAGACCCTTCCGATAGCATGAGATGTGACATCTCAATGCTTCTAATACCAAACCTGAGACCCTGTCTATAGCATGAGATGTGATATCCAACTCCTTCCCATTCCAATCCTGAGACCCTTCCTATAGCATGAGATGTGATATCTCAATGCTTCTAATACCAAACCTGAGATCCTTCCTATAGCATGAGATGTGATATCTCAATGCTTCTAATACCAACCTGAGACCCTTCCTATAACATGAGATGTTATATCCAACTCCTTCCCATTCCAATCCGGAGACCCTTCCTATAGCATGAGATGTGATATCTCAATGCTTCTACCAAACCTGAGACCCTTCCTATAGCATGAGATGTGATATCCAACACCTTCGCATTCCAATCCTGAGACCCTTCCTATAGCATGACATGTGATATCTCAATGTTTCTAATACCAAAACTGGGACTCTTCCTATAGCATGAGATGTGCTATCCAATTCCTTCCTATTCCAATCCTGAGACACTTCCTATAGCAGAAGATGTGCTATCCAATGCCTTCCCATTCCAATCCTGAGACACTTCCTATAGCATGAGATGTGCCATCCAATTCCTTCCCATTCCAAACCTGAGACCCTTCCTATAGCATGAGATGTGATATCTCAATGCTTCTACCAAACCTGGGACCCTTCCGATAGCATGAGATGTGATATCCAACTCCTTCCCATTCCAATCCTGAGACCCTTCCTATAGCATAAGACGTGATTTCTCAATGCGTCTACTAAACCCGAGACCCTTCGTATAGCATGAGATGTGATATCCAACTCCTTCCCATTCCAATCCTGAGACCCTTCCTATAGCATAAGATGTGATTTCTCAATGGTTCTAATACCAAACCTGAGATCCTTCCTATAACATGAGAAGTGATATTCAACTCCTTCCCATTCCAAACCTGAGACCCTTCCAATAGCATGAGATGTGATATCTCAATGCTTCAACCAAACCGGGGACCCTTCCTATAGCATGAGATGTGATATCCATCTCCTTCCCGTTCCAATCCCGAGACCCTTCCGATAGCATGAGATGTGAAATCTCAATGCTTCTAATACCAAACCTGAGAACCTTCCTATGGCATGTGATGTGATATCAAGCTCCTTCCCATTCCAATCCTGAGACCCTTCCTATAGCATGAGATGTGATATCCAACTCCTTCCCATTCCAATCCTGAGACCCTTCCTATACCACCATGAGATGTGATATCTCAATGCTTCTAATACCAATCCTGAGACCCGCCCTATAACATGAGATGTGCTATCCAATTCCTTCCCATTCCAAACCTGAGACCCTTCCTATGGCATGAGATGTCATATCTAACTCCTTCCCATTCCAATCCTGAGACCCTTCCGATAGCATGATATGTGATATCTCAATGCATCTAATACCAAATCTGGACTCTTCCTATAGCATGAGATGTAATAGCCAACTCCTTCCCTTTCCAATCCTGCGTCCCTTCCTACAGCATGAGATTTGATATCTCACTGCATCTAATACCAAACCTGAGACCCTGTCTATAGCATGAGATGTGATATCCAACTCCTTCTCATTCCAATCCTGAGACCCCTCCTATAGCATGAGATGTGATATATCAATGCTTCTAATACTAACCTGAGACCCTTCCTATAACATGAGATGTTATATCCAACTCCATCCCATTCCAATCCTGAGACCCTTCCTATAGCATGAGATGTGATATCTCAATGCTTCTACCAAACCTGATACCCTTTCTATAGCATGAGATGTGATATCCAACACCTTCCCATTCCAATCCTGAGACCCTTCCTATAGCATGAGATATGATATCTCAATGCTTCTAATACCAAACCTGAGACCCTTCCTATAACATGAGATGTGATATCTAACTACTTCCCATTACAAACCTGAGACCCTTCCTATAGCATGAGATGTGACATCTCAATGCTTCTAATACCAAACCTGAGACCCTTCCTATAGCATGAGATGTGATATCTCAATGCTTCTAATACCAAACCTGAGATCCTTCCTATAGCATGAGATGTAATATCTCAATGCTTCTACAAAACTTGAGAACCTTCCTATAGCATGAGATGTGATATCCAACTCGTTCCCATTCCTATCCTGAGACCCTTCCTATAGCATAAGATGTGATTTCTCAATGGTTCTAATACCAAACCTGAGATCCTTCCTATAACATGAGAAGTTATATTCAACTCCTTCCCATTCCAAACCTGAGACCCTTCCAATAGCATGAGATGTGATATCTCAATGCTTCTAATACCAAACCTGAGATCCTTCCTATAGCATGAGATGTGATATCTCAATACTTCTAATACCAAACCTGAGACCCTCCCTATAGCATAAGATGTGATATCCAACTCCTTCCCATTCCAATCCTGAGACCCTTCCTATAGCATAAGATGTGATTTCTCAATGCGTCTACTGAACTTGAGACCCTTCGTATAGCATGAGATGTGATATCCAACTCCTTCCCATTCCAATCCTGAGACCCTTCCTATAGCATAAGATGTGATTTCTCAATGGTTCTAATACCAATCATGAGATCCTTCCTATAACATGAGAAGTGATATTTAACTCCTTCCCATTCCAAACCTGAGACCCTTCCAATAGCATGAGATGTGATATCTCAATGCTTCTACCAAACCGGGGACCCTTCCTATAGCATGAGATGTGATATCCATCTCCTTCCCGTTCCAATCCCGAGACCCTTCCTATAGCATGAGATGTGATATCTCAATGCTTCTACCAAACCTGAGACCCTTCCTACAGCATGAGATGTGATATCCAACTCTTTCCCATTCCAATCCCAAGACCCTTCATATAGCATGATATGTGATAGCTCAATGCTTCTAATACCAAACCTGAGATCCTTCCTATAGCATGAGATGTGATATCCAACTCCTTCCCATTCCAAACCTGAGACCCTTCCTATAGCATGAGATGTGATATCTCAATGCTTCTACCAAACATGAGACCCTTCCCTTTCCAATCCTGAGACCCTTCCGATAGCCTGAGATGTGATATCTCAATGCTTCTAATACCAAACCTGAGACCTTCCCTATAGCATAAGATGTGATATCCAAGTCCTTCCCATTCCAATCCGGACACCCTTCCTATAGCATGAGATGTGATATCCAACTCCTTCCCATTCCAACCTGAGACCCTTCCTATAGCATGAGATGTGATATCTCAATGCTTCTAATACCAAACCTGAGACCCTTCCTATGGCATGTGATGTGATATCCAACTCCTTTCCCTTCCAAACCTGAGACCCTTCCTTTGGCATGAGATGTGTTATCCAAATCCTTCCCCTTCCAAAACTGAGACCCTTCCTGTAGCATGAGATGTGATATCTCAATACATCTAATACCAAATATGGACTCTTCCTATAGCATGAGATGTAATAGCCAACTCCTTCCCTTTCCAATCCTGCGTCCCTTCTTACAGCATATGATTTGATATCTCACTGCATCTAATACCAAACCTGAGACCCTGTCTATAGCATGAGATGTGATATCCAACTCCTTCTCAGTCCAATCCTGAGACCCTTCCTATACCATGAGATGTGATATCTCAATGCTTCTAATACCAAACCTGAGGTACTTCCTATAACATGAGATGTGATATCTAACTCCTTCTCATTCCAAACCTGAGACCCTTCCTATAGCATGAGATGTGATATCCAACTCCTTCCCATTCCAATCCTGAGACCCTTCCTATAGCATGAGATGTGATATCTCAATGCTTCTAATACCAAACCTGAGATCCTTCCTATAGCATGAGATGTGATATCTCAATGCTTCTAATACCAACCTGAGACCCTTCCTATAACATGAGATGTTATGTCCAACTACTTCCTATTCCAATCCTGAGACCCTTCCTATAGCATGAGATGTGATATCTCAATGCTTCTAATACCAAACCTGAGATCTTTCCTTTAACATGAGATGTGATATCCCACTCCTTCCCATTCCAAACCTGAGACCCTTTCTATAGCATGAGATGTGATATCCAACTCCTTCCCATTCCAATCCTGATACCCTTCCTACAGCATGAGATGTGATATCCAACTCCTTCCCATTCCAATCCTGTGACGCGTTCTATAGCATGAGATGTGATATCCAACTCCTTCCCATTCCAATCCTGCGACCCTTCCTATAGCACGAGATGTGATATCCCAATCTTTCTAATACCAAACCTAAGACCCTTCCTATAACATGAGATGTGATATCCAACCCCTTCCCATTCCAAACCTGAGACACGTCCTATAGCATGAGATGTGATATCCAACTCCTTCCCATTCCAATCCTGAGACCCTTCCGATAGCATGAGATGTGACATCTCAATGCTTCTAATACCAAACCTGAGACCCTGTCTATAGCATGAGATGTGATATCCAACTCCTTCCCATTCCAATCCTGAGACCCTTCCTATAGCATGAGATGTGATATCTCAATGCTTCTAATACCAAACCTGAGATCCTTCCTATAGCATGAGATGTGATATCTCAATGCTTCTAATACCAACCTGAGACCCTTCCTATAACATGAGATGTTATATCCAACTCCTTCCCATTCCAATCCGGAGACCCTTCCTATAGCATGAGATGTGATATCTCAATGCTTCTACCAAACCTGAGACCCTTCCTATAGCATGAGATGTGATATCCAACACCTTCGCATTCCAATCCTGAGACCCTTCCTATAGCATGACATGTGATATCTCAATGTTTCTAATACCAAAACTGGGACTCTTCCTATAGCATGAGATGTGCTATCCAATTCCTTCCTATTCCAATCCTGAGACACTTCCTATAGCAGAAGATGTGCTATCCAATGCCTTCCCATTCCAATCCTGAGACACTTCCTATAGCATGAGATGTGCCATCCAATTCCTTCCCATTCCAAACCTGAGACCCTTCCTATAGCATGAGATGTGATATCTCAATGCTTCTACCAAACCTGGGACCCTTCCGATAGCATGAGATGTGATATCCAACTCCTTCCCATTCCAATCCTGAGACCCTTCCTATAGCATAAGACGTGATTTCTCAATGCGTCTACTAAACCCGAGACCCTTCGTATAGCATGAGATGTGATATCCAACTCCTTCCCATTCCAATCCTGAGACCCTTCCTATAGCATAAGATGTGATTTCTCAATGGTTCTAATACCAAACCTGAGATCCTTCCTATAACATGAGAAGTGATATTCAACTCCTTCCCATTCCAAACCTGAGACCCTTCCAATAGCATGAGATGTGATATCTCAATGCTTCAACCAAACCAGGGACCCTTCCTATAGCATGAGATGTGATATCCATCTCCTTCCCGTTCCAATCCCGAGACCCTTCCGATAGCATGAGATGTGAAATCTCAATGCTTCTAATACCAAACCTGAGAACCTTCCTATGGCATGTGATGTGATATCAAGCTCCTTCCCATTCCAATCCTGAGACCCTTCCTATAGCATGAGATGTGATATCCAACTCCTTCCCATTCCAATCCTGAGACCCTTCCTATACCACCATGAGATGTGATATCTCAATGCTTCTAATACCAATCCTGAGACCCGCCCTATAACATGAGATGTGCTATCCAATTCCTTCCCATTCCAAACCTGAGACCCTTCCTATGGCATGAGATGTCATATCTAACTCCTTCCCATTCCAATCCTGAGACCCTTCCGATAGCATGATATGTGATATCTCAATGCATCTAATACCAAATCTGGACTCTTCCTATAGCATGAGATGTAATAGCCAACTCCTTCCCTTTCCAATCCTGCGTCCCTTCCTACAGCATGAGATTTGATATCTCACTGCATCTAATACCAAACCTGAGACCCTGTCTATAGCATGAGATGTGATATCCAACTCCTTCTCATTCCAATCCTGAGACCCCTCCTATAGCATGAGATGTGATATATCAATGCTTCTAATACTAACCTGAGACCCTTCCTATAACATGAGATGTTATATCCAACTCCATCCCATTCCAATCCTGAGACCCTTCCTATAGCATGAGATGTGATATCTCAATGCTTCTACCAAACCTGATACCCTTTCTATAGCATGAGATGTGATATCCAACACCTTCCCATTCCAATCCTGAGACCCTTCCTATAGCATGAGATATGATATCTCAATGCTTCTAATACCAAACCTGAGACCCTTCCTATAACATGAGATGTGATATCTAACTACTTCCCATTACAAACCTGAGACCCTTCCTATAGCATGAGATGTGACATCTCAATGCTTCTAATACCAAACCTGAGACCCTTCCTATAGCATGAGATGTGATATCTCAATGCTTCTAATACCAAACCTGAGATCCTTCCTATAGCATGAGATGTAATATCTCAATGCTTCTACAAAACTTGAGAACCTTCCTATAGCATGAGATGTGATATCCAACTCGTTCCCATTCCTATCCTGAGACCCTTCCTATAGCATAAGATGTGATTTCTCAATGGTTCTAATACCAAACCTGAGATCCTTCCTATAACATGAGAAGTTATATTCAACTCCTTCCCATTCCAAACCTGAGACCCTTCCAATAGCATGAGATGTGATATCTCAATGCTTCTAATACCAAACCTGAGATCCTTCCTATAGCATGAGATGTGATATCTCAATACTTCTAATACCAAACCTGAGACCCTCCCTATAGCATAAGATGTGATATCCAACTCCTTCCCATTCCAATCCTGAGACCCTTCCTATAGCATAAGATGTGATTTCTCAATGCGTCTACTGAACTTGAGACCCTTCGTATAGCATGAGATGTGATATCCAACTCCTTCCCATTCCAATCCTGAGACCCTTCCTATAGCATAAGATGTGATTTCTCAATGGTTCTAATACCAATCATGAGATCCTTCCTATAACATGAGAAGTGATATTTAACTCCTTCCCATTCCAAACCTGAGACCCTTCCAATAGCATGAGATGTGATATCTCAATGCTTCTACCAAACCGGGGACCTTTCCTATAGCATGAGATGTGATATCCATCTCCTTCCCGTTCCAATCCCGAGACCCTTCCTATAGCATGAGATGTGATATCTCAATGCTTCTACCAAACCTGAGACCCTTCCTACAGCATGAGATGTGATATCCAACTCTTTCCCATTCCAATCCCAAGACCCTTCATATAGCATGATATGTGATAGCTCAATGCTTCTAATACCAAACCTGAGATCCTTCCTATAGCATGAGATGTGATATCCAACTCCTTCCCATTCCAAACCTGAGACCCTTCCTATAGCATGAGATGTGATATCTCAATGCTTCTACCAAACATGAGACCCTTCCCTTTCCAATCCTGAGACCCTTCCGATAGCCTGAGATGTGATATCTCAATGCTTCTAATACCAAACCTGAGACCTTCCCTATAGCATAAGATGTGATATCCAAGTCCTTCCCATTCCAATCCGGACACCCTTCCTATAGCATGAGATGTGATATCCAACTCCTTCCCATTCCAACCTGAGACCCTTCCTATAGCATGAGATGTGATATCTCAATGCTTCTAATACCAAACCTGAGACCCTTCCTATGGCATGTGATGTGATATCCAACTCCTTTCCCTTCCAAACCTGAGACCCTTCCTTTGGCATGAGATGTGTTATCCAAATCCTTCCCCTTCCAAAACTGAGACCCTTCCTGTAGCATGAGATGTGATATCTCAATACATCTAATACCAAATATGGACTCTTCCTATAGCATGAGATGTAATAGCCAACTCCTTCCCTTTCCAATCCTGCGTCCCTTCTTACAGCATATGATTTGATATCTCACTGCATCTAATACCAAACCTGAGACCCTGTCTATAGCATGAGATGTGATATCCAACTCCTTCTCAGTCCAATCCTGAGACCCCTCCTACAGCATGTGATGTGATATCTCAATGCTTCTAATACTAACCTGAGACCCTTCCTATAACATGAGATGTTATATCCAACTCCTTCCCATTCCAATCCTGAGGCCATTCCTATAGCATGAGATGTGATATCTCAATTCTTCTACCAAACCTGAGACCCTTTCTATAGCATGAGATGTGATATCCAACACCTTCGCATTCCAATCCTGAGACCCTTCCTATAGCATGAGATATGATATCTCAATGCTTCTAATACCAAACCTTTGAACAATACTATAACATGAGATGTGATATCGAAATCCTTCCCTTTCCAAACCTGAGACCCTTCCTTTAGCATGTGATGTGATATCCAACTCCTTCCCATTCCAATCCTGAGACCCTTCCTATAGCATGAGATGTGATATCGCAATGCTTCTAATACCAAACCTGGACCCTTCCTGTAGCATGATATATGATATCCAAATCCTTCCCATTCCAATCCTGCGTCCCTTCCTATAGCATGAGATTTGATATCTCAGTGTTTCTAATACCAAACCTGAGACCCTTCCTATAACATGAGATGTGATATCCAACTCCTTCCGATTCCAATCCTGAGACCCTTCCTATACCATGAGATGTGATATCTCAATGCTTCTAATACCAAACCTGAGACCTGTCATATTACATGAGATGTGATATCCAAATCCTTACCATTCTAATCCTGAGACCCTTCCTATAGCATGAGATATGATATCTCAATGTTTCTAATACCAAACCTGAGACCCTTCCTATAGCAAGAGATGTGATATCCAAATCCTTCCCATTCCAAACCTGAGACCCTTCCCATAGCATGAGATGTGATATCCAACTCCTTCCCATTCCAATCCTGAGACCCTTCCTATAGCATGAGATGTGATATCTCAATGCTTCTAATACCAAACCTGAGACCTGTCCTATTGCATGAGATGTGATATCCAAATCCTTCCCGTTCCAATCTTGAGACCGTTCCTATAGCATGAGATGTGATATCTCAATGTTTCTAATACCAAACCTGAGACCCTTCCTATAGCAAGAGATGTGATATCCAAATCCTTCCCATTCCAAACCAGAGACCCTTCCCATAGCATGAGATGTGGTATCCAACTCCTTCCCATTCCAATCCTGAGACCCTTTGTATAGCATGAGATGTGATAACTCAATGCATCTAATACCAAACCTGGACTCTTCCTATAGCATGAAATGTGATATCCAACTCCTTCCCATTCCAAACCTGAGACCCTTCCTATAACATGAGATGTGATATCTCAATGCTTCTACCAAACATGAGACCCTTCCTATAGCATGAGATGTGATATCCAACTCCTTCCCATTCCAATCCTGAGACCCTTCCGATAGCATGAGATGTGATATCTCAATGCTTCTAATACCAAACCTGAGACCCTCCCTATAGCATAAGATATGATATAAAATTCCTTCCCATTCAAATCCCGAGACCCTTCCTATAACATGAGATGTGATATCCAACTCCTTCCCATTCCAACCTGAGACCCTTCCTATAGCATGAGATGGGATATCCAACTCCTTCCCAATCCAATCCTGAGACCCTTCCGATAGCATGAGATGTTATCTCTCAATGCTTCTAATATCAAACCTGAGACCCTCCCTATAGCATGAGATGTGATATCCAAGTCCTTCCCATTCCAATCCTGAGACCCTTCCTATAGCATGAGATGTGATATCCAACTCCTTCCCATTCCAATTCTGAGACCCTTCCGATAGCATGAGATGTGATATCTCAATGCTTCTAATATCAAACCTGAGACCCTCCCTATAGCATGAGATGTGATATCAAAGTCCTTCCCATTCCAATCCTGAGACCCTTCCTATAGCATGAGATGTGATATCTCAATGCTTCTAATACCAAACCTGAGACCGTTCCTATAACATGAGATGGGATATCCAACTCCTTCCCATTCCAATCCTGAGACCCTTCCGATAGCAGAGGTGTGATATCTCAATGCTTATACCAAACCTGAGACCCTTCCTATGGCATGAGATGTGATATCCAACTCCTTCCCATTCCAATCCTGAGACCCTTCCTATAGCATGAGATGTGATATCCAACTCCTTCCGATTCCAATCCTGAGACCCTTCCTATACCATGAGATGTGATATCTCAATGCTTCTAATACCAAACCTGAGACCTGTCCTATTACATGAAATGTGATATCCAAATCCTTCCCATTCCAATCCTGAGACCCTTCCTATAGCATGAGAGGTGATATCTCAATGTTTCTAATACCATACCTGAGACCCTTCCTATAGCAAGAGATGTGATATCCAAATCCTTCCTATTCCAAACCTGAGACCCTTCCCATAGCATGAGATGTGATATCCAACTCCTTCTCATTCCAATCCTGAGACCCTTCCGATAGCATGAGATGTGATATCTCAGTGCTTCTAATACTAAACCTGAGACCCTTCCTATAGCATGAGATGTGATATCCAACTCCATCCCATTCCAATCCTGTGACCCTTCCTATAGCATGAGATGTGATTTCTCAATGCATCTAATACCAAACCTGGACTCTTCCTATAGCATGAAATGTGATATCCAACTCCTTCCCATTCCAAACCTGAGACCCTTCCTATAGCCTGAGATGTGATATCTCAATGCTTCTACCAAACATGAGACCCTTCCTATAGCATGAGATGTGATATCCAACTCCTTCCCATTCCAATCGTGAGACCCTTCTGATTGCATGAGATGTGATATCTCAATGCTTCTAATACCAAACCTGAGACCCTCCCTATAGCATAAGATATGATATCCAAGTCCTTCCCATTCCAATCCTGAGACCCTGCCTATAACATGAGATGTGATATCCAACTCCGTCCCATTCCAACGTGAGACCCTTCCTATAGCATGAGATGGGATATCCAACTCCTTCCCAATCCAATCCTGAGACGCTTCCGATAGCATGAGATGTGATCTCTCAATGCTTCTAACAAACCTGAGACCCTTCCTAATGCATGAGATGTGATATCAAACTCCTTCCCATTCCAATCCTGAGACCCTTCCTATAGCATGAGATCTGATATCCAATTCCTTCCGATTCCAATCCTGAGACCCTTCCTATACCATGAGATGTGATATCTCAATGCTTCTAATACCAATCCTGAGACCCGCCCTATAACATGAGATGTGATATCCAAATCCTTCCCCTTCCAAACCTGAGACCCTTCCTTTAGCATGAGATGTGATATCCAACTCCTTCCCATTCCAATCCTGAGACCCTTCCGATACCATGAGATGTGATATCTCACTGCTTCTAATATCAAACCTGAGACCCTCCCTATAGCATGAGATGTGATATCCAAGTCCTTCCCATTCCAATCCTGAGACCCTTCCTATAGCATGAGATGTGATATCTCAATGCTTCTAATACCAAACCTGAGACCCTTCCTATAACATGAGATGGGATAACCAACTCCTTCCCATTCCAATCCTGAAACCCTTCCGATAGCAGAGGTGTGATATCTCAATGCTTATACCAAACCTGAGACCCTTCCTATGGCATGAGACGTGATATCCAGATCCTTCCCATTCCAATCTGAGACCCTTCCTATAGCATGAGATATGATATCTCAATGCTTCTACTTAACCCAAGACCCTTCCTATAGCATGAGATGTGATATCCAACTCCTTCCCATTGCAATCCTGAGACCCTTCCTATAGCATAAGATGTGATTTCTCAATGGTTCTAATACCAAACCTGAGATCCTTCCTATAACATGAGATGTGATATTCAACTCCTTCCCATTCCAAACCTGAGACCCTTCCTATAGCATGAGATGTGATATCTCAATGTTTCTACCAAACCGGGGACCCTTTCCGATAGCATGAGATGTGATATCCATCTCCTTCCCATTCCAATCACAAGACCCTTCCTATAGCATGAGATGTGATATCCATCTCCTTCCCATTCCAATCCTGAGAACCTTCCTATAGCATGAGATGTGACATCTCAATGCTTCTACCAAACCTGAGACCCTTCCTATAGCATGAGATGAGATATCCAACTCCTTCCCATTCCAATTCCGAGACGCTTCCTATAGCATGAGATGTGATATCTCACTGCTTATAATACCAACACTGAGACCCTTCCTATAGCATGAGATGTGATATCCAACTCTTTCCCATTCCAATCCTGAGACCCTTCCGATAGCATGAGATGTGATATCCAACTCCTTCCCATTCCAACCTGAGACCCTTCCTATAGCATGAGATGGGATATCCATCTCCTTCCCAATCCAATCCTGAGACCCTTCCTATACCATGAGATGTGATATCTCAATGCTTCTAATATCAATCCTGAGACCTGCCCTATAACATGAGATGTGATATCCAACTCCTTCCCATTCCAATCCTGAGACCCTTCCGATAGCATGAGATGTGATATCTCAATGCTTCTAATATCAAACCTGAGACCCTCCCTATAGCATGAGATGTGATATCCAAGTCATTCCCATTCCAATCCTTAGACCCTTCCTATAGCATGAGATGTGATATCTCAATGCTTCTAATACCAAACCTGAGACCCTTCCTATAACATGAGATGGGATAACCAACTCCTTCCCATTCCAATCCTGAAACCCTTCCGATAGCAGAGGTGTGATATCTCAATGCTTATACCAAACCTGAGACCCTTCCTATGGCATGAGACGTGATATCCAGATCCTTCCCATTCCAATCTGAGACCCTTCCTATAGCATGAGATATGATATCTCAATGCTTCTACTTAACCCAAGACCCTTCCTATAGCATGAGATGTGATATCCAACTCCTTCCCATTGCAATCCTGAGACCCTTCCTATAGCATAAGATGTGATTTCTCAATGGTTCTAATACCAAACCTGAGATCCTTCCTATAACATGAGATGTGATATTCAACTCCTTCCCATTCCAAACCTGAGACCCTTCCTATAGCATGAGATGTGATATCTCAATGTTTCTACCAAACCGGGGACCCTTTCCGATAGCATGAGATGTGATATCCATCTCCTTCCCATTCCAATCACAAGACCCTTCCTATAGCATGAGATGTGATATCCATCTCCTTCCCATTCCAATCCTGAGAACCTTCCTATAGCATGAGATGTGACATCTCAATGCTTCTACCAAACCTGAGACCCTTCCTATAGCATGAGATGAGATATCCAACTCCTTCCCATTCCAATTCCGAGACGCTTCCTATAGCATGAGATGTGATATCTCACTGCTTATAATACCAACACTGAGACCCTTCCTATAGCATGAGATGTGATATCCAACTCTTTCCCATTCCAATCCTGAGACCCTTCCGATAGCATGAGATGTGATATCCAACTCCTTCCCATTCCAACCTGAGACCCTTCCTATAGCATGAGATGGGATATCCATCTCCTTCCCAATCCAATCCTGAGACCCTTCCTATACCATGAGATGTGATATCTCAATGCTTCTAATATCAATCCTGAGACCTGCCCTATAACATGAGATGTGATATCCAACTCCTTCCCATTCCAATCCTGAGACCCTTCCGATAGCATGAGATGTGATATCTCAATGCTTCTAATATCAAACCTGAGACCCTCCCTATAGCATGAGATGTGATATCCAAGTCATTCCCATTCCAATCCTTAGACCCTTCCTATAGCATGAGATGTGATATCTCAATGCTTCTAATACCAAACCTGAGACCCTTCCTATAACATGAGATGGGATAACCAACTCCTTCCCATTCCAATCCTGAAACCCTTCCGATAGCAGAGGTGTGATATCTCAATGCTTATACCAAACCTGAGACCCTTCCTATGGCATGAGACGTGATATCCAGATCCTTCCCATTCCAATCTGAGACCCTTCCTATAGCATGAGATATGATATCTCAATGCTTCTACTTAACCCAAGACCCTTCCTATAGCATGAGATGTGATATCCAACTCCTTCCCATTGCAATCCTGAGACCCTTCCTATAGCATAAGATGTGATTTCTCAATGGTTCTAATACCAAACCTGAGATCCTTCCTATAACATGAGATGTGATATTCAACTCCTTCCCATTCCAAACCTGAGACCCTTCCTATAGCATGAGATGTGATATCTCAATGTTTCTACCAAACCGGGGACCCTTTCCGATAGCATGAGATGTGATATCCATCTCCTTCCCATTCCAATCACAAGACCCTTCCTATAGCATGAGATGTGATATCCATCTCCTTCCCATTCCAATCCTGAGAACCTTCCTATAGCATGAGATGTGACATCTCAATGCTTCTACCAAACCTGAGACCCTTCCTATAGCATGAGATGAGATATCCAACTCCTTCCCATTCCAATTCCGAGACGCTTCCTATAGCATGAGATGTGATATCTCACTGCTTATAATACCAACACTGAGACCCTTCCTATAGCATGAGATGTGATATCCAACTCTTTCCCATTCCAATCCTGAGACCCTTCCGATAGCATGAGATGTGATATCCAACTCCTTCCCATTCCAACCTGAGACCCTTCCTATAGCATGAGATGGGATATCCATCTCCTTCCCAATCCAATCCTGAGACCCTTCCTATACCATGAGATGTGATATCTCAATGCTTCTAATATCAATCCTGAGACCTGCCCTATAACATGAGATGTGATATCCAACTCCTTCCCATTCCAATCCTGAGACCCTTCCGATAGCATGAGATGTGATATCTCAATGCTTCTAATATCAAACCTGAGACCCTCCCTATAGCATGAGATGTGATATCCAAGTCATTCCCATTCCAATCCTTAGACCCTTCCTATAGCATGAGATGTGATATCTCAATGCTTCTAATACCAAACCTGAGACCCTTCCTATAACATGAGATGGGATATCCAACTCCTTCCCATTCCAATTCTGAGACCCTTCTGATAGCAGAGGTGTGATATCTTAATGCTTATACCAAACCTGAGACCCTTCCTATGGCATGAGATGTGATATCCAACTCCTTCCCATTCCAATCCTGAGACCCTTCCTATAGCATGAGATGTGATATCTCAATGCTTCTAATACCAAACCTGAGACCCTTCCTATAACATGAGATGGGATAACCAACTCCTTCCCATTCCAATCCTGAAACCCTTCCGATAGCAGAGGTGTGATATCTCAATGCTTATACCAAACCTGAGACCCTTCCTATGGCATGAGACGTGATATCCAGATCCTTCCCATTCCAATCTGAGACCCTTCCTATAGCATGAGATATGATATCTCAATGCTTCTACTTAACCCAAGACCCTTCCTATAGCATGAGATGTGATATCCAACTCCTTCCCATTGCAATCCTGAGACCCTTCCTATAGCATAAGATGTGATTTCTCAATGGTTCTAATACCAAACCTGAGATCCTTCCTATAACATGAGATGTGATATTCAACTCCTTCCCATTCCAAACCTGAGACCCTTCCTATAGCATGAGATGTGATATCTCAATGTTTCTACCAAACCGGGGACCCTTTCCGATAGCATGAGATGTGATATCCATCTCCTTCCCATTCCAATCACAAGACCCTTCCTATAGCATGAGATGTGATATCCATCTCCTTCCCATTCCAATCCTGAGAACCTTCCTATAGCATGAGATGTGACATCTCAATGCTTCTACCAAACCTGAGACCCTTCCTATAGCATGAGATGAGATATCCAACTCCTTCCCATTCCAATTCCGAGACGCTTCCTATAGCATGAGATGTGATATCTCACTGCTTATAATACCAACACTGAGACCCTTCCTATAGCATGAGATGTGATATCCAACTCTTTCCCATTCCAATCCTGAGACCCTTCCGATAGCATGAGATGTGATATCCAACTCCTTCCCATTCCAACCTGAGACCCTTCCTATAGCATGAGATGGGATATCCATCTCCTTCCCAATCCAATCCTGAGACCCTTCCTATACCATGAGATGTGATATCTCAATGCTTCTAATATCAATCCTGAGACCTGCCCTATAACATGAGATGTGATATCCAACTCCTTCCCATTCCAATCCTGAGACCCTTCCGATAGCATGAGATGTGATATCTCAATGCTTCTAATATCAAACCTGAGACCCTCCCTATAGCATGAGATGTGATATCCAAGTCATTCCCATTCCAATCCTTAGACCCTTCCTATAGCATGAGATGTGATATCTCAATGCTTCTAATACCAAACCTGAGACCCTTCCTATAACATGAGATGGGATATCCAACTCCTTCCCATTCCAATTCTGAGACCCTTCTGATAGCAGAGGTGTGATATCTTAATGCTTATACCAAACCTGAGACCCTTCCTATGGCATGAGATGTGATATCCAACTCCTTCCCATTCCAATCCTGAGACCCTTCCTATAGCATGAGATGTGTTATCTCAATGCTTCTACCAAACCTGAGACCCTTCCTAAAGCATAAGATGTGATATCCAACTCCTTCCCATTCCAATCCTGAGACCCTTCCTATAGCATGAGATGTGACATCTCAATGCTTCTAATACCAAACATGAGATCCTTCCTATAACATGAGATGTGATATCCAACTCCTTCCCATTCCAAACCTGAGACCCTTCCTATAGCATGAGATGTGATATCCAACTCCTTCCCATTCCAATCCTGAGACCCTTCCTATACCATGAGATGTGATATCTCAATGCTTCTAAAACCAACACTGAAAAACATCCTATAACATGAGATGTGATATCTAAATCCTTCCCTTTCCAAATTTGAGACCCTTCCTTTAGCATGTGATGTGATATCCAACTCCTTCCCATTCCAATCCGAGACCCTTCCTATAGCATGAGATGTGATATCTCAATGCTTCTACCAAACCTGGACACTTCCTATAGCATGAGATATGATATCCGACTCCTTCCCATTCCAATCCTGTGTCCCTTCCTATAGCATGAGATTTGATATCTCAGTGCTTCTAATAACAAACGTGAGACCCTTCCTATAACATGAGATGTGATATCCAACTCCTTCCGATTCCAATCCTGAGACCCTTCCTATACCATGAGATGTGATATCTCAATGCTTCTAATACCAAACCTGAGACCTGTCCTATTACATGAGATGTGATATCCAAATCCTTCCCATTCCAAACCTGAGACCCTTCCCATAGCATGAGATGTGATATACAACTCCTTCCCATTCCAATCCTGAAACCCTTCCTATAGCATGAGATGTGATATCTCAATGCTTCTAATACCAAACCTGAGACCTGTCCTATTGCATGAGATGTGATATCCAAATCCTTCCCATTCCAATCTTGAGACCCTTCCTATAGCATGAGATGTGCTATCTCAATGTTTCTAATACCAAACCTGAGACCCTTCCTATAGCAAGAGATGTGATATCCAAATCCTTCCCATTCCAAACCTGAGACCCTTCCCATAGCATGAGATGGGTATCCAACTCCTTCCTATTCCAATCCTGAGACCCTTCCTATAGCATGAGATGTGATATCTCAATGCATCTAATACCAAACCTGGACTCTTCCTATAGCATGAAATGTGATATCCAACTCCTTCCCCTTCCAAACCTGAGACCCTTCCTATAGCATGAGATGTGATATCTCAATGCTTCTACCAAACATGAGACCCTTCCTATAGCATGAGATGTGATATCCAACTCTTTCCCATTCCAATCCTGAAACCCTTCCGATAGCATGAGATGTGATATCTTAATGCTTCTAATACCAAACCTTAGACCCTCCCTATAGCATAAGATGTGATATCCAAGTCCTTCCAATTCCAATCCTGAGACCCTTCCTATAACATGAGATGTGATATCCAACTCCTTCCCATTCCAACCTGAGACCCTTCCTATAGCATGAGATGGGATATCCATCTCCTTCCCAATCCAATCATGAGACCCTTCCGATAGCATGAGATGTGATATCTCAATACTTTTAACAAACCTGAGACCCTTCCTATGGCATGAGATGTGATATCAAACTCCTTCCCATTACAATCCTGAGACCCTTCCTATAGCATGAGATGTGATATCTCAATGCATCTAATACCAAACATGGACTCTTCCTATAGCATGAAATGTGATATCCAACTCCTTCCCATTCCAAACCTGAGACCCTTCCTATAGCATGAGATGTGATATCTCAATGCTTCTACCAAACATGAGACCCTTCCGATAGCATGAGATGTGATATCTCAATGCTTCTAATACCAAACCTGAGACCCTCCCTATAGCATAAGATATGATATCCAAGTCCTTCCCATTCCAATCCTGAGACCCTGCCTATAACATGAGAAGTGATATCCAACTCCTTCCCATTCCAATCCTGAGACCCTTCCTATAGCATGAGATGTGATATCTCAATGCTTCTAATACCAAACCTGAGACCTGTCCTATTGCATGAGATGTGATATCCAAATCCTTCCCATTCCAATCTTGAGACCGTTCCTATAGCATGAGATGTGATATCTCAATGTTTCTAATACCAAACCTGAGACCCTTCCTATAGCAAGAGATGTGATATCCAAATCCTTCCCATTCCAAACCAGAGACCCTTCCCATAGCATGAGATGTGGTATCCAACTCCTTCCCATTCCAATCCTGAGACCCTTTGTATAGCATGAGATGTGATAACTCAATGCATCTAATACCAAACCTGGACTCTTCCTATAGCATGAAATGTGATATCCAACTCCTTCCCATTCCAAACCTGAGACCCTTCCTATAACATGAGATGTGATATCTCAATGCTTCTACCAAACATGAGACCCTTCCTATAGCATGAGATGTGATATCCAACTCCTTCCCATTCCAATCCTGAGACCCTTCCGATAGCATGAGATGTGATATCTCAATGCTTCTAATACCAAACCTGAGACCCTCCCTATAGCATAAGATATGATATAAAATTCCTTCCCATTCAAATCCTGAGACCCTTCCTATAACATGAGATGTGATATCCAACTCCTTCCCATTCCAACCTGAGACCCTTCCTATAGCATGAGATGGGATATCCAACTCCTTCCCAATCCAATCCTGAGACCCTTCCGATAGCATGAGATGTTATCTCTCAATGCTTCTAATATCAAACCTGAGACCCTCCCTATAGCATGAGATGTGATATCCAAGTCCTTCCCATTCCAATCCTGAGACCCTTCCTATAGCATGAGATGTGATATCCAACTCCTTCCCATTCCAATTCTGAGACCCTTCCGATAGCATGAGATGTGATATCTCAATGCTTCTAATATCAAACCTGAGACCCTCCCTATAGCATGAGATGTGATATCAAAGTCCTTCCCATTCCAATCCTGAGACCCTTCCTATAGCATGAGATGTGATATCTCAATGCTTCTAATACCAAACCTGAGACCGTTCCTATAACATGAGATGGGATATCCAACTCCTTCCCATTCCAATCCTGAGACCCTTCCGATAGCAGAGGTGTGATATCTCAATGCTTATACCAAACCTGAGACCCTTCCTATGGCATGAGATGTGATATCCAACTCCTTCCCATTCCAATCCTGAGACCCTTCCTATAGCATGAGATGTGATATCCAACTCCTTCCGATTCCAATCCTGAGACCCTTCCTATACCATGAGATGTGATATCTCAATGCTTCTAATACCAAACCTGAGACCTGTCCTATTACATGAAATGTGATATCCAAATCCTTCCCATTCCAATCCTGAGACCCTTCCTATAGCATGAGAGGTGATATCTCAATGTTTCTAATACCATACCTGAGACCCTTCCTATAGCAAGAGATGTGATATCCAAATCCTTCCTATTCCAAACCTGAGACCCTTCCCATAGCATGAGATGTGATATCCAACTCCTTCTCATTCCAATCCTGAGACCCTTCCGATAGCATGAGATGTGATATCTCAGTGCTTCTAATACTAAACCTGAGACCCTTCCTATAGCATGAGATGTGATATCCAACTCCATCCCATTCCAATCCTGTGACCCTTCCTATAGCATGAGATGTGATTTCTCAATGCATCTAATACCAAACCTGGACTCTTCCTATAGCATGAAATGTGATATCCAACTCCTTCCCATTCCAAACCTGAGACCCTTCCTATAGCCTGAGATGTGATATCTCAATGCTTCTACCAAACATGAGACCCTTCCTATAGCATGAGATGTGATATCCAACTCCTTCCCATTCCAATCGTGAGACCCTTCTGATTGCATGAGATGTGATATCTCAATGCTTCTAATACCAAACCTGAGACCCTCCCTATAGCATAAGATATGATATCCAAGTCCTTCCCATTCCAATCCTGAGACCCTGCCTATAACATGAGATGTGATATCCAACTCCGTCCCATTCCAACGTGAGACCCTTCCTATAGCATGAGATGGGATATCCAACTCCTTCCCAATCCAATCCTGAGACGCTTCCGATAGCATGAGATGTGATCTCTCAATGCTTCTAACAAACCTGAGACCCTTCCTAATGCATGAGATGTGATATCAAACTCCTTCCCATTCCAATCCTGAGACCCTTCCTATAGCATGAGATCTGATATCCAATTCCTTCCGATTCCAATCCTGAGACCCTTCCTATACCATGAGATGTGATATCTCAATGCTTCTAATACCAATCCTGAGACCCGCCCTATAACATGAGATGTGATATCCAAATCCTTCCCCTTCCAAACCTCAGACCCTTCCTTTAGCATGAGATGTGATATCCAACTCCTTCCCATTCCAATCCTGAGACCCTTCCGATACCATGAGATGTGATATCTCACTGCTTCTAATATCAAACCTGAGACCCTCCCTATAGCATGAGATGTGATATCCAAGTCCATCCCATTCCAATCCTGAGACCCTTCCTATAGCATGAGATGTGATATCTCAATGCTTCTAATACCAAACCTGAGACCCTTCCTATAACATGAGATGGGATAACCAACTCCTTCCCATTCCAATCCTGAAACCCTTCCGATAGCAGAGGTGTGATATCTCAATGCTTATACCAAACCTGAGACCCTTCCTATGGCATGAGACGTGATATCCAGATCCTTCCCATTCCAATCTGAGACCCTTCCTATAGCATGAGATATGATATCTCAATGCTTCTACTTAACCCAAGACCCTTCCAATAGCATGAGATGTGATATCCAACTCCTTCCCATTGCAATCCTGAGACCCTTCCTATAGCATAAGATGTGATTTCTCAATGGTTCTAATACCAAACCTGAGATCCTTCCTATAACATGAGATGTGATATTCAACTCCTTCCCATTCCAAACCTGAGACCCTTCCTATAGCATGAGATGTGATATCTCAATGTTTCTACCAAACCGGGGACCCTTTCCGATAGCATGAGATGTGATATCCATCTCCTTCCCATTCCAATCACAAGACCCTTCCTATAGCATGAGATGTGATATCCATCTCCTTCCCATTCCAATCCTGAGAACCTTCCTATAGCATGAGATGTGACATCTCAATGCTTCTACCAAACCTGAGACCCTTCCTATAGCATGAGATGAGATATCCAACTCCTTCCCATTCCAATTCCGAGACGCTTCCTATAGCATGAGATGTGATATCTCACTGCTTATAATACCAACACTGAGACCCTTCCTATAGCATGAGATGTGATATCCAACTCTTTCCCATTCCAATCCTGAGACCCTTCCAATAGCATGAGATGTGATATCCAACTCCTTCCCATTCCAACCTGAGACCCTTCCTATAGCATGAGATGGGATATCCATCTCCTTCCCAATCCAATCCTGAGACCCTTCCTATACCATGAGATGTGATATCTCAATGCTTCTAATATCAATCCTGAGACCTGCCCTATAACATGAGATGTGATATCCAACTCCTTCCCATTCCAATCCTGAGACCCTTCCGATAGCATGAGATGTGATATCTCAATGCTTCTAATATCAAACCTGAGACCCTCCCTATAGCATGAGATGTGATATCCAAGTCATTCCCATTCCAATCCTTAGACCCTTCCTATAGCATGAGATGTGATATCTCAATGCTTCTAATACCAAACCTGAGACCCTTCCTATAACATGAGATGGGATAACCAACTCCTTCCCATTCCAATCCTGAAACCCTTCCGATAGCAGAGGTGTGATATCTCAATGCTTATACCAAACCTGAGACCCTTCCTATGGCATGAGACGTGATATCCAGATCCTTCCCATTCCAATCTGAGACCCTTCCTATAGCATGAGATATGATATCTCAATGCTTCTACTTAACCCAAGACCCTTCCTATAGCATGAGATGTGATATCCAACTCCTTCCCATTGCAATCCTGAGACCCTTCCTATAGCATAAGATGTGATTTCTCAATGGTTCTAATACCAAACCTGAGATCCTTCCTATAACATGAGATGTGATATTCAACTCCTTCCCATTCCAAACCTGAGACCCTTCCTATAGCATGAGATGTGATATCTCAATGTTTCTACCAAACCGGGGACCCTTTCCGATAGCATGAGATGTGATATCCATCTCCTTCCCATTCCAATCACAAGACCCTTCCTATAGCATGAGATGTGATATCCATCTCCTTCCCATTCCAATCCTGAGAACCTTCCTATAGCATGAGATGTGACATCTCAATGCTTCTACCAAACCTGAGACCCTTCCTATAGCATGAGATGAGATATCCAACTCCTTCCCATTCCAATTCCGAGACGCTTCCTATAGCATGAGATGTGATATCTCACTGCTTATAATACCAACACTGAGACCCTTCCTATAGCATGAGATGTGATATCCAACTCTTTCCCATTCCAATCCTGAGACCCTTCCGATAGCATGAGATGTGATATCCAACTCCTTCCCATTCCAACCTGAGACCCTTCCTATAGCATGAGATGGGATATCCATCTCCTTCCCAATCCAATCCTGAGACCCTTCCTATACCATGAGATGTGATATCTCAATGCTTCTAATATCAATCCTGAGACCTGCCCTATAACATGAGATGTGATATCCAACTCCTTCCCATTCCAATCCTGAGACCCTTCCGATAGCATGAGATGTGATATCTCAATGCTTCTAATATCAAACCTGAGACCCTCCCTATAGCATGAGATGTGATATCCAAGTCATTCCCATTCCAATCCTTAGACCCTTCCTATAGCATGAGATGTGATATCTCAATGCTTCTAATACCAAACCTGAGACCCTTCCTATAACATGAGATGGGATAACCAACTCCTTCCCATTCCAATCCTGAAACCCTTCCGATAGCAGAGGTGTGATATCTCAATGCTTATACCAAACCTGAGACCCTTCCTATGGCATGAGACGTGATATCCAGATCCTTCCCATTCCAATCTGAGACCCTTCCTATAGCATGAGATATGATATCTCAATGCTTCTACTTAACCCAAGACCCTTCCTATAGCATGAGATGTGATATCCAACTCCTTCCCATTGCAATCCTGAGACCCTTCCTATAGCATAAGATGTGATTTCTCAATGGTTCTAATACCAAACCTGAGATCCTTCCTATAACATGAGATGTGATATTCAACTCCTTCCCATTCCAAACCTGAGACCCTTCCTATAGCATGAGATGTGATATCTCAATGTTTCTACCAAACCGGGGACCCTTTCCGATAGCATGAGATGTGATATCCATCTCCTTCCCATTCCAATCACAAGACCCTTCCTATAGCATGAGATGTGATATCCAACTCCTTCCGATTCCAATCCTGAGACCCTTCCTATACCATGAGATGTGATATCTCAATGCTTCTAATACCAAACCTGAGACCTGTCCTATTACATGAAATGTGATATCCAAATCCTTCCCATTCCAATCCTGAGACCCTTCCTATAGCATGAGAGGTGATATCTCAATGTTTCTAATACCATACCTGAGACCCTTCCTATAGCAAGAGATGTGATATCCAAATCCTTCCTATTCCAAACCTGAGACCCTTCCCATAGCATGAGATGTGATATCCAACTCCTTCTCATTCCAATCCTGAGACCCTTCCGATAGCATGAGATGTGATATCTCAGTGCTTCTAATACTAAACCTGAGACCCTTCCTATAGCATGAGATGTGATATCCAACTCCATCCCATTCCAATCCTGTGACCCTTCCTATAGCATGAGATGTGATTTCTCAATGCATCTAATACCAAACCTGGACTCTTCCTATAGCATGAAATGTGATATCCAACTCCTTCCCATTCCAAACCTGAGACCCTTCCTATAGCCTGAGATGTGATATCTCAATGCTTCTACCAAACATGAGACCCTTCCTATAGCATGAGATGTGATATCCAACTCCTTCCCATTCCAATCGTGAGACCCTTCTGATTGCATGAGATGTGATATCTCAATGCTTCTAATACCAAACCTGAGACCCTCCCTATAGCATAAGATATGATATCCAAGTCCTTCCCATTCCAATCCTGAGACCCTGCCTATAACATGAGATGTGATATCCAACTCCGTCCCATTCCAACGTGAGACCCTTCCTATAGCATGAGATGGGATATCCAACTCCTTCCCAATCCAATCCTGAGACGCTTCCGATAGCATGAGATGTGATCTCTCAATGCTTCTAACAAACCTGAGACCCTTCCTAATGCATGAGATGTGATATCAAACTCCTTCCCATTCCAATCCTGAGACCCTTCCTATAGCATGAGATCTGATATCCAATTCCTTCCGATTCCAATCCTGAGACCCTTCCTATACCATGAGATGTGATATCTCAATGCTTCTAATACCAATCCTAAGACCCGCCCTATAACATGAGATGTGATATCCAAATCCTTCCCCTTCCAAACCTGAGACCCTTCCTTTAGCATGAGATGTGATATCCAACTCCTTCCCATTCCAATCCTGAGACCCTTCCGATACCATGAGATGTGATATCTCACTGCTTCTAATATCAAACCTGAGACCCTCCCTATAGCATGAGATGTGATATCCAAGTCCTTCCCATTCCAATCCTGAGACCCTTCCTATAGCATGAGATGTGATATCTCAATGCTTCTAATACCAAACCTGAGACCCTTCCTATAACATGAGATGGGATAACCAACTCCTTCCCATTCCAATCCTGAAACCTTCCGATAGCAGAGGTGTGATATCTCAATGCTTATACCAAACCTGAGACCCTTCCTATGGCATGAGACGTGATATCCAGATCCTTCCCATTCCAATCTGAGACCCTTCCTATAGCATGAGATATGATATCTCAATGCTTCTACTTAACCCAAGACCCTTCCAATAGCATGAGATGTGATATCCAACTCCTTCCCATTGCAATCCTGAGACCCTTCCTATAGCATAAGATGTGATTTCTCAATGGTTCTAATACCAAACCTGAGATCCTTCCTATAACATGAGATGTGATATTCAACTCCTTCCCATTCCAAACCTGAGACCCTTCCTATAGCATGAGATGTGATATCTCAATGTTTCTACCAAACCGGGGACCCTTTCCGATAGCATGAGATGTGATATCCATCTCCTTCCCATTCCAATCACAAGACCCTTCCTATAGCATGAGATGTGATATCCATCTCCTTCCCATTCCAATCCTGAGAACCTTCCTATAGCATGAGATGTGACATCTCAATGCTTCTACCAAACCTGAGACCCTTCCTATAGCATGAGATGAGATATCCAACTCCTTCCCATTCCAATTCCGAGACGCTTCCTATAGCATGAGATGTGATATCTCACTGCTTATAATACCAACACTGAGACCCTTCCTATAGCATGAGATGTGATATCCAACTCTTTCCCATTCCAATCCTGAGACCCTTCCAATAGCATGAGATGTGATATCCAACTCCTTCCCATTCCAACCTGAGACCCTTCCTATAGCATGAGATGGGATATCCATCTCCTTCCCAATCCAATCCTGAGACCCTTCCTATACCATGAGATGTGATATCTCAATGCTTCTAATATCAATCCTGAGACCTGCCCTATAACATGAGATGTGATATCCAACTCCTTCCCATTCCAATCCTGAGACCCTTCCGATAGCATGAGATGTGATATCTCAATGCTTCTAATATCAAACCTGAGACCCTCCCTATAGCATGAGATGTGATATCCAAGTCATTCCCATTCCAATCCTTAGACCCTTCCTATAGCATGAGATGTGATATCTCAATGCTTCTAATACCAAACCTGAGACCCTTCCTATAACATGAGATGGGATAACCAACTCCTTCCCATTCCAATCCTGAAACCCTTCCGATAGCAGAGGTGTGATATCTCAATGCTTATACCAAACCTGAGACCCTTCCTATGGCATGAGACGTGATATCCAGATCCTTCCCATTCCAATCTGAGACCCTTCCTATAGCATGAGATATGATATCTCAATGCTTCTACTTAACCCAAGACCCTTCCTATAGCATGAGATGTGATATCCAACTCCTTCCCATTGCAATCCTGAGACCCTTCCTATAGCATAAGATGTGATTTCTCAATGGTTCTAATACCAAACCTGAGATCCTTCCTATAACATGAGATGTGATATTCAACTCCTTCCCATTCCAAACCTGAGACCCTTCCTATAGCATGAGATGTGATATCTCAATGTTTCTACCAAACCGGGGACCCTTTCCGATAGCATGAGATGTGATATCCATCTCCTTCCCATTCCAATCACAAGACCCTTCCTATAGCATGAGATGTGATATCCATCTCCTTCCCATTCCAATCCTGAGAACCTTCCTATAGCATGAGATGTGACATCTCAATGCTTCTACCAAACCTGAGACCCTTCCTATAGCATGAGATGAGATATCCAACTCCTTCCCATTCCAATTCCGAGACGCTTCCTATAGCATGAGATGTGATATCTCACTGCTTATAATACCAACACTGAGACCCTTCCTATAGCATGAGATGTGATATCCAACTCTTTCCCATTCCAATCCTGAGACCCTTCCGATAGCATGAGATGTGATATCCAACTCCTTCCCATTCCAACCTGAGACCCTTCCTATAGCATGAGATGGGATATCCATCTCCTTCCCAATCCAATCCTGAGACCCTTCCTATACCATGAGATGTGATATCTCAATGCTTCTAATATCAATCCTGAGACCTGCCCTATAACATGAGATGTGATATCCAACTCCTTCCCATTCCAATCCTGAGACCCTTCCGATAGCATGAGATGTGATATCTCAATGCTTCTAATATCAAACCTGAGACCCTCCCTATAGCATGAGATGTGATATCCAAGTCATTCCCATTCCAATCCTTAGACCCTTCCTATAGCATGAGATGTGATATCTCAATGCTTCTAATACCAAACCTGAGACCCTTCCTATAACATGAGATGGGATAACCAACTCCTTCCCATTCCAATCCTGAAACCCTTCCGATAGCAGAGGTGTGATATCTCAATGCTTATACCAAACCTGAGACCCTTCCTATGGCATGAGACGTGATATCCAGATCCTTCCCATTCCAATCTGAGACCCTTCCTATAGCATGAGATATGATATCTCAATGCTTCTACTTAACCCAAGACCCTTCCTATAGCATGAGATGTGATATCCAACTCCTTCCCATTGCAATCCTGAGACCCTTCCTATAGCATAAGATGTGATTTCTCAATGGTTCTAATACCAAACCTGAGATCCTTCCTATAACATGAGATGTGATATTCAACTCCTTCCCATTCCAAACCTGAGACCCTTCCTATAGCATGAGATGTGATATCTCAATGTTTCTACCAAACCGGGGACCCTTTCCGATAGCATGAGATGTGATATCCATCTCCTTCCCATTCCAATCACAAGACCCTTCCTATAGCATGAGATGTGATATCCAACTCCTTCCGATTCCAATCCTGAGACCCTTCCTATACCATGAGATGTGATATCTCAATGCTTCTAATACCAAACCTGAGACCTGTCCTATTACATGAAATGTGATATCCAAATCCTTCCCATTCCAATCCTGAGACCCTTCCTATAGCATGAGAGGTGATATCTCAATGTTTCTAATACCATACCTGAGACCCTTCCTATAGCAAGAGATGTGATATCCAAATCCTTCCTATTCCAAACCTGAGACCCTTCCCATAGCATGAGATGTGATATCCAACTCCTTCTCATTCCAATCCCGAGACCCTTCCGATAGCATGAGATGTGATATCTCAGTGCTTCTAATACTAAACCTGAGACCCTTCCTATAGCATGAGATGTGATATCCAACTCCATCCCATTCCAATCCTGTGACCCTTCCTATAGCATGAGATGTGATTTCTCAATGCATCTAATACCAAACCTGGACTCTTCCTATAGCATGAAATGTGATATCCAACTCCTTCCCATTCCAAACCTGAGACCCTTCCTATAGCCTGAGATGTGATATCTCAATGCTTCTACCAAACATGAGACCCTTCCTATAGCATGAGATGTGATATCCAACTCCTTCCCATTCCAATCGTGAGACCCTTCTGATTGCATGAGATGTGATATCTCAATGCTTCTAATACCAAACCTGAGACCCTCCCTATAGCATAAGATATGATATCCAAGTCCTTCCCATTCCAATCCTGAGACCCTGCCTATAACATGAGATGTGATATCCAACTCCGTCCCATTCCAACGTGAGACCCTTCCTATAGCATGAGATGGGATATCCAACTCCTTCCCAATCCAATCCTGAGACGCTTCCGATAGCATGAGATGTGATCTCTCAATGCTTCTAACAAACCTGAGACCCTTCCTAATGCATGAGATGTGATATCAAACTCCTTCCCATTCCAATCCTGAGACCCTTCCTATAGCATGAGATCTGATATCCAATTCCTTCCGATTCCAATCCTGAGACCCTTCCTATACCATGAGATGTGATATCTCAATGCTTCTAATACCAATCCTAAGACCCGCCCTATAACATGAGATGTGATATCCAAATCCTTCCCCTTCCAAACCTGAGACCCTTCCTTTAGCATGAGATGTGATATCCAACTCCTTCCCATTCCAATCCTGAGACCCTTCCGATACCATGAGATGTGATATCTCACTGCTTCTAATATCAAACCTGAGACCCTCCCTATAGCATGAGATGTGATATCCAAGTCCTTCCCATTCCAATCCTGAGACCCTTCCTATAGCATGAGATGTGATATCTCAATGCTTCTAATACCAAACCTGAGACCCTTCCTATAACATGAGATGGGATAACCAACTCCTTCCCATTCCAATCCTGAAACCTTCCGATAGCAGAGGTGTGATATCTCAATGCTTATACCAAACCTGAGACCCTTCCTATGGCATGAGACGTGATATCCAGATCCTTCCCATTCCAATCTGAGACCCTTCCTATAGCATGAGATATGATATCTCAATGCTTCTACTTAACCCAAGACCCTTCCAATAGCATGAGATGTGATATCCAACTCCTTCCCATTGCAATCCTGAGACCCTTCCTATAGCATAAGATGTGATTTCTCAATGGTTCTAATACCAAACCTGAGATCCTTCCTATAACATGAGATGTGATATTCAACTCCTTCCCATTCCAAACCTGAGACCCTTCCTATAGCATGAGATGTGATATCTCAATGTTTCTACCAAACCGGGGACCCTTTCCGATAGCATGAGATGTGATATCCATCTCCTTCCCATTCCAATCACAAGACCCTTCCTATAGCATGAGATGTGATATCCATCTCCTTCCCATTCCAATCCTGAGAACCTTCCTATAGCATGAGATGTGACATCTCAATGCTTCTACCAAACCTGAGACCCTTCCTATAGCATGAGATGAGATATCCAACTCCTTCCCATTCCAATTCCGAGACGCTTCCTATAGCATGAGATGTGATATCTCACTGCTTATAATACCAACACTGAGACCCTTCCTATAGCATGAGATGTGATATCCAACTCTTTCCCATTCCAATCCTGAGACCCTTCCGATAGCATGAGATGTGATATCCAACTCCTTCCCATTCCAACCTGAGACCCTTCCTATAGCATGAGATGGGATATCCATCTCCTTCCCAATCCAATCCTGAGACCCTTCCTATACCATGAGATGTGATATCTCAATGCTTCTAATATCAATCCTGAGACCTGCCCTATAACATGAGATGTGATATCCAACTCCTTCCCATTCCAATCCTGAGACCCTTCCGATAGCATGAGATGTGATATCTCAATGCTTCTAATATCAAACCTGAGACCCTCCCTATAGCATGAGATGTGATATCCAAGTCATTCCCATTCCAATCCTTAGACCCTTCCTATAGCATGAGATGTGATATCTCAATGCTTCTAATACCAAACCTGAGACCCTTCCTATAACATGAGATGGGATAACCAACTCCTTCCCATTCCAATCCTGAAACCCTTCCGATAGCAGAGGTGTGATATCTCAATGCTTATACCAAACCTGAGACCCTTCCTATGGCATGAGACGTGATATCCAGATCCTTCCCATTCCAATCTGAGACCCTTCCTATAGCATGAGATATGATATCTCAATGCTTCTACTTAACCCAAGACCCTTCCTATAGCATGAGATGTGATATCCAACTCCTTCCCATTGCAATCCTGAGACCCTTCCTATAGCATAAGATGTGATTTCTCAATGGTTCTAATACCAAACCTGAGATCCTTCCTATAACATGAGATGTGATATTCAACTCCTTCCCATTCCAAACCTGAGACCCTTCCTATAGCATGAGATGTGATATCTCAATGTTTCTACCAAACCGGGGACCCTTTCCGATAGCATGAGATGTGATATCCATCTCCTTCCCATTCCAATCACAAGACCCTTCCTATAGCATGAGATGTGATATCCATCTCCTTCCCATTCCAATCCTGAGAACCTTCCTATAGCATGAGATGTGACATCTCAATGCTTCTACCAAACCTGAGACCCTTCCTATAGCATGAGATGAGATATCCAACTCCTTCCCATTCCAATTCCGAGACGCTTCCTATAGCATGAGATGTGATATCTCACTGCTTATAATACCAACACTGAGACCCTTCCTATAGCATGAGATGTGATATCCAACTCTTTCCCATTCCAATCCTGAGACCCTTCCGATAGCATGAGATGTGATATCCAACTCCTTCCCATTCCAACCTGAGACCCTTCCTATAGCATGAGATGGGATATCCATCTCCTTCCCAATCCAATCCTGAGACCCTTCCTATACCATGAGATGTGATATCTCAATGCTTCTAATATCAATCCTGAGACCTGCCCTATAACATGAGATGTGATATCCAACTCCTTCCCATTCCAATCCTGAGACCCTTCCGATAGCATGAGATGTGATATCTCAATGCTTCTAATATCAAACCTGAGACCCTCCCTATAGCATGAGATGTGATATCCAAGTCATTCCCATTCCAATCCTTAGACCCTTCCTATAGCATGAGATGTGATATCTCAATGCTTCTAATACCAAACCTGAGACCCTTCCTATAACATGAGATGGGATATCCAACTCCTTCCCATTCCAATTCTGAGACCCTTCTGATAGCAGAGGTGTGATATCTTAATGCTTATACCAAACCTGAGACCCTTCCTATGGCATGAGATGTGATATCCAACTCCTTCCCATTCCAATCCTGAGACCCTTCCTATAGCATGAGATGTGTTATCTCAATGCTTCTACCAAACCTGAGACCCTTCCTATAGCATAAGATGTGATATCCAACTCCTTCCCATTCCAATCCTGAGACCCTTCCTATAGCATGAGATGTGACATCTCAATGCTTCTAATACCAAACATGAGATCCTTCCTATAACATGAGATGTGATATCCAACTCCTTCCCATTCCAAACCTGAGACCCTTCCTATAGCATGAGATGTGATATCCAACTCCTTCCCATTCCAATCCTGAAACCCTTCCTATACCATGAGATGTGATATCTCAATGCTTCTAAAACCAACACTGAAAAACATCCTATAACATGAGATGTGATATCTAAATCCTTCCCTTTCCAAATTTGAGACCCTTCCTTTAGCATGTGATGTGATATCCAACTCCTTCCCATTCCAATCCGAGACCCTTCCTATAGCATGAGATGTGATATCTCAATGCTTCTACCAAACCTGGACACTTCCTATAGCATGAGATATGATATCCGACTCCTTCCCATTCCAATCCTGTGTCCCTTCCTATAGCATGAGATTTGATATCTCAGTGCTTCTAATAACAAACGTGAGACCCTTCCTATAACATGAGATGTGATATCCAACTCCTTCCGATTCCAATCCTGAGACCATTCCTATACCATGAGATGTGATATCTCAATGCTTCTAATACCAAACCTGAGACCTGTCCTATTACATGAGATGTGATATCCAAATCCTTCCCATTCCAAACCTGAGACCCTTCCCATAGCATGAGATGTGATATACAACTCCTTCTCATTCCAATCCTGAAACCCTTCCTATAGCATGAGATGTGATATCTCAATGCTTCTAATACCAAACCTGAGACCTGTCCTATTGCATGAGATGTGATATCCAAATCCTTCCCATTCCAATCTTGAGACCCTTCCTATAGCATGAGATGTGCTATCTCAATGTTTCTAATACCAAACCTGAGACCCTTCCTATAGCAAGAGATGTGATATCCAAATCCTTCCCATTCCAAACCTGAGACCCTTCCCATAGCATGAGATGGGTATCCAACTCCTTCCTATTCCAATCCTGAGACCCTTCCTATAGCATGAGATGTGATATCTCAATGCATCTAATACCAAACCTGGACTCTTCCTATAGCATGAAATGTGATATCCAACTCCTTCCCCTTCCAAACCTGAGACCCTTCCTATAGCATGAGATGTGATATCTCAATGCTTCTACCAAACATGAGACCCTTCCTATACCATGAGATGTGATATCTCAATGCTTCTAATACCAAACCTGAGACCTGTCCTATTACATGAAATGTGATATCCAAATCCTTCCCATTCCAATCCTGAGACCCTTCCTATAGCATGAGAGGTGATATCTCAATGTTTCTAATACCATACCTGAGACCCTTCCTATAGCAAGAGATGTGATATCCAAATCCTTCCTATTCCAAACCTGAGACCCTTCCCATAGCATGAGATGTGATATCCAACTCCTTCTCATTCCAATCCTGAGACCCTTCCGATAGCATGAGATGTGATATCTCAGTGCTTCTAATACTAAACCTGAGACCCTTCCTATAGCATGAGATGTGATATCCAACTCCATCCCATTCCAATCCTGTGACCCTTCCTATAGCATGAGATGTGATTTCTCAGTGCTTCTAATAACAAACGTGAGACCCTTCCTATAACATGAGATGTGATATCCAACTCCTTCCGATTCCAATCCTGAGACCATTCCTATACCATGAGATGTGATATCTCAATGCTTCTAATACCAAACCTGAGACCTGTCCTATTACATGAGATGTGATATCCAAATCCTTCCCATTCCAAACCTGAGACCCTTCCCATAGCATGAGATGTGATATACAACTCCTTCTCATTCCAATCCTGAAACCCTTCCTATAGCATGAGATGTGATATCTCAATGCTTCTAATACCAAACCTGAGACCTGTCCTATTGCATGAGATGTGATATCCAAATCCTTCCCATTCCAATCTTGAGACCCTTCCTATAGCATGAGATGTGCTATCTCAATGTTTCTAATACCAAACCTGAGACCCTTCCTATAGCAAGAGATGTGATATCCAAATCCTTCCCATTCCAAACCTGAGACCCTTCCCATAGCATGAGATGGGTATCCAACTCCTTCCTATTCCAATCCTGAGACCCTTCCTATAGCATGAGATGTGATATCTCAATGCATCTAATACCAAACCTGGACTCTTCCTATAGCATGAAATGTGATATCCAACTCCTTCCCCTTCCAAACCTGAGACCCTTCCTATAGCATGAGATGTGATATCTCAATGCTTCTACCAAACATGAGACCCTTCCTATACCATGAGATGTGATATCTCAATGCTTCTAATACCAAACCTGAGACCTGTCCTATTACATGAAATGTGATATCCAAATCCTTCCCATTCCAATCCTGAGACCCTTCCTATAGCATGAGAGGTGATATCTCAATGTTTCTAATACCATACCTGAGACCCTTCCTATAGCAAGAGATGTGATATCCAAATCCTTCCTATTCCAAACCTGAGACCCTTCCCATAGCATGAGATGTGATATCCAACTCCTTCTCATTCCAATCCTGAGACCCTTCCGATAGCATGAGATGTGATATCTCAGTGCTTCTAATACTAAACCTGAGACCCTTCCTATAGCATGAGATGTGATATCCAACTCCATCCCATTCCAATCCTGTGACCCTTCCTATAGCATGAGATGTGATTTCTCAATGCATCTAATACCAAACCTGGACTCTTCCTATAGCATGAAATGTGATATCCAACTCCTTCCCATTCCAAACCTGAGACCCTTCCTATAGCCTGAGATGTGATATCTCAATGCTTCTACCAAACATGAGACCCTTCCTATAGCATGAGATGTGATATCCAACTCCTTCCCATTCCAATCGTGAGACCCTTCTGATTGCATGAGATGTGATATCTCAATGCTTCTAATACCAAACCTGAGACCCTCCCTATAGCATAAGATATGATATCCAAGTCCTTCCCATTCCAATCCTGAGACCCTGCCTATAACATGAGATGTGATATCCAACTCCGTCCCATTCCAACGTGAGACCCTTCCTATAGCATGAGATGGGATATCCAACTCCTTCCCAATCCAATCCTGAGACGCTTCCGATAGCATGAGATGTGATCTCTCAATGCTTCTAACAAACCTGAGACCCTTCCTAATGCATGAGATGTGATATCAAACTCCTTCCCATTCCAATCCTGAGACCCTTCCTATAGCATGAGATCTGATATCCAATTCCTTCCGATTCCAATCCTGAGACCCTTCCTATACCATGAGATGTGATATCTCAATGCTTCTAATACCAATCCTGAGACCCGCCCTATAACATGAGATGTGATATCCAAATCCTTCCCCTTCCAAACCTGAGACCCTTCCTTTAGCATGAGATGTGATATCCAACTCCTTCCCATTCCAATCCTGAGACCCTTCCGATACCATGAGATGTGATATCTCACTGCTTCTAATATCAAACCTGAGACCCTCCCTATAGCATGAGATGTGATATCCAAGTCCTTCCCATTCCAATCCTGAGACCCTTCCTATAGCATGAGATGTGATATCTCAATGCTTCTAATACCAAACCTGAGACCCTTCCTATAACATGAGATGGGATAACCAACTCCTTCCCATTCCAATCCTGAAACCCTTCCGATAGCAGAGGTGTGATATCTCAATGCTTATACCAAACCTGAGACCCTTCCTATGGCATGAGACGTGATATCCAGATCCTTCCCATTCCAACCTGAGACCCTTCCTATAGCATGAGATATGATATCTCAATGCTTCTACTTAACCCAAGACCCTTCCAATAGCATGAGATGTGATATCCAACTCCTTCCCATTGCAATCCTGAGACCCTTCCTATAGCATAAGATGTGATTTCTCAATGGTTCTAATACCAAACCTGAGATCCTTCCTATAACATGAGATGTGATATTCAACTCCTTCCCATTCCAAACCTGAGACCCTTCCTATAGCATGAGATGTGATATCTCAATGTTTCTACCAAACCGGGGACCCTTTCCGATAGCATGAGATGTGATATCCATCTCCTTCCCATTCCAATCACAAGACCCTTCCTATAGCATGAGATGTGATATCCATCTCCTTCCCATTCCAATCCTGAGAACCTTCCTATAGCATGAGATGTGACATCTCAATGCTTCTACCAAACCTGAGACCCTTCCTATAGCATGAGATGAGATATCCAACTCCTTCCCATTCCAATTCCGAGACGCTTCCTATAGCATGAGATGTGATATCTCACTGCTTATAATACCAACACTGAGACCCTTCCTATAGCATGAGATGTGATATCCAACTCTTTCCCATTCCAATCCTGAGACCCTTCCGATAGCATGAGATGTGATATCCAACTCCTTCCCATTCCAACCTGAGACCCTTCCTATAGCATGAGATGGGATATCCATCTCCTTCCCAATCCAATCCTGAGACCCTTCCTATACCATGAGATGTGATATCTCAATGCTTCTAATATCAATCCTGAGACCTGCCCTATAACATGAGATGTGATATCCAACTCCTTCCCATTCCAATCCTGAGACCCTTCCGATAGCATGAGATGTGATATCTCAATGCTTCTAATATCAAACCTGAGACCCTCCCTATAGCATGAGATGTGATATCCAAGTCATTCCCATTCCAATCCTTAGACCCTTCCTATAGCATGAGATGTGATATCTCAATGCTTCTAATACCAAACCTGAGACCCTTCCTATAACATGAGATGGGATAACCAACTCCTTCCCATTCCAATCCTGAAACCCTTCCGATAGCAGAGGTGTGATATCTCAATGCTTATACCAAACCTGAGACCCTTCCTATGGCATGAGACGTGATATCCAGATCCTTCCCATTCCAATCTGAGACCCTTCCTATAGCATGAGATATGATATCTCAATGCTTCTACTTAACCCAAGACCCTTCCTATAGCATGAGATGTGATATCCAACTCCTTCCCATTGCAATCCTGAGACCCTTCCTATAGCATAAGATGTGATTTCTCAATGGTTCTAATACCAAACCTGAGATCCTTCCTATAACATGAGATGTGATATTCAACTCCTTCCCATTCCAAACCTGAGACCCTTCCTATAGCATGAGATGTGATATCTCAATGTTTCTACCAAACTGGGGACCCTTTCCGATAGCATGAGATGTGATATCCATCTCCTTCCCATTCCAATCACAAGACCCTTCCTATAGCATGAGATGTGATATCCATCTCCTTCCCATTCCAATCCTGAGAACCTTCCTATAGCATGAGATGTGACATCTCAATGCTTCTACCAAACCTGAGACCCTTCCTATAGCATGAGATGAGATATCCAACTCCTTCCCATTCCAATTCCGAGACGCTTCCTATAGCATGAGATGTGATATCTCACTGCTTATAATACCAACACTGAGACCCTTCCTATAGCATGAGATGTGATATCCAACTCTTTCCCATTCCAATCCTGAGACCCTTCCGATAGCATGAGATGTGATATCCAACTCCTTCCCATTCCAACCTGAGACCCTTCCTATAGCATGAGATGGGATATCCATCTCCTTCCCAATCCAATCCTGAGACCCTTCCTATACCATGAGATGTGATATCTCAATGCTTCTAATATCAATCCTGAGACCTGCCCTATAACATGAGATGTGATATCCAACTCCTTCCCATTCCAATCCTGAGACCCTTCCGATAGCATGAGATGTGATATCTCAATGCTTCTAATATCAAACCTGAGACCCTCCCTATAGCATGAGATGTGATATCCAAGTCATTCCCATTCCAATCCTTAGACCCTTCCTATAGCATGAGATGTGATATCTCAATGCTTCTAATACCAAACCTGAGACCCTTCCTATAACATGAGATGGGATAACCAACTCCTTCCCATTCCAATCCTGAAACCCTTCCGATAGCAGAGGTGTGATATCTCAATGCTTATACCAAACCTGAGACCCTTCCTATGGCATGAGACGTGATATCCAGATCCTTCCCATTCCAATCTGAGACCCTTCCTATAGCATGAGATATGATATCTCAATGCTTCTACTTAACCCAAGACCCTTCCTATAGCATGAGATGTGATATCCAACTCCTTCCCATTGCAATCCTGAGACCCTTCCTATAGCATAAGATGTGATTTCTCAATGGTTCTAATACCAAACCTGAGATCCTTCCTATAACATGAGATGTGATATTCAACTCCTTCCCATTCCAAACCTGAGACCCTTCCTATAGCATGAGATGTGATATCTCAATGTTTCTACCAAACCGGGGACCCTTTCCGATAGCATGAGATGTGATATCCATCTCCTTCCCATTCCAATCACAAGACCCTTCCTATAGCATGAGATGTGATATCCATCTCCTTCCCATTCCAATCCTGAGAACCTTCCTATAGCATGAGATGTGACATCTCAATGCTTCTACCAAACCTGAGACCCTTCCTATAGCATGAGATGAGATATCCAACTCCTTCCCATTCCAATTCCGAGACGCTTCCTATAGCATGAGATGTGATATCTCACTGCTTATAATACCAACACTGAGACCCTTCCTATAGCATGAGATGTGATATCCAACTCTTTCCCATTCCAATCCTGAGACCCTTCCGATAGCATGAGATGTGATATCCAACTCCTTCCCATTCCAACCTGAGACCCTTCCTATAGCATGAGATGGGATATCCATCTCCTTCCCAATCCAATCCTGAGACCCTTCCTATACCATGAGATGTGATATCTCAATGCTTCTAATATCAATCCTGAGACCTGCCCTATAACATGAGATGTGATATCCAACTCCTTCCCATTCCAATCCTGAGACCCTTCCGATAGCATGAGATGTGATATCTCAATGCTTCTAATATCAAACCTGAGACCCTCCCTATAGCATGAGATGTGGTATCCAAGTCATTCCCATTCCAATCCTTAGACCCTTCCTATAGCATGAGATGTGATATCTCAATGCTTCTAATACCAAACCTGAGACCCTTCCTATAACATGAGATGGGATATCCAACTCCTTCCCATTCCAATTCTGAGACCCTTCTGATAGCAGAGGTGTGATATCTTAATGCTTATACCAAACCTGAGACCCTTCCTATGGCATGAGATGTGATATCCAACTCCTTCCCATTCCAATCCTGAGACCCTTCCTATAGCATGAGATGTGTTATCTCAATGCTTCTACCAAACCTGAGACCCTTCCTATAGCATAAGATGTGATATCCAACTCCTTCCCATTCCAATCCTGAGACCCTTCCTATAGCATGAGATGTGACATCTCAATGCTTCTAATACCAAACATGAGATCCTTCCTATAACATGAGATGTGATATCCAACTCCTTCCCATTCCAAACCTGAGACCCTTCCTATAGCATGAGATGTGATATCCAACTCCTTCCCATTCCAATCCTGAGACCCTTCCTATACCATGAGATGTGATATCTCAATGCTTCTAAAACCAACACTGAAAAACATCCTATAACATGAGATGTGATATCTAAATCCTTCCCTTTCCAAATTTGAGACCCTTCCTTTAGCATGTGATGTGATATCCAACTCCTTCCCATTCCAATCCGAGACCCTTCCTATAGCATGAGATGTGATATCTCAATGCTTCTACCAAACCTGGACACTTCCTATAGCATGAGATATGATATCCGACTCCTTCCCATTCCAATCCTGTGTCCCTTCCTATAGCATGAGATTTGATATCTCAGTGCTTCTAATAACAAACGTGAGACCCTTCCTATAACATGAGATGTGATATCCAACTCCTTCCGATTCCAATCCTGAGACCCTTCCTATACCATGAGATGTGATATCTCAATGCTTCTAATACCAAACCTGAGACCTGTCCTATTACATGAGATGTGATATCCAAATCCTTCCCATTCCAAACCTGAGACCCTTCCCATAGCATGAGATGTGATATACAACTCCTTCTCATTCCAATCCTGAAACCCTTCCTATAGCATGAGATGTGATATCTCAATGCTTCTAATACCAAACCTGAGACCTGTCCTATTGCATGAGATGTGATATCCAAATCCTTCCCATTCCAATCTTGAGACCCTTCCTATAGCATGAGATGTGCTATCTCAATGTTTCTAATACCAAACCTGAGACCCTTCCTATAGCAAGAGATGTGATATCCAAATCCTTCCCATTCCAAACCTGAGACCCTTCCCATAGCATGAGATGGGTATCCAACTCCTTCCTATTCCAATCCTGAGACCCTTCCTATAGCATGAGATGTGATATCTCAATGCATCTAATACCAAACCTGGACTCTTCCTATAGCATGAAATGTGATATCCAACTCCTTCCCCTTCCAAACCTGAGACCCTTCCTATAGCATGAGATGTGATATCTCAATGCTTCTACCAAACATGAGACCCTTCCTATAGCATGAGATGTGATATCCAACTCTTTCCCATTCCAATCCTGAAACCCTTCCGATAGCATGAGATGTGATATCTTAATGCTTCTAATACCAAACCTTAGACCCTCCCTATAGCATAAGATGTGATATCCAAGTCCTTCCAATTCCAATCCTGAGACCCTTCCTATAACATGAGATGTGATATCCAACTCCTTCCCATTCCAACCTGAGACCCTTCCTATAGCATGAGATGGGATATCCATCTCCTTCCCAATCCAATCATGAGACCCTTCCGATAGCATGAGATGTGATATCTCAATACTTTTAACAAACCTGAGACCCTTCCTATGGCATGAGATGTGATATCAAACTCCTTCCCATTACAATCCTGAGACCCTTCCTATAGCATGAGATGTGATATCTCAATGCATCTAATACCAAACATGGACTCTTCCTATAGCATGAAATGTGATATCCAACTCCTTCCCATTCCAAACCTGAGACCCTTCCTATAGCATGAGATGTGATATCTCAATGCTTCTACCAAACATGAGACCCTTCCGATAGCATGAGATGTGATATCTCAATGCTTCTAATACCAAACCTGAGACCCTCCCTATAGCATAAGATATGATATCCAAGTCCTTCCCATTCCAATCCTGAGACCCTGCCTATAACATGAGATGTGATATCCAACTCCTTCCCATTCCAATTCTGAGACCCTTCCTATACCATGAGATGTGATATCTCAATGCTTCTAATACCAATCCTGAGACCCGCCCTACAACATGAGATGTGATATCCAAATCCTTCCCCTTCCAAAGCTGAGACCCTTCCTTTAGCATGAGATGTGATATCCAATTCCTTCCCATTCCAATCCTGAGACCCTTCCTATAGCAAGAGATGTGATATCTCAATGCTTCTACTAAACCTGAGACCCTTCCTATAGCATGAGATGTGATATCCAACTCCTTCCCATTACAATCCTGAGACCCTTCCTATAGCATACGATGTGATTTCTCAATGGTTCCAATACCAAACCTGAGATCCTTCCTATAACATGAGATGTGATATTCAACTCCTTCCCATTCCAATCACAAGACCCTTCCTATAGCATGAGATGTGATATCCATCTCCTTCCCATTCCAATCCCGAGACCCTTCCTATAGCATGAGATGTGGCATCTCAATGCTTCTAATACCAAACCTGAGATCCTTCCTATAGCATGAGATGAGATATCCAACTCCTTCCCATTCCAATTCCGAGACCCTTCCTATAGCATGAGATGTGATATCTCAATGCTTCTAATACCAAACCTGAGATCCTTCCTATACCATGAGATGTGATATCCAACTCCTTCCCATTCCAAACCTCAGACCCTTCCTATAGCATGAGATGTGATATCTCAATGCTTCTACCAAACATGAGACCCTTCCTATAGCATGAGATGTGATATCTCACTGCTTATAATACCAAAACTGAGACCCTTCCTATAGCATGAGATGTGATATCCAACTCCTTCCCATTCCAACCTGAGACCCTTCCTATAACATGAGATGTGATATCCAACTCCTTCCCATTCCAATTCTGAGACCCTTCCTATACCATGAGATGTGATATCTCCATGCTTCTAATACCAATCCTGAGACCCGCCCTACAACATGAGATGTGATATCCAAATCCTTCCCCTTCCAAACCTGAGACCCTTCCTTTAGCATGAGATGTGATATCCAATTCCTTCCCATTCCAATCCTGAGACCCTTCCGATAGCATGAGATGTGATATCTCAATGCTTCTAATATCAAACCTGAGACCCTCCCTATAGCATGAGATGTGATATCCAAGTCCTTCCCATTCCAATCCTGAGACCCTTCCTATAGCATGAGATGTGATATCTCAATGCTTCTAATACCAAACCTGAGACCCTTCCTATAACATAAGATGTGATATCCAAGTCCTTCCCATTCCAATCCTGAGACCCTTCCTATAACATGAGATGTGATATCCAACTCCTTCCCATTCCAACCTGAGACCCTTCCTATAACATGAGATGTGATATCCAACTCCTTCCCATTCCAATTCTGAGACCCTTCCTATACCATGAGATGTGATATCTCAATGCTTCTAATACCAATCCTGAGACCCGCCCTACAACATGAGATGTGATATCCAAATCCTTCCCCTTCCAAACCTGAGACCCTTCCTTTAGCATGAGATGTGATATCCAATTCCTTCCCATTCCAATCCTGAGACCCTTCCGATAGCATGAGGTGTGATATCTCAATGCTTATACCAAACCTGAGACCCTTCCTATGGCATGAGACGTGATATCCAGCTCCTTCCCATTCCAATCCTGAGACCCTTCCTAAAGCAAGAGATGTGATATCTCAATGCTTCTACTAAACCTGAGACCCTTCCTATAGCATGAGATGTGATATCCAACTCCTTCCCATTACAATCCTGAGACCCTTCCTATAGCATACGATGTGATTTCTCAATGGTTCCAATACCAAACCTGAGATCCTTCCTATAACATGAGATGTGATATTCAACTCCTTCCCATTCCAAACCTGAGACCCTTCCTATAGCATGAGATGTGATATCTCAATGCTTCTACCAAACATGAGACCCTTCCGATAGCATGAGATGTGATATCTCAATGCTTCTAATACCAAACCTGAGACCCTCCCTATAGCATAAGATATGATATCCAAGTCCTTCCCATTCCAATCCTGAGACCCTGCCTATAACATGAGATGTGATATCCAACTCCTTCCCATTCCAACCTGAGACCCTTCCTATAGCATGAGATGGGATATCCAACTCCTTCCCAATCCAATCCTGAGACCCTTCCGATAGCATGAGATGTGATCTGTCAATGCTTCTAACAAACCTGAGACCCTTCCTATGGCATGAGATGTGATATCAAACTCCTTCCCATTCCAATCCTGAGACCCTTCCTATAGCATGAGATGTGATATCCAACTCCTTCCCATTCCAATTCTGAGACCCTTCCTATACCATGAGATGTGATATCTCAATGCTTCTAATACCAATCCTGAGACCCGCCCTACAACATGAGATGTGATATCCAAATCCTTCCCCTTCCAAAGCTGAGACCCTTCCTTTAGCATGAGATGTGATATCCAATTCCTTCCCATTCCAATCCTGAGACCTTTCCGATAGCAGAGGTGTGATATCTCAATGCTTATACCAAACCTGAGACCGTTCCTATGGCATGAGACGTGATATCCAGCTCCTTCCCATTCCAATCCTGAGACCCTTCCTATAGCAAGAGATGTGATATCTCAATGCTTCTACTAAACCTGAGACCCTTCCTATAGCATGAGATGTGATATCCAACTCCTTCCCATTACAATCCTGAGACCCTTCCTATAGCATACAATGTGATTTCTCAATGGTTCCAATACCAAACCTGAGATCCTTCCTATAACATGAGATGTGATATTCAACTCCTTCCCATTCCAAACCTGAGACCCTTCCTATAGCATGAGATGTGATATCTCAATGCTTCTACCAAACCGGGAACCCTTTCCGATAGCATGAGATGTGATATCCATCTCCTTCCCATTCCAATCACAAGACCCTTCCTATAGCATGAGATGTGATATCCATCTCCTTCCCATTCCAATCCCGAGACCCTTCCTATAGCATGAGATGTGACATCTCAATGCTTCTACCAAACCTGAGACCCTTCCTATAGCATGAGATGAGATATCCAACTCCTTCCCATTCCAATTCCGAGACCCTTCCTATAGCATGAGATGTGATATCTCAATGCTTCTAATACCAAACCTGAGATCCTTCCTATAGCATGAGATGTGATATCCAACTCCTTCCCATTCCAAACCTGAGACCCTTCCTATAGCATGAGATGTGATATCTCAATGCTTCTACCAAACATGAGACCCTTCCTATTGCATGAGATGTGATATCTCACTGCTTCTAATACCAAAACTGAGTCTCATCCTATAGCATGAGATGTGATATCCAACTCCTTCCCATTCCAATCCTGAGACCCTTCCGATAGCATGAGATGTGATATCTTAATGCTTCTAATACCAAACCTGAGACCCATTCTATAGCATAAGATGTGATATCCAAGTCCTTCCCATTCCAATCCTGAGACCCTTCCTAAAACATGAGATGTGATATCCAACTTCTTCCCATTCCAACCTGAGACCCTTCCTATAGCATGAGATGGGATATCCAACTCCTTCCCAATCCAATCATGAGACCCTTCCGATAGCATGAGATTTGATATCTCAATGCTTCTAACAAACCTGAGACCCTTCCTATGGCATGAGATGTGATATCAAACTCCTTCCCATTCCAATCCTAAAACCCTTCCTATAGCATGAGATGTGATATCCAACTCCTTCCCATTCCAATCCTGAGACCCTTCTGATAGCATGAGATGTGATATCTTAATGCTTCTAATACCAAACCTGAGACCCTCTCTATAGCATAAGATGTGATATCCAAGTCCTTCCCATTCCAATCCTGAGACCCTTCCTAAAACATGAGATGTGATATCCAACTCCTTCCCATTCCAACCTGAGACCCTTCCTATAGCATGAGATGGGATATCCAACTCCTTCCCAATCCAATCATGAGGGCCTTCCGATAGCATGAGATGTGATATCTCAAAGCTTCTAACAAACCTGAGACCCTTCCTATGGCATGAGATGTGATATCAAACTCCTTCCCATTCCAATCCTGAGACCCTTCCTATAGCATGAGATGTGATATCCAACTCCTTCCCATTCCAATCCTGAGACCCTTTCTATACCATGAGATGTGATATCTCAATGCTTCTAATATCAATCCTGAGACCTGCCCTATAACATGAGATGTGATTTCCAAATCCTTCCCATTCCAATCCTGAGACCCTTCCTATAGCATGAGATGTGATATCCAACTCCTTCCCATTCCAATCCTGAGACCCTTCCTATACCATGAGATGTGATATCTCAATGCTTCTAATATCAATCCTGAGACCTGCCCTATAACATGAGATGTGATTTCCAACTCCTTCCCATTCCAATCCTGAGACCCTTCCGATAGCATGAGATGTGATATCTCAATGATTCTAATATCAAACCGGAGACCCTCCCTATAGCATGAGATTTGATATCCAAGTCCTTCCCATTCCAATCCTGAGACCCTTCCTATAGCATGAGATGTGATATCTCAGTGCTTCTAATACCAAACCTGAGACCCTTCCTATAACATGAGATTAGATATCCAACTCCTTCTCATTCCAATCCTGAGACCCTTCTGATAGCAGAGGTGTGATATCTTAATGCTTATACCAAACCTGAGACCCTTCCTATGGCATGAGATGTGATATCCAACTGCTTCCCATTCCAATCCTGAGACCCTTCCTATAGCATGAGATGTGTTATCTCAATGCTTCTACCAAACCTGAGACCCTTCCTATAGCATAAGATGTGATATCCAACTCCTTCCCATTCCAATCCTGAGACCCTTCCTATAGCATGAGATGTGACATCTCAATGCTTCTAATACCAAACATGAGATCCTTCCTATAACATGAGATGTGATATCCAACTCCTTCCCATTCCAAACTTGAGACCGTTCCTATAGCATGAGATGTGATATCCAACTCCTTCCCATTCCAATCCTGAGACCCTTCCTATACCATGAGATGTGATATCTCAATGCTTCTAAAACCAACCCTGAGAAACATCCTATAACATGAGATGTGATATCTAAATCCTTCCCTTTCCAAACCTGAGACCCTTCCTTTAGCATGTGATGTGATATCCAACTCCTTCCCATTCCAATCCGAGACCCTTCCTATAGCATTAGATGTGATATCTCAATGCTTCTAATACCAAACCTGGACACTTCCTATAGCATGAGATATGATATCCGACTCCTTCCCATTCCAATCCTGCGTCCCTTCTTATAGCATGAGATTTGATATCTCAGTGCTTCTAATAACAAACGTGAGACCCTTCCTATAACATGAGATGTGATATCCAACTCCTGCCGATTCCAATCCTGAGACCCTTCCTATACCATGAGATGTGATATCTCAATGCTTCTAATACCAAACCTGAGACATTTCCTATTACATGAGATGTGATATCCAAATCCTTACCATTCTAATCCTGAGACCCTTCCTATAGCATGAGATGTGATATCTCAATGTTTCTAATACCAAACCTGAGACCCTTCCTATAGCGAGAGACGTGATATCCAAATCCTTCCCATTCCAAACCTGAGACCCTTCCCATAGCATGAGATGTGATATCCAAGTCCTTCCCATTCCAATCCTGAGACCCTTCCTATAGCATGAGATGTGATATCTCAGTGCTTCTAATACCAAACCTGAGACCCTTCCTATAACATGAGATTAGATATCCAACTCCTTCTCATTCCAATCCTGAGACCCTTCTGATAGCAGAGGTGTGATATCTTAATGCTTATACCAAACCTGAGACCCTTCCTATGGCATGAGATGTGATATCCAACTGCTTCCCATTCCAATCCTGAGACCCTTCCTATAGCATGAGATGTGTTATCTCAATGCTTCTACCAAACCGGGGACCCTTTCCGATAGCATGAGATGTGATATCCATCTCCTTCCCATTCCAATCACAAGACCCTTCCTATAGCATGAGATGTGATATCCATCTCCTTCCCATTCCAATCCTGAGACCCTTCCTATAGCATGAGATGTGGCATCTCAATGCTTCTACCAAACCTGAGACCCTTCCTATAGCATGAGATGAGATATCCAACTCCTTCCCATTCCAATTCCGAGACCCTTCCTATAGCATGAGATGTGATATCTCAATGCTTCTAATACCAAACCTGAGATCCTTCCTATACCATGAGATGTGATATCCAACTCCTTCCCATTCCAAACCTCAGACCCTTCCTATAGCATGAGATGTGATATCTCAATGCTTCTACCAAACATGAGACCCTTCCTATAGCATGAGATGTGATATCTCACTGCTTATAATACCAAAACTGAGACCCTTCCTATAGCATGAGATGTGATATCCAACTCTTTCCCATTCCAATCCTGAGACCCTTCCGATAGCATGAGATGTGATATCTTAATGCTTCTAATACCAAACCTGAGACCCTCCCTATAGCATAAGATGTGATATCCAAGTCCTTCCCATTCCAATCCTGAGACCCTTCCTATAACATGAGATGTGATATCCAACTCCTTCCCATTCCAACCTGAGACCCTTCCTATAACATGAGATGTGATATCCAACTCCTTCCCATTCCAATTCTGAGACCCTTCCTATACCATGAGATGTGATATCTCAATGCTTCTAATACCAATCCTGAGACCCGCCCTACAACATGAGATGTGATATCCAAATCCTTCCCCTTCCAAACCTGAGACCCTTCCTTTAGCATGAGATGTGATATCCAATTCCTTCCCATTCCAATCCTGAGACCCTTCCGATAGCATGAGATGTGATATCTCAATGCTTCTAATATCAAACCTGAGACCCTCCCTATAGCATGAGATGTGATATCCAAGTCCTTCCCATTCCAATCCTGAGACCCTTCCTATAGCATGAGATGTGATATCTCAATGCTTCTAATACCAAACCTGAGACCCTTCCTATAACATGAGATGGGATATCCAACTCCTTCCCATTCCAATCCTGAAACCCTTCCGATAGCAGAGGTGTGATATCTCAATGCTTATACCAAACCTGAGACCCTTCCTATGGCATGAGACGTGATATGCAGCTCCTTCCCATTCCAATCCTGAGACCCTTCCTATAGCAAGAGATGTGATATCTCAATGCTTCTACTAAACCTGAGACCCTTCCTATAGCATGAGATGTGATATCCAACTCCTTCCCATTACAATCCTGAGACCCTTCCTATAGCATACGATGTGATTTCTCAATGGTTCCAATACAAAACCTGAGATCCTTCCTATAACATGAGATGTGATATTCAACTCCTTCCCATTCCAAACCTGAGACCCTTCCTATAGCATGAGATGTGATATCTCAATGCTTCTACCAAACCGGGAACCCTTTCCGATAGCATGAGATGTGATATCCATCTCCTTCCCATTCCAATCACAAGACCCTTCCTATAGCATGAGATGTGATATCCATCTCCTTCCCATTCCAATCCCGAGACCCTTCCTATAGCATGAGATGTGGCATCTCAATGCTTCTACCAAACCTGAGACCCTTCCTATAGCATGAGATGAGATATCCAACTCCTTCCCATTCCAATTCCGAGACCCTTCCTATAGCATGAGATGTGATATCTCAATGCTTCTAATACCAAACCTGAGATCCTTCCTATACCATGAGATGTGATATCCAACTCCTTCCCATTCCAAACCTCAGACCCTTCCTATAGCATGAGATGTGATATCTCAATGCTTCTACCAAACATGAGACCCTTCCTATAGCATGAGATGTGATATCTCACTGCTTATAATACCAAAACTGAGACCCTTCCTATAGCATGAGATGTGATATCCAACTCTTTCCCATTCCAATCCTGAGACCCTTCCGATAGCATGAGATGTGATATCTTAATGCTTCTAATACCAAACCTGAGACCCTCCCTATAGCATAAGATGTGATATCCAAGTCCTTCCCATTCCAATCCTGAGACCCTTCCTATAGCATGAGATGTGATATCTCAATGTTTCTAATACCAAACCGGAGACCCTTCCTATACCAAGAGATGTGATATCCAAATCCTTCCCATTCCAAACCTGAGACCCTTCCCATAGCATGACATGTGATATCCAACTTCTTCCCATTCCAATCCTGAGACCCTTCCTATTGCATGAGATGTGATATCTCACTGCTTCTAATACCAAAACTGAGTCTCATCCTATAGCATGAGATGTGATATCCAACTCCTTCCCATTCCAATCCTGAGACCCTTCCGATAGCATGAGATGTGATATCTTAATGCTTCTAATACCAAACCTGAGACCCTTTCTATAGCACAAGATGTGATATCCAAGTCCTTCCCATTCCAATCCTGAGACCCTTCCTAAAACATGAGATGTGATATCCAACTTCTTCCCATTCCAACCTGAGACCCTTCTTATAGCATGAGATGGGATATCCAACTCCTTCCCAATCCAATCATGAGACCCTTCCTATGGCATGAGATGTGATATCAAACTCCTTCCCATTCCAATCCTAAAACCCTTCCTATAGCATGAGATGTGATATCCAACTCCTTCCCTTTCCAATCCTGAGACCCTTCTGATAGCATGAGATGTGATATCTTAATGCTTCTAATACCAAACCTGAGACCCTCTCTATAGCATAAGATGTGATATCCAAGTCCTTCCCATTCCAATCCTGAGACCCTTCCTAAAACATGAGATGTGATATCCAACTCCTTCCCATTCCAACCTGAGACCCTTCCTATAGCATGAGATGGGATATCTAACTCCTTCCCAATCCAATCATGAGGACCTTCCGATAGCATGAGATGTGATATCTCAATGCTTCTAACAAACCTGAGACCCTTCCTATGGCATGAGATGTGATATCAAACTCCTTCCCATTCCAATCCTGAGACCCTTCCTATAGCATGAGATGTGATATCCAACTCCTTCCCATTCCAATCCTGAGACCCTTTCTATACCATGAGATGTGATATCTCAATGCTTCTAATATCAATGCTGAGACCTGCCCTATAACATGAGATGTGATTTCCAAATCCTTCCCATTCCAATCCTGAGACCCTTCCTATAGCATGAGATGTGATATCCAACTCCTTCCCATTCCAATCCTGACACCCTTCCTATACCATGAGATGTGATATCTCAATGCTTCTAATATCAATCCTGAGACCTGCCCTATAACATGAGATGTGATTTCCAACTCCTTCCCATTCCAATCCTGAGACCCTTCCGATAGCATGAGATGTGATATCTCAATGATTCTAATATCAAACCGGAGACCCTCCCTATAGCATGAGATTTGATATCTCAGTGCTTCTAATACCAAACCTGAGACCCTTCTTATAACATGAGATTAGATATCCAACTCCTTCTCATTCCAATCCTGAGACCCTTCTGATAGCAGAGGTGTGATATCTTAATGCTTATACCAAACCTGAGACCCTTCCTATGGCATGAGATGTGATATCCAACTGCTTCCCATTCCAATCCTGAGACCCTTCCTATAGCATGAGATGTGTTATCTCAATGCTTCTACCAAACCGGGGACCCTTTCCGATAGCATGAGATGTGATATCCATCTCCTTCCCATTCCAATCACAAGACCCTTCCTATAGCATGAGATGTGATATCCATCTCCTTCCCATTCCAATCCTGAGACCCTTCCTATAGCATGAGATGTGGCATCTCAATGCTTCTACCAAACCTGAGACCCTTCCTATAGCATGAGATGAGATATCCAACTCCTTCCCATTCCAATTCCGAGACCCTTCCTATAGCATGAGATGTGATATCTCAATGCTTCTAATACCAAACCTGAGATCCTTCCTATACCATGAGATGTGATATCCAACTCCTTCCCATTCCAAACCTCAGACCCTTCCTATAGCATGAGATGTGATATCTCAATGCTTCTACCAAACATGAGACCCTTCCTATAGCATGAGATGTGATATCTCACTGCTTATAATACCAAAACTGAGACCCTTCCTATAGCATGAGATGTGATATCCAACTCTTTCCCATTCCAATCCTGAGACCCTTCCGATAGCATGAGATGTGATATCTTAATGCTTCTAATACCAAACCTGAGACCCTCCCTATAGCATAAGATGTGATATCCAAGTCCTTCCCATTCCAATCCTGAGACGCTTCCTATAACATGAGATGTGATATCCAACTCCTTCCCATTCCAACCTGAGACCCTTCCTATAGCATGAGATGGGATATCCATCTCCTTCCCAATCCAATCATGAGACCCTTCCGATAGCATGAGATGTGATATCTCAATGCTTCTAACAAACCTGAGACCCTTACTATGGCATGAGATGTGATATCAAACTCCTTCCCACTCCAATCCTGAGACCCTTCCTATAGCATGAGATGTGATATACAACTCCTTCCCATTCCAATCCTGAGACCCTTCCTATACCATGAGATGTGATATCTCAATGCTTCTAATATCAATCCTGAGACCTGCCCTATAACATGAGATGTGATATCCAACTCCTTCCCATTCCAATCCTGAGACCCTTCCGATAGCATGAGATGTGATATCTCAATGCTTCTAATATCAAACCTGAGACCCTCCCTATAGCATGAGATGTGATATCCAAGTCATTCCCATTCCAATCCTGAGACCCTTCCTATAGCATGAGATGTGATATCTCAATGCTTCTAATACCAAACCTGAGACCCTTCCTATAACATGAGATGGGATAGCCAACTCCTTCACATTCCAATCCTGAGACCCTTCTGATAGCAGAGGTGTGATATCTTAATGCTTATACCAAACCTGAGACCCTTCCTATGGCATGAGATGTGATATCCAACTCCTTCCCATTCCAATCCTGAGACCCTTCCTATAGCATGAGATGTGTTATCTCAATGCTTCTACCAAACCTGAGACCTTCCTATAGCATAAGATGTGATATCCAACTCCTTCCCATTCCAATCCTGAGACCCTTCCTATAGCATGAGATGTGGCATCTCAATGCTTCTAATACCAAACATGAGATCCTTCCTATAACATGAGATGTGATATCCAACTCCTTCCCATTCCAAACCTGAGACGGTTCCTATAGCATGAGATGTGATATCCAACTCCTTCCCATTCCAATCCTGAGACCCTTCCTATACCATGAGATGTGATATCTCAATGCTTCTAAAACCAACCCTGAGAAACATCCTATAACATGAGATGTGATATCTAAATCCTTCCCTTTCCAAACCTGAGACCCTTCCTTTAGCATGTGATGTGATATCCAACTCCTTCCCATTCCAATCCGAGACCCTTCCTATAGCATTAGATGTGATATCTCAATGCTTCTAATACCAAACCTGGTCCCTTCCTATAGCATGAGATATGATATCCGACTCCTTCCCATTCCAATCCTGCGTCCCTTCTTATAGCATGAGATTTGATATCTCAGTGCTTCTAATAACAAACGTGAGACCCTTCCTATAACATGAGATGTGATATCCAACTCCTGCCGATTCCAATCCTGAGACCCTTCCTATACCATGAGATGTGATATCTCAATGCTTCTAATACCAAACCTGAGACCTGTCCTATTACATGAGATGTGATATCCAAATCCTTACCATTCTAATCCTGAGACCCTTCCTATAGCATGAGATGTGATATCTCAATGTTTCTAATACCAAACCTGAGACCCTTCCTATAGCAAGAGATGTGATATCCAAATCCTTCCCATTCCAAACCTGAGACCCTTCCCATAGCATGAGATGTGATATCCAACTCCTTCCCATTCCAATCCTGAGACCCTTCCTATAGCATGAAATGTGATATCTCAATGCTTCTAATACCAAACCTGAGACCTGTCCTATTGCATGAGATGTGATATCCAAATCCTTCCCATTCCAATCTTGAGACCCTTCCTATAGCATGAGATGTGATACCTCAATGTTTCTAATACCAAACCTGAGACCCTTCCTATAGCAAGAGATGTGATATCCAAGTCCTTCCCATTCCAAACCTGAGACCCTTCCCTTAGCATGAGATGTGGTATCCAACTCCTTCCTATTCCAATCCTGAGACCCTTCCTATAGCATGAGATGTGATATCTCAATGCATCTAATACCAAACCTGGACTCTTCCTATAGCATGAAATGTGATATCCAACTCCTTCCCCTTCCAAACCTGAGACCCTTCCTATAGCATGAGATGTGATATCTCAATGCTTCTACCAAACATGAGACCCTTCCGATAGCATGAGATGTGATATCTCAATGCTTCTACCAAACATGAGACCCTTCCTATAGCATGTGATGTGATATCCAACTCTTTCCCATTCCAATCCTGAGACCCTTCCTATAACATGAGATGTGATATCCAACTCCTTCCCATTCCAACCTGAGACCCTTCCTATAGCATGAGATGGGATATCCATCTCCTTCCCAATCCAATCATGAGACCCTTCCGATAGCATGAGATGTGATATCTCAATACTTCTAACAAACCTGAGACCCTTCCTATGGCATGAGATGTGATATCAAACTCCTTCCCATTACAATCCTGAGACCCTTCCTATAGCATGAGATGTGATATCTCAATGCATCTAATACCAAACATGGACTCTTCCTATAGCATGAAATGTGATATCCAACTCCTTCCCATTCCAAACCTGAGACCCTTCCTATAGCATGAGATGTGATATCTCAATGCTTCTACCAAACATGAGACCCTTCCGATAGCATGAGATGTGATATCTCAATGCTTCTAATACCAAACCTGAGACCCTCCCTATAGCATAAGATATGATATCCAAGACCTTCCCATTCCAATCCTGAGACCCTGCCTATAACATGAGATGTGATATCCACCTCCTTCCCATTCCAACCTGAGACCCTTCCTATAGCATGAGATGGGATATCCAACTCCTTCCCAATCCAATCCTGAGACCCTTCCGATAGCATGAGATGTGATCTGTCAATGCTTCTAACAAACCTGAGACCCTTCCTATGGCATGAGATGTGATATCAAACTCCTTCCCATTCCAATCCTGAGACCCTTCCTATAGCATGAGATGTGATATCCAACTCCTTCCCATTCCAATTCTGAGACCCTTCCTATACCATGAGATGTGATATCTCAATGCTTCTAATACCAATCCTGAGACCCGCCCTACAACATGAGATGTGATATCCAAATCCTTCCCCTTCCAAACCTGAGACCCTTCCTTTAGCATGAGATGTGATATCCAATTCCTTCCCATTCCAATCCTGAGACCCTTCCGATAGCATGAGATGTGATATCTCAATGCTTCTAATACCAACCCTAAGAAACATCCTATAACATGAGATGTGATATCTAAATCCTTCCCGTTCCAAACCTGAGACCCTTCCTATAGCATTAGATGTGATATCTCAATGCTTCTAATACCAAACCTGGACACTTCCTATAGCATGAGATATGATATCCGACTCCTTCCCATTCCAATCCTGCGTCCCTTCTTATAGCATGAGATTTGATATCTCAGTGCTTCTAATAACAAACGTGAGACCCTTCCTATAACATGAGATGTGATATCCAACTCCTGCCGATTCCAATCCTGAGACCCTTCCTATACCATGAGATGTGATATCTCAATGCTTCTAATACCAAACCTGAGACCTGTCCTATTACATGAGATGTGATATCCAAATCCTTACCATTCTAATCCTGAGACCCTCCCTATAGCATAAGATGTGATATCCAAGTCCTTCCCATTCCAATCCTGAGACCCTTCCTATAACATGAGATGTGATATCCAACTCCTTCCCATTCCAACCTGAGACCCTTCCTATAACATGAGATGTGATATCCAACTCCTTCCCATTCCAATTCTGAGACCCTTCCTATACCATGAGATGTGATATCTCAATGCTTCTAATACCAATCCTGAGACCCGCCCTACAACATGAGATGTGATATCCAAATCCTTCCCCTTCCAAACCTGAGACCCTTCCTTTAGCATGAGATGTGATATCCAATTCCTTCCCATTCCAATCCTGAGACCCTTCCGATAGCATGAGATGTGATATCTCAATGCTTCTAATATCAAACCTGAGACCCTCCCTATAGCATGAGATGTGATATCCAAGTCCTTCCCATTCCAATCCTGAGACCCTTCCTATAGCATGAGATGTGATATCTCAATGCTTCTAATACCAAACCTGAGACCCTTCCTATAACATGAGATGGGATATCCAACTCCTTCCCATTCCAATCCTGAAACCCTTCCGATAGCAGAGGTGTGATATCTCAATGCTTATACCAAACCTGAGACCCTTCCTATGGCATGAGACGTGATATCCAGCTCCTTCCCATTCCAATCCTGAGACCCTTCCTATAGCAAGAGATGTGATATCTCAATGCTTCTACTAAACCTGAGACCCTTCCTATAGCATGAGATGTGATATCCAACTCCTTCCCATTACAATCCTGAGACCCTTCCTATAGCATACGATGTGATTTCTCAATGGTTCCAATACCAAACCTGAGATCCTTCCTATAACATGAGATGTGATATTCAACTCCTTCCCATTCCAAACCTGAGACCCTTCCTATAGCATGAGATGTGATATCTCAATGCTTCTACCAAACCGGGAACCCTTTCCGATAGCATGAGATGTGATATCCATCTCCTTCCCATTCCAATCACAAGACCCTTCCTATAGCATGAGATGTGATATCCATCTCCTTCCCATTCCAATCCCGAGACCCTTCCTATAGCATGAGATGTGACATCTCAATGCTTCTACCAAACCTGAGACCCTTCCTATAGCATGAGATGAGATATCCAACTCCTTCCCATTCCAATTCCGAGACCCTTCCTATAGCATGAGATGTGATATCTCAATGCTTCTAATACCAAACCTGAGATCCTTCCTATAGCATGAGATGTGATATCCAACTCCTTCCCATTCCAAACCTGAGACCCTTCCTATAGCATGAGATGTGATATCTCAATGCTTCTACCAAACATGAGACCCTTCCTATTGCATGAGATGTGATATCTCACTGCTTCTAATACCAAAACTGAGTCTCATCCTATAGCATGAGATGTGATATCCAACTCCTTCCCATTCCAATCCTGAGACCCTTCCGATAGCATGAGATGTGATATCTTAATGCTTCTAATACCAAACCTGAGACCCTTTCTATAGCATAAGATGTGATATCCAAGTCCTTCCCATTCCAATCCTGAGACCCTTCCTAAAACATGAGATGTGATATCCAACTTCTTCCCATTCCAACCTGAGACCCTTCTTATAGCATGAGATGGGATATCCAACTCCTTCCCAATCCAATCATGAGACCCTTCCTATGGCATGAGATGTGATATCAAACTCCTTCCCATTCCAATCCTAAAACCCTTCCTATAGCATGAGATGTGATATCCAACTCCTTCCCTTTCCAATCCTGAGACCCTTCTGATAGCATGAGATGTGATATCTTAATGCTTCTAATACCAAACCTGAGACCCTCTCTATAGCATAAGATGTGATATCCAAGTCCTTCCCATTCCAATCCTGAGACCCTTCCTAAAACATGAGATGTGATATCCAACTCCTTCCCATTCCAACCTGAGACCCTTCCTATAGCATGAGATGGGATATCTAACTCCTTCCCAATCCAATCATGAGGACCTTCCGATAGCATGAGATGTGATATCTCAATGCTTCTAACAAACCTGAGACCCTTCCTATGGCATGAGATGTGATATCAAACTCCTTCCCATTCCAATCCTGAGACCCTTCCTATAGCATGAGATGTGATATCCAACTCCTTCCCATTCCAATCCTGAGACCCTTTCTATACCATGAGATGCTTAGGGAGTGACACAACAGCCATCATCCGACGCATTTAAAGAATAATTTGCCCTACAGTCAATTCCTTAGACTAAAGAGAATTATCTCAACAACTGACACCCTGAGGAATGAAAACCTATTGATGACACAAAGATACAAGGAAAGAGGTTATCCAGAGTCTATCATCAAGAAAGCAGAAGAAAAAACACTCACATTGGAGACGAAAGACCTCCGTATATCAAGAAATAGATCTAAGGAGATACCATTTCTCTACGCTTTAAGATATTCAGCACAGAGTCATCACATAACAAGGATGATCAAGAAGAACTGGGGTATAATCAAATTGGATCCACAACTAAAGAGACTATTTCCTGAACCACCCATAATCGCCTACAAGAGGGGTCGGAACTTCAGGGATAGCCTAGTTAAAGCAGAAAGACCGAGAGTGGACAATCAAAGAACCCTCACCAAGAGGAAAATAGGTACGTTTGCTTGTCTCAGTTGTGGCAATTGTAACAACATAATGAAGGGAAGCTATGTAAGACACCCATCAAATGGCCAAAAAATCCCACTAAAGGATTTTGCCACTTGTGACACGAAATCAATCATTTATGGTTTAAGCTGCCCATGCGGCATTTACTATGTTGGACAGACACAAAGGAAAGCCAAGGAGCGCTGGAATGAACACAAAAGTAACATACGTACCAACAGTGTTAACTCACCTGTAGCAAGACATTTTTCCATAAAGAAACATAATATTTCTCAACTAAAGGTTGTGATTTTGGAAATTGTGAACAGAGCCCCAAGAGGTGGCAATCATGCCAGACGTATGAACCAGAGGGAAATCTTCTGGATAGAGAGACTAAACAGTCTAGCTCCCAATGGGATGAACGAAGATTACAGTTTAGCCTCATTTTTGTAACTAAATACTGTTTCCCCTGACCCAATCAGAAACCCAGTGTGGATACAATATCAATTGCTGTTAAATACATTTTTGAATTTGTTCAGTTCACTTAGGATGATTTTTTACTGACATAGGATGTATTAAGTTACAGACCATAGAATGTGAGCATGCTTCTCTTGAAATAGTAAACACACGGATGTCCAATATTCGATTAACTTTTGTCCGTGGTAAACAATAGATTTCCCAGAAGTTACATGAGACACTCCTCACATTTATCTTTCGACTCTTTTCACCTTTATTTCATTTGACTCAAACTCCCTGCACCAGTATAGATATACACCTATATACTATTGGTTAATTACACATTGTTTTCTAAAATATGTCCGTATGACGTCTGTTTTCCCGTCACACGTTGACGTTCTAAACATAGTGACGTCGTCACGCTTCGACGTGATGACGTCATAATGTAAATAGTGGCCATCTTTAGCGAAAACCGTGTAGAACGGTTCGAGCTACAGCACCGGCCATCTTCTCAGGAAGGAGGTAAGAGAATCCTTTGTAAACAGCTCCCCAATTGCATATCATGAGCCTAGAGGCCTTCACAGAATACTCTCCACAGAATGATCCCACCCCATTGTTTTCGTGTATCTAATATAGTATATATACGTGTTTTTACAGACACGAGTGGAGGAATCGCCCATTACTGCACTACCTCCGTACCTGAGGACTCTCTACATACCACAGCGACCCATTCCATGGATGTAGTAGCTTTTTACAGAAATACCGAAAGGTAATATTTTTTCTTAGATATTACATGACTAGATTTTCCTTCATGAATTAAGATCCCGTTTTTAATTGAGCTTTCCCTATTGTCTTTTTATCACATCTACAGGTTGAATAACCATTATTGGGCTGATATTGCTATTGATAATAAATCCAGTTAGGATATTCCACATTGAACATCCAGGTGATTATTATTAAAAATTTCTCCCAAGAGTTAAATGACAGTTATCAGTGAGAATCTAAAATTTGATCATTGTATCATACATTATAGACGAAACAAAGATTAACGGCAATGAAGAGGGCTATCAATTCCTGAAGAAGGGGACACCCCGAAACGCGTCGAGAAAATATTCATCATTACTTTCTTTGGATATACCATGTGAAAAGCCTATTGTATAGAAAGTGTGATGAGTACCTTGTATGCCCTTGTATTATAATATTGAATGTAACCTCAAAATGAACACATTTATGTTATTATGTTTACAAAGACTGGATGATGAATGAATTGAAATTCATATCTATAACAATTAATTTAAAATTCAATTAAAACCGATGGTCCCCATCATTCTGTTTTATTATAATAGTGTCATGAATTAGCTTCTCTCATTAATTTCTTCTTTTTTCTGAAAGAAACTGAATATTACCATTGTATAGAAATATTGACTGTTTCTACAGTATAAAGGGTGTGCAGGGGACGGGAGAGTTCCACAATCTTGTGGACAATCTGTTGGATTTACATAGGTTAAAACAACCCAGTGTCAAGGTTGTTATTCTCCCCGGCACCCCGTAAATTTTCAACAAATCCTGTAAAAAAACCTTAAACCTAGGTGTGCGCTAGGCAACACAAATATTGGATTCTTGCTCTCTGCCCCCCTAAAAATGCTTAGGGAGTGACACAACAGCCATAGCAGCACCCAATAGAAATACTAACAATCACCTCCGCCTCCCTAAGGGATGTCTTTTTCAAAGATCAATGCAATTACAGAAAAACACGCCACAACTTTGGCATTTAACGAAGAGGAAGCCACACGAATTTTAGGGCTTTTGAAGGAAATCGAAACAACCACACCAACAACGACTAGTCCAGAGAAACTTATTACACAATTGGAGAGGGTCATCAGAAGGGAGATATCGCAAAAACTACACGCTACTACATTAGCACAATACTACCGAGCACAAAGAATCCCAAGAGGACTAAGGGTATATTTAAGACCCACACTGTGCAAGGACAACCCAGATTTTGTGAAGAAATGGGAGCAGATCTTAAATAAATGCTCTTTGGATCTTATATTATTGACAATCGAGGAATTAGCAAAATCTGTCAGCAAACTCGACAGTGAAATCGAAGACCTGACAGAACAACTGTCGAAATTTAAAAACAAAGAGGAATTAACAACCATCATAGAGGAAGTGAACAGAACATTGGACAACTACAAAAAGGACATAGAACAACGCAAAGTCCGAAAATTCAGAAGAGATACGTTGGATTATCTTCAGGATATAGTATACTCCTGGCAAGAATACTACGCACAAAACAAAACCGCACCAGGTAGAAGACCACAAAACCACAAAACACCAATACCGGGACAAGAACCAAGTGGATCCAGTAGCGAAATACCTACAAGTGGGGACGAAGTTATCAATAGGGAGAACGCGGAAAGTGGACCGATTATACATACATCACAAGAAGCGACTACCTCTAACGCACAAACCACTCCCTCGGTTTTTTTAGTCAAAAGACTACGCGAAGAGGCAATAAGAAATCTAAGATCGCGGAACAAACCAAACAACTAGTTGTTAATATTTCATCAAAACCACTATCCAAAGACCAAACGGACACATTGAACCTAGGTTTAACATTTATACCAACCCAGAATTCCAATTTGCTGGAAGAAAAAATCAATCTTCACAGACTGGCACGGAAAATGAGACTCAAAGTCTTTTTTGATTCACAAATGGGAATCAACACTACACAAGAGCCACATCAATACTTAGAAATGAAACCCAAGAGTCATTTCGACCCTCAAGTCAATAACATAACCATCAGAATGTTTGAAGAACAGATGATAAAAGATCTCAAAAGGGTTAATTTCACCAGAACAAGGAACTACAATACCAGGAGAAGGCAGAATGAAATCATCAAGAACCTTGCGGATGACAGAAGCCTGACCCTAAAACCGGCAGACAAAGGAGGGGCCATAGTTATTATGGACACTACATACTATGAGGAGAAGATTTTAGAGCTCCTAACAGATGAGAACACGTACATAAAAATTGAACAAGATCCGGTCAGAGAAATATCAAGCATTATTGAAACTACGCTTGAGGAAGCTGAGGACCAAGGATGGATTTCCAACAAGACTAAATTGTGTTTGATTAATGAACATCCTATTACTCCAATCTTCTATGGACTGCCAAAAATACATAAGAACTTGACAAAACCCCCCCTCAGACCGATTGTTGCGGGAACTGATAGTATCTTCAACCCACTAGCAGTTTATGTGGACAAGGCATTACAACCCATAGTCCAAACAACCACAACATATCTTAAAGATACCACAGATTTTCTCAATCACCTAGACACCTTAACAGATATTAACAGAAATGATCTACTGGTTTCGTTTGATGTACAGAGTCTATATACATGCATCCCACATCAAGACGGTTTGGAAGCACTCGAATGGTGTCTACTAAGAAATGAATGTGAAGCAAACAAAACCTTCCTAATGAAATTAAGCAAAATTATACTCATTAACAACTATTTCAGATACAGGACGCAGTACTATTTACAAGCATCAGGAACTTCAATGGGGTCAGCAATGGCCCCAGCCTATGCTAATCTATTCATGTACCATTTGGAGATGAAATGGATTTTGATACCAACAAAATTTAGCAAAAAAATCATCACCTGGAAAAGATACATTGACGATGTTTTCGTCATCTGGAGAGGACAACATCACGAACTAGAGGAATTCCTAAAATACATCAATTCAGGCCACGACAGAATCAAATTCACGATGGAAATTGGAACCCCTAAACTACATTTTTTGGACGTTGAACTAGAGATTGGGGAAGATGGGATAATCACCAATATTTATCACAAACCCACCGATGTTAACAACACGTTACACTTCAGGAGCCATCATCCGACGCATTTAAAGAATAATTTGCCCTACAGTCAATTCCTTAGACTAAAGAGAATTATCTCAACAACTGACACCCTGAGGAATGAAAACCTATTGATGACACAAAGATACAAGGAAAGAGGTTATCCAGAGTCTATCATCAAGAAAGCAGAAGAAAAAACACTCACATTGGAGAGGAAAGACCTCCGTATATCAAGAAATAGATCTAAGGAGATCCCATTTCTCTACGCTTTAAGATATTCAGCACAGAGTCATCACATAACAAGGATGATCAAGAAGAACTGGGGTATAATCAAATTGGATCCACAACTAAAGAGACTATTTCCTGAACCACCCATAATCGCCTACAAGAGGGGTCGGAACTTCAGGGATAGCCTAGTTAAAGCAGAAAGACCGAGAGTGGACAATCAAAGAACCCTCACCAAGAGGAAAATAGGTACGTTTGCTTGTCTCAGTTGTGGCAATTGTAACAACATAATGAAGGGAAGCTATGTAAGACACCCATCAAATGGCCAAAAAATCCCACTAAAGGATTTTGCCACTTGTGACACGAAATCAATCATTTATGGTTTAAGCTGCCCATGCGGCATTTACTATGTTGGACAGACACAAAGGAAAGCCAAGGAGCGCTGGAATGAACACAAAAGTAACATACGTACCAACAGTGTTAACTCACCTGTAGCAAGACATTTTTCCATAAAGAAACATAATATTTCTCAACTAAAGGTTGTGATTTTGGAAATTGTGAACAGAGCCCCAAGAGGTGGCAATCATGCCAGACGTATGAACCAGAGGGAAATCTTCTGGATAGAGAGACTAAACAGTCTAGCTCCCAATGGGATGAACGAAGATTACAGTTTAGCCTCATTTTTGTAACTAAATACTGTTTCCCCTGACCCAATCAGAAACCCAGTGTGGATACAATATCAATTGCTGTTAAATACATTTTTGAATTTGTTCAGTTCACTTAGGATGATTTTTTACTGACATAGGATGTATTAAGTTACAGACCATAGAATGTGAGCATGCTTCTCTTGAAATAGTAAACACACGGATGTCCAATATTCGATTAACTTTTGTCCGTGGTAAACAATAGATTTCCCAGAAGTTACATGAGACACTCCTCACATTTATCTTTCGACTCTTTTCACCTTTATTTCATTTGACTCAAACTCCCTGCACCAGTATAGATATACACCTATATACTATTGGTTAATTACACATTGTTTTCTAAAATATGTCCGTATGACGTCTGTTTTCCCGTCACACGTTGACGTTCTAAACATAGTGACGTCGTCACGCTTCGACGTGATGACGTCATAATGTAAATAGTGGCCATCTTTAGCGAAAACCGTGTAGAACGGTTCGAGCTACAGCACCGGCCATCTTCTCAGGAAGGAGGTAAGAGAATCCTTTGTAAACAGCTCCCCAATTGCATATCATGAGCCTAGAGGCCTTCACAGAATACTCTCCACAGAATGATCCCACCCCATTGTTTTCGTGTATCTAATATAGTATATATACGTGTTTTTACAGACACGAGTGGAGGAATCGCCCATTACTGCACTACCTCCGTACCTGAGGACTCTCTACATACCACAGCGACCCATTCCATGGATGTAGTAGCTTTTTACAGAAATACCGAAAGGTAATATTTTTTCTTAGATATTACATGACTAGATTTTCCTTCATGAATTAAGATCCCGTTTTTAATTGAGCTTTCCCTATTGTCTTTTTATCACATCTACAGGTTGAATAACCATTATTGGGCTGATATTGCTATTGATAATAAATCCAGTTAGGATATTCCACATTGAACATCCAGGTGATTATTATTAAAAATTTCTCCCAAGAGTTAAATGACAGTTATCAGTGAGAATCTAAAATTTGATCATTGTATCATACATTATAGACGAAACAAAGATTAACGGCAATGAAGAGGGCTATCAATTCCTGAAGAAGGGGACACCCCGAAACGCGTCGAGAAAATATTCATCATTACTTTCTTTGGATATACCATGTGAAAAGCCTATTGTATAGAAAGTGTGATGAGTACCTTGTATGCCCTTGTATTATAATATTGAATGTAACCTCAAAATGAACACATTTATGTTATTATGTTTACAAAGACTGGATGATGAATGAATTGAAATTCATATCTATAACAATTAATTTAAAATTCAATTAAAACCGATGGTCCCCATCATTCTGTTTTATTATAATAGTGTCATGAATTAGCTTCTCTCATTAATTTCTTCTTTTTTCTGAAAGAAACTGAATATTACCATTGTATAGAAATATTGACTGTTTCTACAGTATAAAGGGTGTGCAGGGGACGGGAGAGTTCCACAATCTTGTGGACAATCTGTTGGATTTACATAGGTTAAAACAACCCAGTGTCAAGGTTGTTATTCTCCCCGGCACCCCGTAAATTTTCAACAAATCCTGTAAAAAAACCTTAAACCTAGGTGTGCGCTAGGCAACACAAATATTGGATTCTATTTCCAAATCCTTCCCATTCCAATCCTGAGACCCTTCCTATAGCATGAGATGTGATATCCAACTCCTTCCCATTCCAATCCTGACACCCTTCCTATACCATGAGATGTGATATCTCAATGCTTCTAATATCAATCCTGAGACCTGCCCTATAACATGAGATGTGATTTCCAACTCCTTCCCATTCCAATCCTGAGACCCTTCCGATAGCATGAGATGTGATATCTCAATGATTCTAATATCAAACCGGAGACCCTCCCTATAGCATGAGATTTGATATCTCAGTGCTTCTAATACCAAACCTGAGACCCTTCCTATAACATGAGATTAGATATCCAACTCCTTCTCATTCCAATCCTGAGACCCTTCTGATAGCAGAGGTGTGATATCTTAATGCTTATACCAAACCTGAGACCCTTCCTATGGCATGAGATGTGATATCCAACTGCTTCCCATTCCAATCCTGAGACCCTTCCTATAGCATGAGATGTGTTATCTCAATGCTTCTACCAAACCGGGGACCCTTTCCGATAGCATGAGATGTGATATCCATCTCCTTCCCATTCCAATCACAAGACCCTTCCTATAGCATGAGATGTGATATCCATCTCCTTCCCATTCCAATCCTGAGACCCTTCCTATAGCATGAGATGTGGCATCTCAATGCTTATACCAAACCTGAGACCCTTCCTATAGCATGAGATGAGATATCCAACTCCTTCCCATTCCAATTCCGAGACCCTTCCTATAGCATGAGATGTGATATCTCAATGCTTCTAATACCAAACCTGAGATCCTTCCTATACCATGAGATGTGATATCCAACTCCTTCCCATTCCAAACCTCAGACCCTTCCTATAGCATGAGATGTGATATCTCAATGCTTCTACCAAACATGAGACCCTTCCTATAGCATGAGATGTGATATCTCACTGCTTATAATACCAAAACTGAGACCCTTCCTATAGCATGAGATGTGATATCCAACTCTTTCCCATTCCAATCCTGAGACCCTTCCGATAGCATGAGATGTGATATCTTAATGCTTCTAATACCAAACCTGAGACCCTCCCTATAGCATAAGATGTGATATCCAAGTCCTTCCCATTCCAATCCTGAGACGCTTCCTATAACATGAGATGTGATATCCAACTCCTTCCCATTCCAACCTGAGACCCTTCCTATAGCATGAGATGGGATATCCATCTCCTTCCCAATCCAATCATGAGACCCTTCCGATAGCATGAGATGTGATATCTCAATGCTTCTAACAAACCTGAGACCCTTCCTATGGCATGAGATGTGATATCAAACTCCTTCCCACTCCAATCCTGAGACCCTTCCTATAGCATGAGATGTGATATACAACTCCTTCCCATTCCAATCCTGAGACCCTTCCTATAGCATGAGATGTGATATACAACTCCTTCCCATTCCAATTCTGAGACCCTTCCTATACCATGAGATGTGATATCTCAATGCTTCTAATACCAATCCTGAGACCCGCCCTACAACATGAGATGTGATATCCAAATCCTTCCCCTTCCAAACCTGAGACCCTTCCTTTAGCATGAGATGTGATATCCAATTCCTTCCCATTCCAATCCTGAGACCCTTCCGATAGCATGAGATGTGATATCTCAATGCTTCTAATATCAAACCTGAGACCCTCCCTATAGCATGAGATGTGATATCCAAGTCCTTCCCATTCCAATCCTGAGACCCTTCCTATAGCATGAGATGTGATATCTCAATGCTTCTAATACCAAACCTGAGACCCTTCCTATAACATGAGATGGGATATCCAACTCCTTCCCATTCCAATCCTGAAACCCTTCCGATAGCAGAGGTGTGATATCTCAATGCTTCTAACAAACCTGAGACCCTTCCTATGGCATGAGATGTGATATCAAACTCCTTCCCACTCCAATCCTGAGACCCTTCCTATAGCATGAGATGTGATATACAACTCCTTCCCATTCCAATTCTGAGACCCTTCCTATACCATGAGATGTGATATCTCAATGCTTCTAATACCAATCCTGAGACCCGCCCTACAACATGAGATGTGATATCCAAATCCTTCCCCTTCCAAACCTGAGACCCTTCCTTTAGCATGAGATGTGATATCCAATTCCTTCCCATTCCAATCCTGAGACCCTTCCGATAGCATGAGATGTGATATCTCAATGCTTCTAATATCAAACCTGAGACCCTCCCTATAGCATGAGATGTGATATCCAGGTCCTTCCCATTCCAATCCTGAGACCCTTCCTATAGCATGAGATGTGATATCTCAATGCTTCTAATACCAAACCTGAGACCCTTCCTATAACATGAGATGGGATATCCAACTCCTTCCCATTCCAATCCTGAAACCCTTCCGATAGCAGAGGTGTGATATCTCAATGCTTATACCAAACCTGAGACCCTTCCTATGGCATGAGACGTGATATCCAGCTCCTTCCCATTCCAATCCTGAGACCCTTCCTATAGCAAGAGATGTGATATCTCAATGCTTCTACTAAACCTGAGACCCTTCCTATAGCATGAGATGTGATATCCAACTCCTTCCCATTACAATCCTGAGACCCTTCCTATAGCATACGATGTGATTTCTCAATGGTTCCAATACCAAACCTGAGATCCTTCCTATAACATGAGATGTGATATTCAACTCCTTCCCATTCCAAACCTGAGACCCTTCCTATAGCATGAGATGTGATATCTCAATGCTTCTACCAAACCGGGAACCCTTTCCGATAGCATGAGATGTGATATCCATCTCCTTCCCATTCCAATCACAAGACCCTTCCTATAGCATGAGATGTGATATCCATCTCCTTCCCATTCCAATCCCGAGACCCTTCCTATAGCATGAGATGTGACATCTCAATGCTTCTACCAAACCTGAGACCCTTCCTATAGCATGAGATGAGATATCCAACTCCTTCCCATTCCAATTCCGAGACCCTTCCTATAGCATGAGATGTGATATCTCAATGCTTCTAATACCAAACCTGAGATCCTTCCTATAGCATGAGATGTGATATCCAACTCCTTCCCATTCCAAACCTGAGACCCTTCCTATAGCATGAGATGTGATATCTCAATGCTTCTACCAAACATGAGACCCTTCCTATTGCATGAGATGTGATATCTCACTGCTTCTAATACCAAAACTGAGTCTCATCCTATAGCATGAGATGTGATATCCAACTCCTTCCCATTCCAATCCTGAGACCCTTCCGATAGCATGAGATGTGATATCTTAATGCTTCTAATACCAAACCTGAGACCCTTTCTATAGCATAAGATGTGATATCCAAGTCCTTCCCATTCCAATCCTGAGACCCTTCCTAAAACATGAGATGTGATATCCAACTTCTTCCCATTCCAACCTGAGACCCTTCTTATAGCATGAGATGGGATATCCAACTCCTTCCCAATCCAATCATGAGACCCTTCCTATGGCATGAGATGTGATATCAAACTCCTTCCCATTCCAATCCTAAAACCCTTCCTATAGCATGAGATGTGATATCCAACTCCTTCCCTTTCCAATCCTGAGACCCTTCTGATAGCATGAGATGTGATATCTTAATGCTTCTAATACCAAACCTGAGACCCTCTCTATAGCATAAGATGTGATATCCAAGTCCTTCCCATTCCAATCCTGAGACCCTTCCTAAAACATGAGATGTGATATCCAACTCCTTCCCATTCCAACCTGAGACCCTTCCTATAGCATGAGATGGGATATCTAACTCCTTCCCAATCCAATCATGAGGACCTTCCGATAGCATGAGATGTGATATCTCAATGCTTCTAACAAACCTGAGACCCTTCCTATGGCATGAGATGTGATATCAAACTCCTTCCCATTCCAATCCTGAGACCCTTCCTATAGCATGAGATGTGATATCCAACTCCTTCCCATTCCAATCCTGAGACCCTTTCTATACCATGAGATGTGATATCTCAATGCTTCTAATATCAATGCTGAGACCTGCCCTATAACATGAGATGTGATTTCTAAATCCTTCCCATTCCAAACCTCAGACCCTTCCTATAGCATGAGATGTGATATCTCAATGCTTCTACCAAACATGAGACCCTTCCTATAGCATGAGATGTGATATCTCACTGCTTATAATACCAAAACTGAGACCCTTCCTATAGCATGAGATGTGATATCCAACTCTTTCCCATTCCAATCCTGAGACCCTTCCGATAGCATGAGATGTGATATCTTAATGCTTCTAATACCAAACCTGAGACCCTCCCTATAGCATAAGATGTGATATCCAAGTCCTTCCCATTCCAATCCTGAGACGCTTCCTATAACATGAGATGTGATATCCAACTCCTTCCCATTCCAACCTGAGACCCTTCCTATAGCATGAGATGGGATATCCATCTCCTTCCCAATCCAATCATGAGACCCTTCCGATAGCAGGAGATGTGATATCTCAATGCTTCTAACAAACCTGAGACCCTTCCTATGGCATGAGATGTGATATCAAACTCCTTCCCACTCCAATCCTGAGACCCTTCCTATAGCATGAGATGTGGTATACAACTCCTTCCCATTCCAATCCTGAGACCCTTCCTATACCATGAGATGTGATATCTCAATGCTTCTAATATCAATCCTGAGACCTGCCCTATAACATGAGATGTGATATCCAACTCCTTCCCATTCCAATCCTGAGACCCTTCCGATAGCATGAGATGTGATATCTCAATGCTTCTAATATCAAACCTGAGACCCTCCCTATAGCATGAGATGTGATATCCAAGTCATTCCCATTCCAATCCTGAGACCCTTCCTATAGCATGAGATGTGATATCTCAATGCTTCTAATACCAAACCTGAGACCCTTCCTATAACATGAGATGGGATAGCCAACTCCTTCCCATTCCAATCCTGAGACCCTTCTGATAGCAGAGGTGTGATATCTTAATGCTTATACCAAACCTGAGACCCTTCCTATGGCATGAGATGTGATATCCAACTCCTTCCCATTCCAATCCTGAGACCCTTCCTATAGCATGAGATGTGTTATCTCAATGCTTCTACCAAACCTGAGACCTTCCTATAGCATAAGATGTGATATCCAACTCCTTCCCATTCCAATCCTGAGACCCTTCCTATAGCATGAGATGTGGCATCTCAATGCTTCTAATACCAAACATGAGATCCTTCCTATAACATGAGATGTGATATCCAACTCCTTCCCATTCCAAACCTGAGACGGTTCCTATAGCATGAGATGTGATATCCAACTCCTTCCCATTCCAATCCTGAGACCCTTCCTATACCATGAGATGTGATATCTCAATGCTTCTAAAACCAACCCTGAGAAACATCCTATAACATGAGATGTGATATCTAAATCCTTCCCTTTCCAAACCTGAGACCCTTCCTTTAGCATGTGATGTGATATCCAACTCCTTCCCATTCCAATCCGAGACCCTTTCTATAGCATTAGATGTGATATCTCAATGCTTCTAATACCAAACCTGGACACTTCCTAGAGCATGAGATATGATATCCGACTCCTTCCCATTCCAATCCTGCGTCCCTTCTTATAGCATGAGATTTGATATCTCAGTGCTTCTAATAACAAACGTGAGACCCTTCCTATAACATGAGATGTGATATCCAACTCCTGCCGATTCCAATCCTGAGACCCTTCCTATACCATGAGATGTGATATCTCAATGCTTCTAATACCAAACCTGAGACCTGTCCTATTACATGAGATGTGATATCCAAATCCTTCCCATTCCAAACCTGAGACCCTTCCCATAGCATGAGATGTGATATCCAACTCCTTCCCATTCCAATCCTGAGACCCTTCCTATAGCATGAGATGTGATATCTCAATGCTTCTAATACCAAACCTGAGACCTGTCCTATTGCATGAGATGTGATATCCAAATCCTTCCCATTCCAATCTTAAGACCCTTCCTATAGCATGAGATGTGATACCTCAATGTTTCTAATACCAAACCTGAGACCCTTCCTATAGCAAGAGATGTGATATCCAAGTCCTTCCCATTCCAAACCTGAGACCCTTCCCTTAGCATGAGATGTGGTATCCAACTCCTTCCTATTCCAATCCTGAGACCCTTCCTATAGCATGAGATGTGATATCTCAATGCATCTAATACCAAACCTGGACTCTTCCTATAGCATGAAATGTGATATCCAACTCCTTCCCCTTCCAAACCTGAGACCCTTCCTATAGCATGAGATGTGATATCTCAATGCTTCTACCAAACATGAGACCCTTCCGATAGCATGAGATGTGATATCTCAATGCTTCTACCAAACATGAGACCCTTCCTATAGCATGAGATGTGATATCCAACTCTTTCCCATTCCAATCCTGAGACCCTTCCTATAACATGAGATGTGATATCCAACTCCTTCCCATTCCAACCTGAGACCCTTCCTATAGCATGAGATGGGATATCCATCTCCTTCCCAATCCAATCATGAGACCCTTCCGATAGCATGAGATGTGATATCTCAATACTTCTAACAAACCTGAGACCCTTCCTATGGCATGAGATGTGATATCAAACTCCTTCCCATTACAATCCTGAGACCCTTCCTATAGCATGAGATGTGATATCTCAATGCATCTAATACCAAACATGGACTCTTCCTATAGCATGAAATGTGATATCCAACTCCTTCCCATTCCAAACCTGAGACCCTTCCTATAGCATGAGATGTGATATCTCAATGCTTCTACCAAACATGAGACCCTTCCGATAGCATGAGATGTGATATCTCAATGCTTCTAATACCAAACCTGAGACCCTCCCTATAGCATAAGATATGATATCCAAGACCTTCCCATTCCAATCCTGAGACCCTGCCTATAACATGAGATGTGATATCCACCTCCTTCCCATTCCAACCTGAGACCCTTCCTATAGCATGAGATGGGATATCCAACTCCTTCCCAATCCAATCCTGAGACCCTTCCGATAGCATGAGATGTGATCTGTCAATGCTTCTAACAAACCTGAGACCCTTCCTATGGCATGAGATGTGATATCAAACTCCTTCCCATTCCAATCCTGAGACCCTTCCTATAGCATGAGATGTGATATCCAACTCCTTCCCATTCCAATTCTGAGACCCTTCCTATACCATGAGATGTGATATCTCAATGCTTCTAATAACAATCCTGAGACCCGCCCTACAACATGAGATGTGATATCCAAATCCTTCCCCTTCCAAACCTGAGACCCTTCCTTTAGCATGAGATGTGATATCCAATTCCTTCCCATTCCAATCCTGAGACCCTTCCGATAGCATGAGATGTGATATCTCAATGCTTCTAATACCAACCCTAAGAAACATCCTATAACATGAGATGTGATATCTAAATCCTTCCCGTTCCAAACCTGAGACCCTTCCTATAGCATTAGATGTGATATCTCAATGCTTCTAATACCAAACCTGGACACTTCCTATAGCATGAGATATGATATCCGACTCCTTCCCATTCCAATCCTGCGTCCCTTCTTATAGCATGAGATTTGATATCTCAGTGCTTCTAATAACAAACGTGAGACCCTTCCTATAACATGAGATGTGATATCCAACTCCTGCCGATTCCAATCCTGAGACCCTTCCTATACCATGAGATGTGATATCTCAATGCTTCTAATACCAAACCTGAGACCTGTCCTATTACATGAGATGTGATATCCAAATCCTTACCATTCTAATCCTGAGACCCTTCCTATAGCATGAGATGTGATATCTCAATGTTTCTAATACCAAACCTGAGACCCTTCCTATAGCAAGAGATGTGATATCCAAATCCTTCCCATTCCAAACCTGAGACCCGTCCCATAGCATGAGATGTGATATCCAACTCCTTCCCATTCCAATCCTGAGACCCTTCCTATAGCATGAGATGTGATATCTCAATGCTTCTAATACCAAACCTGAGACCTGTCCTATTGCATGAGATGTGATATCCAAATCCTTCCCATTCCAATCTTGAGACCCTTCCTATAGCATGAGATGTGATATCTCAATGTTTCTAATACCAAACCTGAGACCCTTCCTATAGCAAGAGATGTGATATCCAAGTCCTTCCCATTCCAAACCTGAGACCCTTCCCATAGCATGAGATGTGGTATCCAACTCCTTCCTATTCCAATCCTGAGACCCTTCCTATAGCATGAGATGTGATATCTCAATGCATCTAATACCAAACCTGGACTCTTCCTATAGCATGAGATGTGGTATCCAACTCCTTCCCCTTCCAAACCTGAGACCCTTCCTATAGCATGAGATGTGATATCTCAATGCTTCTACCAAACATGAGACCCTTCCTATAGCATGAGATGTGATATCCAACTCTTTCCCATTCCAATCCTGAGACCCTTCCTATAACATGAGATGTGATATCCAACTCCTTCCCATTCCAACCTGAGACCCTTCCTATAGCATGAGATGGGATATCCATCTCCTTCCCAATCCAATCATGAGACCCTTCCGATAGCATGAGATGTGATATCTCAATACTTCTAACAAACCTGAGACCCTTCCTATGGCATGAGATGTGATATCAAACTCCTTCCCATTACAATCCTGAGACCCTTCCTATAGCATGAGATGTGATATCTCAATGCATCTAATACCAAACATGGACTCTTCCTATAGCATGAAATGTGATATCCAACTCCTTCCCATTCCAAACCTGAGACCCTTCCTATAGCATGAGATGTGATATCTCAATGCTTCTACCAAACATGAGACCCTTCCGATAGCATGAGATGTGATATCTCAATGCTTCTAATACCAAACCTGAGACCCTCCCTATAGCATAAGATATGATATCCAAGTCCTTCCCATTCCAATCCTGAGACCCTGCCTATAACATGAGATGTGATATCCACCTCCTTCCCATTCGAACCTGAGACCCTTCCTATAGCATGAGATGGGATATCCAACTCCTTCCCAATCCAATCCTGAGACCCTTCCGATAGCATGAGATGTGATCTGTCAATGCTTCTAACAAACCTGAGACCCTTCCTATGGCATGAGATGTGATATCAAACTCCTTCCCATTCAAATCCTGAGACCCTTCCTATAGCATGAGATGTGATATCCAACTCCTTCCCATTCCAATTCTGAGACCCTTCCTATACCATGAGATGTGATATCTCAATGCTTCTAATACCAATCCTGAGACCCGCCCTACAACATGAGATTTGATATCCAAATCCTTCCCCTTCCAAACCTGAGACCCTTCCTTTAGCATGAGATGTGATATCCAATTCCTTCCCATTCCAATCCTGAGACCCTTCCGATAGCATGAGATGTGATATCTCAATGCTTCTAATATCAAACCTGAGACCCTCCCTATTGCATGAGATGTGATATCTCAATGCTTCTAATACCAAACCTGAGACCCTTCCTATAACATGAGATGGGATATCCAACTCCTTCCCATTCCAATCCTGAAACCCTTCCGATAGCAGAGGTGTGATATCTCAATGCTTATACCAAACCTGAGACCCTTCCTATGGCATGAGACGTGATATCCAGCTCCTTCCCATTCCAATCCTGAGACCCTTCCTATAGCAAGAGATGTGATATCTCAATGCTTCTACTAAACCTGAGACCCTTCCTATAGCATGAGATGTGATATCCAACTCCTTCCCATTACAATCCTGAGACCCTTCCTATAGCATACGATGTGATTTCTCAATGGTTCCAATACCAAACCTGAGATCCTTCCTATAACATGAGATGTGATATTCAACTCCTTCCCATTCCAAACCTGAGACCCTTCCTATAGCATGAGATGTGATATCTCAATGCTTCTACCAAACCGGGAACCCTTTCCGATAGCATGAGATGTGATATCCATCTCCTTCCCATTCCAATCACAAGACCCTTCCTATAGCATGAGATGTGATATCCATCTCCTTCCCATTCCAATCCCGAGACCCTTCCTATAGCATGAGATGTGACATCTCAATGCTTCTACCAAACCTGAGACCCTTCCTATAGCATGAGATGAGATATCCAACTCCTTCCCATTCCAATTCCGAGACCCTTCCTATAGCATGAGATGTGATATCTCAATGCTTCTAATACCAAACCTGAGATCCTTCCTATAGCATGAGATGTGATATCCAACTGCTTCCCATTCCAAACCTGAGACCCTTCCTATAGCATGAGATGTGATATCTCAATGCTTCTACCAAACATGAGACCCTTCCTATAGCATGAGATGTGATATCTCACTGCTTCTAATACCAACACTGAGTCTCTTCCTATAGCATGAGATGTGATATCCAACTCCTTCCCATTCCAATCCTGAGACCCTTCCGATAGCATGAGATGTGATATCTTAATGCTTCTAATACCAAACCTGAGACCCTTTCTATAGCATAAGATGTGATATCCAAGTCCTTCCCATTCCAATCCTGAGACCCTTCCTAAAACATGAGATGTGATATCCAACTCCTTCCCATTCCAATCTGAGACCCTTCCTATAGCATGAGATGGGATATCCAACTCCTTCCCAATCCAATCATGAGACCCTTCCGATAGCATGAGATTTGATATCTCAATGCTTCTAACAAACCTGAGACCCTTCCTATGGCATGAGATGTGATATCAAACTCCTTCCCATTCCAATCCTAAGACCCTTCCTATAGCATGAGATGTGATATCCAACTCCTTCCCATTCCAATCCTGAGACCCTTCTGATAGCATGCGATGTGATATCTTAATGCTTCTAATACCAAACCTGAGACCCTCTCTATAGCATAAAATGTGATATCCAAGTCCTTCCCATTCCAATCCTGAGACCCTTCCTAAAACATGGGATGTGATATCCAACTCCTTCCCATTCCAACCTGAGACCCTTCCTATAGCATGAGATGGGATATCCAACTCCTTCCCAATCCAATCATGAGGACCTTCCGATAGTGTTAGGAAAGATTTCGTAATTGTAGGGAATTTTCCTTCCATGTGGCAACCCCTAAACTTTTTGCTATTGTTTTTAACCTTGTTCTTGACTTTGCCAGAGAAGTACTTCTCTGGGCTTTCGCTCCTTTCTTACGGGGAAACTGACATGCCCTTAAGACAGTCAGTACCGGGGAACGTGGTTTCCCGTAGTTTCTTTTATCGTGTCGCAGCTTTAGTGTAACACGACACAAGAGGGCCCTGTAAGCTAAGTTACAGCTCTCTTGGGTCTCTAGCCTTCTACAGGCCCTAGATACTCTTTTAGGATGGTATTTGATCGGTGCAAGTCATTCAGGGACTGGAATGGTGGCAGCGATCGTTTTGTTTATTTTGAGCTCCTTTTGGCGTTCTGAGCACGTTTTTGCACTGAACCCAAAATGGTGGCCTGGCTCCCAAAATGGCCAGGCCGCGAGGCTCCTTTGTCCTGTCCACTGTCCGTCTTGCTCCCTTCACCTTCCCCAGGTCCGGCGACCCGGGGCCTTCCTTATTTGGGCATGTACTTTCCCGCGAAACGTGGTTGCTTTCGCGGGCTTCTACATGTCGTTTGTGTGCCTCCAGGGTGTGGGCTGGGATGTCTGGTCCCAATACACATCCTGGGTGCCAGAGAGTCTAGGGTGGTGTGAATGCCTGGGACCACCGTGGTCCGTGATTGGTCCACGTCTTGTATGTGTTTTGATGAGCGGATCTCCCATTGGCTCCCCTCCGTTTTGGCGCGAAGGGAACCGTGGATAAGAGGGGGCTGGAAACACCACTACCATGTCGATCTCCTGAGTTCTCACGAACGAAGGAATACAGGAGCCAAGTATCCTGCAACTACGAGGCTGGACCGAGGAATCGTTGGTGACCCGCTGAAGGAATCCTCCTTTGCACTGCTGTCGTCCGGAGAGCCCCTGTCCTCCTTTGATCGAACCAGAAGGCCTGTACTGGTGCTTCGACCTTTGGAATAGCAGGAACAGCTATTCCCGGCATCTTCAACCAGCTCCTGCCAAGTAAGCCTTCGGAAGCGTCTCTGGGCCATCCAGTTGACTGACCAGCTTACCAAGGAGTTTGGCTCTGCAACCGCCGCCAGGTTGTGTTGTATTGCGAGTCCTTGTCACTCTCCCACGCTTCGTACGCTTGGCGTCCCCAGGTCTGAAGGGAGGAGTGTACATTTGGCTTGAATACACACGGCCGCTCCGTTGTCCTGTGCGGCAACAAAACTGTGCTGGTTTCGTCGATTGGGACGTCTTTTTGCTCTACACGACTACAAAGCGTTCCCTGCTCTTCTGAACCTGCCAGCTGCTGAAACTATCGTGGAGAAGCCTGGGTCTGCTTGCTTCGGGGACCGGTGAGTAGTATATCTAGGATCTGGTCGCCCTCCTGCAGTATCCCATTGCTTTTCCCTGCTGTGTAAAAACAGCACCCTTTTGCCGCGCTCGCGCTCTGCTTCTGCCCGCTGTGGAGGCTGCGCTTGAGTTGCGGAACCTGTTCTTCTTCTGCTGTGCACTAACGTGACCCGCCTGACTTCCTCCGAAGAGCTTCCCCTTGTGCCCGTCGGCACCGGCGTGGCAGGTACTTTGAGCGCAAGGCTCCACTCTTCGTAGGGCTCGGACTTCCATCTAGTTAGGTGCCTATGAAGGCGAACTGAGTCGAAAGCATTATCGCACTGCCTGTTTTCCTTTCCTTTCAGGTGGACTACATATTTCGTGCTTTAAACGCTTGCGACTGTGTATTTGTATATATATTGTGTTGATATGGTATGTGTTGGTTTAATATTGTGATATTGTGATTTTCTCGCTACGGTCGTTGTTTTAAAGGCCTTAAAATAAATGTGTTTATATTTTTGATATAACACCTGTTTGGAGTAGTTTGTAAGCGCTCTTGCTTTGTGTGTTCACTGCGGGCTTTCAGTCACCCTCACCCCTCTTGAGACCTAGTCTTGACCGCCGCGATCGCTACCTTGATTGGTCTGGCTTGTCCAGAGGTTACCCTGTTCCAAGTAATTAGGTTGGCCTTCTGAACTTCTGCGCCACCAGGACAGAGTTCAGAAATCCGTCTTAACAAATTGGTGTACAGCGGTGGGATACGACTGAAGGTATCCAGTGTTGCGCTCGAACTAAGGCATTTCAGGTTATTCCAAACAGTACACGTAGTGAATTGTTATAGTATAACTTTAAAAAGGCCATAGTCCTATCAAACAGTATGGAAACAAGTACGTTGTTAACTTTAAATGCTTCCAAATCAGAAACGCTGAAAAAGATGTGTGCGGAGAGAGGTGTTTCCTCTCAAGGCACGAAATTGGAAATGATCCAAAGAATCGTGGCGTGGCAAGAAGCGCAGCTTGACGCTATTACTTCTGAGGACAGTGCGGAAGGTGGTGGGGCTGCTCTCACTGGCAGAACCGACGGTTCTGCCGCCGCACTGTTCCACCGCGACCACGAGGACAGGGAGGACGAGCTGTCTAATGTTTCCTCTGCCAGTGTTGATGGGGAGGCTATGCTTGAATTCAAGAAGCAAGAGCTGCGGCTTAGGCAGCAGGAGCTTGAATTCAGCATAGCCAAACTAAAAATCGAACAGGCAGAAAAACAAAAAGACAGGGATCACCAGTTGGAACTGGCCAAGCTTCAGGTTGCAAATGGCTCCAAGGGTCCTGGACATGGGTCTGGGGCCTCCTCTCATCCACGGTTTCCAAAAGATCTGCTCAGTGTGTATGAAGAAAGGAATGACATTATGGACTGGCTGAATGAGTTTGAGTATGCATGCGAGGTTCAAAAAGTTGACAGTGCTGATAAGATTGCGTGGTTGCTCAGTAGACTGCCCCATTCTGGCTGTAGTGCCATTATGGAAATGTCGAAGGCTGAGCGGGCTGATTTCGCAATGTTAAAGCAGACTCTCATTTTAAAGTTTGGGAAGACTCCGGCCCAATATTTAAAGCGTTTTCGAGAGTATAAGAAAAAGGAAGGTAGTACTTGGGTATCTTATGTCGCTGAATCTTTGAAAAACTTAACTGGCTGGGTCGAAGGCTATAAGGTTTCTACCTTCGACGGCATGATAAATCTTGTCATGCTGGAACACATTTTTGCTTCTTCTTCCCCGGAGCTTAAGCAGCATTTGGCCGATTCGAAGGAGATAGATCCTAAGAAGCTGGCCATTGCAGCAGACTTATGGGTGTCACATCGAGTGTCCCATAAGGACAAAACTCATCCTGGTAAGCAGGAGGAGGGGAAAAAGTCCAAAGATATGGAGGGTGGGGAATCTGCTAAATCTTCTTCCCATAAGGGCCACAAAAAGAAAAACAAGGGTAAGACACAAGAGAACTCACAGGGTAGTGGAGGTGCGCCTCCGAAACAGAACTCTGGTTACAATAAGCCTCCCTACGTAAACAGACCCACTGGGGCTTGTTTTTCTTGTGGAGCAACTGACCATGTGAAGGGGGATCCCCGTTGTAAGGTTAGACCTTTGGGGGTCCACTCCGCTAATCTGGCCTTCTCCTCCTACGAGGAAGAAGAGATTACAGGAGCATCCTTCTCCTCGGACTCATTTCCCAGCGGAATAGAGGCCGAGGTAGTTTTAGTGTCCCTGGGTTCCTGGGAGCCTAAAGTCGCAGAGGCGTATGCTAGGATTCCGGATAATACCAAGCACTACTTTAAAGACAGTGTGCTGATCAATGGAGTGGATACTCCAGCTCTTAGGGATAGTGGGTGCAGTCGAACTGTAGTGGATTCTACCTTGGTAGACACAGAGGAAGTTGCCAGAGCTACTCTGATGCCCACTAAGTTGGCTGACGGCCCCCTCCGTATGTTTCCCGTGATCCCTGTTAATCTAACTTTAAATGGTACAGCTGTCAGGATTCCAGTGAGCATTCAGAGAAACGTCCCGGGAAAGGTCTTATTAGGTAATGATCTCAGAGCTTTAGGGCTCGTAGGAGACACTGCCGAACGACCCTACACACGGTCTCAAGCACGGGCGGCATTGGCCAAGTCCAATACGCCGCCCCAGCCGAAGGGGCAACCCAAGGCGAAAGGAGTCTACAAGTCAAGACGGGGGAAAGAGAATATTCCCCCGAGCTCGCCTACCACTGCGGTGGAGGAAGTTGGTCAATCGCCCGAGCCTGACGAGGCGGTGGCGATGCCTGAAGTATTCGACCCCAACGATCATCCTGAACTAAAAGACTTGTTAGTTGAAGGAGGTCCTGATAGGGACGAATTCAGTAAAGGCCAACGTGAGTGCCCATCTCTGGAAGGCCTAAGGAGACAGGCCTGCTCCCAGCTTGAGGGTGAACCTCCTGGGAAGCATAGGATTTATTGGGAAGGTGGACTCCTGTATAGTGAGCCCACAGAGTCTACAGAAGGAGACCATAGGAGGTTGGTGGTTCCCCTTGCTGTTAGACCCTTCCTCCTGCAGTTGGCGCATGAAGTTCCCCTTGCTGGTCACCTTGGTATGAAGAGGACCAAGCAAAGGTTATCCATGCACTTCTACTGGCCCAAGATGGGGGTGCAAGTAGAAAGTCACTGCAGGAGTTGCGCCTCCTGCCAGTTGTCTGGTAAGGTTGGCGCGACAATCCAAGCTCCGTTGGTACCGCTCCCAGTTGTGGGGGTACCATTTGAAAGGGTAGGGATCGACATCGTCGGTCCCCTTGACCCGCAAACATCCTCGGGCAATAGGTTTATCCTGGTGCTGGTCGACCATGCAACCAGGTATCCTGAGGCCATCCCATTGAAAACTGTAACTGCCAAGTCAGTTGCAAAAGCTTTACTCGGCATATTTACTAGGGTTGGCTTCCCTAAAGAAGTTGTGTCAGATCGTGGCAGCAACTTTATGTCAAAGTATATGCAGGCTATGTGGAAAGAATGTGGGGTCACCTACAAGTTCTCTTCTGCATACCACCCCCAGACCAATGGTCTGGTGGAACGTTTCAACAGAACGTTAAAGAGCATGATTGGGGCTCTGGAGGAGCCCCAGAGAAGAAAATGGGATCTTCTTTTACCATGCTTGCTGTTTGCCTACCGAGAGGTACCACAGGAGGGAGTTGGCTTCAGCCCCTTCGAACTTCTGTTCGGTCATCCCGTACGGGGACCCTTAGCCATTGTCAAGGAGGGATGGGAGATGCCCACTCCCCCTGTTACTACCAATGTAGTTGACTATGTGCTAGGGCTCAGAAAACGGATGGTACTTCTGATGGGCTTGGCTAGTGATAAATTGAAGGCAGGGCAAGCGCTGGTGAAACATTGGTACGACCAGAAAGCTTCCCTCATCAACTTTACACCTGGTCAGCAAGTCCTGATCATGAATCCTATAAGGCCTCGAGCTTTACAGGACAAATGGTCAGGCCCTTACACAGTGGTGGAGCCCCTGGGTGAGGTGAACTATTTAGTGGACCTTGGAAGGCCTGGACAGGCTCCAAAAGTGTTCCACGTGAATAGGCTGAAGGCTTTCGTCCCAAGAGTCGAAATCGCAGCACTGCTACTGGCGTCAGACATTGAGGAAGAGGAGTCAGAACCTCTCCCCGACCTGTTCCACAGCGGTCCTTCAGATAGCTCCATTGAGGGTGTCCGAGTGGCCCCTCACCTGACTTCTGATCAGCAGGCGGAGGTGAAAAGTTTGCTTAGGCAGTTTTCCCCCCTGTTCTCACAGTCGCCTGGTTTGACACCTTGGTGCAAACATAACATTGACACAGGAGACAGTGTACCTACCAAAAGTAGGGGATACAGGATGTCGGATAAAGTACGGTCTTATATTAAGACCGAGGTCAACAAAATGTTAGACCTTGGGGTGATTGAACCCTCTAGTAGTCCTTGGTCCAGTCCTGTGGTTCTGGTTCCAAAGGCAGGCACTTCTGAATTGAGGTTCTGCGTGGATTACAGGGCTCTGAATGCTGTCACCAAGACAGATGCCCACCCCTTGCCTCGAACAGATGAGCTGGTGGATACTTTGGGTGCCTCCAAGTACCTCAGCACGTTTGACCTCACTGCTGGCTATTGGCAAATAGCGTTAGCAGAACATGCCAGGGAGAAGACAGCATTTTCTACACCAGACGGCCTTTACCAATTCCGGGTAATGCCGTTCGGGTTGAAGAATGCACCTGCCACTTTCCAGAGGCTTGTGAATCATGTGTTGAATGGGTTGGACGAATTCTGTCTTGCATATCTGGACGATATAGCAGTTTTCAGTGCCACCTGGGAAGACCATGTGAAACACCTCGGGATTGTGCTCCAGGCTCTTCAGAAAGCCCACTTGACCATAAAGGCTAGTAAGTGCCAGATTGGACAAGGCTCAGTGGTTTACCTTAGACATGAAGTAGGTGGAGGGAGGATACAGCCTCTACCCAGTAAAGTACAAGCAGTACAAGACTGGCCTACCCCCACTACGCAAACCCAAGTGAGAGCCTTTTTAGAACTCACGGGGTATTACCGCAATTTTGTGGCAGACTATGGCACCATAGCTGCTCCTCTGACTGCCCTCACAACTCCGAAGAAACCCAAGAAGGTAACTTGGACCGACGAGTGTGAGAAGGCCTTCAATGGCTTAAAAGACTCCTTGTGCCAGGCCCCTGTCCTAAGGGCCCCTGATTATCAAAGACCTTTTATCGTGCAGACGGATGCCTCTGACACTGGGATAGGAGCTGTACTATCACAAGTAGATGAGAAGGGTAAGGAACACCCTATCGGTTTTATTAGTCGCCAGCTTAAGGACAGAGAGCTCAGGTGGTCCACGGTAGAGAAAGAATGTTTCTCTGTTGTGTGGGCCCTAAGGAAGCTGAGGCCCTACCTCTATGGGACCCACTTCACTGTGCAGACTGACCATAAGCCGTTAAAGTGGCTAATGAACATGAAGGGGGAGAATCCAAAGTTGCTTAGGTGGTCCATAAGTCTTCAAGGCTTCGACTTCACTATTGAGCATAGACCAGGTGTCCAACATAGCAATGCTGATGGGTTGTCCAGAATGTTTAACCGACCTGAACAAGAGACTCATCCAGGAGTGGATTAGTTCCCCCTGTCCATAGTCTGGGAGGGGCGAGTGTTAGGAAAGATTTCGTAATTGTAGGGAATTTTCCTTCCATGTGGCAACCCCTAAACTTTTTGCTATTGTTTTTAACCTTGTTCTTGACTTTGCCAGAGAAGTACAGCCTTCTGCCGCACTTCTCTGGGCTTTCGCTCCTTTCTTACGGGGAAACTGACATGCCCTTAAGACAGTCAGTACCGGGGAACGTGGTTTCCCGTAGTTTCTTTTATCGTGTCGCAGCTTTAGTGCAACACGACACAAGAGGGCACTGTAAGCTAAGTTACAGCTCTCTTGGGTCTCTAGCCTTCTACAGGCCCTAGATACTCTTTTAGGATGGTATTTGATCGGTGCAAGTCATTCAGGGACTGGAATGGTGGCAGCGATCGTTTTGTTTATTTTGAGCTCCTTTTGGCGTTCTGAGCACGTTTTTGCACTGAACCCAAAATGGTGGCCTGGCTCCCAAAATGGCCAGGCCGCGAGGCTCCTTTGTCCTGTCCACTGTCCGTCTTGCTCCCTTCACCTTCCCCAGGTCCGGCGACCCGGGGCCTTCCTTATTTGGGCATGTACTTTCCCGCGAAACGTGGTTGCTTTCGCGGGCTTCTACATGTCGTTTGTGTGCCTCCAGGGTGTGGGCTGGGATGTCTGGTCCCAATACACATCCTGGGTGCCAGAGAGTCTAGGGTGGTGTGAATGCCTGGGACCACCGTGGTCCGTGATTGGTCCACGTATGGTATGTGTTTTGATGAGCGGATCTCCCATTGGCTCCCCTCCGTTTTGGCGCGAAGGGAACCTTGGATAAGAGGGGGCTGGAAACACCACTACCATGTCGATCTCCTGAGTTCTCACGAACGAAGGAATACAGGAGCCAAGTATCCTGCAACTACGAGGCTGGACCGAGGAATCGCTGGTGACCCGCTGAAGGAATCCTCCTTTGCACTGCTGTCGTCCGGAGAGCCCCTGTCCTCCTTTGATCGAACCAGAAGGCCTGTACTGGTGCTTCGACCTTTGGAATAGCAGGAACAGCTATTCCCGGCATCTTCAACCAGCTCCTGCCAAGTAAGCCTTCGGAAGCGTCTCTGGGCCATCCAGTTGACTGACCAGCTTACCAAGGAGTTTGGCTCTGCAACCGCCGCCAGGTTGTGTTGTATTGCGAGTCCTTGTCACTCTCCCACGCTTCGTACGCTTGGCGTCCCCAGGTCTGAAGGGAGGAGTGTACATTTGGCTCGAATACACACGGCCGCTCCGTTGTCCTGTGCGGCAACAAAACTGTGCTGGTTTCGTCGATTGGGACGTCTTTTTGCTCTACACGACTACAAAGCGTTCCCTGCTCTTCTGAACCTGCCAGCTGCTGAAACTATCGTGGAGAAGCCTGGGTCTGCTTGCTTCGGGGACCGGTGAGTAGTATATCTAGGATCTGGTCGCCCTCCTGCAGTATCCCATTGCTTTTCCCTGCTGTGTAAAAACAGCACCCTTTTGCCGCGCTCGCGCTCTGCTTCTGCCCGCTGTGGAGGCTGCGCTTGAGTTGCGGAACCTGTTCTTCTTCTGCTGTGCACTAACGTGACCCGCCTGACTTCCTCCAAAGAGCTTCCCCTTGTGCCCGTCGGCACCGGCGTGGCAGGTACTTTGAGCGCAAGGCTCCACTCTTCGTAGGGCTCGGACTTCCATCTAGTTAGGTGCCTATGAAGGCGAACTGAGTCGAAAGCATTATCGCACTGCCTGTTTTCCTTTCCTTTCAGGTGGACTACATATTTCGTGCTTTAAACGCTTGCGACTGTGTATTTGTATATATATTGTGTTGATATGGTATGTGTTGGTTTAATATTGTGATATTGTGATTTTCTCGCTACGGTCGTTGTTTTAAAGGCCTTAAAATAAATGTGTTTATATTTTTGATATAACACCTGTTTGGAGTAGTTTGTAAGCGCTCTTGCTTTGTGTGCTCACTGCGGGCTTTCAGTCACCCTCACCCCTCTTGAGACCTAGTCTTGACCGCCGCGATCGCTACCTTGATTGGTCTGGCTTGTCCAGAGGTTACCCTGTTCCAAGTAATTAGGTTGGCCTTCTGAACTTCTGCGCCACCAGGACAGAGTTCAGAAATCCGTCTTAACAGATAGCATGAGATGTGATATCTCAATGCTTCTAACAAACCTGAGTCCCTTCCTATGGCATGAGATGTGATATAAAACTCCTTCCCATTCCAATCCTGAGACCCTTCCTATAGCATGAGATGTGATATCTCAATGCTTCTAACACCAAACCTGAGACCCTTCCTATAACATGAGATGGGATATCCAATCCTTCCCATTCCAATCCTGAAACCCTTCCTATAGCAGAGGTGTGATATCTCAATGCTTATAACAAACCTGAGACCCTTCCTATGGCATGAGACGTGATATCCAGCTTCTTCCCATTCCAATCCTGAGACCCTTCCTATAGCAAGAGATGTGATATCTCAATGCTTCTACTAAACCTGAGACCCTTCCTATAGCATGAGCTGTGATATCCAACTCCTTCCCATTACAATCCTGAGACCCTTCCTATAGCATACAATGTGATTTCTCAATGCTTCTAATACCAAACCTGAGACCTGTCCTATTACATGAGATGTGATATCCAAATCCTTACCATTCTAATCCTGAGACCCTTCCTATAGCATGAGATGTGATATCTCAATGTTTCTAATACCAAACCTGAGACCCTTCCTATAGCAAGAGATGTGATATCCAAATCCTTCCCATTCCAAACCTGAGACCCTTCCCATAGCATGAGATGTGATATCCAACTCCTTCCCATTCCAATCCTGAGACCCTTCCTATAGCATGAGATGTGATATCTCAATGCTTCTAATACCAAACCTGAGACCTGTCCTATTGCATGAGATGTGATATCCAAATCCTTCCCATTCCAATCTTGAGACCCTTCCTATAGCATGAGATGTGATATCTCAATGCTTCTAATACCAAACCTGAGACCTGTCCTATTGCATGAGATGTGATATCCAAATCCTTCCCATTCCAATCTTGAGACCCTTCCTATGGCATGAGATGTGATATCCAACTCCTTCCCATTCCAATCCTGAGACCCTTCCTATAGCATGAGATGTGTTATCTCAATGCTTCTACCAAACCTGAGACCCTTCCTATAGCATAAGATGTGATATCCAACTCCTTCCCATTCCAATCCTGAGACCCTTCCTATAGCATGAGATGTGACATCTCAATGCTTCTAATACCAAACATGAGATCCTTCCTATAACATGAGATGTGATATCCAACTCCTTCCCATTCCAAACCTGAGACCGTTCCTATAGCATGAGATGTGATATCCAACTCCTTCCCATTCCAATCCTGAGACCCTTCCTATACCATGAGATGTGATATCTCAATGCTTCTTAAACCAACCCTGAGAAACATCCTATAACATGAGATGTGATATCTAAATCCTTCCCTTTCCAAACCTGAGACCCTTCCTTTAGCATGTGATGTGATATCCAACTCCTTCCCATTCCAATCCGAGACCCTTCCTATAGCATTAGATGTGATATCTCAATGCTTCTAATACCAAACCTGGACACTTCCTATAGCATGAGATATGATATCCGACTCCTTCCCATTCCAATCCTGCGTCCCTTCTTATAGCATGAGATTTGATATCTCAGTGCTTCTAATAACAAACGTGAGACCCTTCCTATAACATGAGATGTGATATCCAACTCCTGCCGATTCCAATCCTGAGACCCTTCCTATACCATGAGATGTGATATCTCAATGCTTCTAATACCAAACCTGAGACCTGTCCTATTACATGAGATGTGATATCCAAATCCTTACCATTCTAATCCTGAGACCCTTCCTATAGCATGAGATGTGATATCTCAATGTTTCTAATACCAAACCTGAGACCCTTCCTATAGCAAGAGATGTGATATCCAAATCCTTCCCATTCCAAACCTGAGACCCTTCCCATAGCATGAGATGTGATATCCAACTCCTTCCCATTCCAATCCTGAGACCCTTCCTATAGCATGAGATGTGATATCTCAATGCTTCTAATACCAAACCTGAGACCTGTCCTATTGCATGAGATGTGATATCCAAATCCTTCCCATTCCAATCTTGAGACCCTTCCTATAGCATGAGATGTGATACCTCAATGTTTCTAATACCAAACCTGAGACCCTTCCTATAGCAAGAGATGTGATATCCAAATCCTTCCCATTCCAAACCTGAGACCCTTCCCATAGCATGAGATGTGATATCCAACTCCTTCCCATTCCAATCCTGAGACCCTTCCTATAGCATGAGATGTGATATCTCAATGCTTCTAATACCAAACCTGAGACCTGTCCTATTGCATGAGATGTGATATCCAACTCCTTCCCCTTCCAAACCTGAGACCCTTCCTATAGCATGAGATGTGATATCTCAATGCTTCTACCAAACATGAGACCCTTCCTATAGCATGAGATGTGATATCCACCTCTTTCCCATTCCAATCCTGAGACCCTTCCTATAACATGAGATGTGATATCCAACTCCTTCCCATTCCAACCTGAGACCCTTCCTATAGCATGAGATGGGATATCCATCTCCTTCCCAATCCAATCATGAGACCCTTCCGATAGCATGAGATGTGATATCTCAATACTTCTAACAAACCTGAGACCCTTCCTATGGCATGAGATGTGATATCAAACTCCTTCCCATTACAATCCTGAGACCCTTCCTATAGCATGAGATGTGATGTCTCAATGCATCTAATACCAAACATGGACTCTTCCTATAGCATGAAATGTGATATCCAACTCCTTCCCATTCCAAACCTGAGACCCTTCCTATAGCATGAGATGTGATATCTCAATGCTTCTACCAAACATGAGACCCTTCCGATAGCATGAGATGTGATATCTCAATGCTTCTAATACCAAACCTGAGACCCTCCCTATAGCATAAGATATGATATCCAAGACCTTCCCATTCCAATCCTGAGACCCTGCCTATAACATGAGATGTGATATCCACCTCCTTCCCATTCCAACCTGAGACCCTTCCTATAGCATGAGATGGGATATCCAACTCCTTCCGAATCCAATCCTGAGACCCTTCCGATAGCATGAGATGTGATCTGTCAATGCTTCTAACAAACCTGAGACCCTTCCTATGGCATGAGATGTGATATCAAACTCCTTCCCATTCCAATCCTGAGACCCTTCCTATAGCATGAGATGTGATATCCAACTCCTTCCCATTCCAATTCTGAGACCCTTCCTATACCATGAGATGTGATATCTCAATGCTTCTAATACCAATCCTGAGACCCGCCCTACAACATGAGATGTGATATCCAAATCCTTCCCCTTCCAAACCTGAGACCCTTCCTTTAGCATGAGATGTGATATCCAATTCCTTCCCATTCCAATCCTGAGACCCTTCCGATAGCATGAGATGTGATATCTCAATGCTTCTAATACCAACCCTAAGAAACATCCTATAACATGAGATGTGATATCTAAATCCTTCCCTTTCCAAACCTGAGACCCTTCCTATAGCATTAGATGTGATATCTCAATGCTTCTAATACCAAACCTGGACACTTCCTATAGCATGAGATATGATATCCGACTCCTTCCCATTCCAATCCTGCGTCCCTTCTTATAGCATGAGATTTGATATCTCAGTGCTTCTAATAACAAACGTGAGACCCTTCCTATAACATGAGATGTGATATCCAAATCCTTACCATTCTAATCCTGAGACCCTTCCTATAGCATGAGATGTGATATCTCAATGTTTCTAATACCAAACCTGAGACCCTTCCTATAGCAAGAGATGTGATATCCAAATCCTTCCCATTCCAAACCTGAGACCCTTCCCATAGCATGAGATGTGATATCCAACTCCTTCCCATTCCAATCCTGAGACCCTTCCTATAGCATGAGATGTGATATCTCAATGCTTCTAATACCAAACCTGAGACCTGTCCTATTGCATGAGATGTGATATCCAAATCCTTCCCATTCCAATCTTGAGACCCTTCCTATAGCATGAGATGTGATATCTCAATGTTTCTAATACCAAACCTGAGACCCTTCCTATAGCAAGAGATGTGATATCCAAGTCCTTCCCATTCCAAACCTGAGACCCTTCCCATAGCATGAGATGTGGTATCCAACTCCTTCCTATTCCAATCCTGAGACCCTTCCTGTAGCATGAGATGTGATATCTCAATGCATCTAATACCAAACCTGGACTCTTCCTATAGCATGAGATGTGGTATCCAACTCCTTCCCCTTCCAAACCTGAGACCCTTCCGATAGCATGAGATGTGATATCTCAATGCTTCTACCAAACATGAGACCCTTCCTATAGCATGAGATGTGATATCCAACTCTTTCCCATTCCAATCCTGAGACCCTTCCTATAACATGAGATGTGATATCCAACTCCTTCCCATTCCAACCTGAGACCCTTCCTATAGCATGAGATGGGATATCCATCTCCTTCCCAATCCAATCATGAGACCCTTCCGATAGCATGAGATGTGATATCTCAATACTTCTAACAAACCTGAGACCCTTCCTATGGCATGAGATGTGATATCAAACTCCTTCCCATTACAATCCTGAGACCCTTCCTATAGCATGAGATGTGATATCTCAATGCATCTAATACCAAACATGGACTCTTCCTATAGCATGAAATGTGATATCCAACTCCTTCCCATTCCAAACCTGAGACCCTTCCTATAGCATGAGATGTGATATCGCAATGCTTCTACCAAACATGAGACCCTTCCGATAGCATGAGATGTGATATCTCAATGCTTCTAATACCAAACCTGAGACCCTCCCTATAGCATAAGATATGATATCCAAGTCCTTCCCATTCCAATCCTGAGACCCTGCCTATAACATGAGATGTGATATCCACCTCCTTCCCATTCGAACCTGAGACCCTTCCTATAGCATGAGATGGGATATCCAACTCCTTCCCAATCCAATCCTGAGACCCTTCCGATAGCATGAGATGTGATCTGTCAATGCTTCTAACAAACCTGAGACCCTTCCTATGGCATGAGATGTGATATCAAACTCCTTCCCATTCAAATCCTGAGACCCTTCCTATAGCATGAGATGTGATATCCAACTCCTTCCCATTCCAATTCTGAGACCCTTCCTATACCATGAGATGTGATATCTCAATGCTTCTAATACCAATCCTGAGACCCGCCCTACAACATGAGATGTGATATCCAAATCCTTCCCCTTCCAAACCTGAGACCCTTCCTTTAGCATGAGATGTGATATCCAATTCCTTCCCATTCCAATCCTGAGACCCTTCCGATAGCATGAGATGTGATATCTCAATGCTTCTAATATCAAACCTGAGACCCTCCCTATTGCATGAGATGTGATATCTCAATGCTTCTAATACCAAACCTGAGACCCTTCCTATAACATGAGATGGGATATCCAACTCCTTCCCATTCCAATCCTGAAACCCTTCCGATAGCAGAGGTGTGATATCTCAATGCTTATACCAAACCTGAGACCCTTCCTATGGCATGAGACGTGATATCCAGCTCCTTCCCATTCCTATCCTCAGACCCTTCCGATAGCAAGAGATGTGATATCTCAATGCTTCTACTAAACCTGAGACCCTTCCTATAGCATGAGATGTGATATCCAACTCCTTCCCATTACAATCCTGAGACCCTTCCTATAGCATACGATGTGATTTCTCAATGGTTCCAATACCAAACCTGAGATCCTTCCTATAACATGAGATGTGATATTCAACTCCTTCCCATTCCAAACCTGAGACCCTTCCTATAGCATGAGATGTGATATCTCAATGCTTCTACCAAACCGGGAACCCTTTCCGATAGCATGAGATGTGATATCCATCTCCTTCCCATTCCAATCACAAGACCCTTCCTATAGCATGAGATGTGATATCCATCTCCTTCCCATTCCAATCCCGAGACCCTTCCTATAGCATGAGATGTGATATCTCAATGCTTCTACCAAACCTGAGACCCTTCCTATAGCATGAGATGAGATATCCAACTCCTTCCCATTCCAATTCCGAGACCCTTCCTATAGCATGAGATGTGATATCTCAATGCTTCTAATACCAAACCTGAGATCCTTCCTATAGCATGAGATGTGATATCCAACTGCTTCCCATTCCAAACCTGAGACCCTTCCTATAGCATGAGATGTGATATCTCAATGCTTCTACCAAACATGAGACCCTTCCTATAGCATGAGATGTGATATCTCACTGCTTCTAATACCAACACTGAGTCTCTTCCTATAGCATGAGATGTGATATCCAACTCCTTCCCATTCCAATCCTGAGACCCTTCCGATAGCATGAGATGTGATATCTTAATGCTTCTAATACCAAACCTGAGACCCTTTCTATAGCATAAGATGTGATATCCAAGTCCTTCCCATTCCAATCCTGAGACCCTTCCTAAAACATGAGATGTGATATCCAACTCCTTCCCATTCCAATCTGAGACCCTTCCTATAGCATGAGATGGGATATCCAACTCCTTCCCAATCCAATCATGAGACCCTTCCGATAGCATGAGATTTGATATCTCAATGCTTCTAACAAACCTGAGACCCTTCCTATGGCATGAGATGTGATATCAAACTCCTTCCCATTCCAATCCTAAGACCCTTCCTATAGCATGAGATGTGATATCCAACTCCTTCCCATTCCAATCCTGAGACCCTTCTGATAGCATGAGATGTGATATCTTAATGCTTCTAATACCAAACCTGAGACCCTCTCTATAGCATAAAATGTGATATCCAAGTCCTTCCCATTCCAATCCTGAGACCCTTCCTAAAACATGGGATGTGATATCCAACTCCTTCCCATTCCAACCTGAGACCCTTCCTATAGCATGAGATGGGATATCCAACTCCTTCCCAATCCAATCATGAGGACCTTCCGATAGCATGAGATGTGATATCTCAATGCTTCTAACAAACCTGAGACCCTTCCTATGGCATGAGATGTGATATAAAACTCCTTCCCATTCCAATCCTGAGACCCTTCCTATAGCATGAGATGTGATATCTCAATGCTTCTAACACCAAACCTGAGACCCTTCCTATAACATGAGATGGGATATCCAACTCCTTCCCATTCCAATCCTGAAACCCTTCCTATAGCAGAGGTGTGATATCTCAATGCTTATAACAAACCTGAGACCCTTCCTATGGCATGAGACGTGATATCCAGCTTCTTCCCATTCCAATCCTGAGACCCTTCCTATAGCAAGAGATGTGATATCTCAATGCTTCTACTAAACCTGAGACCCTTCCTATAGCATGAGATGTGATATCCAACTCCTTCCCATTACAATCCTGAGACCCTTCCTATAGCATACGATGTGATTTCTCAATGCTTCTAATACCAAACCTGAGACCTGTCCTATTACATGAGATGTGATATCCAAATCCTTACCATTCTAATCCTGAGACCCTTCCTATAGCATGAGATGTGATATCTCAATGTTTCTAATACCAAACCTGAGACCCTTCCTATAGCAAGAGATGTGATATCCAAATCCTTCCCATTCCAAACCTGAGACCCTTCCCATAGCATGAGATGTGATATCCAACTCCTTCCCATTCCAATCCTGAGACCCTTCCTATAGCATGAGATGTGATATCTCAATGCTTCTAATACCAAACCTGAGACCTGTCCTATTGCATGAGATGTGATATCCAAATCCTTCCCATTCCAATCTTGAGACCCTTCCTATAGCATGAGATGTGATACCTCAATGTTTCTAATACCAAACCTGAGACCCTTCCTATAGCAAGAGATGTGATATCCAAGTCCTTCCCATTCCAAACCTGAGACCCTTCCCATAGCATGAGATGTGATATCTCAATGCATCTAATACCAAACCTGGACTCTTCCTATAGCATGAAATGTGATATCCAACTCCTTCCCCTTCCAAACCTGAGACCCTTCCTATAGCATGAGATGTGATATCTCAATGCTTCTACCAAACATGAGACCCTTCCTATAGCATGAGATGTGATATCCAACTCTTTCCCATTCCAATCCTGAGACCCTTCCTATAACATGAGATGTGATATCCAACTCCTTCCCATTCCAACCTGAGACCCTTCCTATAGCATGAGATGGGATATCCATCTCCTTCCCAATCCAATCATGAGACCCTTCCGATAGCATGAGATGTGATATCTCAATACTTCTAACAAACCTGAGACCCTTCCTATGGCATGAGATGTGATATCAAACTCCTTCCCATTACAATCCTGAGACCCTTCCTATAGCATGAGATGTGATATCTCAATGCATCTAATACCAAACATGGACTCTTCCTATAGCATGAAATGTGATATCTAACTCCTTCCCATTCCAAACCTGAGACCCTTCCTATAGCATGAGATGTGATATCTCAATGCTTCTACCAAACATGAGACCCTTCCGATAGCATGAGATGTGATATCTCAATGCTTCTAATACCAAACCTGAGACCCTCCCTATAGCATAAGATATGATATCCAAGTCCTTCCCATTCCAATCCTGAGACCCTGCCTATAACATGAGATGTGATATCCACCTCCTTCCCATTCCAACCTGAGACCCTTCCTATAGCATGAGATGGGATATCCAACTCCTTCCCAATCCAATCCTGAGACCCTTCCGATAGCATGAGATGTGATCTGTCAATGCTTCTAACAAACCTGAGACCCTTCCTATGGCATGAGATGTGATATCAAACTCCTTCCCATTCCAATCCTGAGACCCTTCCTATAGCATGAGATGTGATATCCAACTCCTTCCCATTCCAATTCTGAGACCCTTCCTATACCATGAGATGTGATATCTCAATGCTTCTAATACCAATCCTGAGACCCGCCCTACAACATGAGATGTGATATCCAAATCCTTCCCCTTCCAAACCTGAGACCCTTCCTTTAGCATGAGATGTGATATCCAATTCCTTCCCATTCCAATCCTGAGACCCTTCCGATAGCATGAGATGTGATATCTCAATGCTTCTAATACCAACCCTAAGAAACATCCTATAACATGAGATGTGATATCTAAATCCTTCCCTTTCCAAACCTGAGACCCTTCCTTTAGCATGTGATGTGATATCCAACTCCTTCCCATTCCAATCCGAGACCCTTCCTATAGCATTAGATGTGATATCTCAATGCTTCTAATACCAAACCTGGACACTTCCTATAGCATGAGATATGATATCCGACTCCTTCCCATTCCAATCCTGCGTCCCTTCTTATAGCATGAGATTTGATATCTCAGTGCTTCTAATAACAAACGTGAGACCCTTCCTATAACATGAGATGTGATATCCAACTCCTGCCGATTCCAATCCTGAGACCCTTCCTATACCATGAGATGTGATATCTCAATGCTTCTAATACCAAACCTGAGACCTGTCCTATTACATGAGATGTGATATCCAAATCCTTACCATTCTAATCCTGAGACCCTTCCTATAGCATGAGATGTGATATCTCAATCTTTCTAATACCAAACCTGAGACCCTTCCTATAGCAAGAGATGTGATATCCAAATCCTTCCCATTCCAAACCTGAGACCCTTCCTATAGCAAGAGATGTGATATCCAAGTCCTTCCCATTCCAAACCTGAGACCCTTCCCATAGCATGAGATGTGGTATCCAACTCCTTCCTATTCCAATCCTGAGACCCTTCCTATAGCATGAGATGTGATATCTCAATGCATCTAATACCAAACATGGACTCTTCCTATAGCATGAAATGTGATATCCAACTCCTTCCCATTCCAAACCTGAGACCCTTCCTATAGCATGAGATGTGATATCTCAATGCTTCTACCAAACATGAGACCCTTCCGATAGCATGAGATGTGATATCTCAATGCTTCTAATACCAAACCTGAGACCCTCCCTATAGCATAAGATATGATATCCAAGTCCTTCCCATTCCAATCCTGAGACCCTGCCTATAACATGAGATGTGATATCCACCTCCTTCCCATTCGAACCTGAGACCCTTCCTATAGCATGAGATGGGATATCCAACTCCTTCCCAATCCAATCCTGAGACCCTTCCGATAGCATGAGATGTGATCTGTCAATGCTTCTAACAAACCTGAGACCCTTCCTATGGCATGAGATGTGATATCAAACTCCTTCCCATTCAAATCCTGAGACCCTTCCTATAGCATGAGATGTGATATCCAACTCCTTCCCATTCCAATTCTGAGACCCTTCCTATACCATGAGATGTGATATCTCAATGCTTCTAATACCAATCCTGAGACCCGCCCTACAACATGAGATGTGATATCCAAATCCTTCCCCTTCCAAACCTGAGACCCTTCCTTTAGCATGAGATGTGATATCCAATTCCTTCCCATTCCAATCCTGAGACCCTTCCGATAGCATGAGATGTGATATCTCAATGCTTCTAATATCAAACCTGAGACCCTCCCTATTGCATGAGATGTGATATCTCAATGCTTCTAATACCAAACCTGAGACCCTTCCTATAACATGAGATGGGATATCCAACTCCTTCCCATTCCAATCCTGAAACCCTTCCGATAGCAGAGGTGTGATATCTCAATGCTTATACCAAACCTGAGACCCTTCCTATGGCATGAGACGTGATATCCAGCTCCTTCCCATTCCAATCCTCAGACCCTTCCTATAGCAAGAGATGTGATATCTCAATGCTTCTACTAAACCTGAGACCCTTCCTATAGCATGAGATGTGATATCCAACTCCTTCCCATTACAATCCTGAGACCCTTCCTATAGCATACGATGTGATTTCTCAATGGTTCCAATACCAAACCTGAGATCCTTCCTATAACATGAGATGTGATATTCAACTCCTTCCCATTCCAAACCTGAGACCCTTCCTATAGCATGAGATGTGATATCTCAATGCTTCTACCAAACCGGGAACCCTTTCCGATAGCATGAGATGTGATATCCATCTCCTTCCCATTCCAATCACAAAACCCTTCGTATAGCATGAGATGTGTGTTAGGAAAGATTTCGTTATTGTAGGGAACTTTCCTTCCATGTGGCAACCCCTAAACTTTTTGCTATTGTTTTCAACCTGTTTTCTTGACTTTGCCAGAGAAGTGCAGCCTTCTGCTGTACTCCTCTGGGCTTTCGCTCCTTTCTTACGGGGAAACTGACATGCCCTTAAGACAGTCAGTACCGGGGAACGCTGTTTCCCGTAGTTTCTTTTATCGTGTCGCCATTTTAGTGCAACACGACACAAGAGGGCACTGTAAGCTAAGTTACAGCTCTCTTGGGTCTCTAGCCTTCTACAGACCCTAGACACTCTTATAGGATGGTTTTTGGATCGGTGCAAGTCATTCAGGGACTGGGCTGGTGGCAGCGATCATTTGGTTTATTTTGAGCTCCTTTTGCCGTTCTGAGCACGTTTTTGCCGCGAACACAAAAGGGTGGCCCGGCTACACAAAATGGCCGGACCACGAGGCTCCTTTGTCTCGTCCACTGTCCGTCTTGCTCCCTTTACCTTCCCCCGGGTCAGGCGACCCGGGGCCTTCCTTATTTGGGCATGTAGTTTCCCGCGAAACACGGTTGCTTTCGCGGGCTTCTACATGTCGTTTGAGTGCCCCCAGGATGTGGGCTGGGCTGTCTGGTCCCAATACACATCCTGGGTGCCAGAGAGTCTAGGGTGGTGTGAATGCCTGGGACCACTGTGGTCCGTGATTGGTCCACGTATGGTATGTGTGTTGATGAGCGGATCTCCCATTGGCTCCCCTCCGTTTTGGCGCGAAGGGAACCGTGGATAAGAGGGAGCTGGAAACACCACTACCATGTCGATCTCCTGAGTTCTTGCGAACCCAGGGATACAGGAGCCAAGTATCCTGCGAACACGAGGCTGGACCGAGGAATCACTGGTGACCCCCTGAAGAACTTCTGCTCCTCATTGCTGTCGTCCGGTGAAGCCCTTTCCACCTAAGATCGAACAAGAAGGCCTGTACTGGCGCTTCGACCTATTGGAATAGCAGGACCAGCTATTCCCGGCACCTTCATCAACTCCTGCTGTAAGCCTTCGGAAGTGTCTCTGGGCCATCCAGTTGACTGACCAGCTTACTAAGGAGGCCTGCTCTGTAATCGCCGACAGGTTGGGTGGTATTCTGAGTCCGGGGCATGCTCACACGCTTCGTTTGCTTAGCAGTCCTAAGCTAGAGGTGAGCGGTGCTCGTTTGGCTTGAATACACCCGGCCGTTCCGTTGCCCTGCTGTGGCGACAAAACTGTGCTTGTTTCTTCGATCGGGACGTCTTTTTACTCTGCACGACGACGAGACGTTCCCTGCTCTTCAGAACCTGCCAGAAGCTGCATCTATCGAGGAGAAGCTCGGGCCTGCTTGCTTCGGGGACCGGTGAGTAGATTAGCTAGGATCTGGTCGCCCTCCTGCAGTGCCCCTTGCTTTTCCCCGCTGTGAATACAGCACCCCTTGTCCGTACTCGCGCCCTGCTTCTGCCTCACAGTGGAGGCTGCGCTAGAGTCGCGGACCGTGTTCTCCTTCATTAGAGCTCCCTACAGAGCTGTTCAACGTCCTCCGAAGAGCTTCACCTTCTGCCCATTGGCACCGGCGTGTGCAGGTACTTTTGAGCGCTAGGCTCCACTCTTCGTAGGGATTGGACTACCATCTAGTTAGGGGCCTCAGAAGGCGGACATATCACACGCATTGGTTCGCACTGCCTGTTTTCCTTCCCCTGCAGGTGGATAACATATTTCGTGCTGCTAATGCTGTGAAACTGTGTATTCTGTATATATATTGGGTGGATAGTGTATGTGTTGGTTTAATATCGTTGTATATTGCTGCTTTTACTGTGGTTATTAGTTTCAAGGCCTTATAATAAATGTGTATCTATTTTTGATATAAACAACTGTTTGGAGTAGTTTGTAAGCGCTCTTGCTTTGTGTGCTCACTGTGGGCTTTCAGTCACCCTCACCCCTCTTGAGACCTAGTCTTGACCGCCGCGATCGCTACCTTGATTGGTCTGGCTTGTCCAGAGGTTACCCTGTTCCAAGTAATTAGGTTGGCCTTCTGAACTTCTGCGCCACCAGGACAGAGTTCAGAAATCCGTCTTAACAAATTGGTGTACAGCGGTGGGATACGACTGAGGGTATCCAGTGTTGCGCACGAGCTAAGGCGTTTTCAGGTTATTCCAACCAGGACACGCAGTAAAGTATTGAATATAACGTTAAAAAGGCCATAGTCCTATCGACAGTATGGAAACGAATACTTTATTAACCTTAAATGCTTCGAAATCTGAAACATTGAAGAAGATGTGTGCGGAGAGAGGGGTTTCCTCTCAAGGCACTAAATTGGAAATGATCCAGAGAATCGTGGCGTGGCAAGAAGCGCAGCTTGACGCTATAACTTCCGAGGACAGTGCAGAAGGTGGTGGGGCTGCTCTCACTGGCAGAACCGACGGTTCTGCCGCTGCACTGATCCATCACGACCACGAGGACAGGGAGGATGTAATGTCTAACGTTTCCTCTGCCAGTGTTGATGGGGAGGCTATGCTTGAATTCAAGAAGCAAGAGCTGCGGTTTAGGCAGCAGGAGCTTGAATTCAGCATAGCCAAACTGAAAATCGACCAGGCAGAAAAACAAAAAGACAGGGATCACCAGTTGGAACTGGCCAAGCTTCGGTTCGCAAATGGGTCCAAGGGTCCTGGACATGGTTCTGGGGCTTCCTCTCATCCACGGTTTCCAAAAGATCTGCTCAGTGTGTATGAGGAACGAAATGACATTATGGACTGGTTAAATGCGTTTGAGTATGCATGCGAGGTTCAAGAGGTTGATAATGCGGATAAGATTGCATGGTTACTCAGCAGACTGCCCCATTCTGGTTGCAGTGCCATTATGGAAATGTCGAAGGCTGAGCGCGCTGATTTTGCAATGTTGAAGCAGACTCTCATTTTAAAGTTTGGGAAGACTCCGACCCAATATTTGAAAAGGTTTAGAGAGTATAAGAAAAAGGAAGGTGGTACTTGGGTGTCGTATGTAGCTGAGTCCCTGAAAAACTTGACTGGCTGGGTTGAAGGTTATAAGGTTTCTACCTTCGAAGGCATGATCAATCTGGTCATGCTGGAACACATTTTTGCTTCTTCTTCCCCGGAGCTTAAGCAGCATTTGGCCGATTCGAAGGAGATAGATCCTAAGAAGCTGGCCATTGCAGCAGACTTATGGGTGTCACATCGAGTGTCCCATAAGGACAAAACTCATCCTGGTAAGCAGGAGGAAGGGAAAAAGACCAAAGATATGGAGGGTGGGGAATCTGCTAAATCATCTTCCCATAAGGGCCACAAAAAGAAAAATAAGGGTAAGCCATCCGAGAACTCACAGGGTAGTGGAGGTTCGCCTCCGAAACAGAACTCTGGTTATAATAAGCCTCCCTACGTAAACAGACCCAATGGGGCTTGTTTTTCTTGTGGAGCAACTGACCATGTGAAGGGGGATCCCCGTTGTAAGGTTAGACCTTTGGGGGTCCACTCCGCTAATCTGGCCTTCTCCTCCTACGAGGAAGAAGAGATTACAGGAGCATCCTTCTCCTCAGACTCATTTCCCAGCGGAATAGAGGCTGAGGTAGTTTTAGTGTCCCTGGGTTCCTGGGAGCCTAAAGTCGCAGAGGCGTATGCTAGGATTCCGGATAATACCAAGCACTACTTTAAAGACAGTGTGCTGATCAATGGAGTGGATACTCCAGCTCTTAGGGATAGTGGGTGCAGTCGAACTGTAGTGGATTCTACCTTGGTAGACTCAGAGGAAGTTGCCAGAGCTACTCTGATGCCCACTAAGTTGGCTGACGGCCCCCTCCGTATGTTTCCCGTGATCCCTGTTAATCTAACTTTAAATGGTACAGCAGTTAGGATTCCAGTGAGCATTCAGAGAAACGTCCCGGGAAAGGTCTTGTTGGGCAATGATCTCAGAGCTCTAGGGCTCGTAGGAGACACTGCCGAAAGACCCTACACACGGTCTCAAGCACGGGCAGCATTGGCCAAGTCCAATACGCCGCCCCAGCCGAAGGGGAAACCCAAGGCGAAAGGAGTCAACAAGTCCCGACGGGGGAAAGAGAATATTCCCCCGAACTCGCCTACCACTGCGGTGGAGGGAGTTGGTCAATCGCCCGAGCCTGACGAGGAGGTGGCGATGCCTGAAGTGTTCGACCCCAACGACCATCCTGAACTAAAAGACTTGTTAGTTGAAGGAGGTCCTGATAGGGACGACTTCAGTAAGGGCCAACGTGAGTGCCCATCTCTGGAAGGCCTAAGGAGACAGGCCTGCTCCCAGCTTGAGGGTGAACCTCCTGGGAAGCATCGGATTTATTGGGAAGGTGGACTCCTGTACAGTGAGCCCACAGAGTCTACAGAAGGAGACCATAGGAGGTTGGTGGTTCCCCTTTCTGTTAGACCCTTCCTCCTGCAGTTGGCGCATGAAGTTCCCCTTGCTGGTCACCTTGGAATGAAGAGGACCAAGCAAAGGTTATCTATGCACTTCTACTGGCCCAAGATGGGGGTGCAAGTAGAAAGTCACTGCAGGAGTTGTGCCTCCTGCCAGTTGTCTGGTAAGGTTGGCGCGACAATCCAAGCTCCGTTGGTACCGCTCCCAGTTGTGGGGGTACCATTTGAAAGGGTAGGGATCGACATCGTTGGTCCCCTTGACCCGCAAACATCCTCAGGCAATAGGTTTATCCTGGTGCTGGTCGACCATGCAACCAGGTATCCTGAGGCCATCCCATTAAAGACTGTAACTGCCAAGTCAGTTGCAAAAGCGTTACTCGGCATATTTACTAGGGTTGGCTTCCCTAAAGAAGTTGTGTCAGATCGTGGCAGCAACTTTATGTCGAAGTATATGCAGGCTATGTGGAAAGAATGTGGGGTCACCTACAAGTTCTCTTCTGCATACCACCCCCAGACCAATGGTCTGGTGGAGCGTTTCAACAGAACGCTAAAGAGCATGATTGGGGCTCTGGAGGAGCCCCAGAGGAGGAAATGGGACCTTCTTTTACCATGCTTGTTGTTTGCCTACAGAGAGGTACCACAGGAGGGTGTTGGCTTCAGCCCCTTCGAACTTCTGTTCGGTCATCCCGTACGGGGACCCTTAGCCATCGTCAAAGAGGGATGGGAGATGCCCACTCCCCCTGTTACTACCAATGTAGTTGACTATGTGCTAGGGCTCAGAAAACGGATGGTACTCCTGATGGGCTTGGCTAGTGAAAAGTTGAAGGCCGGACAAGCGCTGGTGAAACATTGGTACGACCAGAAAGCTTCCTTAATTCACTTTACCCCTGGTCAGCAAGTCCTGATCATGAACCCTATAAGGCCTCGCGCTTTACAGGACAAATGGTCAGGCCCTTACACAGTGGTGGAGCCCCTGGGTGAGGTGAACTATTTAGTGGACCTTGGAAGGCCTGGACAGGCTCCAAAAGTGTTCCACGTAAATAGGCTGAAGGCTTTCGTCCCAAGAGTCGAAATCGCAGCACTGCTACTGGCGTCAGACGTTGAGGAAGAGGAGTCAGAACCTCTTCCCGACCTGTTCCAAAGCGGTCCTTCAGATAGCTCCGTTGAGGGTGTCCGAGTGGCCTCTCACCTGACTTCTGATCAGCAGGCTGAGGTGAAAAGTTTGCTTAGGCAGTTTTCCCCCCTGTTTTCACAGTCGCCTGGTTTGACACCTTGGTGCAAGCATAACATTGACACAGGAGACAGTGTACCTACCAAAAGTAGGGGATACAGGATGTCGGATAAAGTACGGTCTTATATTAAGACCGAGGTCAACAAGATGTTAGACCTTGGGGTGATTGAACCCTCTAGTAGTCCTTGGTCCAGTCCTGTGGTTCTGGTTCCAAAAGCAGGCACTTCTGAATTGAGGTTCTGCGTGGATTACAGGGCTCTGAATGCTGTCACCAAGACAGACGCTCACCCCTTGCCTCGAACTGACGAGCTGGTGGATACCTTGGGTGCCTCCAAGTACCTCAGCACGTTTGACCTGACTGCGGGCTATTGGCAAATAGCTTTAGCAGAACATGCCAAGGAGAAGACAGCATTTTCAACTCCCGACGGGCTTTACCAATTCCGGGTAATGCCGTTCGGATTGAAGAATGCACCTGCCACTTTCCAGAGGCTTGTGAATCATGTGTTGAATGGGTTGGACGAATTCTGTCTTGCATATCTGGACGATATAGCAGTTTTCAGTGCCACCTGGGAAGACCATGTGAAACACCTCGGGATTGTGCTCCAGGCTCTTCAGAAAGCCCACTTGACCATAAAGGCGAGTAAATGCCAGATTGGACAAGGCTCAGTGGTTTACCTTGGGCATGAAGTAGGTGGAGGAAGGATACAGCCTCTCCCCAGTAAAGTACAAGCAGTACAAGACTGGCCTACCCCCACTACACAAACCCAAGTGAGAGCCTTCTTAGGACTCACGGGTTATTACCGCAATTTTATGGCAGACTATGGCACCATAGCTGCTCCTCTGACTGCCCTCACAACTCCGAAGAAACCCAAGAAGGTAACTTGGACTGACGAGTGTGAGAAGGCCTTCAATGGCTTGAAAGACTCCTTGTGCCAGGCCCCTGTGCTCAGGGCCCCTGATTATCAAAGACCTTTTATCGTGCAGACGGATGCCTCTGACACTGGGATAGGAGCTGTACTATCACAAGTAGATGAGAAGGGTAAGGAACACCCTATCGGTTTTATTAGTCGCCAGCTTAAGGACAGAGAGCTCAGATGGTCCACGGTAGAGAAAGAATGTTTCTCTGTTGTGTGGGCCCTAAGGAAGCTGAGGCCCTACCTCTATGGGACCCACTTCACTGTGCAGACTGACCATAAGCCGTTAAAGTGGCTAATGAACATGAAGGGGGAGAATCCAAAGTTGCTTAGGTGGTCCATAAGTCTACAAGGCTTCGACTTCACTATTGAGCATAGGCCAGGTGTCCAACATAGCAATGCTGATGGGTTGTCCAGAATGTTTTACCGACCTGAACAAGAGACTCATCCAGGGGTGGATTAGTTCCCCCTGTCCATAGTCTGGGAGGGGCGAGTGTTAGGAAAGATTTCGTTATTGTAGGGAACTTTCCTTCCATGTGGCAACCCCTAAACTTTTTGCTATTGTTTTCAACCTGTTTTCTTGACTTTGCCAGAGAAGTGCAGCCTTCTGCTGTACTCCTCTGGGCTTTCGCTCCTTTCTTACGGGGAAACTGACATGCCCTTAAGACAGTCAGTACCGGGGAACGCTGTTTCCCGTAGTTTCTTTTATCGTGTCGCCATTTTAGTGCAACACGACACAAGAGGGCACTGTAAGCTAAGTTACAGCTCTCTTGGGTCTCTAGCCTTCTACAGACCCTAGACACTCTTATAGGATGGTTTTTGGATCGGTGCAAGTCATTCAGGGACTGGGCTGGTGGCAGCGATCATTTGGTTTATTTTGAGCTCCTTTTGCCGTTCTGAGCACGTTTTTGCCGCGAACACAAAAGGGTGGCCCGGCTACACAAAATGGCCGGACCACGAGGCTCCTTTGTCTCGTCCACTGTCCGTCTTGCTCCCTTTACCTTCCCCCGGGTCAGGCGACCCGGGGCCTTCCTTATTTGGGCATGTAGTTTCCCGCGAAACACGGTTGCTTTCGCGGGCTTCTACATGTCGTTTGAGTGCCCCCAGGATGTGGGCTGGGCTGTCTGGTCCCAATACACATCCTGGGTGCCAGAGAGTCTAGGGTGGTGTGAATGCCTGGGACCACTGTGGTCCGTGATTGGTCCACGTATGGTATGTGTGTTGATGAGCGGATCTCCCATTGGCTCCCCTCCGTTTTGGCGCGAAGGGAACCGTGGATAAGAGGGAGCTGGAAACACCACTACCATGTCGATCTCCTGAGTTCTTGCGAACCCAGGGATACAGGAGCCAAGTATCCTGCGAACACGAGGCTGGACCGAGGAATCACTGGTGACCCCCTGAAGAACTTCTGCTCCTCATTGCTGTCGTCCGGTGAAGCCCTTTCCACCTAAGATCGAACAAGAAGGCCTGTACTGGCGCTTCGACCTATTGGAATAGCAGGACCAGCTATTCCCGGCACCTTCATCAACTCCTGCTGTAAGCCTTCGGAAGTGTCTCTGGGCCATCCAGTTGACTGACCAGCTTACTAAGGAGGCCTGCTCTGTAATCGCCGACAGGTTGGGTGGTATTCTGAGTCCGGGGCATGCTCACACGCTTCGTTTGCTTAGCAGTCCTAAGCTAGAGGTGAGCGGTGCTCGTTTGGCTTGAATACACCCGGCCGTTCCGTTGCCCTGCTGTGGCGACAAAACTGTGCTTGTTTCTTCGATCGGGACGTCTTTTTACTCTGCACGACGACGAGACGTTCCCTGCTCTTCAGAACCTGCCAGAAGCTGCATCTATCGAGGAGAAGCTCGGGCCTGCTTGCTTCGGGGACCGGTGAGTAGATTAGCTAGGATCTGGTCGCCCTCCTGCAGTGCCCCTTGCTTTTCCCCGCTGTGAATACAGCACCCCTTGTCCGTACTCGCGCCCTGCTTCTGCCTCACAGTGGAGGCTGCGCTAGAGTCGCGGACCGTGTTCTCCTTCATTAGAGCTCCCTACAGAGCTGTTCAACGTCCTCCGAAGAGCTTCACCTTCTGCCCATTGGCACCGGCGTGTGCAGGTACTTTTGAGCGCTAGGCTCCACTCTTCGTAGGGATTGGACTACCATCTAGTTAGGGGCCTCAGAAGGCGGACATATCACACGCATTGGTTCGCACTGCCTGTTTTCCTTCCCCTGCAGGTGGATAACATATTTCGTGCTGCTAATGCTGTGAAACTGTGTATTCTGTATATATATTGGGTGGATAGTGTATGTGTTGGTTTAATATCGTTGTATATTGCTGCTTTTACTGTGGTTATTAGTTTCAAGGCCTTATAATAAATGTGTATCTATTTTTGATATAAACAACTGTTTGGAGTAGTTTGTAAGCGCTCTTGCTTTGTGTGCTCACTGTGGGCTTTCAGTCACCCTCACCCCTCTTGAGACCTAGTCTTGACCGCCGCGATCGCTACCTTGATTGGTCTGGCTTGTCCAGAGGTTACCCTGTTCCAAGTAATTAGGTTGGCCTTCTGAACTTCTGCGCCACCAGGACAGAGTTCAGAAATCCGTCTTAACAATGTGATATCCATCTCCTTCCCATTCCAATCCCGAGACCCTTCCTATAGCATGAGATGTGATATCTCAATGCTTCTACCAAACCTGAGACCCTTCCTATAGCATGAGATGAGATATCCAACTCCTTCCCATTCCAATTCCGAGACCCTTCCTATAGCATGAGATGTGATATCTCAATGCTTCTAATACCAAACCTGAGATCCTTCCTATAGCATGAGATGTGATATCCAACTGCTTCCCATTCCAAACCTGAGACCCTTCCTATAGCATGAGATGTGATATCTCAATGCTTCTACCAAACATGAGACCCTTCCTATAGCATGAGATGTGATATCTCACTGCTTCTAATACCAACACTGAGTCTCTTCCTATAGCATGAGATGTGATATCCAACTCCTTCCCATTCCAATCCTGAGACCCTTCCGATAGCATGAGATGTGATATCTTAATGCTTCTAATACCAAACCTGAGACCCTTTCTATAGCATAAGATGTGATATCCAAGTCCTTCCCATTCCAATCCTGAGACCCTTCCTAAAACATGAGATGTGATATCCAACTCCTTCCCATTCCAATCTGAGACCCTTCCTATAGCATGAGATGGGATATCCAACTCCTTCCCAATCCAATCATGAGACCCTTCCGATAGCATGAGATTTGATATCTCAATGCTTCTAACAAACCTGAGACCCTTCCTATGGCATGAGATGTGATATCAAACTCCTTCCCATTCCAATCCTAAGACCCTTCCTATAGCATGAGATGTGATATCCAACTCCTTCCCATTCCAATCCTGAGACCCTTCTGATAGCATGAGATGTGATATCTTAATGCTTCTAATACCAAACCTGAGACCCTCTCTATAGCATAAAATGTGATATCCAAGTCCTTCCCATTCCAATCCTGAGACCCTTCCTAAAACATGGGATGTGATATCCAACTCCTTCCCATTCCAACCTGAGACCCTTCCTATAGCATGAGATGGGATATCCAACTCCTTCCCAATCCAATCATGAGGACCTTCCGATAGCATGAGATGTGATATCTCAATGCTTCTAACAAACCTGAGACCCTTCCTATGGCATGAGATGTGATATAAAACTCCTTCCCATTCCAATCCTGAGACCCTTCCTATAGCATGAGATGTGATATCTCAATGCTTCTAACACCAAACCTGAGACCCTTCCTATAACATGAGATGGGATATCCAACTCCTTCCCATTCCAATCCTGAAACCCTTCCTATAGCAGAGGTGTGATATCTCAATGCTTATAACAAACCTGAGACCCTTCCTATGGCATGAGACGTGATATCCAGCTTCTTCCCATTCCAATCCTGAGACCCTTCCTATAGCAAGAGATGTGATATCTCAATGCTTCTACTAAACCTGAGACCCTTCCTATAGCATGAGATGTGATATCTAACTCCTTCCCATTACAATCCTGAGACCCTTCCTATAGCATACGATGTGATTTCTCAATGCTTCTAATACCAAACCTGAGACCTGTCCTATTACATGAGATGTGATATCCAAATCCTTACCATTCTAATCCTGAGACCCTTCCTATAGCATGAGATGTGATATCTCAATGTTTCTAATACCAAACCTGAGACCCTTCCTATAGCAAGAGATGTGATATCCAAATCCTTCCTATTCCAAACCTGAGACCCTTCCCATAGCATGAGATGTGATATCCAACTCCTTCCCATTCCAATCCTGAGACCCTTCCTATAGCATGAGATGTGATATCTCAATGCTTCTAATACCAAACCTGAGACCTGTCCTATTGCATGAGATGTGATATCCAAATCCTTCCCATTCCAATCTTGAGACCCTTCCTATAGCATGAGATGTGATACCTCAATGTTTCTAATACCAAACCTGAGACCCTTCTTATAGCAAGAGATGTGATATCCAAGTCCTTCCCATTCCAAACCGAGACCCTTCCCATAGCATGAGATGTGATATCTCAATGCTTCTACCAAACATGAGACCCTTCCTATAGCATGAGATGTGATATCCAACTCTTTCCCATTCCAATCCTGAGACCCTTCCTATAACATGAGATGTGATATCCAACTCCTTCCCATTCCAACCTGAGACCCTTCCTATAGCATGAGATGGGATATCCATCTCCTTCCCAATCCAATCATCAGACCCTTCCGATAGCATGAGATGTGATATCTCAATACTTCTAACAAACCTGAGACCCTTCCTATGGCATGAGATGTGATATCAAACTCCTTCCCATTACAATCCTGAGACCCTTCCTATAGCATGAGATGTGATATCTCAATGCATCTAATACCAAACATGGACTCTTCCTATAGCATGAAATGTGATATCTAACTCCTTCCCATTCCAAACCTGAGACCCTTCCTATAGCATGAGATGTGATATCTCAATGCTTCTACCAAACATGAGACCCTTCCGATAGCATGAGATGTGATATCTCAATGCTTCTAATACCAAACCTGAGACCCTCCCTATAGCATAAGATATGATATCCAAGTCCTTCCCATTCCAATCCTGAGACCCTGCCTATAACATGAGATGTGATATCCACCTCCTTCCCATTCCAACCTGAGACCCTTCCTATAGCATGAGATGGGATATCCAACTCCTTCCCAATCCAATCCTGAGACCCTTCCGATAGCATGAGATGTGATCTGTCAATGCTTCTAACAAACCTGAGACCCTTCCTATGGCATGAGATGTGATATCAAACTCCTTCCCATTCCAATCCTGAGACCCTTCCTATAGCATGAGATGTGATATCCAACTCCTTCCCATTCCAATTCTGAGACCCTTCCTATACCATGAGATGTGATATCTCAATGCTTCTAATACCAATCCTGAGACCCGCCCTACAACATGAGATGTGATATCCAAATCCTTCCCCTTCCAAACCTGAGACCCTTCCTTTAGCATGAGATGTGATATCCAATTCCTTCCCATTCCAATCCTGAGACCCTTCCGATAGCATGAGATGTGATATCTCAATGCTTCTAATACCAACCCTAAGAAACATCCTATAACATGAGATGTGATATCTAAATCCTTCCCTTTCCAAACCTGAGACCCTTCCTTTAGCATGTGATGTGATATCCAACTCCTTCCCATTCCAATCCGAGACCCTTCCTATAGCATTAGATGTGATATCTCAATGCTTCTAATACCAAACCTGGACACTTCCTATAGCATGAGATATGATATCCGACTCCTTCCCATTCCAATCCTGCGTCCCTTCTTATAGCATGAGATTTGATATCTCAGTGCTTCTAATAACAAACGTGAGACCCTTCCTATAACATGAGATGTGATATCCAACTCCTGCCGATTCCAATCCTGAGACCCTTCCTATACCATGAGATGTGATATCTCAATGCTTCTAATACCAAACCTGAGACCAGTCCTATTACATGAGATGTGATATCCAAATCCTTACCATTCTAATCCTGAGACCCTTCCTATAGCATGAGATGTGATATCTCAATCTTTCTAATACCAAACCTGAGACCCTTCCTATAGCAAGAGATGTGATATCCAAATCCTTCCCATTCCAAACCTGAGACCCTTCCCATAGCATGAGATGTGATATCCAACTCCTTCCCATTCCAATCCTGAGACCCTTCCTATAGCATGAGATGTGATATCTCAATGCTTCTAATACCAAACCTGAGACCTGTCCTATTGCATAAGATGTGATATCCAAATCCTTCCCATTCCAATCTTGAGACCCTTCCTATAGCATGAGATGTGATATCTCAATGTTTCTAATACCAAACCTGAGACCCTTCCTATAGCAAGAGATGTGATATCCAAGTCCTTCCCATTCCAAACCTGAGACCCTTCCCATAGCATGAGATGTGGTATCCAACTCCTTCCTATTCCAATCCTGAGACCCTTCCTATAGCATGAGATGTGATATCTCAATGCATCTAATACCAAACCTGGACTCTTCCTATAGCATGAGATGTGGTATCCAACTCCTTCCCCTTCCAAACCTGAGACCCTTCCTATAACATGAGATGTGATATCCAACTCCTTCCCATTCCAACCTGAGACCCTTCCTATAGCATGAGATGGGATATCCATCTCCTTCCCAATCCAATCATGAGACCCTTCCGATAGCATGAGATGTGATATCTCAATACTTCTAACAAACCTGAGACCCTTCCTATGGCATGAGATGTGATATCAAACTCCTTCCCATTACAATCCTGAGACCCTTCCTATAGCATGAGATGTGATATCTCAATGCATCTAATACCAAACATGGACTCTTCCTATAGCATAAAATGTGATATCCAACTCCTTCCCATTTCAAACCTGAGACCCTTCCTATAGCATGAGATGTGATATCTCAATGCTTCTACCAAACATGAGACCCTTCCGATAGCATGAGATGTGATATCTCAATGCTTCTAATACCAAACCTGAGACCCTCCCTATAGCATAAGATATGATATCCAAGTCCTTCCCATTCCAATCCTGAGACCCTGCCTATAACATGAGATGTGATATCCACCTCCTTCCCATTCGAACCTGAGACCCTTCCTATAGCATGAGATGGGATATACAACTCCTTCCCAATCCAATCCTGAGACCCTTCCGATAGCATGAGATGTGATCTGTCAATGCTTCTAACAAACCTGAGACCCTTCCTATGGCATGAGATGTGATATCAAACTCCTTCCCATTCAAATCCTGAGACCCTTCCTATAGCATGAGATGTGATATCCAACTCCTTCCCATTCCAATCCTGAGACCCTTCCTATACCATGAGATGTGATATCTCAATGCTTCTAATACCAATCCTGAGACCCGCCCTACAACATGAGATGTGATATCCAAATCCTTCCCCTTCCAAACCTGAGACCCTTCCTTTAGCATGAGATGTGATATCCAATTCCTTCCCATTCCAATCCTGAGACCCTTCCGATAGCATGAGATGTGATATCTCAATGCTTCTAATATCAAACCTGAGACCCTCCCTATTGCATGAGATGTGATATCTCAATGCTTCTAATACCAAACCTGAGACCCTTCCTATAACATGAGATGGGATATCCAACTCCTTCCCATTCCAATCCTGAAACCCTTCCGATAGCAGAGGTGTGATATCTCAATGCTTATACCAAACCTGAGACCCTTCCTATGGCATGAGACGTGATATCCAGCTCCTTCCCATTCCAATCCTGAGACCCTTCCTATAGCATACGATGTGATTTCTCAATGGTTCCAATACCAAACCTGAGATCCTTCCTATAACATGAGATGTGATATTCAGCTCCTTCCCATTCCAAACCTGAGACCCTTCCTATAGCATGAGATGTGATATCTCAATGCTTCTACCAAACCGGGAAGCCTTTCCGATAGCATGAGATGTGATATCCATCTCCTTCCCATTCCAATAACAAGACCCTTCCTATAGCATGAGATGTGATATCCATCTCCTTCCCATTCCAATCCCGAGACCCTTCCTATAGCATGAGATGTGACATCTCAATGCTTCTACCAAACCTGAGACCCTTCCTATAGCATGAGATGAGATATCCAACTCCTTCCCATTCCAATTCCGAGACCCTTCCTATAGCATGAGATGTGATATCTCAATGCTTCTAATACCAAACCTGAGATCCTTCCTATAGCATGAGATGTGATATCCAACTGCTTCCCATTCCAAACCTGAGACCCTTCCTATAGCATGAGATGTGATATCTCAATGCTTTCACCAAACATGAGACCCTTCCTATAGCATGAGATGTGATATCTCACTGCTTCTAATACCAAAACTGAGTCTCTTCCTATAGCATGAGATGTGATATCCAACTCTTTCCCATTCCAATCCTGAGACCCTTCCGATAGCATGAGATGTGATATCTTAATGCTTCTAATACCAAACCTGAGACCCTTTCTATAGCATAAGATGTGATATCCAAGTCCTTCCCATTCCAATCCTGAGACCCTTCCTAAAACATGAGATGTGATATCCAACTCCTTCCCATTCCAATCTGAGACCCTTCCTATAGCATGAGATGGGATATCCAACTCCTTCCCAATCCAATCATGAGACCCTTCCGATAGCATGAGATTTGATATCTCAATGCTTCTAACAAACCTGAGACCCTTCCTATGGCATGAGATGTGATATCAAACTCCTTCCCATTCCAATCCTAAGACCCTTCCTATAGCATGAGATGTGATATCCAACTCCTTCCCATTCCAATCCTGAGACCCTTCTGATAGCATGAGATGTGATATCTTAATGCTTCTAATACCAAACCTGAGACCCTCTCTATAGCATAAAATGTGATATCCAAGTCCTTCCCATTCCAATCCTGAGACCCTTCCTAAAACATGGGATGTGATATCCAACTCCTTCCCATTCCAACCTGAGACCCTTCCTATAGCATGAGATGGGATATCCAACTCCTTCCCAATCCAATCATGAGGACCTTCCGATAGCATGAGATGTGATATCTCAATGCTTCTAACAAACCTGAGACCCTTCCTATGGCATGAGATGTGATATAAAACTCCTTCCCATTCCAATCCTGAGACCCTTCCTATAGCATGAGATGTGATATCTCAATGCTTCTAACACCAAACCTGAGACCCTTCCTATAACATGAGATAGGATATCAAACTCCTTCCCATTCCAATCCTGAAACCCTTCCTATAGCAGAGGTGTGATATCTCACTGCTTATAACAAACCTGAGACCCTTCCTATGGCATGAGACGTGATATCCAGCTTCTTCCCATTCCAATCCTGAGACCCTTCCTATAGCAAGAGATGTGATATCTCAATGCTTCTACTAAACCTGAGACCCTTCCTATAGCATGAGATGTGATATCCAACTCCTTCCCATTACAATCCTGAGACCCTTCCTATAGCATACGATGTGATTTCTCAATGGTTCCAATACCAAACCTGAGATCCTTCCTTTAACATGAGATGTGATATTCAACTCCTTCCCATTCCAAACCTGAGACCCTTCCTATAGCATGAGATGTGATATCTCAATGCTTCTACCAAACCGGGAACCCTTTCCGATAGCATGAGATGTGATATCCATCTCCTTCCCATTCCAATCACAAGACCCTTCCTATAGCATGAGATGTGATATCCATCTCCTTCCCATTCCAATCCTGAGACCCTTCCTATAGCATGAGATGTGACATCTCAATGCTTGTACCAAACCTGAGACCCTTCCTATAGCATGAGATGAGATATCCAACTCCTTCCCATTCCAATTCCGAGACCCTTCCTATAGCAAGAGATGTGATATCTCAATGCTTCTAATACCAAACCTGAGATCCTTCCTATAGCATGAGATGTGATATCCAACTGCTTCCCATTCCAAACCTGAGACCCTTCCTATAGCATGAGATGTGATATCTCAATGCTTCTACCAAACATGAGACCCTTCCTATAGCATGAGATGTGATCTCTCACTGCTTCTAATACCAAAACTGAGTCTCTTCCTATAGCATGAGATGTGATATCCAACTCCTTCCCATTCCAATCCTGAGACCCTTCCGATAGCATGAGATGTGATATCTTAATGCTTCTAATACCAAACCTGAGACCCTTTCTATAGCATAAAATGTGATATCCAAGTCCTTCCCATTCCAATCCTGAGACCCTTCCTAAAACATGAGATGTGATATCCAACTCCTTCCCATTCCAACCTGAGACCCTTCCTATAGCATGAGATGGGATATCCAACTCCTTCCCAATCCAATCATGAGACCCTTCCGATAGCATGAGATTTGATATCTCAATGCTTCTAACAAACCTGAGACCCTTCCTATGGCATGAGATGTGATATCAAACTCCTTCCCATTCCAATCCTAAGACCCTTCCTATAGCATGAGATGTGATATCCAACTCCTTCCCATTCCAATCCTGAGACCCTTCCGATAGCATGAGATTTGATATCTCAATGCTTCTAACAAACCTGAGACCCTTCCTATGGCATAAGATGTGATATCCAAGTCCTTCCCATTCCAATCCTGAGACCCTTCCTAAAACATGAGGTGTGATATCCAACTCCTTCCCATTCCAACCTGAGACCCTTCCTATAGCATGAGATGGGATATCCAACTCCTTCCCAATCCAATCATGAGGACCTTCCGATAGCATGAGATGTGATATCTCAATGCTTCTAACAAACCTGAGACCCTTCCTATGGCATGAGATGTGATATCAAACTCCTTCCCATTCCAATCCTGAGACCCTTTCTATAGCATGAGATGTGATATCCAACTCCTTCCCATTCCAATCCTGAGACCCTTTCTATACCATGAGATGTGATATCTCAATGCTTCTAATATCAATCCTGAGACCTGCCCTATAACATGAGATGTGATTTCCAAATTCTTCCCCTTCCAATCCTGAGACCCTTCCTTTAGCATGAGATGTGATATCCAACTCCTTCCCATTCCAATCCTGAGACCCTTCCTATACCATGAGATGTGATATCTCAATGCTTCTAATATCAATCCTGAGACCTGCCCTATAACATGAGATGTGATTTCCAACTCCTTCCCATTCCAATCCTGAGACCCTTCCGATAGCATGAGATGTGATATCTCAATGATTCTAATATCAAACCGGAGACCCTCCCTATAGCATGAGATGTGATATCCAAGTCCTTCCCATTCCAATCCTGAGACCCTTCCTATAGCATGAGATGTGATATCTCAGTGCTTCTAATACCAAACCTGAGACCCTTCCTATAACATGAGATTAGATATCCAACTCCTTCTCATTCCAATCCTGAGACCCTTCTGATAGCAGAGGTGTGATATCTTAATGCTTATACCAAACCTGAGACCCTTCCTATGGCATGAGATGTGATATCCAACTGCTTCCCATTCCAATCCTGAGACCCTTCCTATAGCATGAGATGTGTTATCTCAATGCTTCTACCAAACCTGAGACCCTTCCTATAGCATGAGATGTGATATCCAACTCCTTCCCATTCCAATCCTGAGACCCTTCCTATAGCATGAGATGTGTTATCTCAATGCTTCTAATACCAAACATGAGATCCTTCCTATAACATGAGATGTGATATCCAACTCCTTCCCATTCCAAACCTGAGACCCTTTCTATAGCATGAGATGTGATATCCAACTCCTTCCCACTCCAATCCTGAGACCCTTCCTATACCATAAGATGTGATATATCAATGCTTCTAAAACCAACCCTGAGAACCTTCCTATAACATCAGATGTGATATCTAACTCCTTCCCATTCCAAACCTGAGACCATTCCTATAGCATAAGATGTGATATCCAACTACTTCCCATTCCAATCCTGTGACCCTTCCTATTACATGAGATGTGATATCGAACTCCTTCCCATTCCAAACCTGAGACCCGTCCTATAGCATGAGATGTGATACCCAACTCCTTTTCGTTCCAATCCTTAGGCCTTCCGATAGCATGAGATGTGATATCTCACTGCTTCTAATACCAAATGTTAGGAAAGATTTCGTAATTGTAGGTAATTTTCCTTCCTTGTTGCAACCCCTAAACTTTTTGCTGTTGTTTTTCACCTTGTTCTCGACTTTGCCAGAGAAGTGCAGCCTTCTGCCGCACTCCTCTGGGCTTTCGCTCCTTTCTTATGGGGAAACTGACATGCCCTTAAGACAGTCAGTACCGGGAAACGCTATTTTCCGTAGTTTCTTTTATCATGTTGCGGCTTTCGTGCAACATGACACAAGGGGGCACTGTAAGATAAGTTACTGCTCTCTTGGGTCTCTAGCCTTCTACAGGCCCTAGATACTCTTTTAGGATTGTAACTGATTGGTGCAAGTGATTCACGGACGGGAATGGTGGCAGCGATCGTTTCTTGTGTTTTGAGCTCCTTTTGGCGTTTTAAGCGCGTTTCTCGCGCTTAGCCCAAAATGGTGGCCTGGCTCCCAAAATGGCCAGACCACGAGGCTCCTTTGTCCTGTCCGCTGATCGTCTTGCTCCCTTCACCTTCCCCAGGTCGAGCCGACCCGGGGCCTTCCTCATTTGGGCATGTACTTTCCCGCGAAACACAGATGCTTTCGCGGGCTTCTACATGCCTGGTGTGTGCCTCCAGGATGTGGGCTGGGATGTCTGGTCCCAATACACATCCTGGGTGCCAGAGCGTCTAGGGTGGTGTGAATGCCTGGGACCACCGTGGTCCGTGATAGGTCCACGTATGGTGTGAGTGTTCATGAGCGGATCTCCCATTGGGTCCCCTCTGTTTTGGCGCGAAGGGAACCGTGGATACGAAGGGGCTGGAAACACCACTACCATGTCGATCTCCTGAGTTCTCACGAACTAAGGAATACAGGAGCCAAGTATCCTGCAACCAAGAGGCTGAACCGAGGAATCGCTGGTGACCCGCTGAAGGACTGCTCCTCTGCACTGCTGTCGCCTTGTGAAACCCTTTTCACCTTTGATCGAACCAGAAGGCCTGTACTGGTACTTTGACCCTTGGAATAGCGGGGACAGCTATTCTCGGCAGCTTCACCATCTCCTGCTAGTAAGCCTTCGGAAGCGTCTCTGGGCCATCCAGCAGACTGACCAGCCTACACAGGAGTCTTGCTCTGTAACCGCCGCCAGGTTGTGTAGTATTTCGAGTCCTTGTCACTCTCACACGCTTTGTACACTTGGCGTTCCCAGGTCTGAAGTGAGTAGTGTACATTTGGCTCAGATACACACGGCCGCTCCGTTGCCCTGCTGTGGTAACAAACTGTGCGGGTTCCTTCGTTTGGGACGTCTTTTACTCAACTCTGCTGCTGCAGACTCAACACGACGACGAGACGTCCCCTGCTCTTCTGAACCTGCCAGCGACTGAAACTGACGCGGAGAAGCCTGGGTCTGCTTGCATCGGGGACCGGTGAGTAGCATAGCTAGGAACTGGTCGCCCTCCTGCAGGAGCCCATAGCTTTTCCCCGCTGTGTCAAAACAGCACGCCTTTCCGTACTCGCGCTCTGCTTCTGCCCACAGTGGAGGCTGCGCTTGAGTCGCGGAACTCTGTTCTTCTTCATTTGTGCACTAAACTGAACTGCCTGATTTCCCTCGAAGAGACTCCCCTTTTTACCCGTTGGCACCAGCGTGTGCAGGTACTTTTGAGCACAAGGCTCCACTCTTATTAGGGCTCGGACTTCCTTTTAGTTAGGTGCCTCTGAAGGCGGACTGGGTCTAAGCATTATTTCGCACTGCCTGTTTTCCTTCCCTATTAGGTGGACTACACATTTCGTGCATCTAACGCTTGAGACTTGTTTGTATTTGTATATATATTGTATTGGTATGGTATGTGTTGGTTTACTAGAGTTGTATTGTGATTTCTCGTTACGGTCATTGTTTTAAAGGCCTTGGAATAAATGTGTATATATTTATAATATAACACCTGTTTGGAGTAGTTTGTAAGTGTCCTTGCTTTGTGTGCTCATTGCGGGCTTTCAGTCACCCTCACCCCTCTTGAGACCTAGTCTTGACCGCCGCGATCGCTACCCTGATTGGTCTGGCTTGTCCAGAGGTTACCCTGTTCCAAGTAATTAGGTTGGCCTTCTGAACTTCTGCGCCGCCAGGACAGAGTTCAGAAATCTGTCTTAACACCTATTACATGAGATGCGATATCCAAATCCTTCCCATTCCAATCCTGAGACCCTTCCCATAGCATGAGATGTGATATCCAACTTCTTCCCATTCCAATCCTGAGACCCTTCCTATAGCATGAGATGTGATATCTCAATGCATCTAATACCAAACCTGGACTCTTCCTATAGCATGAAATGTGATATCCAATTCCTTCCCATTCCAAACCTGAGACCCTTCCTATACCATGAGATGTGATATCCAACTCCTTCCCATTCCAATCCGGAGACCCTTCCGATAGCATGAGATGTGATATCTCAATGCTTCTAATACCAAACCTGAGACCCTCCCTAAAGCATTAGATATGATATCCAAGTCCTTCCCATTCCAATCCTGAGACCTTTCCTATAACATGAGATGTGATATCCAACTCCTTCCCATTCCAACCTGAGACCCTTCCTATAGCATGAGATGGGATATCCAACTCCTTCCCAATCCAACCCTGAGACCCTTCCGATAGCATGAGATGTTATCTCTCAATGCTTCTAACAAACCTGAGACCCTTCCTATGTCATGAGATGTGATATCAAACTCCTTCCCCTTCTAAACCTGAGACCCTTCCTTTAGCATGAGATGTGATATCCAACTCCTTCCCATTCCAATCCTGAGACCCTTCCGATAGCATGAGATGTGATATCTCAGTGCTTCTAATATCAAACCTGAGACCCTCCCATGAGATGTGATATCCAAGTCCTTCCCATTCCAATCCTGAGACCCTTCCTATAGCATGATATGTGATATCTCAATGCTTCTAATACCAAACCTGAGACCCTTCCTATAGCATGAGATGTGCTATCCAACTCCTTCCCATTCCAATCCTGAGACACTTCCTATAGCATGAGATGTGATATCTCAATGCTTCTAATACAAAACCTGAGACCCTTCCTATAACATGAGATGTGATATCCAACTCCTTCCCATTCCAAACCTGAGACCCTTCTTATAGCATGAGATGTGATATCCAACTCCTTCCCATTGCAATCCTGAGTCACTCCCTATAGCATGAGATGTGATATCTCAATGATTCTACCAAACATGAGACCCTTCTTATAACATGAGATGTGATATCCAACTCCTTCCCATTCCAAACCTGAGACCATTCCTATAGCATGATATGTGCTATCCCACTCCGTCCTATTCCAATCCTGAGACCCTTCCGATAGCAGAGGTGCGATATCTCAATGCTTATACCAAACCTGAGACCCTTCCTATGGCATGAGATGTGATATCCAACTCCTTCCCATTCCAATCCTGAGACGCTTCCTATAGCATGAGATGTGTTATCTCAATGCTTCTACCAAACCTGAGACCCTTACTATAGCATGAGATGTGATATCCAACTCCTTCCCATTCCAATCCTGAGACCCTTCCGATAGCATGAGATGTGATATCTCAGTGCTTCTAATATCAAACCTGAGACCATCCCATGAGATGTGATATCCAAGTCCTTCCCATTCCAATCCTGAGACCCTTCCTATAGCATGATATGTGATATCTCAATGCTTCTAATACCAAACCTGAGACCCTTCCTATAGCATGAGATGTGCTATCCAACTCCTTCCCATTCCAATCCTGAGACACTTCCTATAGCATGAGATGTGATATCTCAATGCTTCTAATACAAAACCTGAGACCCTTCCTTTAGCATGAGATGTGATATCCAACTCCTTCCCATTCCAATCCTGAGACCCTTCCGATAGCATGAGATGTGATATCTCAGTGCTTCTAATATCAAACCTGAGACCCTCCCATGAGATGTGATATCCAAGTCCTTCCCATTCCAATCCTGAGACCCTTCCTATAGCATGATATGTGATATCTCAATGCTTCTAATACCAAACCTGAGACCCTTCCTATAGCATGAGATGTGCTATCCAACTCCTTCCCATTCCAATCCTGAGACACTTCCTACAGCATGAGATGTGATATCTCAATGCTTCTAATACAAAACCTGAGACCCTTCCTATAACATGAGATGTGATATCCAACTCCTTCCCATTCCAAACCTGAGACCCTTCTTATAGCATGAGATGTGATTTCCAACTCCTTCCCATTGCAATCCTGAGTCACTCCCTATAGCATGAGATGTGATATCTCAATGATTCTACCAAACATGAGACCCTTCTTATAACATGAGATGTGATATCCAACTCCTTCCCATTCCAAACCTGAGACCATTCCTATAGCATGATATGTGCTATCCCACTCCTTCCTATTCCAATCCTGAGACCCTTCCGATAGCAGAGGTGCGATATCTCAATGCTTATACCAAACCTGAGACCCTTCCTATGGCATGAGATGTGATATCCAACTCCTTCCCATTCCAATCCTGAGACGCTTCCTGTTAAGACGGATTTCTGAACTCTGTCCTGGTGGCGCAGAAGTTCAGAAGGCCAACCTAATTACTTGGAACAGGGTAACCTCTGGACAAGCCAGACCAATCAAGGTAGCGATCGCGGCGGTCAAGACTAGGTCTCAAGAGGGGTGAGGGTGACTGAAAGCCCGCAGTGAGCACACAAAGCAAGAGCGCTTACAAACTACTCCAAACAGTTGTTATATCAAAAATATAAACACATTTATTTTAAGGCCTTTAAAACAACGACCGTAGCGAGAAAATCACAATATCACAATATTAAACCAACACATACCATATCAACACAATATATATACAAATACACAGTCGCAAGCATTTAAAGCACGAAATATGTAGTCCACCTGAAAGGAAAGGAAAACAGGCAGTGCGATAACGCTTTAGACTCAGTTCGCCTTCAGAGGCACCTAACTAGATGGAAGTCCGAGCCCTGCGAAGAGTGGAGCCTTGTGCTCAAAGTACCTGCCACGCCGGTGCCAACGGGCAAAAGGGGAAGCTCTTCGGAGGAAGTCAGGCAGTTCGGGTTAGTGCACAGCAGAAGGAGAACAGGTTCCGCAACTCAAGCGCAGCCCCCACAGCGGGCAGAAGCAGAGCGCGAGTACGGCCAAAAGGGTGCTGTTTTTACACAGCAGGGAAAAGCAATGGGATACTGCAGGAGGGCGACCAGATCCTAGCTAAACTACTCACCGGTCCCCGAAGCAAGCAGACCCAGGCTTCTCCACGTTAGTTTCAGCAGCTGGCAGGTTCAGAAGAGCAGGGAACGCCTCGTAGTCGTGTAGAGCAAAAAGACGTCCCAATCGACGAAACCAGCACAGTTTGTTGCCGCAGCAGGACAACGGAGCGGCCGTGTGTATTCGAGCCAAATGTACACTCCTCCCTTCAGACCTGGGGACGCCAAGCGTACGAAGCGTGGGAGAGTGACCAGGACTCGAAATACAACACAACCTGGCGGCAGTTACAGAGCAGGACTCCCTTGTAAGCTGGTCAGTCAACTGGATGGCCCAGAGACACTTCCGAAGGCTTACTTGGCAGGAGATGATGAAGTCGCCGGGAATAGCTGTTCCTGCTATTCCAAAGGTCGAAGCACCAGTACAGGCCTTCTGGTTCGATCAAAGGAGGAAAGGGTTTCACAGGACGACAGCAGTGCAAAGGAGGATTCCTTCAGCGGGTCACCAGCGATTCCTCGGTCCAGCCTCTTGGTTGCAGGATACTTGGCTCCTGTATTCCTTCGTTCGTGAGAACTCAGGAGATCGACATGGTAGTGGTGTTTCCAGCTCCCTCTTATCCACGGTTCCCTTCGCGCCAAAACGGAGGGGAGCCAATGGGAGATCCGCTCATCAACACACACACCATACGTGGACCAATCACGGACCACGGTGGTCCCAGGCATTCACACCACCCTAGACTCTCTGGCACCCAGGATGTGTATTGGGACCAGACATCCCAGCCCACACCCTGGAGGCACACAAACGACATGTAGAAGCCCACGAAAGCAACCACGTTTCGCGGGAAAGTACATGCCCAAATAAGGAAGGCCCCGGGTCGCCCGACCTGGGGAAGGTGAAGGGAGCAAGACGGTCAGTGGACAGGACAAAGGAGCCTCGTGGACAGGCCATTTTGGGAGCCAGGCCACCATTTTGGGTTCAGTGCGAAAAACGTGCTCAGAACGCCAAAAGGAGCTCAAAATAAACAAAACGATCGCTGCCACCATTCGAGTCCCTGAATGACTTGCACCGATCAAATACCATCCTAAAAGAGTATCTAGGGTCTGTAGAAGGCTAGAGACCCAAGAGAGCTGTAACTTAGCTTACAGTGCCCTCTTGTGTCGTGTTGCACTAAAATGGCGACACGATTAAAGAAACTACGGGAAACCACGTTCCCCGGTACTGACTGTCTTAAGGGCATGTCAGTTTCCCCGTAAGAAAGGAGCGAAAGCCCAGAGGAGTGCGGCAGAAGGCTGCACTTCTCTGGCAAAGTCAAGAACACGGTCAAAAACAATAGCAAAAAGTTTAGGGGTTGCCACATGGGAGGAAAATTCCCTACAATTATGAAATCTTTCCTAACACTCGCCCCTCCCAGACTATGGACAGGGGGAACTTATCCACCCCTGGATGAGTCTCTTGTTCAGGTCGGTTAAACATTCTGGACAACCCATCAGCATTGCTATGTTGGACACCTGGCCTATGCTCAATAGTGAAGTCGAAGCCTTGTAGACTTATGGACCACCTAAGCAACTTTGGATTCTCCCCCTTCATGTTCATTAGCCACTTTAACGGCTTATGGTCAGTCTGCACAGTGAAGTGGGTCCCATAGAGGTAGGGCCTCAGCTTCCTTAGGGCCCACACAACAGAGAAACATTCTTTCTCTACCGTGGACCACCTGAGCTCTCTGTCCTTAAGCTGGCGACTAATAAAACCGATAGGGTGTTCCTTACCCTTCTCATCTACTTGTGATAGTACAGCTCCTATCCCAGTGTCAGAGGCATCCGTCTGCACGATAAAAGGTCTTTGATAATCAGGGGCCCTTAGGAGAGGGGCCTGGCACAAGGAGTCTTTTAAGCCATTGAAGGCCTTCTCACACTCGTCAGTCCAAGTTACCTTCTTGGGTTTCTTCGGAGTTGTGAGGGCAGTCAGAGGAGCAGCTATGGTACCATAGTCTGCCACAAAATTGCGGTAATACCCCGTGAGTCCTAAAAAGGCTCTCACTTGGGTTTGCGTAGTGGGGGTAGGCCAGTCTTGTACTGCTTGTACTTTACTGGGTAGAGGCTGTATCCTCCCTCCACCTACTTCATGTCCAAGGTAAACCACTGAGCCTTGTCCAATCTGGCATTTACTAGCCTTTATGGTCAAGTGGGCTTTCTGAAGAGCCTGGAGCACAATCCTGAGGTGTTTCACATGGTCTTCCCAGGTGGCACTGAAAACTGCTATATCGTCCAGATATGCAAGACAGAATTCGTCCAACCCATTCAACACATGATTCACAAGCCTCTGGAAAGTGGCAGGTGCATTCTTCAACCCGAACGGCATTACCCGGAATTGGTAAAGGCCGTCTGGAGTAGAAAATGCTGTCTTCTCCTTGGCATGTTCTGCTAGAGCTATTTGCCAATAGCCAGCAGTGAGGTCAAACGTGCTGAGGTACTTGGAGGCACCCAAAGTATCCACCAGCTCATCTGTTCGAGGCAAGGGGTGTGCATCTGTCTTGGTGACAGCATTCAGAGCCCTGTAATCCACGCAGAACCTCAATTCAGAAGTGCCTGCCTTTGGAACCAACACCACAGGACTGGACCAAGGACTACTAGAGGGTTCAATCACCCCAAGGTCTAACATCTTGTTGACCTCGGTCTTAATATAAGACCGTACTTTATCTGACATCCTGTATCCCCTACTTTTGGTAGGTACACTGTCTCCTGTGTCAATGTTATGTTTGCACCAAGGTGTCAAACCAGGGGACTGTGAAAACAGGGGGGAAAACTGCCTAAGCAAACTTTTCACCTCAGCCTGCTGATCAGAAGTCAGGTGAGGGGCCACTCGGACACCCTCAACGGAGCTATTTGAAGGACCGCTTTGGAACAGGTCGGGGAGAGGTTCTGACTCCTCTTCCTCAACATCTGAAGCCAGTAGCAGTGCTGCGATTTTGACTCTTGGGACGAAAGCCTTCAGCCTATTCACGTGAAACACTTTTGGAGCCTGTCCAGGCCTTCCAAGGTCCACTAAATAGTTCACCTCACCCAGGGGCTCCACCACTGTGTAAGGGCCTGACCATTTGTCCTGTAAAGCGCGAGGCCTTATTGGATTCATGATCAGGACTTGCTGACCAGGTGTAAAGTTGATGAGGGAAGCCTTCTGGTCGTACCAATGTTTCACCAGCGCTTGCCCTGCCTTCAATTTATCACTAGCCAAGCCCATCAGAAGTACCATCCGTTTTCTGAGCCCTAGCACATAGTCAACTACATTGGTAGTAACAGGGGGAGTGGGCATCTCCCATCCCTCTTTGACGATGGCTAAGGGTCCCCGTACGGGATGACCGAACAGAAGTTCGAAGGGGCTGAAGCCAACACCCTCCTGTGGTACCTCTCGGTAGGCAAACAGTAAGCATGGTAAAAGAAGATCCCATTTTCTTCTCTGGGGCTCCTCCAGAGCCCCAATCATGCTCTTTAACGTTCTGTTGAAACGTTCCACCAGACCATTGGTCTGGGGGTGGTATGCAGAAGAGAACTTGTAGGTGACCCCACATTCTTTCCACATAGCCTGCATATACTTCGACATAAAGTTGCTGCCACGATCTGACACAACTTCTTTAGGGAAGCCAACCCTAGTAAATATGCCGAGTAAAGCTTTTGCAACTGACTTGGCAGTTACAGTCTTCAATGGGATGGCCTCAGGATACCTGGTTGCATGGTCGACCAGCACCAGGATAAACCTATTGCCCAAGGATGTTTGCGGGTCAAGGGGACCAACGATGTCAATCCCTACCCTTTCAAATGGTACCCCCACAACTGGGAGCGGTACCAACGGAGCTTGGATTGTCGCGCCAACCTTACCAGACAACTGGCAGGAGGCGCAACTCCTGCAGTGACTTTCTACTTGCACCCCCATCTTGGGCCAGTAGAAGTGCATGGATAACCTTGGCTTGGTCCTCTTCATACCAAGGTGACCAGCAAGGGGAACTTCATGCGCCAACTGCAGGAGGAAGGGCCTAACAGCAAGGGGAACCACCAACCTCCTATGGTCTCCTTCTGTAGACTCTGTGGGCTCACTATACAGGAGTCCACCTTCCCAATAAATCCTATGCTTCCCAGGAGGTTCACCCTCAAGCTGGGAGCAGGCCTGTCTCCTTAGGCCTTCCAGAGATGGGCACTCACGTTGGCCTTTACTGAATTCGTCCCTATCAGGACCTCCTTCAACTAACAAGTCTTTTAGTTCAGGATGATCGTTGGGGTCGAATACTTCAGGCATCGCCACCTCCTCGTCAGGCCCGGGCGATTGACCAACTTCCTCCACCGCAGTGGTAGGCGAGCTCGGGGGAATATTCTCTTTCCCTCGTTTTGACTTGTAGACTCCTTTCGCCTTGGGTTTCCCCTTCGGCTGGGGCGGCGTATTGGACTTGGCCAATGCTGCCCGTGCTTGAGACCGTGTGTAGGGTCTTTCGGCAGTGTCTCCTACGAGCCCTAAAGCTCTGAGATCATTACCCAATAAGACCTTTCCCGGGACGTTTCTCTGAATGCTCACTGGAATCCTGACTGCTGTACCATTTAAAGTAAGATTTACAGGGATCACGGGAAACATACGGAGGGGGCCGTCAGCCAACTTAGTGGGCATCAGAGTAGCTCTGGCAACTTCCTCTGAGTCTACCAAGGTAGAATCCACTACAGTGCGACTGCACCCACTATCCCTAAGAGCTGGAGTATCCACTCCATTGATCAGCACACTGTCTTTAAAGTAGTGCTTGGTATTATCCGGAATCCTAGCATAAGCCTCAGCGACTTTAGGCTCCCAGGAACCCAGGGACACTAAAACTACCTCAGCCTCTATCCCGCTGGGAAACGAGTCTGAGGAGAAGGATGCTCCTGTAATCTCTTCTTCCTCGTAGGAGGAGAAGGCCAGATTAGCGGAGTGGACCCCCAAAGGTCTAACCTTACACCGGGGATCCCCCTTCACATGGTCAGTTGCTCCACAAGAAAAACAAGCCCCATTGGGTCTGTTTACGTAGGGAGGCTTATTATAACCAGAGTTCTGTTTTGGAGGCGGACCTCCACTACCCTGTGAGTTCTCTTGTGTCTTACCCTTGTTTTTCTTTTTGTGGCCCTTATGGGAAGAAGATTTAGCAGAATCCCCACCCTCCATATCTTTGGACTTTTTCCCTTCCTCCTGCTTACCAGGATGAGTTTTGTCCTAATGGGACACTCGATGTGACACCCATAAGTCTGCTGCAATGGCCAGCTTCTTAGGATCTATCTCCTTCGAATCGGCCAAATGCTGCTTAAGCTCCGGGGAAGAAGAAGCAAAAATATGTTCCAGCATGACAAGATTTATCATGCCTTCGAAGGTAGAAACCTTATAACCTTCAACCCAGCCAGTTAAGTTTTTCAAAGATTCAGCGACATAAGATACCCAAGTACCACCTTCCTTTTTCTTATACTCTCGAAAACGCTTTAAATATTGGGCCGGAGTCTTCCCAAACTTTAAAATGAGAGTTTGCTTTAACATTGCGAAATCAGCCCGCTCAGCCTTCGACATTTCCATAATGGCACTGCAGCCTGAATGGGGCAGTCTACTGAGCAACCACGCAATCTTATCAGCATTGTCAACTTCCTGGACCTCGCATGCATACTCAAACGCATTCAGCCAGTCCATAATGTCATTCCTCTCTTCATACACACTGAGCAGATCTTTTGGAAACCGTGGATGAGAGGAGGCCCCAGACCCATGTCCAGGACCCTTGGATCCATTTGCAACCTGAAGCTTGGCCAGTTCCAACTGGTGATCCCTGTCTTTTTGTTTTTCTGCCTGTTCGATTTTTAGTTTGGCTATGCTGAATTCAAGCTCCTGCTGCCTAAACCGCAGCTCTTGCTTCTTGAATTCAAGCATAGCCTCCCCATCAGCACTGGCAGAGGAAACATTAGACATCACATCCTCCCTGTCCTCGTGGTCGCGATGGATCAGTGCAGCGGCAGAACCGTCGGTTCTGCCAGTGAGAGCAGCCCCACCACCTTCTGCACTGTCCTCGGAAGTTATAGCGTCAAGCTGCGCTTCTTGCCACGCCACGATTCTTTGGATCATTTCCAATTTAGTGCCTTGAGAGGAAACACCTCTCTCCGCACACATCTTTTTCAGCGTTTCTGATTTGGAAGCATTTAAAGTTAACAAGGTATTTGCTTCCATACTGTTTGATAGGACTATGGCCTTTTTAAAGTTGTATTACAACAATTCACTACGTGTACTGGTTGGAATAACCTGAAATGCCTTAGTTCGAGCGCAACACTGGATACCTTCAGTCGTATCCCACCGCTGTACACCAATTTGTTAAGACGGATTTCTGAACTCTGTCCTGGTGGCGCAGAAGTTCAGAAGGCCAACCTAATTACTTGGAACAGGGTAACCTCTGGACAAGCCAGACCAATCAAGGTAGCGATCGCGGCGGTCAAGACTAGGTCTCAAGAGGGGTGAGGGTGACTGAAAGCCCGCAGTGAGCACACAAAGCAAGAGCGCTTACAAACTACTCCAAACAGTTGTTATATCAAAAATATAAACACATTTATTTTAAGGCCTTTAAAACAACGACCGTAGCGAGAAAATCACAATATCACAATATTAAACCAACACATACCATATCAACACAATATATATACAAATACACAGTCGCAAGCATTTAAAGCACGAAATATGTAGTCCACCTGAAAGGAAAGGAAAACAGGCAGTGCGATAACGCTTTAGACTCAGTTCGCCTTCAGAGGCACCTAACTAGATGGAAGTCCGAGCCCTGCGAAGAGTGGAGCCTTGTGCTCAAAGTACCTGCCACGCCGGTGCCAACGGGCAAAAGGGGAAGCTCTTCGGAGGAAGTCAGGCAGTTCGGGTTAGTGCACAGCAGAAGGAGAACAGGTTCCGCAACTCAAGCGCAGCCCCCACAGCGGGCAGAAGCAGAGCGCGAGTACGGCCAAAAGGGTGCTGTTTTTACACAGCAGGGAAAAGCAATGGGATACTGCAGGAGGGCGACCAGATCCTAGCTAAACTACTCACCGGTCCCCGAAGCAAGCAGACCCAGGCTTCTCCACGTTAGTTTCAGCAGCTGGCAGGTTCAGAAGAGCAGGGAACGCCTCGTAGTCGTGTAGAGCAAAAAGACGTCCCAATCGACGAAACCAGCACAGTTTGTTGCCGCAGCAGGACAACGGAGCGGCCGTGTGTATTCGAGCCAAATGTACACTCCTCCCTTCAGACCTGGGGACGCCAAGCGTACGAAGCGTGGGAGAGTGACCAGGACTCGAAATACAACACAACCTGGCGGCAGTTACAGAGCAGGACTCCCTTGTAAGCTGGTCAGTCAACTGGATGGCCCAGAGACACTTCCGAAGGCTTACTTGGCAGGAGATGATGAAGTCGCCGGGAATAGCTGTTCCTGCTATTCCAAAGGTCGAAGCACCAGTACAGGCCTTCTGGTTCGATCAAAGGAGGAAAGGGTTTCACAGGACGACAGCAGTGCAAAGGAGGATTCCTTCAGCGGGTCACCAGCGATTCCTCGGTCCAGCCTCTTGGTTGCAGGATACTTGGCTCCTGTATTCCTTCGTTCGTGAGAACTCAGGAGATCGACATGGTAGTGGTGTTTCCAGCTCCCTCTTATCCACGGTTCCCTTCGCGCCAAAACGGAGGGGAGCCAATGGGAGATCCACTCATCAACACACACACCATACGTGGACCAATCACGGACCACGGTGGTCCCAGGCATTCACACCACCCTAGACTCTCTGGCACCCAGGATGTGTATTGGGACCAGACATCCCAGCCCACACCCTGGAGGCACACAAACGACATGTAGAAGCCCGCGAAAGCAACCACCTTTCGCGGGAAAGTACATGCCCAAATAAGGAAGGCCCCGGGTCGCCCGACCTGGGGAAGGTGAAGGGAGCAAGACGGTCAGTGGACAGGACAAAGGAGCCTCGTGGACTGGCCATTTTGGGAGCCATGCCACCATTTTGGGTTCAGTGCGAAAAACGTGCTCAGAACGCCAAAAGGAGCTCAAAATAAACAAAACGATCGCTGCCACCATTCGAGTCCCTGAATGACTTGCACCGATCAAATACCATCCTAAAAGAGTATCTAGGGTCTGTAGAAGGCTAGAGACCCAAGAGAGCTGTAACTTAGCTTACAGTGCCCTCTTGTGTCGTGTTGCACTAAAATGGCGACACGATTAAAGAAACTACGGGAAACCACGTTCCCCGGTACTGACTGTCTTAAGGGCATGTCAGTTTCCCCGTAAGAAAGGAGCGAAAGCCCAGAGGAGTGCGGCAGAAGGCTGCACTTCTCTGGCAAAGTCAAGAACACGGTCAAAAACAATAGCAAAAAGTTTAGGGGTTGCCACATGGGAGGAAAATTCCCTACAATTATGAAATCTTTCCTAACACTTATAGCATGAGATGTGTTATCTCAATGCTTCTACCAAACCTGAGACCCTTACTATAGCATGAGATGTGATATCCAACTCCTTCCCATTCCAATCCTGAGACCCTTCCTATAGCATGAGAGGTGATATCTCAAGGCTTCTAATACCAAACCTGAGATCCTTCCTATAACATGAGATGTGATATCCAACTCCTTCCCATTCCAAACCTGAGACCCTTCCTATAGCATGAGATGTGATATCCAACTCCTTCCCATTCCAATCCTGAGGCCCTTCCTATACCATGAGATGTGATATCTCAATGCTTCTAAAACCAACCCTGAGAACCATCCTATAACATAAGATGTGATTTCTAAATCCTTCCCTTTCCAAACCTGAGACCCTTCCTTTAGCATAAGATGTGATATCCAACTCCTTCCCATTCCAATCCTGAGACCCTTCCTATAGCATGAGATGTGTTATCTCAATGCTTCTACCAAACCTGAGACCCTTCCTATAGCATAAGATGTGATATCCAACTCCTTCCCATTCCAATCCTGAGACCCTTCCTATAGCATGAGATGTGTTATCTCAATGCTTCTACCAAACCTGAGACCCTTCCTATAGCATAAGATGTGATATCCAACTCCTTCCCATTCCAATCCTGAGACCCTTCCTATAGCATGAGATGTGACATCTCAATGCTTCTAATACCAAACATGAGATCCTTCCTATAACATGAGATGTGATATCCAACTCCTTCCCATTCCAAACCTGAGACCGTTCCTATAGCATGAGATGTGATATCCAACTCCTTCCCATTCCAATCCTGAGACCCTTCCTATACCATGAGATGTGATATCTCAATGCTTCTAAAACCAACCCTGAGAAACATCCTATAACATGAGATGTGATATCTAAATCCTTCCCTTTCCAAACCTGAGACCCTTCCTTTAGCATGTGATGTGATATCCAACTCCTTCCCATTCCAATCCGAGACCCTTCCGATAGCATTAGATGTGATATCTCAATGCTTCTAGCACCAAACCTGGACACTTCCTATAGCATGAGATATGATATCCGACTCCTTCCCATTCCAATCCTGCGTCCCTTCTTATAGCATGAGATTTGATATCTCAGTGCTTCTAATAACAAACGTGAGACCCTTCCTATAACATGAGATGTGATATCCAACTCCTGTCGATTCCAATCCTGAGACCCTTCCTATACCATGAGATGTGATATCTCAATGCTTCTAATACCAAACCTGAGACCTGTCCTATTACATGAGATGTGATATCGAAATCCTTACCATTCTAATCCTGAGACCCTTCCTATAGCATGAGATGTGATATCTCAATGTTTCTAATACCAAACCTGAGACCCTTCCTATAGCAAGAGATGTGATATCCAAATCCTTCCCATTCCAAACCTGAGACCCTTCCCATAGCATGAGATGTGATATCCAACTCCTTCCCATTCCAATCCTGAGACCCTTCCTATAGCATGAGATGTGATATCTCAATGCTTCTAATACCAAACCTGAGACCTGTCCTATTGCATGAGATGTGATATCCAAATCCTTCCCATTCCAATCTTGAGACCCTTCCTATAGCATGAGATGTGATACCTCAATGTTTCTAATACCAAACCTGAGACCCTTCCTATAGCAAGAGATGTGATATCCAAGTCCTTCCCATTCCAAACCTGAGACCCTTCCCATAGCATGAGATGTGGTATCCAACTCCTTCCTATTCCAATCCTGAGACCCTTCCTATAGCATGAGATGTGATATCTCAATGCATCTAATACCAAACCTGGACTCTTCCTATAGCATGAAATGTGATATCCAACTCCTTCCCCTTCCAAACCTGAGACCCTTCCTATAGCATGAGATGTGATATCTCAATGCTTCTACCAAACATGAGACCCTTCCTATAGCATGAGATGTGATATCCAACTCTTTCCCATTCCAATCCTGAGACCCTTCCTATAACATGAGATGTGATATCCAACTCCTTCCCATTCCAACCTGAGAACCTTCCTATAGCATGAGATGGGATATCCATCTCCTTCCCAATCCAATCATGAGACCCTTCCGATAGCATGAGATGTGATATCTCAATACTTCTAACAAACCTGAGACCCTTCCTATGGCATGAGATGTGATATCAAACTCCTTCCCATTACAATCCTGAGACCCTTCCTATAGCATGAGATGTGATATCTCAATGCATCTAATACCAAACATGGACTCTTCCTATAGCATGAAATGTGATATCCAACTCCTTCCCATTCCAAACCTGAGACCCTTCCTATAGCGTGAGATGTGATATCTCAATGCTTCTACCAAACATGAGACCCTTCCGATAGCATGAGATGTGATATCTCAATGCTTCTAATACCAAACCTGAGACCCTCCCTATAGCATAAGATATGATATCCAAGTCCTTCCCATTCCAATCCTGAGACCCTGCCTATAACATGAGATGTGATATCCACCTCCTTCCCATTCCAACCTGAGACCCTTCCTATAGCATGAGATGGGCTATCCAACTCCTTCCCAATCCAATCCTGAGACCCTTCCGATAGCATGAGATGTGATCTGTCAATGCTTCTAACAAACCTGAGACCCTTCCTATGGCATGAGATGTGATATCAAACTCCTTCCCATTCCAATCCTGAGACCCTTCCTATAGCATGAGATGTGATATCCAACTCCTTCCCATTCCAATTCTGAGACCCTTCCTATACCATGAGATGTGATATCTCAATGCTTCTAATACCAATCCTGAGACCCGCCCTACAACATGAGATGTGATATCCAAATCCTTCCCCTTCCAAACCTGAGACCCTTCCTTTAGCATGAGATGTGATATCCAATTCCTTCCCATTCCAATCCTGAGACCCTTCCGATAGCATGAGATGTGATATCTCAATGCTTCTAATATCAAACCTGAGACCCTCCCTATTGCATGAGATGTGATATCTCAATGCTTCTAATACCAAACCTGAGACCCTTCCTATAACATGAGATGGGATATCCAACTCCTTCCCATTCCAATCCTGAATCCCTTCCTATAGCAAGAGATGTGATATCTCAATGCTTCTACTAAACCTGAGACCCTTCCTATAGCATGAGATGTGATATCCAACTCCTTCCTGTTAGGAAAGATTTCGTAATTGTAGGGAATTTTCCTTCCATGTGGCAACCCCTAAACTTTTTGCTATTGTTTTTAACCTTGTTCTTGACTTTGCCAGAGAAGTGCAGCCTTCTGCCGCACTTCTCTGGGCTTTCGCTCCTTTCTTACGGGGAAACTGACATGCCCTTAAGACAGTCAGTACCGGGGAACGTGGTTTCCCGTAGTTTCTTTTATCGTGTCGCAGCTTTGGTGCAACACGACACAAGAGGGCACTGTAAGCTAAGTTACAGCTCTCTTGGGTCTCTAGCCTTCTACAGGCCCTAGATACTCTTTTAGGATGGTATTTGATCGGTGCAAGTCATTCAGGGACTGGAATGGTGGCAGCGATCGTTTTGTTTATTTTGAGCTCCTTTTGGCGTTCTGAGCACGTTTTTGCACAGAACCCAAAATGGTGGCCTGGCTCCCAAAAAGGCCAGGCCGCGAGGCTCCTTTGTCCTGTCCACTGTCCGTCTTGCTCCCTTCACCTTCCCCAGGTCCGGCGACCCGGGCCCTTCCTTATTTGGGCATGTACTTTCCCGCGAAACGCAGTTGCTTTCGCGGGCTTCTACATGTCGTTTGTGTGCCTCCAGGGTGTGGGCTGGGATGTCTGGTCCCAATACACATCCTGGGTGCCAGAGAGTCTAGGGTGGTGTGAATGCCTGGGACCACCGTGGTCCGTGATTGGTCCACGTATGGTATGTGTTTTGATGAGCGGATCTCCCATTGGCTCCCCTCCGTTTTGGCGCGAAGGGAACCGTGGATAAGAGGGGGCTGGAAACACCACTACCATGTCGATCTCCTGAGTTCTCACGAACGAAGGAATACAGGAGCCAAGTATCCTGCAACTACGAGGCTGGACCGAGGAATCGCTGGTGACCCGCTGAAGGAATCCTCCTTTGCACTGCTGTCGTCCGGAGAGCCCCTGTCCTCCTTTGATCGAACCAGAAGGCCTGTACTGGTGCTTCGACCTTTGGAATAGCAGGAACAGCTATTCCCGGCATCTTCAACCATCTCCTGCCAAGTAAGCCTTCGGAAGCGTCTCTGGGCCATCCAGTTGACTGACCAGCTTACAAAGGAGTTTGGCTCTGCAACCGCCGCCAGGTTGTGTTGTATTGCGAGTCCTTGTCACTCTCCCACGCTTCGTACGCTTGGCGTCCCCAGGTCTGGAGGGAGGAGTGTTCATTTGGCTCGAATACGCACGGCCGCTCCGTTGTCCTGTGCGGCAACAAAACTGTGCTGGTTTCGTCGATTGGGCCGTCTTTTTGCTCTACACGACTACAGAGCGTTCCCTGCTCTTCTGAACCTGCCAGCTGCTGAAACTATCGTGGAGAAGCCTGGGTCTGCTTGCTTCGGGGACCGGTGAGTAGCATATCTAGGATCTGGTCGCCCTCCTGCAGTATCCCATTGCTTTTCCCTGCTGTGTAAAAACAGCACCCTTTTGCCGTACTCGCGCTCTGCTTCTGCCCGCTGTGGAGGCTGCGCTTGAGTTGCGGAACCTGTTCTCCTTCTGCTGTGCACTAACCCGAACTGCCTGACTTCCTCCGAAGAGCTTCCCCTTTTGCCCGTTGGCACCGGCGTGGCAGGTACTTTGAGCACAAGGCTCCACTCTTCGCAGGGCTCGGACTTCCATCTAGTTAGGTGCCTCTGAAGGCGAACTGAGTCTAAAGCGTTATCGCACTGCCTGTTTTCCTTTCCTTTCAGGTGGACTACATATTTCGTGCTTTAAACGCTTGCGACTGTGTATTTGTATATATATTGTGTTGATATGGTATGTGTTGGTTTAATATTGTGATATTGTGATTTTCTCGCTACGGTCGTTGTTTTAAAGGCCTTAAAATAAATGTGTTTATATTTTTGATATAACACCTGTTTGGAGTAGTTTGTAAGCGCTCTTGCTTTGTGTGCTCACTGCGGGCTTTCAGTCACCCTCACCCCTCTTGAGACCTAGTCTTGACCGCCGCGATCGCTACCTTGATTGGTCTGGCTTGTCCAGAGATTACCCTGTTCCAAGTAATTAGGTTGGCCTTCTGAACTTCTGCGCCACCAGGACAGAGTTCAGAAATCCGTCTTAACACTTCCCATTACAATCCTGAGACCCTTCCTATAGCATACGATGTGATTTCTCAATGGTTCCAATACCAAACCTGAGATCCTTCCTATAACATGAGATGTGATATTCAACTCCTTCCCATTCCAAACCTGAGACCCTTCCTATAGCATGAGATGTGATATCTCAATGCTTCTACCAAACCGGGAACCCTTTCCGATAGCATGAGATGTGATATCCATCTCCTTCCCATTCCAATCCCGAGACCCTTCCTATAGCATGAGATGTGACATCTCAATGCTTCTACCAAACCTGAGACCCTTCCTATAGCATGAGATGAGATATCCAACTCCTTCCCATTCCAATTCCGAGACCCTTCCTATAGCATGAGATGTGATATCTCAATGCTTCTAATACCAAACCTGAGATCCTTCCTATAGCATGAGATGTGATATCCAACTGCTTCCCATTCCAAACCTGAGACCCTTCCGATAGCATGAGATGTGATATCTCAATGCTTCTAATATCAAACCTGAGACCCTCCCTATTGCATGAGATGTGATATCTCAATGCTTCTAATACCAAACCTGAGACCCTTCCTATAACATGAGATGGGATATCCAACTCCTTCCCATTCCAATCCTGAAACCCATCCGATAGCAGAGGTGTGATATCTCAATGCTTATACCAAACCTGAGACCCTTCCTATGGCATGAGACGTGATATCCAGCTCCTTCCCATTCCAATCCTGAGACCCTTCCTATAGCCAGAGATGTGATATCTCAATGCTTCTACTAAACCTGAGACCCTTCCTATAGCATGAGATGTGATATCCAACTCCTTCCCATTACAATCCTGAGACCCTTCCTATAGCATACGATGTGATTTCTCAATGGTTCCAATACCAAACCTGAGATCCTTCCTATAACATGAGATGTGATATTCAACTCCTTCCCATTCCAAACCTGAGACCCTTCCTATAGCATGAGATGTGATATCTCAATGCTTCTACCAAACCGGGAACCCTTTCCGATAGCATGAGATGTGATATCCATCTCCTTCCCATTCCAATCACAAGACCCTTCCTATAGCATGAGATGTGATATCCATCTCCTTCCCATTCCAATCCCGAGACCCTTCCTATAGCATGAGATGTGACATCTCAATGCTTCTACCAAACCTGAGACCCTTCCTATAGCATGAGATGAGATATCCAACTCCTTCCCATTCCAATTCCGAGACCCTTCCTATAGCATGAGATGTGATATCTCAATGCTTCTAATACCAAACCTGAGATCCTTCCTATAGCATGAGATGTGATATCCAACTGCTTCCCATTCCAAACCTGAGACCCTTCCTATAGCATGAGATGTGATATCTCAATGCTTCTACCAAACATGAGACCCTTCCTATAGCATGAGATGTGATATCTCACTGCTTCTAATACCAAAACTGAGTCTCTTCCTATAGCATGAGATGTGATATCCAACTCCTTCCCATTCCAATCCTGAGACCCTTCCGATAGCATGAGATGTGATATATAATGCTTCTAATACCAAACCTGAGACCCTTTCTATAGCATAAGATGTGATATCCAAGTCCTTCCCATTCCAATCCTGAGACCCTTCCTAAAACATGAGATGTGATATCCAACTCCTTCCCATTCCAATCTGAGACCCTTCCTATAGCATGAGATGGGATATCCAACTCCTTCCCAATCCAATCATGAGACCCTTCCGATAGCATGAGATTTGATATCTCAATGCTTCTAACAAACCTGAGACCCTTCCTATGGCATGAGATGTGATATCAAACTCCTTCCCATTCCAATCCTAAGACCCTTCCTATAGCATGAGATGTGATATCCAACTCCTTCCCATTCCAATCCTGAGACCCTTCTGATAGCATGAGATGTGATATCTTAATGCTTCTAATACCAAACCTGAGACCCTCTCTATAGCATAAGATGTGATATGCAAGTCCTTCCCATTCCAATCCTGAGACCCTTCCTAAAACATGGGATGTGATATCCAACTCCTTCCCATTCCAACCTGAGACCCTTCCTATAGCATGAGATGGGATATCCAACTCCTTCCCAATCCAATCATGAGGACCTTCCGATAGCATGAGATGTGATATCTCAATGCTTCTAACAAACCTGAGACCCTTCCTATGGCATGAGATGTGATATAAAACTCCTTCCCATTCCAATCCTGAGACCCTTCCTATAGCATGAGATGTGATATCTCAATGCTTCTAACACCAAACCTGAGACCCTTCCTATAACATGAGATGGGATATCCAACTCCTTCCCATTCCAATCCTGAAACCCTTCCTATAGCAGAGGTGTGATATCTCAATGCTTATAACAAACCTGAGACCCTTCCTATGGCATGAGACGTGATATCCAGCTTCTTCCCATTCCAATCCTGAGACCCTTCCTATAGCAAGAGATGTGATATCTCAATGCTTCTACTAAACCTGAGACCCTTCCTATAGCATGAGATGTGATATCCAACTCCTTCCCATTACAATCCTGAGACCCTTCCTATAGCATACGATGTGATTTCTCAATGGTTCCAATACCAAACCTGAGATCCTTCCTATAACATGAGATGTGATATTCAACTCCTTCCCATTCCAAACCTGAGACCCTTCCTATAGCATGAGATGTGATATCTCAATGCTTCTACCAAACCGGGAACCCTTTCCGATAGCATGAGATGTGATATCCATCTCCTTCCCATTCCAATCACAAGACCCTTCCTATAGCATGGGATGTGATATCCATCTGCTTCCCATTCCAATCCCGAGACCCTTCCTATAGCATGAGATGTGACATCTCAATGCTTCTACCAAACCTGAGACCCTTCCTATAGCATGAGATGAGATATCCAACTCCTTCCCATTCCAATTCCGAGACCCTTCCTATAGCATGAGATGTGATATCTCAATGCTTCTAATACCAAACCTGAGATCCTTCCTATAGCATGAGATGTGATATCCAACTGCTTCCCATTCCAAACCTGAGACCCTTCCTATAGCATGAGATGTGATATCTCAATGCTTCTACCAAACATGAGACCCTTCCTATAGCATGAGATGTGATCTCTCACTGCTTCTAATACCAAAACTGAGTCTCTTCCTATAGCATGAGATGTGATATCCAACTCCTTCCCATTCCAATCCTGAGACCCTTCCGATAGCATGAGATGTGATATCTTAATGCTTCTAATACCAAACCTGAGACCCTTTCTATAGCATAAGATGTGATATCCAAGTCCTTCCCATTCCAATCCTGAGACCCTTCCTAAAACATGAGATGTGATATCCAACTCCTTCCCATTCCAACCTGAGACCCTTCCTATAGCATTAGATGGGATATCCAACTCCTTCCCAATCCAATCATGAGACCCTTCCGATAGCATGAGATTTGATATCTCAATGCTTCTAACAAACCTGAGACCCTTCCTATGGCATGAGATGTGATATCAAACTCCTTCCCATTCCAATCCTAAGACCCTTCCTATAGCATGAGATGTGATATCCAACTCCTTCCCATTCCAATCCTGAGACCCTTCCGATAGCATGAGATTTGATATCTCAATGCTTCTAACAAACCTGAGACCCTTCCTATGGCATAAGATGTGATATCCAAGTCCTTCCCATTCCAATCCTGAGACCCTTCCTAAAACATGAGGTGTGATATCCAACTCCTTCCCATTCCAACCTGAGACCCTTCCTATAGCATGAGATGGGATATCCAACTCCTTCCCATTCCAATCCTGAGACCCTTCCGATAGCATGAGATTTGATATCTCAATGCTTCTAACAAACCTGAGACCCTTCCTATGGCATAAGATGTGATATCCAAGTCCTTCCCATTCCAATCCTGAGACCCTTCCTAAAACATGAGGTGTGATATCCAACTCCTTCCCATTCCAACCTGAGACCCTTCCTATACCATGAGATGGGATATCCAACTCCTTCCCAATCCAATCATGAGGACCTTCCGATAGCATGAGATGTGATATCTCAATGCTTCTAACAAACCTGAGACCCTTCCTATGGCATGAGATGTGATATCAAACTCCTTCCCATTCCAATCCTGAGATCCTTCCTATAGCATGAGATGTGATATCCAACTCCTTCCCATTCCAATCCTGAGACCCTTTCTATACCATGAGATGTGATATCTCAATGCTTCTAATATCAATCATGAGACCTGCCCTATAACATGAGATGTGATTTCCAAATTCTTCCCATTCCAATCCTGAGACCCTTCCTTTAGCATGAGATGTGATATCCAACTCCTTCCCATTCCAATCCTGAGACCCTTCCTATACCATGAGATGTGATATCTCAATGCTTCTAATATCAATCCTGAGACCTGCCCTATAACATGAGATGTGATTTCCAACTCCTTCCCATTCCAATCCTGAGACCCTTCCGATAGCATGAGATGTGATATCTCAATGATTCTAATATCAAACCGGAGACCCTCCCTATAGCATGAGATGTGATATCCAAGTCCTTCCCATTCCAATCCTGAGACCCTTCCTATAGCATGAGATGTGATATCTCAGTGCTTCTAATACCAAACCTGAGACCCTTCCTATAACATGAGATTAGATATCCAACTCCTTCTCATTCCAATCCTGAGACCCTTCTGATAGCAGAGGTGTGATATCTTAATGCTTATACCAAACCTGAGACCCTTCCTATGGCATGAGATGTGATATCCAACTGCTTCCCATTCCAATCCTGAGACCCTTCCTATAGCATGAGATGTGTTATCTCAATGCTTCTACAAACCTGAGACCCTTCCTATAGCATGAGATGTGATATCCAACTCCTTCCCATTCCAATCCTGAGACCCTTCCTATAGCATGAGATGTGTTATCTCAATGCTTCTAATACCAAACATGAGATCCTTCCTATAACATGAGATGTGATATCCAACTCCTTCCCATTCCAAACCTGAGACCCTTTCTATAGCATGAGATGTGATATCCAACTCCTTCCCACTCCAATCCTGAGACCCTTCCTATACCATGAGATGTGATATATCAATGCTTCTAAAACCAACCCTGAGAACCTTCCTATAACATCAGATGTGATATCTAACTCCTTCCCATTCCAAACCTGAGACCATTCCTATAGCATAAGATGTGATATCCAACTACTTCCCATTCCAATCCTGTGACCCTTCCTATTACATGAGATGTGATATCGAACTCCTTCCTATTCCAAACCTGAGACCCGTCCTATAGCATGAGATGTGATACCCAACTCCTTTTCGTTCCAATCCTTAGGCCTTCCGATAGCATGAGATGTGATATCTCACTGCTTCTAATACCAAATGTTAGGAAAGATTTCGTAATTGTAGGTAATTTTCCTTCCTTGTTGCAACCCCTAAACTTTTTGCTGTTGTTTTTCACCTTGTTCTCGACTTTGCCAGAGAAGTGCAGCCTTCTGCCGCACTCCTCTGGGCTTTCGCTCCTTTCTTATGGGGAAACTGACATGCCCTTAAGACAGTCAGTACCGGGAAATGCTGTTTTCCGTAGTTTCTTTTATCATGTTGCGGCTTTCGTGCAACATGACACAAGAGGGTACTGTAAGCTAAGTTACTGCTCTCTTGGGTCTCTAGCCTTCTACAGGCCCTAGATACTCTTTTAGGATTGTAACTGATCGGTGCAAGTGATTCACGGACGGGAATGGTGGCAGCGATCGTTTCTTGTGTTTTGAGCTCCTTTTGGCGTTTTAAGCGCGTTTCTCGCGCTTAGCCCAAAATGGTGGCCTGGCTCCCAAAATGGCCAGACCATGAGGCTCCTTTGTCCTGTCCGCTGATCGTCTCGCTCCCTTCACCTTCCCCAGGTCGAGCCGACCCGGGGCCTTCCTCATTTGGGCATGTACTTTCCCGCGAAACACAGATGCTTTCGCGGGCTTCTACATGCCTGGTGTGTGCCTCCAGGATGTGGGCTGGGATGTCTGGTCCCAATACACATCCTGGGTGCCAGAGCGTCTAGGGTGGTGTGAATGCCTGGGACCACCGTGGTCCGTGATAGGTCCACGTATGGTGTGAGTGTTCATGAGCGGATCTCCCATTGGGTCCCCTCCGTTTTGGCGCGAAGGGAACCGTGGATACGAAGGGGCTGGAAACACCACTACCATGTCGATCTCCTGAGTTCTCACGAACTAAGGAATACAGGAGCCAAGTATCCTGCAACCAAGAGGCTGAACCGAGGAATCGCTGGTGACCCGCTGAAGGACTGCTCCTCTGCACTGATGTCGCCTTGTGAAACCCTTTTCACCTTTGATCGAACCAGAAGGCCTGTACTGGTACTTCGACCCTTGGAATAGCGGGGACAGCTATTCTCGGCAGCTTCACCATCTCCTGCTAGTAAGCCTTCGGAAGCGTCTCTGGGCCATCCAGCAGACTGACCAGCCTACACAGGAGTCTTGCTCTGTAACCGCCGCCAGGTTGTATAGTATTTCGAGTCCTTGTCACTCTCACACGCTTCGTACACTTGGCGTTCCCAGGTCTGAAGTGAGTAGTGTACATTTGGCTCAGATACACACGGCCGCTCCGTTGCCCTGCTGTGGTAACAAACTGTGCGGGTTCCTTCGTTTGGGACGTCTTTTACTCAACTCTGCTGCTGCAGACTCAACACGACGACGAGACGTCCACTGCTCTTCTGAACCTGCCAGCGACTGAAACTGATGCGGAGAAGCCTGGGTCTGCTTGCATCGGGGACCGGTGAGTAGCATAGCTAGGAACTGGTCGCCCTCCTGCAGGAGCCCATAGCTTTTCCCCGCTGTGTCAAAACAGCACGCCTTTCCGTACTCGCGCTCTGCTTCTGCCCACAGTGGAGGCTGCGCTTGAGTCGCGGAACTCTGTTCTTCTTCATTTGTGCACTAAACTGAACTGCCTGATTTCCCTCAAAGAGACTCCCCTTTTTGCCCGTTGGCACCAGCGTGTGCAGGTACTTTTGAGCACAAGGCTCCACTCTTATTAGGGCTCGGACTTCCTTTTAGTTAGGTGCCTCTGAAGGCGGACTGGGTCTAAGCATTATTTCGCACTGCCTGTTTTCCTTCCCTATTAGGTGGACTACACATTTCGTGCATCTAACGCTTGAGACTTGTTTGTATTTGTATATATATTGTATTGGTATGGTATGTGTTGGTTTACTAGAGTTGTATTGTGATTTCTCGTTACGGTCATTGTTTTAAAGGCCTTGGAATAAATGTGTATATATTTATAATATAACACCTGTTTGGAGTAGTTTGTAAGTGTCCTTGCTTTGTGTGCTCATTGCGGGCTTTCAGTCACCCTCACCCCTCTTGAGACCTAGTCTTGACCGCCGCGATCGCTACCCTGATTGGTCTGGCTTGTCCAGAGGTTACCCTGTTCCAAGTAATTAGGTTGGCCTTCTGAACTTCTGCGCCGCCAGGACAGAGTTCAGAAATCTGTCTTAACACCTATTACATGAGATGTGATATCCAAATCCTTCCCATTCCAATCCTGAGACCCTTCCCATAGCATGAGATGTGATATCCAACTTCTTCCCATTCCAATCCTGAGACCCTTCCTATAGCATGAGATGTGATATCTCAATGCATCTAATACCAAACCTGGACTCTTCCTATAGCATGAAATGTGATATCCAATTCCTTCCCATTCCAAACCTGAGACCCTTCCTATACCATGAGATGTGATATCCAACTCCTTCCCATTCCAATCCGGAGACCCTTCCGATAGCATGAGATGTGATATCTCAATGCTTCTAATACCAAACCTGAGACCCTCCCTAAAGCATTAGATATGATATCCAAGTCCTTCCCATTCCAATCCTGAGACCTTTCCTATAACATGAGATGTGATATCCAACTCCTTCCCATTCCAACCTGAGACCATTCCTATAGCATGAGATGGGATATCCAACTCCTTCCCAATCCAACCCTGAGACCCTTCCGATAGCATGAGATGTTATCTCTCAATGCTTCTAACAAACCTGAGACCCTTCCTATGTCATGAGATGTGATATCAAACTCCTTCCCCTTCTAAACCTGAGACCCTTCCTTTAGCATGAGATGTGATATCCAACTCCTTCCCATTCCAATCCTGAGACCCTTCCGATAGCATGAGATGTGATATCTCAGTGCTTCTAATATCAAACCTGAGACCCTCCCATGAGATGTGATATCCAAGTCCTTCCCATTCCAATCCTGAGACCCTTCCTATAGCATGATATGTGATATCTCAATGCTTCTAATACCAAACCTGAGACCCTTCCTATAGCATGAGATGTGCTATCCAACTCCTTCCCATTCCAATCCTGAGACACTTCCTATAGCATGAGATGTGATATCTCAATGCTTCTAATACAAAACCTGAGACCCTTCCTATAACATGAGATGTGATATCCAACTCCTTCCCATTCCAAACCTGAGACCCTTCTTATAGCATGAGATGTGATATCCAACTCCTTCCCATTGCAATCCTGAGTCACTCCCTATAGCATGAGATGTGATATCTCAATGATTCTACCAAACATGAGACCCTTCTTATAACATGAGATGTGATATCCAACTCCTTCCCATTCCAAACCTGAGACCATTCCTATAGCATGATATGTGCTATCCCACTCCTTCCTATTCCAATCCTGAGACCCTTCCGATAGCAGAGGTGCGATATCTCAATGCTTATACCAAACCTGAGACCCTTCCTATGGCATGAGATGTGATATCCAACTCCTTCCCATTCCAATCCTGAGACGCTTCCTATAGCATGAGATGTGTTATCTCAATGCTTCTACCAAACCTGAGACCCTTACTATAGCATGAGATGTGATATCCAACTCCTTCCCATTCCAATCCTGAGACCCTTCCGATAGCATGAGATGTGATATCTCAGTGCTTCTAATATCAAACCTGAGACCCTCCCATGAGATGTGATATCCAAGTCCTTCCCATTCCAATCCTGAGACCCTTCCTATAGCATGATATGTGATATCTCAATGCTTCTAATACCAAACCTGAGACCCTTCCTATAGCATGAGATGTGCTATCCAACTCCTTCCCATTCCAATCCTGAGACACTTCCTATAGCATGAGATGTGATATCTCAATGCTTCTAATACAAAACCTGAGACCCTTCCTATGTCATGAGATGTGATATCAAACTCCTTCCCCTTCTAAACCTGAGACCCTTCCTTTAGCATGAGATGTGATATCCAACTCCTTCCCATTCCAATCCTGAGACCCTTCCGATAGCATGAGATGTGATATCTCAGTGCTTCTAATATCAAACCTGAGACCCTCCCATGAGATGTGATATCCAAGTCCTTCCCATTCCAATCCTGAGACCCTTCCTATAGCATGATATGTGATATCTCAATGCTTCTAATACCAAACCTGAGACCCTTCCTATAGCATGAGATGTGCTATCCAACTCCTTCCCATTCCAATCCTGAGACACCTCCTATAGCATGAGATGTGATATCTCAATGCTTCTAATACAAAACCTGAGACCCTTCCTATAACATGAGATGTGATATCCAACTCCTTCCCATTCCAAACCTGAGACCCTTCTTATAGCATGAGATGTGATATCCAACTCCTTCCCATTGCAATCCTGAGTCACTCCCTATAGCATGAGATGTGATATCTCAATGATTCTACCAAACATGAGACCCTTCTTATAACATGAGATGTGATATCCAACTCCTTCCCATTCCAATCCTGAGACGCTTCCTATAGCATGAGATGTGTTATCTCAATGCTTCTACCAAACCTGAGACCCTTACTATAGCATGAGATGTGATATCCAACTCCTTCCCATTCCAATCCTGAGACCCTTCCTATAGCATGAGAGGTGATATCTCAAGGCTTCTAATACCAAACCTGAGATCCTTCCTATAACATGAGATGTGATATCCAACTCCTTCACATTCCAAACCTGAGACCCTTCCTATAGCATGAGATGTGATATCCAACTCCTTCCCATTCCAATCCGGAGACCCTTCCGATAGCATGAGATGTGATATCTCAATGCTTCTAATACCAAACCTGAGACCCTCCCTAAAGCATTAGATATGATATCAAAGTCCTTCCCATTCCAATCCTGAGATCTTTCCTATAACATGAGATGTGATATCCAACTCCTTCCCATTCCAACCTGAGACCCTTCCTATAGCATGAGATGGGATATCCAACTCTTTCCCAATCCAACCCTGAGACCCTTCCGATAGCATGAGATGTAATATCAAACTCCTTCCCCTTCTAAACCTGAGACCCTTCCTTTAGCATGAGATGTGATATCCAACTCCTTCCCATTCCAATCCTGAGACCCTTCCGATAGCATGAGATGTGATATCTCAATGCATCTAATACCAAACCTGGACTCTTCCTATAGCATGAAATGTGATATCCAATTCCTTCCCATTCCAAACCTGAGACCCTTCCTATAGCATGAGATGTGATATCCAACTCCTTCCCATTCCAATCCGGAGACCCTTCCGATAGCATGAGATGTGATATCTCAATGCTTCTAATACCAAACCTGAGACCCTCCCTAAAGCATTAGATATGATATCCAAGTCCTTCCCATTCCAATCCTGAGATCTTTCCTATAACATGAGATGTGATATCCAACTCCTTCCCATTCCAACCTGAGACCCTTCCTATAGCATGAGATGGGATATCCAACTCTTTCCCAATCCAACCCTGAGACCCTTCCGATAGCATGAGATGTTATCTCTCAATGCTTCTAACAAACCTGAGACCCTTCCTATGTCATGAGATGTAATATCAAACTCCTTCCCCTTCTAAACCTGAGACCCTTCCTTTAGCATGAGATGTGATATCCAACTCCTTCCCATTCCAATCCTGAGGCCCTTCCGATAGCATGAGATGTGATATCTCAGTGCTTCTAATATCAAACCTGAGACCCGCCCATGAGATGTGATATCCAAGTCCTTCCCATTCCAATCCTGAGACCCTTCCTATAGCATGAGATGTGATATCTCAATGCTTCTAATACCAAACCTGAGACCCTTCCTATAGCATGAGATGTGCTATCCAACTCCTTCCCATTCCAATCCTGAGACACTTCCTATAGCATGAGATGTGATATCTTAATGCTTCTAATACAAAACCTGAGACCCTTCCTATAACATGAGAGGTGATATCCAACTCCTTCCCATTCCAAACCTGAGACCCTTCTTATAGCATGAGATGTGATATCCAACTCCTTCCCATTGCAATCCTGAGTCACTCCCTATAGCATGAGATGTGATATCTCAATGATTCTACCAAACATGAGACCCTTCTTATAACATGAGATGTGATATCCAACTCCTTCCCATTCCAAACCTGAGACCATTCCTATAGCATGATATGTGCTATCCCACCCCTTCCTATTCCAATCCTGAGACCCTTCCGATAGCAGAGGTGCGATATCTCAATGCTTATACCAAACCTGAGACCCTTCCTATGGCATGAGATGTGATATCCAACTCCTTCCCATTCCAATCCTGAGACGCTTCCTATAGCATGAGATGTGTTATCTCAATGCTTCTACCAAACCTGAAACCCTTACTATAGCATGAGATGTGATATGCAACTCCTTCCCATTCCAATCCTGAGACCCTTCCTATAGCATTAGAGGTGATATCTCAAGGCTTCTAATACCAAACCTGAGATCCTTCCTACAACATGAGATGTGATATCCAACTCCTTCCCATTCCAAACCTGAGACCCTTCCTATAGCATGAGATGTGATATCCAACTCCTTCCCATTCCAATCCTGAGACCCTTCCTATACCATGAGATGTGATATCTCAATGCTTCTAAAACCAACCCTGAGAACCATCCTATAACATAAGATGTGATTTCTAAATCCTTCCCTTTCCAAACCTGAGACCCTTCCTTTAGCATGAGATGTGATATCCAACTCCTTCCCATTCCAATCCTGAGACCCTTCCTATATCATGAGATGTGATATCTCAATGCTTCTAATACCAAACCTGGACCCTTCCTATAGCATGAGATGTGTTATCCAATTTTTCCCATTCCAATCCTGCGTCCCTTCCTATAGCATGAGATTGGATATCTCAGTGCTTCTAATACCAAACCTGAGACCCTTCCTATAACATGAGATGTGATATCCAACTCCTTCCGATTCCAATCCTGAGACCCTTCCTATACCATGAGATGTGATATCTCAATGCTTCTAATACCAAACCTGAGACCTGCCCTATTACTTGAGATGTGATATCCAAATCCTTCCCATTCCAAACCTGAGACCCTTCCTATAGCATGAGATGTGATATCCAACTCCTTCCCATTCCAATCCTGAGACCCTTCCTATAGCAAGAGATGTGATATCCAAATCCTTCCCATTCCAAACCTGAGACCCTTCCTATAGCATGAGAGGTGATATCCAACTCCTTCCCATTACAATCCTGTGTCCCTTCCTATAGCATTAGATTGGATATCTCAGTGCTTCTAATACCAAACCTGAGACCCTTCCTATAACATGAGATGTGATATCCAACTCCTTCCAATTCAAATCCTGAGACCCTTCCTATACCATGAGATGTGATATCTCGATGCTTCTAATACCAAACCTGAGACCTGTCCTATTACATGAGATGTGATATCCAAATCCTTCCCATTCCAATCCTGAGACCCTTCCTATAGCATGAGATGTGATATCTCAATGTTTCTAATACCAAACCGGAGACCCTTCCTATAGCAAGAGATGTGATATCCAAATCCTTCCCATTCCAAACCTGAGACCCTTCCCATAGCATGAGATGTGATATCCAACTTCTTCCCATTCCAATCCTGAGACCCTTCCTATAGCATGAGATGTGATATCTCAATACATCTAATACCAAACCTGGACTCTTCCTATAGCATGAAATGTGATATCCAATTCCTTCCCATTCCAAACCTGAGACCCTTACTATAGCATGAGATGTGATATCTCAATGCTTCTACCAAACATGAGACCCTTCCTATAGCATGAGATGTGATATCCAACTCATTCCCATTCCAATCCGGAGACCCTTCCGATAGCATGAGATGTGATATCCAAGTCCTTCCCATTCCAATCCTGAGACCTTTTCTATAACATGAGATGTGATATCCAACTCCTTCCCATTCCAACCTGAGACCCTTCCTATAGCATGAGATGGGATATCCAACTCCTTCCCACTCCAATCCTGAGACCCTTCCTATACCATGAGATGTGATATCTCAATGCTTCTAATACCAATCCTGAGACCCGCCCTATAACATGAGATGTGATATCCAAATCCTTCCCCTTCTAAACCTGAGACCCTTCCTTTAGCATGAGATGTGATATCCAACTCCTTCCCATTCCAATCCTGAGACCCTTCCGATAGCATGAGATGTGATATCCAAGTCCTTCCCATTCCAATCCTGAGACCCTTCCTATAGCATGAGATGTGATATCTCAATGCTTCTAATACCAAACCTAAGACCCTTCCTATAACATGAGATGGGATATCCAACTCCTTCCCATTCCAATCCTGAGACCCTTCCGATAGCAGAGGTGTGATTTCTCAATGCTTATACAAAACCTGAGACTCTTCCTATGGCATGAGATGTGATATCCAACTCCTTCCCATTCCAATCCTGAGACCCTTCCTATACCAGGGGATGTAATATCTCAATGCTTCTAAAACCAACCCTGAGAACCATCCTATAACATGAGATGTGATATCCAACTCCTTCCCATTCCAAACCTGAGACCCTTCCTATAGCATGAGATGTGATATCCAACTCCTTCCCATTCCAATCCTGAGACCCTTCCTATACCATGAGATGTAATATCTCAATGCTTCTAATACGAAACCTGAGACCCTCCCTATAGCATAAGATATGATATCCAAGTCCTTCCCATTCCAATCCTGACACCCTTCCTATACCATGAGATGTGATATCTCAATGCTTCTAATACCAAACCTGAGACCTGCCCTATTACTTGAGATGTGATATCCAAATCCTTCCCATTCCAATCCTGAGACTCTTCCTATAGCATGAGATGTGATATCTCAATGTTTTTAATACCAAACCTGAGACGCTTCCTATAGCAAGAGATGTGATATCCAAATCCTTCCCATTCCAAACCTGAGACCCTTCCTATAGCATGAGATGTGATATCCAAGTCCTTCCCATTCCAATCCTGAGACCCTTCCTATAGCAAGAGATGTGATACATGAGAGGTGATATCTCAATGCTTCTAATATCAAACCTGAGACCCTCTCTATAGCATGAGATGTGATATCCAAGTCCTTCCCATTCCAATCCTGAGACCCATCCTATAGCATGAGATGTGATATCTCAATGCTTCTAATACCAAACCTGAGACCCTTCCTATTGCATGAGATGGGATATCCAACTCCTTCCCATTCCAATCCTGAGACCCTTCCTATATCATGAGATGTGATATCTCAATGCTTCTAAAACCAACTCTGAGAACCATCCTATAACATGAGATGTGATATCTAAATCCTTCCCTTTCCAAACCTGAGACCCTTCCTTTAGCATGTGATGTGATATCCAACTCCTTCCCATTCTAATCCTGAGACCCTTCCTATAGCATGAGATGTGATATCCAACTCCTTCCCATTCCAATCCTGCGTCCCTTCTTATAGCATGAGATTTGATATCTCAATGCTTCTAATACCAAACCTGGACCCTTCCTATAGCATGAGATATGATATGCAACTCCTTCCCATTCCAATCCTGCGTCCCTTCTTATAGCATGAGTTTTGATATCTCAGTGCTTCTAATACCAAACCTGAGACCCTTCCTATAACATGAGATGTGATATCCAACTCCTTCCGATTCCAATCCTGAGACCCTTCCTATACCATGAGATGTGATATCTCAATGCTTCTAATACCAATCCTGAGACCTGCCCTATAACATGAGATGTGATTTCCAACTCCTTCCCATTCCAATCCTGAGACCCTTCCGATAGCATGAGATGTGATATCTCAATGATTCTAATATCAAACCGGAGACCCTCCCTATAGCATGAGATGTGATATCCAAGTCCTTCCCATTCCAATCCTGAGACCCTTCCTATAGCATGAGATGTGATATCTCAGTGCTTCTAATACCAAACCTGAGACCCTTCCTATACCATGAGATTAGATATCCAACTCCTTCTCATTCCAATCCTGAGACCCTTCTGATAGCAGAGGTGTGATATCTTAATGCTTATACCAAACCTGAGACCCTTCCTATGGCATGAGATGTGATATCCAACTGCTTCCCATTCCAATCCTGAGACCCTTCCTATAGCATTAAATGTGTTATCTCAATGCTTCTATCAAACCTGAGACCCTTCCTATAGCATGAGATGTGATATCCAACTCCTTCCCATTCCAATCCTGAGACCCTTCCTATAGCATGAGATGTGATATCTCAATGCTTCTAATACCAAACATGAGATCCTTCCTATAACATGAGATGTGATATCCAACTCCTTCCCATTCCAAACCTGAGACCCTTTCTATAGCATGAGATGTGATATCCAACTCCTTCCCACTCCAATCCTGAGACCCTTCCTATACCATGAGATGTGATATATCAATGCTTCTAAAACCAACCCTGAGAACCTTCCTATAACATCAGATGTGATATCTAACTCCTTCCCATTCCAAACCTGAGACCATTCCTATAGCATAAGATGTGATATCCAACTACTTCCCATTCCAATCCTGTGACCCGTCCTATAGCATGAGATGTGATACCCAACTCCTTTTCGTTCCAATCCTTAGGCCTTCCGATAGCATGAGATGTGATATCTCACTGCTTCTAATACCAAATGTTAGGAAAGATTTCGTAATTGTAGGTAATTTTCCTTCCATGTTGCAACCCCTAAACTTTTTGCTGTTGTTTTTCACCTGGTTCTCGACTTTGCCAGAGAAGTGCAGCCTTCTGCCGCACTCCTCTGGGCTTTCGCTCCTTTCTTATGGGGAAACTGACATGCCCTTAAGACAGTCAGTACCGGGAAACGCTGTTTTCCGTAGTTTCTTTTATCATGTTGCGGCTTTCGTGCAACATGACACAAGAGGGCACTGTAAGCTAAGTTACTGCTCTCTTGGGTCTCTAGCCTTCTACAGGCCCTAGATACTCTTTTAGGATTGTAACTGATCGGTGCAAGTGATTCACGGACGGGAATGGTGGCAGCGATCGTTTCTTGTGTTTTGAGCTCCTTTTGGCGTTTTAAGCGCGTTTCTCGCGCTTAGCCCAAAATGGTGGCCTGGCTCCCAAAATGGCCAGACCACGAGGCTCCTTTGTCCTGTCCGCTGATCGTCTTGCTCCCTTCACCTTCCCCAGGTCGAGCCGACCCGGGGCCTTCCTTATTTGGGCATGTACTTTCCCGCGGAACACAGATGCTTTCGCGGGCTTCTACATGCCTGGTGTGTGCCTCCAGGATGTGGGCTGGGATGTCTGGTCCCAATACACATCCTGGGTGCCAGAGCGTCTAGGGTGGTGTGAATGCCTGGGACCACCGTGGTCCGTGATAGGTCCACGTATGGTGTGAGTGTTCATGAGCGGATCTCCCATTGGGTCCCCTCCGTTTTGGCGCGAAGGGAACCGTGGATACGAAGGGGCTGGAAACACCACTACCATGTCGATCTCCTGAGTTCTCACGAACTAAGGAATACAGGAGCCAAGTATCCTGCAACCAAGAGGCTGAACCGAGGAATCGCTGGTGACCCGCTGAAGGACTGCTCCTCTGCACTGCTGTCACCTTGTGAAACCCTTTTCACCTTTGATCGAACCAGAAGGCCTGTACTGGTACTTCGACCCTTGGAATAGCGGGGACAGCTATTCTCGGCATCTTCACCATCTCCTGCTAGTAAGCCTTCGGAAGCGTCTCTGGGCCATCCAGCAGACTGACCAGCCTACACAGGAGTCTTGCTCTGTAACCGCCGCCAGGTTGTGTAGTATTTCGAGTCCTTGTCACTCTCACACGCTTCGTACACTTGGCGTTCCCAGGTCTGAAGTGAGTAGTGTACATTTGGCTCAGATACACACGGCCGCTCCGTTGCCCTGCTGTGGTAACAAACTGTGCGGGTTCCTTCGTTTGGGACGTCTTTTACTCAACTCTGCTGCTGCAGACTCAACACGACGACGTGACGTCCCCTGCTCTTCTGAACCTGCCAGCGACTGAAACTGACGCAGAGAAGCCTCGGTCTGCTTGCATCGGGGACCGGTGAGTAGCATAGCTAGGAACTGGTCGCCCTCCTGCAGGAGCCCATAGCTTTTCCCCGCTGTGTCAAAACAGCACGCCTTTCCGTACTCGCGCTCTGCTTCTGCCCACAGTGGAGGCTGCGCTTGAGTCGCGGAACTCTGTTCTTCTTTATTTGTGCACTAAACTGAACTGCCTGATTTCCCTCGAAGAGACTCCCCTTTTTGCCCGTTGGCACCAGCGTGTGCAGGTACTTTTGAGCACAAGGCTCCACTCTTATTAGGGCTCGGACTTCCTTTTAGTTAGGTGCCTCTGAAGGCGGACTGGGTCTAAGCATTATTTCGCACTGCCTGTTTTCCTTCCCTTATAGGTGGACTACACATTTCGTGCATCTAACGCTTGAGACTTGTTTGTATTTGTATATATATTGTATTGGTATGGTATGTGTTGGTTTACTAGAGTTGTATTGTGATTTCTCGCTACGGTCATTGTTTTAAAGGCCTTGGAATAAATGTGTATATATTTATAATATAACACCTGTTTGGAGTAGTTTGTAAGTGTCCTTGCTTTGTGTGCTCATTGCGGGCTTTCAGTCACCCTCACCCCTCTTGAGACCTAGTCTTGACCGCCGCGATGCTACCCTGATTGGTCTGGCTTGTCCAGAGGTTACCCTGTTCCAAGTAATTAGGTTGGCCTTCTGAACTTCTGCGCCGCCAGGACAGAGTTCAGAAATCTGTCTTAACACCTATTACATGAGATGTGATATCCAAATGCTTCCCATTCCGATCCTGAGACCCTTCCCATAGCATGAGATGTGATATCCAACTTCTTCCCATTCCAATCCTGAGACCCTTCCTATAGCATGAGATGTGATATCTCAATGCATCTAATACCAAACCTGGACTCTTCCTATAGCATGAAATGTGATATCCAATTCCTTCCCATTCCAAACCTGAGACCCTTCCTATAGCATGAGATGTGATATCCAACTCCTTCCCATTCCAATCCGGAGACCCTTCCGATAGCATGAGATGTGATATCTCAATGCTTCTAATACCAAACCTGAGACCCTCCCTAAAGCATTAGATATGACATCCAAGTCCTTCCCATTCCAATCCTGAGACCTTTCCTATAACATGAGATGTGATATCCAACTCCTTCCCATTCCAACCTGAGACCCTTACTATAGCATGAGATGGGATATCCAACTCCTTCCCAATCCAACCCTGAGACCCTTCCGATAGCATGAGATGTTATCTCTCAATGCTTCTAACAAACCTGAGACCCTTCCTATGTCATGAGATGTGATATCAAACTCCTTCCCCTTCTAAACCTGAGACCCTTCCTTTAGCATGAGATGTGATATCCAACTCCTCCCCATTCCAATCCTGAGACCCTTCCGATAGCATGAGATGTGATATCTCAGTGCTTCTAATATCAAACCTGAGACCCTCCCATGAGATGTGATATCCAATTCCTTCCCATTCCAATCCTGAGACCCTTCCTATAGCATGAGATGTGATATCTCAATGCTTCTAATACCAAACCTGAGACCCTTCCTATAGCATGAGATGTGCTATCCAACTCCTTCCCATTCCAATCCTGAGACACTTCCTATAGCATGAGATGTGATATCTCAATGCTTCTAATACAAAACCTGAGACCCTTCCTATAACATGAGAGGTGATATCCAACTCCTTTCCATTCCAAACCTGAGACCCTTCTTATAGCATGAGATGTGATATCCAACTCCTTCCCATTGCAATCCTGAGTCACTCCCTATAGCATGAGATGTGATATCTCAATGATTCTACCAAACATGAGACCCTTCTTATAACATGAGATGTGATATCCAACTCCTTCCCATTCCAAACCTGAGACCATTCCTATAGCATGATATGTGCTATCCCACTCCTTTCTATTCCAATCCTGAGACCCTTCCGATAGCAGAGGTGCGATATCTCAATGCTTATACCAAACCTGAGACCCTTCCTATGGCATGAGATGTGATATCCAACTCCTTCCCATTCCAATCCTGAGACGCTTCCTATAGCATGAGATGTGTTATCTCAATGCTTCTACCAAACCTGAAACCCTTCCTATGGCATGAGATGTGATATCCAACTCCTTCCCATTCCAATCCTGAGACGCTTCCTATACCATAAGATGTGATATCTCAATGCTTCTAAAACCAACCCTGAGAACCATCCTATAACATAAGATGTGATTTCTAAATCCTTCCCTTTCCAAACCTGAGACCCTTCCTTTAGCATGAGATGTGATATCCAACTCCTTCCCATTCCAATCCTGAGACCCTTCCTATATCATGAGATGTGATATCTCAGTGCTTCTAATTCCAAACCTGAGACCCTTCCTATAACATGAGATGTGATATCCAACTCCTTCCAATTCAAATCCTGAGACCCTTCCTATACCATGAGATGTGATATCTCAATGCTTCTAATACCAAACCTGAGACCTGTCCTATTACATGAGATGTGATATCCAAATCCTTCCCATTCCAATCCTGAGACCCTTCCTATAGCATGAGATGTGATATCTCAATGTTTCTAATACCAAACCGGAGACCCTTCCTATACCAAGAGATGTGATATCCAAATCCTTCCCATTCCAAACCTGAGACCCTTCCCATAGCATGACATGTGATATCCAACTTCTTCCCATTCCAATCCTGAGACCCTTCCTATAGCATGAGATGTGATATCTCAATGCATCTAATACCAAACCTGGACTCTTCCTATAGCATGAAATGTGATATCCAATTCCTTCCCATTCCAAACCTGAGACCCTTACTATAGCATGAGATGTGATATCTCAATGCTTCTACCAAACATGAGACCCTTCCTATAGCATGAGATGTGATATCCAACTCATTCCCATTCCAATCCGGAGACCCTTCCGATAGCATGAGATGTGATATCCAAGTCCTTCCCATTCCAATCCTGAGACCTTTCCTATAACATGAGATGTGATATCCAACTCCTTCCCATTACAACCTGAGACCCTTCCTATAGCATGAGATGGGATATCCAACTCCTTCCCATTCCAATCCTGAGACCCTTCCTATAGCATGAGATGTGATATCTCAATGCTTCTAATACCAATCCTGAGACCCACCCTATAACATGAGATGTGATATCCAGATTCTTCCCCTTCTAAACCTGAGACCCTTCCTTTAGCATGAGATGTGATATCCAACTTCTTCCCATTCCAATCCTGAGACCCTTCCGATAGCATGAGATGTGATATCCAAGTCCTTCCCATTCCAATCCTGAGACCCTTCCTATAGCATGAGATGTGATATCTCAATGCTTCTAATACCAAACCTGAGACCCTTCCAATAACATGAGATGGGATATCCAACTCCTTCCCATTCCAATCCTGAGACCCTTCCGATAGCAGAGGTGTGATTTCTCAATGCTTTTACAAAACCTGAGACTCTTCCTATGGCATGAGATGTGATATCCAACTCCTTCCCATTCCAATCCTGAGACCCTTCCTATACCAGGGGATGTAATATCTCAATGCTTCTAAAACCAACCCTTAGAACCATCCTATAACATGAGATGTGATATCCAACTCCTTCCCATTCCAAACCTGAGACCCTTCCTATAGCATGAGATGTGATATCCAACTCCTTCCCATTCCAATCCTGAGACCCTTCCTATACCATGAGATGTAATATCTCAATGCTTCTAATACGAAACCTGAGACCCTCCCTATAGCATAAGATATGATATCGAAGTCCTTCCCATTCCAATCCTGACACCCTTCCTATACCATGAGATGTGATATCTCAATGCTTCTAATACCAAACCTGAGACCTGCCCTATTACTTGAGATGTGATATCCAAATCCTTCCCATTCCAATCCTGAGACTCTTCCTATAGCATGAGATGTGATATCTCAATGTTTTTAATACCAAACCTGAGACGCTTCCTATAGCAAGAGATGTGATATCCAAATCCTTCCCATTCCAAACCTGAGACCCTTCCTATAGCATGAGATGTGATATCCAAGTCCTTCCCATTCCAATCCTGAGACCCTTCCTATAGCAAGAGATGTGATACATGAGAGGTGATATCTCAATGCTTCTAATATCAAACCTGAGACCCTCTCTATAGCATGAGATGTGATATCCAAGTCCTTCCCATTCCAATCCTGAGACCCATCCTATAGCATGAGATGTGATATCTCAATGCTTCTAATACCAAACCTGAGACCCTTCCTATTGCATGAGATGGGATATCCAACTCCTTCCCATTCCAATCCTGAGACCCTTCCTATATCATGAGATGTGATATCTCAATGCTTCTAAAACCAACCCTGAGAACCATCCTATAACATCAGATGTGATATCTAAATCCTTCCCTTTCCAAACCTGAGACCCTTCCTTTAGCATGTGATGTGATATCCAACTCCTTCCCATTCTAATCCTGAGACCCTTCCTATAGCATGAGATGTGATATCCAACTCCTTCCCATTCCAATCCTGCGTCCCTTCTTATAGCATGAGATTTGATATCTCAATGCTTCTAATACCAAACCTGGACCCTTCCTATAGCATGAGATATGATATCCAACTCCTTCCCATTCCAATCCTGCGTCCCTTCTTATAGCATGAGATTTGATATCTCAGTGCTTCTAATACCAAACCTGAGACCCTTCCTATAACATGAGATGTGATATCCAACTCCTTCCGATTCCAATCCTGAGACCCTTCCTGTACCATGAGATGTGATATCTCAATGCTTCTAATACCAATCCTGAGACCTGCCCTATAACATGAGATGTGATTTCCAACTCCTTCCCATTCCAATCCTGAGACCCTTCCGATACCATGAGATGTGATATCTCAATGATTCTAATATCAAACCGGAGACCCTCCCTATAGCATGAGATGTGATATCCAAGTCCTTCCCATTCCAATCCTGAGACCCTTCCTATAGCATGAGATGTGATATCTCAGTGCTTCTAATACCAAACCTGAGACCTTTCCTATAACATGAGATGTGATATCCAACTGCTTCCCATTCCAATCCTGAGACCCTTCCTATAGCATGAGATGTGTTATCTCAATGCTTCTACCAAACCTGAGACCCTTCCTATAGCATGAGATGTGATATCCAACTCCTTCCCATTCCAATCCTGAGACCCTTCCTATAGCATGAGATGTGATATCTCAATGCTTCTAATACCAAACATGAGATCCTTCCTATAACATGAGATGTGATATCCAACTCCTTCCCATTCCAAACCTGAGACCCTTTCTATAGCATGAGATGTGATATCCAACTCCTTCCCTCTCCAATCCTGAGACCCTTCCTATACCATGAGATGTGATATATCAATGCTTCTAAAACCAACCCTGAGAACCTTCCTATAACATCAGATGTGATATCTAACTCCTTCCCATTCCAAACCTGAGACCATTCCTATAGCATAAGATGTGATATCCAACTACTTCCCATTCCAATCCTGTGACCCGTCCTATAGCATGAGATGTGATACCCAACTCCTTTTCGTTCCAATCCTTAGGCCTTCCGATAGCATGAGATGTGATATCTCACTGCTTCTAATACCAAATGTTAGGAAAGATTTCGTAATTGTAGGTAATTTTCCTTCCATGTTGCAACCCCTAAACTTTTTGCTGTTGTTTTTCACCTGGTTCTCGACTTTGCCAGAGAAGTGCAGCCTTCTGCCGCACTCCTCTGGGCTTTCGCTCCTTTCTTATCGGAAAACTGACATGCCCTTAAGACAGTCAGTACCGGGAAACGCTGTTTTCCGTAGTTTCTTTTATCATGTTGCGGCTTTCGTGCAACATGACACAAGAGGGCACTGTAAGCTAAGTTACTGCTCTCTTGGGTCTCTAGCCTTCTACAGGCCCTAGATACTCTTTTAGGATTGTAACTGATCGGTGCAAGTAATTCACCGACGGGAATGGTGGCAGCGATCGTTTCTTGTGTTTTGAGCTCCTTTTGGCGTTTTAAGCGCGTTTCTCGCGCTTAGCCCAAAATGGTGGCCTGGCTCCCAAAATGGCCAGACCACGAGGCTCCTTTGACCTGTCCGCTGATCGTCTTGCTCCCTTCACCTTCCCCAGGTCGAGCCGACCCGGGGCCTTCCTTATTTGGGCATGTACTTTCCCGCGAAACACATGCTTTCGCGGGCTTCTACATGCCTGGTGTGTGCCTCCAGGATGTGGGCTGGGATGTCTGGTCCCAATACACATCCTGGGTGCCAGAGCGTCTAGGGTGGTGTGAATGCCTGGGACCACCGTGGTCCGTGATAGGTCCACGTATGGTGTGAGTGTTCATGAGCGGATCTCCCATTGGGTCCCCTCCGTTTTGGCGCGAAGGGAACCGTGGATACGAAGGGGCTGGAAACACCACTACCATGTCGATCTCCTGAGTTCTCACGAACTAAGGAATACAGGAGCCAAGTATCCTGCAACCAAGAGGCTGAACCGAGGAATCGCTGGTGACCCGCTGAAGGACTGCTCCTCTGCACTGCTGTCGCCTTGTGAAACCCTTTTCACCTTTGATCGAACCAGAAGGCCTGTACTGGTACTTCGACCCTTGGAATAGCGGGGACAGCTATTCTCGGCATCTTCACCATCTCCTGCTAGTAAGCCTTCGGAAGCGTCTCTGGGCCATCCAGCAGACTGACCAGCCTACACAGGAGTCTTGCTCTGTAACCGCCGCCAGGTTGTGTAGTATTTCGAGTCCTTGTCACTCTCACACGCTTCGTACACTTGGCGTTCCCAGGTCTGAAGTGAGTAGTGTACATTTGGCTCAGATACACACGGCCGCTCCGTTGCCCTGCTGTGGTAACAAACTGTGCGGGTTCCTTCATTTGGGACGTCTTTTACTCAACTCTGCTGCTGCAGACTCAACACGACGACGAGACGTCCCCTGCTCTTCTGAACCTGCCAGCGACTGAAACTGACGCAGAGAAGCCTGGGTCTGCTTGCATCGGGGACCGGTGAGTAGCATAGCTAGGAACTGGTCGCCCTCCTGCAGGAGCCCATAGCTTTTCCCCGCTGTGTCAAAACAGCACGCCTTTCCGTACTCGCACTCTGCTTCTGCCCACAGTGGAGGGTGCGCTTGAGTCGCGGAACTCTGTTCTTCTTCATTTGTGCACTAAACTGAACTGCCTGATTTCCCTCAAAGAGACTCCCCTTTTTGCCCGTTGGCACCAGCGTGTGCAGGTACTTTTGAGCACAAGGCTCCACTCTTATTAGGGCTCGGACTTCCTTTTAGTTAGGTGCCTCTGAAGGCGGACTGGGTCTAAGCATTATTTCGCACTGCCTGTTTTCCTTCCCTTATAGGTGGACTACACATTTCGTGCATCTAACGCTTGAGACTTGTTTGTATTTGTATATATATTGTATTGGTATGGTATGTGTTGGATTACTAGAGTTGTATTGTGATTTCTCGCTACGGTCATTGTTTTAAAGGCCTTGGAATAAATGTGTATATATTTATAATATAACACCTGTTTGGAGTAGTTTGTAAGTGTCCTTGCTTTGTGTGCTCATTGCGGGCTTTCAGTCACCCTCAACCCTCTTGAGACCTAGTCTTGACCGCCGCGATCGCTACCCTGATTGGTCTGGCTTGTCCAGAGATTACCCTGTTCCAAGTAATTAGGTTGGCCTTCTGAACTTCTGCGCCGCCAGGACAGAGTTCAGAAATCTGTCTTAACACCTATTACATGAGATGTGATATCCAAATCCTTCCCATTCCAATCCTGAGACCCTTCCCATAGCATGAGATGTGATATCCAACTTCTTCCCATTCCAATCCTGAGACCCTTCCTATAGCATGAGATGTGATATCTCAATGCATCTAATACCAAACCTGGACTCTTCCTATAGCATGAAATGTGATATCCAATTCCTTCCCATTCCAAACCTGAGACCCTTCCTATAGCATGAGATGTGATATCCAACTCCTTCCCATTCCAATCCGGAGACCCTTCCGATAGCATGAGATGTGATATCTCAATGCTTCTAATACCAAACCTGAGACCCTCCCTAAAGCATTAGATATGATATCCAAGTCCTTCCCATTCCAATCCTGAGACCTTTCCTATAACATGAGATGTGATATCCAACTCCTTTCCATTCCAACCTGAGACCCTTCCTATAGCATGAGATGGGATATCCAACTCCTTCCCAATCCAACCCTGAGACCCTTCCGATAGCATGAGATGTTATTTCTCAATGCTTCTAACAAACCTGAGACCCTTCCTATGTCATGAGATGTGATATCAAACTTCTTCCCCTTCTAAACCTGAGACCCTTCCTTTAGCATGAGATGTGATATCCAACTCCTTCCGATTCCAATCCTGAGACCCTTCCGATACCATGAGATGTGATATCTCAGTGCTTCTAATATCAAACCTGAGACCCTCCCATGAGATGTGATATCCAAGTCCTTCCCATTCCAATCCTGAGACCCTTCCTATAGCATGAGATGTGATATCTCAATGCTTCTAATACCAAACCTGAGACCCTTCCTATAGCATGAGATGTGCTATCCAACTCCTTCCCATTCCAATCCTGAGACACTTCCTATAGCATGAGATGTGATATCTCAATGCTTCTAATACAAAACCTGAGACCCTTCCTATAACATGAGAGGTGATATCCAACTCCTTCCCATTCCAAACCTGAGACCCTTCTTATAGCATGAGATGTGATATCCAACTCCTTCCCATTGCAATCCTGAGTCACTCCCTATAGCATGAGATGTGATATCTCAATGATTCTACCAAACATGAGACCCTTCTTATAACATGAGATGTGATATCCAACTCCTTCCCATTCCAAACCTGAGACCATTCCTATAGCATGATATGTGCTATCCCACTCCTTCCTATTCCAATCCTGAGACCCTTCCGATAGCAGAGGTGCGATATCTCAATGCTTATACCAAACCTGAGACCCTTCCTATGGCATGAGATGTGATATCCAACTCCTTCCCATTCCAATCCTGAGACCCTTCCTATAGCATGAGAGGTGATATCTCAAGGCTTCTAATACCAAACCTGAGATCCTTCCTACAACATGAGATGTGATATCCAACTCCTTCCCATTCCAATCCTGAGACCCTTCCTATACCATGAGATGTGATATCTCAATGCTTCTAAAACCAACCCTGAGAACCATCCTATAACATAAGATGTGATTTCTAAATCCTTCCCTTTCCAAACCTGAGACCCTTCCTTTAGCATGAGATGTGATATCCAACTCCTTCCCATTCCAATCCTGAGACCCTTCCTATATCATGAGATGTGATATCTCAGTGCTTCTAATACCAAACCTGAGACCCTTCCTATAGCAAGAGATGTGATATCCAAATCCTTCCCATTCCAAACCTGAGACCCTTCCCATAGCATGACATGTGATATCCAACTTCTTCCCATTCCAATCCTGAGACCCTTCCTATAGCATGAGATGTGATATCTCAATGCATCTAATACCAAACCTGGACTCTTCCTATAGCATGAAATGTGATATCCAATTCCTTCCCATTCCAAACCTGAGACCCTTCCTATAGCATGAGATGTGATATCCAACTCATTCCCATTCCAATCCGGAGACCCTTCCGATAGCATGAGATGTGATATCCAAGTCCTTCCCATTCCAATCCTGAGACCTTTCCTATAACATGAGATGTGATATCCAACTCCTTCCCATTCCAACCTGAGACCCCTCCTATAGCATGAGATGGGATATCCAACTCCTTCCCATTCCAATCCTGAGACCCTTCCTTTAGCATGAGATGTGATATCTCAATGCATCTAATACCAATCCTGAGACCCGCCCTATAACATGAGATGTGATATCCAGATCCTTCCACTTCTAAACCTGAGACCCTTCCTTTAGCATGAGATGTGATATCCAACTCCTTCCCATTCCAATCCTGAGACCCTTCCGATAGCATGAGATGTGATATCCAAGTCCTTCCCATTCCAATCCTGAGACCCTTCCTATAGCATGAGATGTGATATCTCATTGCTTCTAATACCAAACCTGAGACCCTTCCTATAACATGAGATGGGATATCCAACTCCTTCCCATTCCAATCCTGAGACCCTTCCGATAGCAGAGGTGTGATTTCTCAATGCTTATACAAAACCTGAGACTCTTCCTATGGCATGAGATATGATATCCAACTCCTTCCCATTCCAATCCTGAGACCCTTCCTATACCAGGGGATGTAATATCTCAATGCTTCTAAAACCAACCCTGAGAACCATCCTATAACATGAGATGTGATATCCAACTCCTTCCCATTCCAAACCTGAGACCCTTCCTATAGCATGAGATGTGATATCCAACTCCTTCCCATTCCAATCCTGAGACCCTTCCTATACCATGAGATGTAATATCTCAATGCTTCTAATACGAAACCTGAGACCCTCCCTATAGCATAAGATATGATATCCAAGTCCTTCCCATTCCAATCCTGACACCCTTCCTATACCATGAGATGTGATATCTCAATGCTTCTAATACCAAACCTGAGACCTGCCCTATTACTTGAGATGTGATATCCAAATCCTTCCCATTCCAATCCTGAGACTCTTCCTATAGCATGAGATGTGATATCTCAATGTTTTTAATACCAAACCTGAGACGCTTCCTATAGCAAGAGATGTGATATCCAAATCCTTCCCATTCCAAACCTGAGACCCTTCCTATAGCATGAGATGTGATATCCTAGTCCTTCCCATTCCAATCCTGAGACCCTTCCTATAGCAAGAGATGTGATACATGAGAGGTGATATCTCAATGCTTCTAATATCAAACCTGAGACCCTCTCTATAGCATGAGATGTGATATCCAAGTCCTTCCCATTCCAATCCTGAGACCCTTCCTATAGCATGAGATGTGATATCTCAATGCTTCTAATACCAAACCTGAGATACTTCCTATTGCATGAGATGGGATATCCAACTCCTTCCCATTCCAATCCTGAGACCCTTCCTATATCATGAGATGTGATATCTCAATGCTTCTAAAACCAACCCTGAGAACCATCCTATAACATCAGATGTGATATCTAAATCCTTCCCTTTCCAAACCTGAGACCCTTCCTTTAGCATGTGATGTGATATCCAACTCCTTCCCATTCTAATCCTGAGACCCTTCCTATAGCATGAGATGTGATATCCAACTCCTTCCCATTCCAATCCTGCGTCCCTTCTTATAGCATGAGATTTGATATCTCAATGCTTCTAATACCAAACCTGGACCCTTCCTATAGCATGAGATATGATATCCAACTCCTTCCCATTCCAATCCTGCGTCCCTTCTTATAGCATGAGATTTGATATCTCAGTGCTTCTAATACCAAACCTGAGACCCTTCCTATAACATGAGATGTGATATCCAACTCCTTCCGATTCCAATCCTGAGACCCTTCCTATACCATGAGATGTGATATCTCAATGCTTCTAATACCAATCCTGAGACCTGCCCTATAACATGAGATGTGATTTCCAACTCCTTCCCATTCCAATCCTGAGACCCTTCCGATAGCATGAGATGTGATATCTCAATGATTCTAATATCAAACCGGAGACCCTCCCTATAGCATGAGATGTGATATCCAAGTCCTTCCCATTCCAATCCTGAGACCCTTCCTATAGCATGAGATGTGATATCTCAGTGCTTCTAATACCAAACCTGAGACCCTTCCTATAACATGAGATTAGATATCCAACTCCTTCTCATTCCAATCCTGAGACCCTTCTGATAGCAGAGGTGTGATATCTTAATGCTTATACCAAACCTGAGACCCTTCCTATGGCATGAGATGTGATATCCAACTGCTTCCCATTCCAATCCTGAGACCCTTCCTATAGCATGAGATGTGTTATCTCAATGCTTCTACCAAACCTGAGACCCTTCCTATAGCATGAGATGTGATATCCAACTCCTTCCCATTCCAATCCTGAGACCCTTCCTATAGCATGAGATGTGATATCCCAATGCTTCTAATACCAAACATGAGATCCTTCCTATAACATGAGATGTGATATCCAACTCCTTCCCATTCCAAACCTGAGACCCTTTCTATAGCATGAGATGTGATATCCAACTCCTTCCCACTCCAATCCTGAGACCCTTCCTATACCATGAGACGTGATATATCAATGCTTCTAAAACCAACCCTGAGAACCTTCCTATAACATCAGATGTGATATCTAACTCCTTCCCATTCCAAACCTGAGACCATTCCTATAGCATAAGATGTGATATCCAACTACTTCCCATTCCAATCCTGTGACCCGTCCTATAGCATGAGATGTGATACCCAACTCCTTTTCGTTCCAATCCTTAGGCCTTCCGATAGCATGGGATGTGATATCTCACTGCTTCTAATACCAAATGTTAGGAAAGATTTCGTAATTGTAGGTAATTTTCCTTCCATGTTGCAACCCCTAAACTTTTTGCTGTTGTTTTTCACCTGGTTCTCGACTTTGCCAGAGAAGTGCAGCCTTCTGCCGCACTCCTCTGGGCTTTCGCTCCTTTCTTATGGGGAAACTGACATGCCCTTAAAACAGTCAGTACCGGGAAACGCTGTTTTCCGTAGTTTCTTTTATCATGTTGCGGCTTTCGTGCAACATGACACAAGAGGGCACTGTAAGCTAAGTTACTGCTCTCTTGGGTCTCTAGCCTTCTACAGGCCCTAGATACTCTTTTAGGATTGTAACTGATCGGTGCAAGTGATTCACCGACGGGAATGGTGGCAGCGATCGTTTCTTGTGTTTTGAGCTCCTTTTGGCGTTTTAAGCGCATTTCTCGCGCTTAGCCCAAAATGGTGGCCTGGCTCCCAAAATGGCCAGACCACGAGGCTCCTTTGACCTGTCCGCTGATCGTCTTGCTCCCTTCACCTTCCCCAGGTCGAGCCGACCCGGGGCCTTCCTTATTTGGGCATGTACTTTCCCGCGAAACACAGATGCTTTCGCGGGCTTCTACATGCCTGGTGTGTGCCTCCAGGATGTGGGCTGGGATGTCTGGTCCCAATACACATCCTGGGTGGCAGAGCGTCTAGGGTGGTGTGAATGCCTGGGACCACCGTGGTCCGTGATAGGTCCACGTATGGTGTGAGTGTTCATGAGCGGATCTCCCATTGGGTCCCCTCCGTTTTGGCGCGAAGGGAACCGTGGATACGAAGGGGCTGGAAACACCACTACCATGTCGATCTCCTGAGTTCTCACGAACTAAGGAATACAGGAGCCAAGTATCCTGCAACCAAGAGGCTGAACCGAGGAATCGCTGGCGACCCGCTGAAGGACTGCTCCTCTGCACTGCTGTCGCCTTGTGAAACCCTTTTCACCTTTGATCGAACCAGAAGGCCTGTACTGGTACTTCGACCCTTGGAATAGCGGGGACAGCTATTCTCGGCATCTTCACCATCTCCTGCTAGTAAGCCTTCGGAAGCGTCTCTGGGCCATCCAGCAGACGGACCAGCCTACACAGGAGTCTTGCTCTGTAACCGCCGCCAGGTTGTGTAGTATTTCGAGTCCTTGTCACTCTCACACGCTTCGTACACTTGGCGTTCCCAGGTCTGAAGTGAGTAGTGTACATTTGGCTCAGATACACACGGCCGCTCCGTTGCCCTTCTGTGGTAACAAACTGTAAGGGTTCCTTCATTTGGGACGTCTTTTACTCAACTCTGCTGCTGCAGACTCAACACAACGACGAGACGTCCCCTGCTCTTCTGAACCTGCCAGCGACTGAAACTGACGCAGAGAAGCCTGGGTCTGCTTGCATCGGGGACCGGTGAGTAGGATAGCTAGGAACTGGTCGCCCTCCTGCAGGAGCCCATAGCTTTTCCCCGCTGTGTCAAAACAGCACGCCTTTCCGTACTCGCGCTCTGCTTCTGCCCACAGTGGAGGCTGCGCTTGAGTCGCGGAACTCTGTTCTTCTTCATTTGTGCACTAAACTGAACTGCCTGATTTCCCTCAAAGAGACTCCCCATTTTGCCCGTTGGCACCAGCGTGTGCAGGTACTTTTGAGCACAAGGCTCCACTCTTATTAGGGCTCGGACTTCCTTTTAGTTAGGTGCCTCTGAAGGCGGACTGGGTCTAAGCATTATTTCGCACTGCCTGTTTTCCTTCCCTTATAGGTGGACTACACATTTCGTGCATCTAACGCTTGAGACTTGTTTGTATTTGTATATATATTGTATTGGTATGGTATGTGTTGGTTTACTAGAGTTGTATTGTGATTTCTCGCTACGGTCATTGTTTTAAAGGCCTTGGAATAAATGTGTATATATTTATAATATAACACCTGTTTGGAGTAGTTTGTAAGTGTCCTTGCTTTGTGTGCTCATTGCGGGCTTTCAGTCACCCTCACCCCTCTTGAGACCTAGTCTTGACCGCCGCGATCGCTACCCTGATTGGTCTGGCTTGTCCAGAGGTTACCCTGTTCCAAGTAATTAGGTTGGCCTTCTGAACTTCTGCGCCGCCAGGACAGAGTTCAGAAATCTGTCTTAACACCTATTACATGAGATGTGATATCCAAATCCTTCCCATTCCAATCCTGAGACCCTTCCCATAGCATGAGATGTGATATCCAACTTCTTCCCATTCCAATCCTGAGACCCTTCCTATAGCATGAGATGTGATATCTCAATGCATCTAATACCAAACCTGGACTCTTCCTATAGCATGAAATGTGATATCCAATTCCTTCCCATTCCAAACCTGAGACCCTTCCTATAGCATGAGATGTGATATCCAACTCCTTCCCATTCCAATCCGGAGACCCTTCCGATAGCATGAGATGTGATATCTCAATGCTTCTAATACCAAACCTGAGACCCTCCCTAAAGCATTAGATATGATATCCAAGTCCTTCCCATTCCAATCCTGAGACCTTTCCTATAACATGAGATGTGATATCCAACTCCTTCCCATTCCAACCTGAGACCCTTCCTATAGAATGAGATGGGATATCCAACTCCTTCCCAATCCAACCCTGAGACCCTTCCGATAGCATGAGATGTTATTTCTCAATGCTTCTAACAAACCTGAGACCCTTCCTATGTCATGAGATGTGATATCAAACTCCTTCCCCTTCTAAACCTGAGACCCTTCCTTTAGCATGAGATGTGATATCCAACTCCTTCCCATTCCAATCCTGAGACCCTTCCGATAGCATGAGATGTGATATCTCAGTGCTTCTAATATCAAACCTGAGACCCTCCCATGAGATGTGATATCCAAGTCCTTCCCATTCCAATCCTGAGACCCTTCCTGTAGCATGAGATGTGATATCTCAATGCTTCTAATACCAAACCTGAGACCCTTCCTATAGCATGAGATGTGCTATCCAACTCCTTCCCATTCCAATCCTGAGACACTTCCTATAGCATGAGATGTGATATCTCAATGCTTCTAATACAAAACCTGAGACCCTTCCTATAACATGAGAGGTGATATCCAACTCCTTCCCATTCCAAACCTGAGACCGTTCTTATAGCATGAGATGTGATATCCAACTCCTTCCCATTGCAATCCTGAGTCACTCCCTATAGCATGAGATGTGATATCTCAATGATTCTACCAAACATGAGACCCTTCTTATAACATGAGATGTGATATCCAACTCCTTCCCATTCCAAACCTGAGACCATTCCTATAGCATGATATGTGCTATCCCACTCCTTCCTATTCCAATCCTGAGACCCTTCCGATAGCAGAGGTGCGATATCTCAATGCTTATACCAAACCTGAGACCCTTCCTATGGCATGAGATGTGATATCCAACTCCTTCCCATTCCAATCCTGAGACGCTTCCTATAGCATGAGATGTGTTATCTCAATGCTTCTACCAAACCTGAAACCCTTACTATAGCATGAGATGTGATATCCAACTCCTTCCCATTCCAATCCTGAGACCCTTCCTATAGCATGAGAGGTGATATCTCAAGGCTTCTAATACCAAACCTGAGATCCTTCCTACAACATGAGATGTGATATCCAACTCCTTCCCATTCCAAACCTGAGACCCTTCCTATAGCATGAGATGTGATATCCAACTCCTTCCCATTCCAATCCTGAGACCCTTCCTATACCATGAGATGTGATATCTCAATGCTTCTAAAACCAACCCTGAGAACCATCCTATAACATAAGATGTGATTTCTAAATCCTTCCCTTTCCAAACCTGAGACCCTTCCTTTAGCATGAGATGTGATATCCAACTCCTTCCCATTCCAATCCTGAGACCCTTCCTATATCATGAGATGTGATATCTCAATGCTTCTAATACCAAACCTGAGACCTGTCCTATTACATGAGATGTGATATCCAAATCCTTCCCATTCCAATCCTGAGACCCTTCCTATAGCATGAGATGTGATATCTCAATGTTTCTAATACCAAACCGGAGACCCTTCCTATAGCAAGAGATGTGATATCCAAATCCATCCCATTCCAAACCTGAGACCCTTCCCATAGCATGACATGTGATATCCAACTTCTTCCCATTCCAATCCCGAGACCCTTCCTATAGCATGAGATGTGATATCTCAATGTTTCTAATACCAAACCGGAGACCCTTCCTATAGCAAGAGATGTGATATCCAAATCCTTCCCATTCCAAACCTGAGACCCTTCCCATAGCATGACATGTGATATCCAACTTCTTCCCATTCCAATCCTGAGACCCTTCCTGTAGCATGAGATGTGATATCTCAATGCTTCTAATACCAAACCTGAGACCCTTCCTATAACATGAGATGTGATATCCAACTCCTTCCCATTGCAATCCTGAGTCACTCCCTATAGCATGAGATGTGATATCTCAATGATTCTACCAAACATGAGACCCTTCTTATAACATGAGATGTGATATCCAACTCCTTCCCATTCCAAACCTGAGACCATTCCTATAGCATGATATGTGCTATCCCACTCCTTCCTATTCCAATCCTGAGACCCTTCCGATAGCAGAGGTGCGATATCTCAATGCTTATACCAAACCTGAGACCCTTCCTATGGCATGAGATGTGATATCCAACTCCTTCCCATTCCAATCCTGAGACGCTTCCTATAGCATGAGATGTGTTATCTCAATGCTTCTACCAAACCTGAAACCCTTACTATAGCATGAGATGTGATATCCAACTCCTTCCCATTCCAATCCTGAGACCCTTCCTATAGCATGAGAGGTGATATCTCAAGGCTTCTAATACCAAACCTGAGATCCTTCCTACAACATGAGATGTGATATCCAACTCCTTCCCATTCCAAACCTGAGACCCTTCCTATAGCATGAGATGTGATATCCAACTCCTTACCATTCCAATCCTGAGACCCTTCCTATACCATGAGATGTGATATCTCAATGCTTCTAAAACCAACCCTGAGAACCATCCTATAACATAAGATGTGATTTCTAAATCCTTCCCTTTCCAAACCTGAGACCCTTCCTTTAGCATGAGATGTGATATCCAACTCCTTCCCATTCCAATCCTGAGACCCTTCCTATATCATGAGATGTGATATCTCAATGCTTCTAATACCAAACCTGAGACCTGTCCTATTACATGAGATGTGATATCCAAATCCTTCCCATTCCAATCCTGAGACCCTTCCTATAGCATGAGATGTGATATCTCAATGTTTCTAATACCAAACCGGAGACCCTTCCTATAGCAAGAGATGTGATATCCAAATCCTTCCCATTCCAAACCTGAGACCCTTCCCATAGCATGACATGTGATATCCAACTTCTTCCCATTCCAATCCTGAGACCCTTCCTATAGCATGAGATGTGATATCTCAATGCATCTAATACCAAACCTGGACTCTTCCTATAGCATGAAATGTGATATCCAATTCCTTCCCATTCCAAACCTGAGACCCTTACTATAGCATGAGATGTGATATCTCAATGCTTCTACCAAACATGAGACCCTTCCTATAGCATGAGATGTGATATCCAACTCATTCCCATTCCAATCCGGAGACCCTTCCGATAGCATGAGATGTGATATCCAAGTCCTTCCCATTCCAATCCTGAGACCTTTCCTATAACATGAGATGTGATATCCAACTCCTTCCCATTCCAACCTGAGACCCTTCCTATAGCATGAGATGGGATATCCAACTCCTTCCCATTCCAATCCTGAGACCCTTCCTATAGCATGAGATGTGATATCTCAATGCTTCTAATACCAATCCTGAGACCCGCCCTATAACATGAGATGTGATATCCAGATCCTTCCCCTTCTAAACCTGAGACCCTTCCTTTAGCATGAGATGTGATATCCAACTCCTTCCCATTCCAATCCTGAGACCCTTCCGATAGCATGAGATGTGATATCCAAGTCCTTCCCATTCCATTCCTGAGACCCTTCCTATAGCATGAGATGTGATATCTCATTGCTTCTAATACCAAACCTGAGACCCTTCCTATAACATGAGATGGGATATCCAACTCCTTCCCATTCCAATCCTGACACCCTTCCGATAGCAGAGGTGTGATTTCTCAATGCTTATACAAAACCTGAGACTCTTCCTATGGCATGAGATATGATATCCAACTCCTTCCCATTCCAATCCTGAGACCCTTCCTATACCAGGGGATGTAATATCTCAATGCTTCTAAAACCAACCCTGAGAACCATCCTATAACATGAGATGTGATATCCAACTCCTTCCCATTCCAAACCTGAGACCCTTCCTATAGCATGAGATGTGATATCCAACTCCTTCCCATTCCAATCCTGAGACCCTTCCTATACCATGAGATGTAATATCTCAATGCTTCTAATACGAAACCTGAGACCCTCCCTATAGCATAAGATATGATATCCAAGTCCTTCCCATTCCAATCCTGACACCCTTCCTATACCATGAGATGTGATATCTCAATGTTTTTAATACCAAACCTGAGACGCTTCCTATAGCAAGAGATGTGATATCCAAATCCTTCCCATTCCAAACCTGAGACCCTTCCTATAGCATGAGATGTGATATCCTAGTCCTTCCCATTCCAATCCTGAGACCCTTCCTATAGCAAGAGATGTGATACATGAGAGGTGATATCTCAATGCTTCTAATATCAAACCTGAGACCCTCTCTATAGCATGAGATGTGATATCCAAGTCCTTCCCATTCCAATCCTGAGACCCTTCCTATAGCATGAGATGTGATATCTCAATGCTTCTAATACCAAACCTGAGACCCTTCCTATTGCATGAGATGGGATATCCAACTCCTTCCCATTCCAATCCTGAGACCCTTCCTATATCATGAGATGTGATATCTCAATGCTTCTAAAACCAACCCTGAGAACCATCCTATAACATCAGATGTGATATCTAAATCCTTCCCTTTCCAAACCTGAGACCCTTCCTTTAGCATGTGATGTGATATCCAACTCCTTCCCATTCTAATCCTGAGACCCTTCCTATAGCATGAGATGTGATATCCAACTCCTTCCCATTCCAATCCTGCGTCCCTTCTTATAGCATGAGATTTGATATCTCAATGCTTCTAATACCAAACCTGGACCCTTCCTATAGCATGAGATATGATATCCAACTCCTTCCCATTCAATCCTGCGTCCCTTCTTATAGCATGAGATTTGATATCTCAGTGCTTCTAATACCAAACCTGAGACCCTTCCTATAACATGAGATGTGATATCCAACTCCTTCCGATTCCAATCCTGAGACCCTTCCTATACCATGAGATGTGATATCTCAATGCTTCTAATACCAATCCTGAGACCTGCCCTATAACATGAGATGTGATTTCCAACTCCTTCCCATTCCAATCCTGAGACCCTTCCGATAGCATGAGATGTGATATCTCAATGATTCTAATATCAAACCGGAGACCCTCCCTATAGCATGAGATGTGATATCCAAGTCCTTCCCATTCCAATCCTGAGACCCTTCCTATAGCATGAGATGTGATATCTCAGTGCTTCTAATACCAAACCTGAGACCCTTCCTATAACATGAGATTAGATATCCAACTCCTTCTCATTCCAATCCTGAGACCCTTCTGATAGCAGAGGTGTGATATCTTAATGCTTATACCAAACCTGAGACCCTTCCTATGGCATGAGATGTGATATCCAACTGCTTCCCATTCCAATCCTGAGACCCTTCCTATAGCATGAGATGTGTTATCTCAATGCTTCTACCAAACCTGAGACCCTTCCTATAGCATGAGATGTGATATCCAACTCCTTCCCATTCCAATCCTGAGACCCTTCCTATAGCATGAGATGTGATATCCCAATGCTTCTAATACCAAACATGAGATCCTTCCTATAACATGAGATGTGATATCCAACTCCTTCCCACTCCAATCCTGAGACCCTTCCTATACCATGAGATGTGATATATCAATGCTTCTAAAACCAACCCTGAGAACCTTCCTATAACATCAGATGTGATATCTAACTCCTTCCCATTCCAAACCTGAGACCATTCCTATAGCATAAGATGTGATATCCAACTACTTCCCATTCCAATCCTGTGACCCGTCCTATAGCATGAGATGTGATACCCAACTCCTTTTCGTTCCAATCCTTAGGCCTTCCGATAGCATGAGATGTGATATCTCACTGCTTCTAATACCAAATGTTAGGAAAGATTTCGTAATTGTAGGTAATTTTCCTTCCATGTTGCAACCCCTAAACTTTTTGCTGTTGTTTTTCACCTGGTTCTCGACTTTGCCAGAGAAGTGCAGCCTTCTGCCGCACTCCTCTGGGCTTTTGCTCCTTTCTTATGGGGAAACTGACATGCCCTTAAAACAGTCAGTACCGGGAAACGCTGTTTTCCGTAGTTTCTTTTATCATGTTGCGGCTTTCGTGCAACATGACACAAGAGGGCACTGTAAGCTAAGTTACTGCTCTCTTGGGTCTCTAGCCTTCTACAGGCCCTAGATACTCTTTTAGGATTGTAACTGATCGGTGCAAGTGATTCACGGACGGGAATGGTGGCAGCGATCGTTTCTTGTGTTTTGAGCTCCTTTTGGCGTTTTAGGCGCGTTTCTCGCGCTTAGCCCAAAATGGTGGGCTGGCTCCCAAAATGGCCAGACCACGAGGCTCCTTTGTCCTGTCCGCTGATCGTCTTGCTCCCTTCACCTTCCCCAGGTCGAGCCGACCCGGGGCCTTCCTTATTTGGGCATGTACTTTCCCGAGAAACACAGATGCTTTCGCGGGCTTCTACATGCCTGGTGTGTGCCTCCAGGATGTGGGCTGGGATGTCTAGTCCCAATACACATCCTGGGTGCCAGAGCGTCTAGGGTGGTGTGAATGCCTGGGACCACCGTGGTCCGTGATAGGTCAACGTATGGTGTGAGTGTTCATGAGCGGATCTCCCATTGGGTCCCCTCCGTTTTGGCGCGAAGGGAACCGTGGATACGAAGGGGCTGGAAACACCACTACCATGTCGATCTCCTGAGTTCTCACGAACTAAGGAATACAGGAGCCAAGTATCCTGCAACCAAGAGGCTGAACCGAGGAATCGCTGGTGACCCGCTGAAGGACTGCTCCTCTGCACTGCTGTCGCCTTGTGAAACCCTTTTCACCTTTGATCGAACCAGAAGGCCTGTACTGGTACTTCGACCCTTGGAATAGCGGGGACAGCTATTCTCGGCATCTTCACCATCTCCTGCTAGTAAGCCTTCGGAAGCGTCTCTGGGCCATCCAGCAGACTGACCAGCCTACACAGGAGTCTTGCTCTGTAACCGCCGCCAGGTTGTGTAGTATTTCGAGTCCTTGTCACTCTCACACGCTTCGTACACTTGGCGTTCCCAGGTCTGAAGTGAGTAGTGTACATTTGGCTCAGATACACACGGCCGCTCCGTTGCCCTGCTGTGGTAACAAACTGTGCGGGTTCCTTCGTTTGGGACGTCTTTTACTCAACTCTGCTGCTGCAGACTCAACACGACGACGAGACGTCCCCTGCTCTTCTGAACCTGCCAGCGACTGAAACTGACGCAGAGAAGCCTGGGTCTGCTTGCATCGGGGACCGGTGAGTAGCATAGCTAGGAACTGGTCGCCCTCCTGCAGGAGCCCATAGCTTTTCCCCGCTGTGTCAAAACAGCACGCCTTTCCGTACTCGCGCTCTGCTTCTGCCCACAGTGGAGGCTGCGCTTGAGTCGCGGAACTCTGTTCTTCTTCATTTGTGCACTAAACTGAACTGCCTGATTTCCCTCGAAGAGACTCCCCTTTTTGCCCGTTGGCACCAGCGTGTGCAGGTACTTTTGAGCACAAGGCTCCACTCTTATTAGGGCTCGGACTTCCTTTTAGTTAGGTGCCTCTGAAGGCGGACTGGGTCTAAGCATTATTTCGCACTGCCTGTTTTCCTTCCCTTATAGGTGGACTACACATTTCGTGCATCTAACGCTTGAGACTTGTTTGTATTTGTATATATATTGTATTGGTATGGTATGTGTTGGTTTACTAGAGTTGTATTGTGATTTCTCGCTACGGTCATTGTTTTAAAGGCCTTGGAATAAATGTGTATATATTTATAATATAACACCTGTTTGGAGTAGTTTGTAAGTGTCCTTGCTTTGTGTGCTCATTGCGGGCTTTCAGTCACCCTCACCCCTCTTGAGACCTAGTCTTGACCGCCGCGATCGCTACCCTGATTGGTCTGGCTTGTCCAGAGGTTACCCTGTTCCAAGTAATTAGGTTGGCCTTCTGAACTTCTGCGCCGCCAGGACAGAGTTCAGAAATCTGTCTTAACACCTATTACATGAGATGTGATATCCAAATCCTTCCCATTCCAATCCTGAGACCCTTCCCATAGCATGAGATGTGATATCCAACTTCTTCCCATTCCAATCCTGAGACCCTTCCTATAGCATGAGATGTGATATCTCAATGCATCTAATACCAAACCTGGACTCTTCCTATAGCATGAAATGTGATATCCAATTCCTTCCCATTCCAAACCTGAGACCCTTCCTATAGCATGAGATGTGATATCCAACTCCTTCCCATTCCAATCCGGAGACCCTTCCGATAGCATGAGATGTGATATCTCAATGCTTCTAATACCAAACCTGAGACCCTCCCTAAAGCATTAGATATGATATCCAAGTCCTTCCCATTCCAATCCTGAGACCTTTCCTATAACATGAGATGTGATATCCAACTCCTTCCCATTCCAACCTGAGACCCTTCCTATAGCATGAGATGGGATATCCAACTCCTTCCCAATCCAACCCTGAGACCCTTCCGATAGCATGAGATGTTATCTCTCAATGCTTCTAACAAACCTGAGACCCTTCCTATGTCATGAGATGTGATATCAAACTCCTTCCCCTTCTAAACCTGAGACCCTTCCTTTAGCATGAGATGTGATATCCAACTCCTTCCCATTCCAATCCTGAGACCCTTCCGATAGCATGAGATGTGATATCTCAGTGCTTCTAATATCAAACCTGAGACCCTCCCATGAGATGTGATATCCAAGTCCTTCCCATTCCAATCCTGAGACCCTTCCTATAGCATGAGATGTGATATCTCAATGCTTCTAATACCAAACCTGAGACCCTTCCTATAGCATGAGATGTGCTATCCAACTCCTTCCCATTCCAATCCTGAGACACTTCCTATAGCATGAGATGTGATATCTCAATGCTTCTAATACAAAACCTGAGACCCTTCCTATAGCATGAGAGGTGATATCCAACTCCTTCCCATTCCAAACCTGAGACCCTTCTTATAGCATGAGATGTGATATCCAACTCCTTCCCATTGCAATCCTGAGTCACTCCCTATAGCATGAGATGTGATATCTCAATGATTCTACCAAACATGAGACCCTTCTTATAACATGAGATGTGATATCCAACTCCTTCCCATTCCAAACCTGAGACCATTCCTATAGCATGATATGTGCTATCCCACTCCTTCCTATTCCAATCCTGAGACCCTTCCGATAGCAGAGGTGCGATATCTCAATGCTTATACCAAACCTGAGACCCTTCCTATGGCATGAGATGTGATATCCAACTCCTTCCCATTCCAATCCTGAGACGCTTCCTATAGCATGAGATGTGTTATCTCAATGCTTCTACCAAACCTGAAACCCTTACTATAGCATGAGATGTGATATCCAACTCCTTCCCATTCCAATCCTGAGACCCTTCCTATAGCATGAGAGGTGATATCTCAAGGCTTCTAATACCAAACCTGAGATCCTTCCTACAACATGAGATGTGATATCCAACTCCTTCCCATTCAAAACCTGAGACCCTTCCTATAGCATGAGATGTGATATCCAACTCCTTCCCATTCCAATCCTGAGACCCTTCCTATACCATGAGATGTGATATCTCAATGCTTCTAAAACCAACCCTGAGAACCATCCTATAACATAAGATGTGATTTCTAAATCCTTCCCTTTCCAAACCTGAGACCCTTCCTTTAGCATGAGATGTGATATCCAACTCCTTCCCATTCCAATCCTGAGACCCTTCCTATATCATGAGATGTGATATCTCAGTGCTTCTAATACCAAACCTGAGACCCTTCCTATAACATGAGATGTGATATCCAACTCCTTCCAATTCAAATCCTGAGACCCTTCCTATACCATGAGATGTGATATCTCAATGCTTCTAATACTAAACCTGAGACCTGTCCTATTACATGAGATGTGATATCCAAATCCTTCCCATTCCAATCCTGAGACCCTTCCTATAGCATGAGATGTGATATCTCAATGTTTCTAATACCAAACCGGAGACCCTTCCTATAGCAAGAGATGTGATATCCAAATCCTTCCCATTCCAAACCTGAGACCCTTCCCATAGCATGACATGTGATATCCAACTTCTTCCCATTCCAATCCTGAGACCCTTCCTATAGCATGAGATGTGATATCTCAATGCATCTAATACCAAACCTGGACTCTTCCTATAGCATGAAATGTGATATCCAATTCCTTCCCATTCCAAACCTGAGACCCTTACTATAGCATGAGATGTGATATCTCAATGCTTCTACCAAACATGAGACCCTTCCTATAGCATGAGATGGGATATCCAACTCCTTCCCAATCCAACCCTGAGACCCTTCCGATAGCATGAGATGTTATTTCTCAATGCTTCTAACAAACCTGAGACCCTTCCTATGTCATGAGATGTGATATCAAACTTCTTCCCCTTCTAAACCTGAGACCCTTCCTTTAGCATGAGATGTGATATCCAACTCCTTCCGATTCCAATCCTGAGACCCTTCCGATACCATGAGATGTGATATCTCAGTGCTTCTAATATCAAACCTGAGACCCTCCCATGAGATGTGATATCCAAGTCCTTCCCATTCCAATCCTGAGACCCTTCCTATAGCATGAGATGTGATATCTCAATGCTTCTAATACCAAACCTGAGACCCTTCCTATAGCATGAGATGTGCTATCCAACTCCTTCCCATTCCAATCCTGAGACACTTCCTATAGCATGAGATGTGATATCTCAATGCTTCTAATACAAAACCTGAGACCCTTCCTATAACATGAGAGGTGATATCCAACTCCTTCCCATTCCAAACCTGAGACCCTTCTTATAGCATGAGATGTGATATCCAACTCCTTCCCATTGCAATCCTGAGTCACTCCCTATAGCATGAGATGTGATATCTCAATGATTCTACCAAACATGAGACCCTTCTTATAACATGAGATGTGATATCCAACTCCTTCCCATTCCAAACCTGAGACCATTCCTATAGCATGATATGTGCTATCCCACTCCTTCCTATTCCAATCCTGAGACCCTTCCGATAGCAGAGGTGCGATATCTCAATGCTTATACCAAACCTGAGACCCTTCCTATGGCATGAGATGTGATATCCAACTCCTTCCCATTCCAATCCTGAGACCCTTCCTATAGCATGAGAGGTGATATCTCAAGGCTTCTAATACCAAACCTGAGATCCTTCCTACAACATGAGATGTGATATCCAACTCCTTCCCATTCCAATCCTGAGACCCTTCCTATACCATGAGATGTGATATCTCAATGCTTCTAAAACCAACCCTGAGAACCATCCTATAACATAAGATGTGATTTCTAAATCCTTCCCTTTCCAAACCTGAGACCCTTCCTTTAGCATGAGATGTGATATCCAACTCCTTCCCATTCCAATCCTGAGACCCTTCCTATATCATGAGATGTGATATCTCAGTGCTTCTAATACCAAACCTGAGACCCTTCCTATAGCAAGAGATGTGATATCCAAATCCTTCCCATTCCAAACCTGAGACCCTTCCCATAGCATGACATGTGATATCCAACTTCTTCCCATTCCAATCCTGAGACCCTTCCTATAGCATGAGATGTGATATCTCAATGCATCTAATACCAAACCTGGACTCTTCCTATAGCATGAAATGTGATATCCAATTCCTTCCCATTCCAAACCTGAGACCCTTCCTATAGCATGAGATGTGATATCCAACTCATTCCCATTCCAATCCGGAGACCCTTCCGATAGCATGAGATGTGATATCCAAGTCCTTCCCATTCCAATCCTGAGACCTTTCCTATAACATGAGATGTGATATCCAACTCCTTCCCATTCCAACCTGAGACCCCTCCTATAGCATGAGATGGGATATCCAACTCCTTCCCATTCCAATCCTGAGACCCTTCCTTTAGCATGAGATGTGATATCTCAATGCATCTAATACCAATCCTGAGACCCGCCCTATAACATGAGATGTGATATCCAGATCCTTCCACTTCTAAACCTGAGACCCTTCCTTTAGCATGAGATGTGATATCCAACTCCTTCCCATTCCAATCCTGAGACCCTTCCGATAGCATGAGATGTGATATCCAAGTCCTTCCCATTCCAATCCTGAGACCCTTCCTATAGCATGAGATGTGATATCTCATTGCTTCTAATACCAAACCTGAGACCCTTCCTATAACATGAGATGGGATATCCAACTCCTTCCCATTCCAATCCTGAGACCCTTCCGATAGCAGAGGTGTGATTTCTCAATGCTTATACAAAACCTGAGACTCTTCCTATGGCATGAGATATGATATCCAACTCCTTCCCATTCCAATCCTGAGACCCTTCCTATACCAGGGGATGTAATATCTCAATGCTTCTAAAACCAACCCTGAGAACCATCCTATAACATGAGATGTGATATCCAACTCCTTCCCATTCCAAACCTGAGACCCTTCCTATAGCATGAGATGTGATATCCAACTCCTTCCCATTCCAATCCTGAGACCCTTCCTATACCATGAGATGTAATATCTCAATGCTTCTAATACGAAACCTGAGACCCTCCCTATAGCATAAGATATGATATCCAAGTCCTTCCCATTCCAATCCTGACACCCTTCCTATACCATGAGATGTGATATCTCAATGCTTCTAATACCAAACCTGAGACCTGCCCTATTACTTGAGATGTGATATCCAAATCCTTCCCATTCCAATCCTGAGACTCTTCCTATAGCATGAGATGTGATATCTCAATGTTTTTAATACCAAACCTGAGACGCTTCCTATAGCAAGAGATGTGATATCCAAATCCTTCCCATTCCAAACCTGAGACCCTTCCTATAGCATGAGATGTGATATCCTAGTCCTTCCCATTCCAATCCTGAGACCCTTCCTATAGCAAGAGATGTGATACATGAGAGGTGATATCTCAATGCTTCTAATATCAAACCTGAGACCCTCTCTATAGCATGAGATGTGATATCCAAGTCCTTCCCATTCCAATCCTGAGACCCTTCCTATAGCATGAGATGTGATATCTCAATGCTTCTAATACCAAACCTGAGATACTTCCTATTGCATGAGATGGGATATCCAACTCCTTCCCATTCCAATCCTGAGACCCTTCCTATATCATGAGATGTGATATCTCAATGCTTCTAAAACCAACCCTGAGAACCATCCTATAACATCAGATGTGATATCTAAATCCTTCCCTTTCCAAACCTGAGACCCTTCCTTTAGCATGTGATGTGATATCCAACTCCTTCCCATTCTAATCCTGAGACCCTTCCTATAGCATGAGATGTGATATCCAACTCCTTCCCATTCCAATCCTGCGTCCCTTCTTATAGCATGAGATTTGATATCTCAATGCTTCTAATACCAAACCTGGACCCTTCCTATAGCATGAGATATGATATCCAACTCCTTCCCATTCCAATCCTGCGTCCCTTCTTATAGCATGAGATTTGATATCTCAGTGCTTCTAATACCAAACCTGAGACCCTTCCTATAACATGAGATGTGATATCCAACTCCTTCCGATTCCAATCCTGAGACCCTTCCTATACCATGAGATGTGATATCTCAATGCTTCTAATACCAATCCTGAGACCTGCCCTATAACATGAGATGTGATTTCCAACTCCTTCCCATTCCAATCCTGAGACCCTTCCGATAGCATGAGATGTGATATCTCAATGATTCTAATATCAAACCGGAGACCCTCCCTATAGCATGAGATGTGATATCCAAGTCCTTCCCATTCCAATCCTGAGACCCTTCCTATAGCATGAGATGTGATATCTCAGTGCTTCTAATACCAAACCTGAGACCCTTCCTATAACATGAGATTAGATATCCAACTCCTTCTCATTCCAATCCTGAGACCCTTCTGATAGCAGAGGTGTGATATCTTAATGCTTATACCAAACCTGAGACCCTTCCTATGGCATGAGATGTGATATCCAACTGCTTCCCATTCCAATCCTGAGACCCTTCCTATAGCATGAGATGTGTTATCTCAATGCTTCTACCAAACCTGAGACCCTTCCTATAGCATGAGATGTGATATCCAACTCCTTCCCATTCCAATCCTGAGACCCTTCCTATAGCATGAGATGTGATATCCCAATGCTTCTAATACCAAACATGAGATCCTTCCTATAACATGAGATGTGATATCCAACTCCTTCCCATTCCAAACCTGAGACCCTTTCTATAGCATGAGATGTGATATCCAACTCCTTCCCACTCCAATCCTGAGACCCTTCCTATACCATGAGACGTGATATATCAATGCTTCTAAAACCAACCCTGAGAACCTTCCTATAACATCAGATGTGATATCTAACTCCTTCCCATTCCAAACCTGAGACCATTCCTATAGCATAAGATGTGATATCCAACTACTTCCCATTCCAATCCTGTGACCCGTCCTATAGCATGAGATGTGATACCCAACTCCTTTTCGTTCCAATCCTTAGGCCTTCCGATAGCATGGGATGTGATATCTCACTGCTTCTAATACCAAATGTTAGGAAAGATTTCGTAATTGTAGGTAATTTTCCTTCCATGTTGCAACCCCTAAACTTTTTGCTGTTGTTTTTCACCTGGTTCTCGACTTTGCCAGAGAAGTGCAGCCTTCTGCCGCACTCCTCTGGGCTTTCGCTCCTTTCTTATGGGGAAACTGACATGCCCTTAAAACAGTCAGTACCGGGAAACGCTGTTTTCCGTAGTTTCTTTTATCATGTTGCGGCTTTCGTGCAACATGACACAAGAGGGCACTGTAAGCTAAGTTACTGCTCTCTTGGGTCTCTAGCCTTCTACAGGCCCTAGATACTCTTTTAGGATTGTAACTGATCGGTGCAAGTGATTCACCGACGGGAATGGTGGCAGCGATCGTTTCTTGTGTTTTGAGCTCCTTTTGGCGTTTTAAGCGCATTTCTCGCGCTTAGCCCAAAATGGTGGCCTGGCTCCCAAAATGGCCAGACCACGAGGCTCCTTTGACCTGTCCGCTGATCGTCTTGCTCCCTTCACCTTCCCCAGGTCGAGCCGACCCGGGGCCTTCCTTATTTGGGCATGTACTTTCCCGCGAAACACAGATGCTTTCGCGGGCTTCTACATGCCTGGTGTGTGCCTCCAGGATGTGGGCTGGGATGTCTGGTCCCAATACACATCCTGGGTGGCAGAGCGTCTAGGGTGGTGTGAATGCCTGGGACCACCGTGGTCCGTGATAGGTCCACGTATGGTGTGAGTGTTCATGAGCGGATCTCCCATTGGGTCCCCTCCGTTTTGGCGCGAAGGGAACCGTGGATACGAAGGGGCTGGAAACACCACTACCATGTCGATCTCCTGAGTTCTCACGAACTAAGGAATACAGGAGCCAAGTATCCTGCAACCAAGAGGCTGAACCGAGGAATCGCTGGCGACCCGCTGAAGGACTGCTCCTCTGCACTGCTGTCGCCTTGTGAAACCCTTTTCACCTTTGATCGAACCAGAAGGCCTGTACTGGTACTTCGACCCTTGGAATAGCGGGGACAGCTATTCTCGGCATCTTCACCATCTCCTGCTAGTAAGCCTTCGGAAGCGTCTCTGGGCCATCCAGCAGACGGACCAGCCTACACAGGAGTCTTGCTCTGTAACCGCCGCCAGGTTGTGTAGTATTTCGAGTCCTTGTCACTCTCACACGCTTCGTACACTTGGCGTTCCCAGGTCTGAAGTGAGTAGTGTACATTTGGCTCAGATACACACGGCCGCTCCGTTGCCCTTCTGTGGTAACAAACTGTAAGGGTTCCTTCATTTGGGACGTCTTTTACTCAACTCTGCTGCTGCAGACTCAACACAACGACGAGACGTCCCCTGCTCTTCTGAACCTGCCAGCGACTGAAACTGACGCAGAGAAGCCTGGGTCTGCTTGCATCGGGGACCGGTGAGTAGGATAGCTAGGAACTGGTCGCCCTCCTGCAGGAGCCCATAGCTTTTCCCCGCTGTGTCAAAACAGCACGCCTTTCCGTACTCGCGCTCTGCTTCTGCCCACAGTGGAGGCTGCGCTTGAGTCGCGGAACTCTGTTCTTCTTCATTTGTGCACTAAACTGAACTGCCTGATTTCCCTCAAAGAGACTCCCCATTTTGCCCGTTGGCACCAGCGTGTGCAGGTACTTTTGAGCACAAGGCTCCACTCTTATTAGGGCTCGGACTTCCTTTTAGTTAGGTGCCTCTGAAGGCGGACTGGGTCTAAGCATTATTTCGCACTGCCTGTTTTCCTTCCCTTATAGGTGGACTACACATTTCGTGCATCTAACGCTTGAGACTTGTTTGTATTTGTATATATATTGTATTGGTATGGTATGTGTTGGTTTACTAGAGTTGTATTGTGATTTCTCGCTACGGTCATTGTTTTAAAGGCCTTGGAATAAATGTGTATATATTTATAATATAACACCTGTTTGGAGTAGTTTGTAAGTGTCCTTGCTTTGTGTGCTCATTGCGGGCTTTCAGTCACCCTCACCCCTCTTGAGACCTAGTCTTGACCGCCGCGATCGCTACCCTGATTGGTCTGGCTTGTCCAGAGGTTACCCTGTTCCAAGTAATTAGGTTGGCCTTCTGAACTTCTGCGCCGCCAGGACAGAGTTCAGAAATCTGTCTTAACACCTATTACATGAGATGTGATATCCAAATCCTTCCCATTCCAATCCTGAGACCCTTCCCATAGCATGAGATGTGATATCCAACTTCTTCCCATTCCAATCCTGAGACCCTTCCTATAGCATGAGATGTGATATCTCAATGCATCTAATACCAAACCTGGACTCTTCCTATAGCATGAAATGTGATATCCAATTCCTTCCCATTCCAAACCTGAGACCCTTCCTATAGCATGAGATGTGATATCCAACTCCTTCCCATTCCAATCCGGAGACCCTTCCGATAGCATGAGATGTGATATCTCAATGCTTCTAATACCAAACCTGAGACCCTCCCTAAAGCATTAGATATGATATCCAAGTCCTTCCCATTCCAATCCTGAGACCTTTCCTATAACATGAGATGTGATATCCAACTCCTTCCCATTCCAACCTGAGACCCTTCCTATAGAATGAGATGGGATATCCAACTCCTTCCCAATCCAACCCTGAGACCCTTCCGATAGCATGAGATGTTATTTCTCAATGCTTCTAACAAACCTGAGACCCTTCCTATGTCATGAGATGTGATATCAAACTCCTTCCCCTTCTAAACCTGAGACCCTTCCTTTAGCATGAGATGTGATATCCAACTCCTTCCCATTCCAATCCTGAGACCCTTCCGATAGCATGAGATGTGATATCTCAGTGCTTCTAATATCAAACCTGAGACCCTCCCATGAGATGTGATATCCAAGTCCTTCCCATTCCAATCCTGAGACCCTTCCTGTAGCATGAGATGTGATATCTCAATGCTTCTAATACCAAACCTGAGACCCTTCCTATAGCATGAGATGTGCTATCCAACTCCTTCCCATTCCAATCCTGAGACACTTCCTATAGCATGAGATGTGATATCTCAATGCTTCTAATACAAAACCTGAGACCCTTCCTATAACATGAGAGGTGATATCCAACTCCTTCCCATTCCAAACCTGAGACCGTTCTTATAGCATGAGATGTGATATCCAACTCCTTCCCATTGCAATCCTGAGTCACTCCCTATAGCATGAGATGTGATATCTCAATGATTCTACCAAACATGAGACCCTTCTTATAACATGAGATGTGATATCCAACTCCTTCCCATTCCAAACCTGAGACCATTCCTATAGCATGATATGTGCTATCCCACTCCTTCCTATTCCAATCCTGAGACCCTTCCGATAGCAGAGGTGCGATATCTCAATGCTTATACCAAACCTGAGACCCTTCCTATGGCATGAGATGTGATATCCAACTCCTTCCCATTCCAATCCTGAGACGCTTCCTATAGCATGAGATGTGTTATCTCAATGCTTCTACCAAACCTGAAACCCTTACTATAGCATGAGATGTGATATCCAACTCCTTCCCATTCCAATCCTGAGACCCTTCCTATAGCATGAGAGGTGATATCTCAAGGCTTCTAATACCAAACCTGAGATCCTTCCTACAACATGAGATGTGATATCCAACTCCTTCCCATTCCAAACCTGAGACCCTTCCTATAGCATGAGATGTGATATCCAACTCCTTCCCATTCCAATCCTGAGACCCTTCCTATACCATGAGATGTGATATCTCAATGCTTCTAAAACCAACCCTGAGAACCATCCTATAACATAAGATGTGATTTCTAAATCCTTCCCTTTCCAAACCTGAGACCCTTCCTTTAGCATGAGATGTGATATCCAACTCCTTCCCATTCCAATCCTGAGACCCTTCCTATATCATGAGATGTGATATCTCAATGCTTCTAATACCAAACCTGAGACCTGTCCTATTACATGAGATGTGATATCCAAATCCTTCCCATTCCAATCCTGAGACCCTTCCTATAGCATGAGATGTGATATCTCAATGTTTCTAATACCAAACCGGAGACCCTTCCTATAGCAAGAGATGTGATATCCAAATCCATCCCATTCCAAACCTGAGACCCTTCCCATAGCATGACATGTGATATCCAACTTCTTCCCATTCCAATCCCGAGACCCTTCCTATAGCATGAGATGTGATATCTCAATGTTTCTAATACCAAACCGGAGACCCTTCCTATAGCAAGAGATGTGATATCCAAATCCTTCCCATTCCAAACCTGAGACCCTTCCCATAGCATGACATGTGATATCCAACTTCTTCCCATTCCAATCCTGAGACCCTTCCTGTAGCATGAGATGTGATATCTCAATGCTTCTAATACCAAACCTGAGACCCTTCCTATAACATGAGATGTGATATCCAACTCCTTCCCATTGCAATCCTGAGTCACTCCCTATAGCATGAGATGTGATATCTCAATGATTCTACCAAACATGAGACCCTTCTTATAACATGAGATGTGATATCCAACTCCTTCCCATTCCAAACCTGAGACCATTCCTATAGCATGATATGTGCTATCCCACTCCTTCCTATTCCAATCCTGAGACCCTTCCGATAGCAGAGGTGCGATATCTCAATGCTTATACCAAACCTGAGACCCTTCCTATGGCATGAGATGTGATATCCAACTCCTTCCCATTCCAATCCTGAGACGCTTCCTATAGCATGAGATGTGTTATCTCAATGCTTCTACCAAACCTGAAACCCTTACTATAGCATGAGATGTGATATCCAACTCCTTCCCATTCCAATCCTGAGACCCTTCCTATAGCATGAGAGGTGATATCTCAAGGCTTCTAATACCAAACCTGAGATCCTTCCTACAACATGAGATGTGATATCCAACTCCTTCCCATTCCAAACCTGAGACCCTTCCTATAGCATGAGATGTGATATCCAACTCCTTACCATTCCAATCCTGAGACCCTTCCTATACCATGAGATGTGATATCTCAATGCTTCTAAAACCAACCCTGAGAACCATCCTATAACATAAGATGTGATTTCTAAATCCTTCCCTTTCCAAACCTGAGACCCTTCCTTTAGCATGAGATGTGATATCCAACTCCTTCCCATTCCAATCCTGAGACCCTTCCTATATCATGAGATGTGATATCTCAATGCTTCTAATACCAAACCTGAGACCTGTCCTATTACATGAGATGTGATATCCAAATCCTTCCCATTCCAATCCTGAGACCCTTCCTATAGCATGAGATGTGATATCTCAATGTTTCTAATACCAAACCGGAGACCCTTCCTATAGCAAGAGATGTGATATCCAAATCCTTCCCATTCCAAACCTGAGACCCTTCCCATAGCATGACATGTGATATCCAACTTCTTCCCATTCCAATCCTGAGACCCTTCCTATAGCATGAGATGTGATATCTCAATGCATCTAATACCAAACCTGGACTCTTCCTATAGCATGAAATGTGATATCCAATTCCTTCCCATTCCAAACCTGAGACCCTTACTATAGCATGAGATGTGATATCTCAATGCTTCTACCAAACATGAGACCCTTCCTATAGCATGAGATGTGATATCCAACTCATTCCCATTCCAATCCGGAGACCCTTCCGATAGCATGAGATGTGATATCCAAGTCCTTCCCATTCCAATCCTGAGACCTTTCCTATAACATGAGATGTGATATCCAACTCCTTCCCATTCCAACCTGAGACCCTTCCTATAGCATGAGATGGGATATCCAACTCCTTCCCATTCCAATCCTGAGACCCTTCCTATAGCATGAGATGTGATATCTCAATGCTTCTAATACCAATCCTGAGACCCGCCCTATAACATGAGATGTGATATCCAGATCCTTCCCCTTCTAAACCTGAGACCCTTCCTTTAGCATGAGATGTGATATCCAACTCCTTCCCATTCCAATCCTGAGACCCTTCCGATAGCATGAGATGTGATATCCAAGTCCTTCCCATTCCATTCCTGAGACCCTTCCTATAGCATGAGATGTGATATCTCATTGCTTCTAATACCAAACCTGAGACCCTTCCTATAACATGAGATGGGATATCCAACTCCTTCCCATTCCAATCCTGACACCCTTCCGATAGCAGAGGTGTGATTTCTCAATGCTTATACAAAACCTGAGACTCTTCCTATGGCATGAGATATGATATCCAACTCCTTCCCATTCCAATCCTGAGACCCTTCCTATACCAGGGGATGTAATATCTCAATGCTTCTAAAACCAACCCTGAGAACCATCCTATAACATGAGATGTGATATCCAACTCCTTCCCATTCCAAACCTGAGACCCTTCCTATAGCATGAGATGTGATATCCAACTCCTTCCCATTCCAATCCTGAGACCCTTCCTATACCATGAGATGTAATATCTCAATGCTTCTAATACGAAACCTGAGACCCTCCCTATAGCATAAGATATGATATCCAAGTCCTTCCCATTCCAATCCTGACACCCTTCCTATACCATGAGATGTGATATCTCAATGTTTTTAATACCAAACCTGAGACGCTTCCTATAGCAAGAGATGTGATATCCAAATCCTTCCCATTCCAAACCTGAGACCCTTCCTATAGCATGAGATGTGATATCCTAGTCCTTCCCATTCCAATCCTGAGACCCTTCCTATAGCAAGAGATGTGATACATGAGAGGTGATATCTCAATGCTTCTAATATCAAACCTGAGACCCTCTCTATAGCATGAGATGTGATATCCAAGTCCTTCCCATTCCAATCCTGAGACCCTTCCTATAGCATGAGATGTGATATCTCAATGCTTCTAATACCAAACCTGAGACCCTTCCTATTGCATGAGATGGGATATCCAACTCCTTCCCATTCCAATCCTGAGACCCTTCCTATATCATGAGATGTGATATCTCAATGCTTCTAAAACCAACCCTGAGAACCATCCTATAACATCAGATGTGATATCTAAATCCTTCCCTTTCCAAACCTGAGACCCTTCCTTTAGCATGTGATGTGATATCCAACTCCTTCCCATTCTAATCCTGAGACCCTTCCTATAGCATGAGATGTGATATCCAACTCCTTCCCATTCCAATCCTGCGTCCCTTCTTATAGCATGAGATTTGATATCTCAATGCTTCTAATACCAAACCTGGACCCTTCCTATAGCATGAGATATGATATCCAACTCCTTCCCATTCAATCCTGCGTCCCTTCTTATAGCATGAGATTTGATATCTCAGTGCTTCTAATACCAAACCTGAGACCCTTCCTATAACATGAGATGTGATATCCAACTCCTTCCGATTCCAATCCTGAGACCCTTCCTATACCATGAGATGTGATATCTCAATGCTTCTAATACCAATCCTGAGACCTGCCCTATAACATGAGATGTGATTTCCAACTCCTTCCCATTCCAATCCTGAGACCCTTCCGATAGCATGAGATGTGATATCTCAATGATTCTAATATCAAACCGGAGACCCTCCCTATAGCATGAGATGTGATATCCAAGTCCTTCCCATTCCAATCCTGAGACCCTTCCTATAGCATGAGATGTGATATCTCAGTGCTTCTAATACCAAACCTGAGACCCTTCCTATAACATGAGATTAGATATCCAACTCCTTCTCATTCCAATCCTGAGACCCTTCTGATAGCAGAGGTGTGATATCTTAATGCTTATACCAAACCTGAGACCCTTCCTATGGCATGAGATGTGATATCCAACTGCTTCCCATTCCAATCCTGAGACCCTTCCTATAGCATGAGATGTGTTATCTCAATGCTTCTACCAAACCTGAGACCCTTCCTATAGCATGAGATGTGATATCCAACTCCTTCCCATTCCAATCCTGAGACCCTTCCTATAGCATGAGATGTGATATCCCAATGCTTCTAATACCAAACATGAGATCCTTCCTATAACATGAGATGTGATATCCAACTCCTTCCCACTCCAATCCTGAGACCCTTCCTATACCATGAGATGTGATATATCAATGCTTCTAAAACCAACCCTGAGAACCTTCCTATAACATCAGATGTGATATCTAACTCCTTCCCATTCCAAACCTGAGACCATTCCTATAGCATAAGATGTGATATCCAACTACTTCCCATTCCAATCCTGTGACCCGTCCTATAGCATGAGATGTGATACCCAACTCCTTTTCGTTCCAATCCTTAGGCCTTCCGATAGCATGAGATGTGATATCTCACTGCTTCTAATACCAAATGTTAGGAAAGATTTCGTAATTGTAGGTAATTTTCCTTCCATGTTGCAACCCCTAAACTTTTTGCTGTTGTTTTTCACCTGGTTCTCGACTTTGCCAGAGAAGTGCAGCCTTCTGCCGCACTCCTCTGGGCTTTTGCTCCTTTCTTATGGGGAAACTGACATGCCCTTAAAACAGTCAGTACCGGGAAACGCTGTTTTCCGTAGTTTCTTTTATCATGTTGCGGCTTTCGTGCAACATGACACAAGAGGGCACTGTAAGCTAAGTTACTGCTCTCTTGGGTCTCTAGCCTTCTACAGGCCCTAGATACTCTTTTAGGATTGTAACTGATCGGTGCAAGTGATTCACGGACGGGAATGGTGGCAGCGATCGTTTCTTGTGTTTTGAGCTCCTTTTGGCGTTTTAGGCGCGTTTCTCGCGCTTAGCCCAAAATGGTGGGCTGGCTCCCAAAATGGCCAGACCACGAGGCTCCTTTGTCCTGTCCGCTGATCGTCTTGCTCCCTTCACCTTCCCCAGGTCGAGCCGACCCGGGGCCTTCCTTATTTGGGCATGTACTTTCCCGAGAAACACAGATGCTTTCGCGGGCTTCTACATGCCTGGTGTGTGCCTCCAGGATGTGGGCTGGGATGTCTAGTCCCAATACACATCCTGGGTGCCAGAGCGTCTAGGGTGGTGTGAATGCCTGGGACCACCGTGGTCCGTGATAGGTCAACGTATGGTGTGAGTGTTCATGAGCGGATCTCCCATTGGGTCCCCTCCGTTTTGGCGCGAAGGGAACCGTGGATACGAAGGGGCTGGAAACACCACTACCATGTCGATCTCCTGAGTTCTCACGAACTAAGGAATACAGGAGCCAAGTATCCTGCAACCAAGAGGCTGAACCGAGGAATCGCTGGTGACCCGCTGAAGGACTGCTCCTCTGCACTGCTGTCGCCTTGTGAAACCCTTTTCACCTTTGATCGAACCAGAAGGCCTGTACTGGTACTTCGACCCTTGGAATAGCGGGGACAGCTATTCTCGGCATCTTCACCATCTCCTGCTAGTAAGCCTTCGGAAGCGTCTCTGGGCCATCCAGCAGACTGACCAGCCTACACAGGAGTCTTGCTCTGTAACCGCCGCCAGGTTGTGTAGTATTTCGAGTCCTTGTCACTCTCACACGCTTCGTACACTTGGCGTTCCCAGGTCTGAAGTGAGTAGTGTACATTTGGCTCAGATACACACGGCCGCTCCGTTGCCCTGCTGTGGTAACAAACTGTGCGGGTTCCTTCGTTTGGGACGTCTTTTACTCAACTCTGCTGCTGCAGACTCAACACGACGACGAGACGTCCCCTGCTCTTCTGAACCTGCCAGCGACTGAAACTGACGCAGAGAAGCCTGGGTCTGCTTGCATCGGGGACCGGTGAGTAGCATAGCTAGGAACTGGTCGCCCTCCTGCAGGAGCCCATAGCTTTTCCCCGCTGTGTCAAAACAGCACGCCTTTCCGTACTCGCGCTCTGCTTCTGCCCACAGTGGAGGCTGCGCTTGAGTCGCGGAACTCTGTTCTTCTTCATTTGTGCACTAAACTGAACTGCCTGATTTCCCTCGAAGAGACTCCCCTTTTTGCCCGTTGGCACCAGCGTGTGCAGGTACTTTTGAGCACAAGGCTCCACTCTTATTAGGGCTCGGACTTCCTTTTAGTTAGGTGCCTCTGAAGGCGGACTGGGTCTAAGCATTATTTCGCACTGCCTGTTTTCCTTCCCTTATAGGTGGACTACACATTTCGTGCATCTAACGCTTGAGACTTGTTTGTATTTGTATATATATTGTATTGGTATGGTATGTGTTGGTTTACTAGAGTTGTATTGTGATTTCTCGCTACGGTCATTGTTTTAAAGGCCTTGGAATAAATGTGTATATATTTATAATATAACACCTGTTTGGAGTAGTTTGTAAGTGTCCTTGCTTTGTGTGCTCATTGCGGGCTTTCAGTCACCCTCACCCCTCTTGAGACCTAGTCTTGACCGCCGCGATCGCTACCCTGATTGGTCTGGCTTGTCCAGAGGTTACCCTGTTCCAAGTAATTAGGTTGGCCTTCTGAACTTCTGCGCCGCCAGGACAGAGTTCAGAAATCTGTCTTAACACCTATTACATGAGATGTGATATCCAAATCCTTCCCATTCCAATCCTGAGACCCTTCCCATAGCATGAGATGTGATATCCAACTTCTTCCCATTCCAATCCTGAGACCCTTCCTATAGCATGAGATGTGATATCTCAATGCATCTAATACCAAACCTGGACTCTTCCTATAGCATGAAATGTGATATCCAATTCCTTCCCATTCCAAACCTGAGACCCTTCCTATAGCATGAGATGTGATATCCAACTCCTTCCCATTCCAATCCGGAGACCCTTCCGATAGCATGAGATGTGATATCTCAATGCTTCTAATACCAAACCTGAGACCCTCCCTAAAGCATTAGATATGATATCCAAGTCCTTCCCATTCCAATCCTGAGACCTTTCCTATAACATGAGATGTGATATCCAACTCCTTCCCATTCCAACCTGAGACCCTTCCTATAGCATGAGATGGGATATCCAACTCCTTCCCAATCCAACCCTGAGACCCTTCCGATAGCATGAGATGTTATCTCTCAATGCTTCTAACAAACCTGAGACCCTTCCTATGTCATGAGATGTGATATCAAACTCCTTCCCCTTCTAAACCTGAGACCCTTCCTTTAGCATGAGATGTGATATCCAACTCCTTCCCATTCCAATCCTGAGACCCTTCCGATAGCATGAGATGTGATATCTCAGTGCTTCTAATATCAAACCTGAGACCCTCCCATGAGATGTGATATCCAAGTCCTTCCCATTCCAATCCTGAGACCCTTCCTATAGCATGAGATGTGATATCTCAATGCTTCTAATACCAAACCTGAGACCCTTCCTATAGCATGAGATGTGCTATCCAACTCCTTCCCATTCCAATCCTGAGACACTTCCTATAGCATGAGATGTGATATCTCAATGCTTCTAATACAAAACCTGAGACCCTTCCTATAGCATGAGAGGTGATATCCAACTCCTTCCCATTCCAAACCTGAGACCCTTCTTATAGCATGAGATGTGATATCCAACTCCTTCCCATTGCAATCCTGAGTCACTCCCTATAGCATGAGATGTGATATCTCAATGATTCTACCAAACATGAGACCCTTCTTATAACATGAGATGTGATATCCAACTCCTTCCCATTCCAAACCTGAGACCATTCCTATAGCATGATATGTGCTATCCCACTCCTTCCTATTCCAATCCTGAGACCCTTCCGATAGCAGAGGTGCGATATCTCAATGCTTATACCAAACCTGAGACCCTTCCTATGGCATGAGATGTGATATCCAACTCCTTCCCATTCCAATCCTGAGACGCTTCCTATAGCATGAGATGTGTTATCTCAATGCTTCTACCAAACCTGAAACCCTTACTATAGCATGAGATGTGATATCCAACTCCTTCCCATTCCAATCCTGAGACCCTTCCTATAGCATGAGAGGTGATATCTCAAGGCTTCTAATACCAAACCTGAGATCCTTCCTACAACATGAGATGTGATATCCAACTCCTTCCCATTCAAAACCTGAGACCCTTCCTATAGCATGAGATGTGATATCCAACTCCTTCCCATTCCAATCCTGAGACCCTTCCTATACCATGAGATGTGATATCTCAATGCTTCTAAAACCAACCCTGAGAACCATCCTATAACATAAGATGTGATTTCTAAATCCTTCCCTTTCCAAACCTGAGACCCTTCCTTTAGCATGAGATGTGATATCCAACTCCTTCCCATTCCAATCCTGAGACCCTTCCTATATCATGAGATGTGATATCTCAGTGCTTCTAATACCAAACCTGAGACCCTTCCTATAACATGAGATGTGATATCCAACTCCTTCCAATTCAAATCCTGAGACCCTTCCTATACCATGAGATGTGATATCTCAATGCTTCTAATACTAAACCTGAGACCTGTCCTATTACATGAGATGTGATATCCAAATCCTTCCCATTCCAATCCTGAGACCCTTCCTATAGCATGAGATGTGATATCTCAATGTTTCTAATACCAAACCGGAGACCCTTCCTATAGCAAGAGATGTGATATCCAAATCCTTCCCATTCCAAACCTGAGACCCTTCCCATAGCATGACATGTGATATCCAACTTCTTCCCATTCCAATCCTGAGACCCTTCCTATAGCATGAGATGTGATATCTCAATGCATCTAATACCAAACCTGGACTCTTCCTATAGCATGAAATGTGATATCCAATTCCTTCCCATTCCAAACCTGAGACCCTTAATATAGCATGAGATGTGATATCTCAATGCTTCTACCAAACATGAGACCCTTCCTATAGCATGAAATGTGATATCCAACTCATTCCCATTCCAATCCGGAGACCCTTCCGATAGCATGAGATGTGATATCCAAGTCCTTCCCATTCCAATCCTGAGACCTTTCCTATAACATGAGATGTGATATCCAACTCCTTCCCATTCCAACCTGAGACCCTTCCTATAGCATGAGATGGGATATCCAACTCCTTCCCATTCCAATCCTGAGACCCTTCCTATAGCATGAGATGTGATATCTCAATGCTTCTAATACCAATCCTGAGACCCGCCGTATAACATGAGATGTGATATCCAACTCCTTCCCATTCCAAACCTGAGACCCTTCTTATAGCATGAGATGTGATATCCAACTCCTTCCCATTGCAATCCTGAGTCACTCCCTATAGCATGAGATGTGATATCTCAATGATTCTACCAAACATGAGACCCTTCTTATAACATGAGATGTGATATCCAACTCCTTCCCATTCCAAACCTGAGACCATTCCTATAGCATGATATGTGCTATCCCACTCCTTCCTATTCCAATCCTGAGACCCTTCCGATAGCAGAGGTGCGATATCTCAATGCTTATACCAAACCTGAGACCCTTCCTATGGCATGAGATGTGATATCCAACTCCTTCCCATTCCAATCCTGAGACGCTTCCTATAGCATGAGATGTGTTATCTCAATGCTTCTACCAAACCTGAAACCCTTACTATAGCATGAGATGTGATATCCGACTCCTTCCCATTCCAATCCTGAGACCCTTCCTATAGCATGAGAGGTGATATCTCAAGGCTTCTAATACCAAACCTGAGATCCTTCCTACAACATGAGATGTGATATCCAACTCCTTCCCATTCAAAACCTGAGACCCTTCCTATAGCATGAGATGTGATATCCAACTCCTTCCCATTCCAATCCTGAGACCCTTCCTATACCATGAGATGTGATATCTCAATGCTTCTAAAACCAACCCTGAGAACCATCCTATAACATAAGATGTGATTTCTAAATCCTTCCCTTTCCAAACCTGAGACCCTTCCTTTAGCATGAGATGTGATATCCAACTCCTTCCCATTCCAATCCTGAGACCCTTCCTATATCATGAGATGTGATATCTCAGTGCTTCTAATACCAAACCTGAGACCCTTCCTATAACATGAGATGTGATATCCAACTCCTTCCAATTCAAATCCTGAGACCCTTCCTATACCATGAGATGTGATATCTCAATGCTTCTAATACTAAACCTGAGACCTGTCCTATTACATGAGATGTGATATCCAAATCCTTCCCATTCCAATCCTGAGACCCTTCCTATAGCATGAGATGTGATATCTCAATGTTTCTAATACCAAACCGGAGACCCTTCCTATAGCAAGAGATGTGATATCCAAATCCTTCCCATTCCAAACCTGAGACCCTTCCCATAGCATGACATGTGATATCCAACTTCTTCCCATTCCAATCCTGAGACCCTTCCTATAGCATGAGATGTGATATCTCAATGCATCTAATACCAAACCTGGACTCTTCCTATAGCATGAAATGTGATATCCAATTCCTTCCCATTCCAAACCTGAGACCCTTACTATAGCATGAGATGTGATATCTCAATGCTTCTACCAAACATGAGACCCTTCCTATAGCATGAGATGTGATATCCAACTCATTCCCATTCCAATCCGGAGACCCTTCCGATAGCATGAGATGTGATATCCAAGTCCTTCACATTCCAATCCTGAGACCTTTCCTATAACATGAGATGTGATATCCAACTCCTTCCCATTCCAACCTGAGACCCTTCCTATAGCATGAGATGGGATATCCAACTCCTTCCCATTCCAATCCTGAGACCCTTCCTATAGCATGAGATGTGATATCTCAATGCTTCTAATACCAATCCTGAGACCCGCCGTATAACATGAGATGTGATATCCAGATCCTTCCCCTTCTAAACCTGAGACCCTTCCTTTAGCATGAGATGTGATATCCAACTCCTTCCCATTCCAATCCTGAGACCCTTCCGATAGCATGAGATGTGATATCCAAGTCCTTCCCATTCCAATCCTGAGACCCTTCCTATAGCATGAGATGTGATATCTCATTGCTTCTAATACCAAACCTGAGACCCTTCCTATAACATGAGATGGGATATCCAACTCCTTCCCATTCCAATCCTGAGACCCTTCCGATAGCAGAGGTGTGATTTCTCAATGCTTATACAAAACCTGAGACTCTTCCTATGGCATGAGATATGATATCCAACTCCTTCCCATTCCAATCCTGAGACCCTTCCTATAGCATGAGATGTGATATCCAACTCCTTCCCATTCCAATCCTGAGACCCTTCCTATACCATGAGATGTAATATCTCAATGCTTCTAATACGAAACCTGAGACCCTCCCTATAGCATAAGATATGATATCCAAGTCCTTCCCATTCCAATCCTGACACCCTTCCTATACCATGAGATGTGATATCTCAATGCTTCTAATACCGAACCTGAGACCTGCCCTATTACTTGAGATGTGATATCCAAATCCTTCCCATTCCAATCCTGAGACTCTTCCTATAGCATGAGATGTGATATCTCAATGTTTTTAATACCAAACCTGAGACGCTTCCTATAGCAAGAGATGTGATATCCAAATCCTTCCCATTCCAAACCTGAGACCCTTCCTATAGCATGAGATGTGATATCCAAGTCCTTCCCATTCCAATCCTGAGACCCTTCCTATAGCAAGAGATGTGATACATGAGAGGTGATATCTCAATGCTTCTAATATCAAACCTGAGACCCTCTCTATAGCATGAGATGTGATATCCAAGTCCTTCCCATTCCAATCCTGAGACCCTTCCTATAGCATGAGATGTGATATCTCAATGCTTCTAATACCAAACCTGAGACCCTTCCTATTGCATGAGATGGGATATCCAACTCCTTCCCATTCCAATCCTGAGACCCTTCCTATATCATGAGATGTGATATCTCAATGCTTCTAAAACCAACCCTGAGAACCATCCTATAACATCAGATGTGATATCTAAATCCTTCCCTTTCCAAACCTGAGACCCTTCCTTTAGCATGTGATGTGATATCCAACTCCTTCCCATTCTAATCCTGAGACCCTTCCTATAGCATGAGATGTGATATCCAACTCCTTCCCATTCCAATCCTGCGTCCCTTCTTATAGCATGAGATTTGATATCTCAATGCTTCTAATACCAAACATGGACCCTTCCTATAGCATGAGATATGATATCCAACTCCTTCCCATTCAAATCCTGCGTCCCTTCTTATAGCATGAGATTTGATATCTCAGTGCTTCTAATACCAAACCTGAGACCCTTCCTATAACATGAGATGTGATATCCAACTCCTTCCGATTCCAATCCTGAGACCCTTCCTATACCATGAGATGTGATATCTCAATGCTTCTAATACCAATCCTGAGACCTGCCCTATAACATGAGATGTGATTTCCAACTCCTTCCCATTCCAATCCTGAGACCCTTCCGATAGCATGAGATGTGATATCTCAAGGATTCTAATATCAAACCGGAGACCCTCCCTATAGCATGAGATGTGATATCCAAGTCCTTCCCATTCCAATCCTGAGACCCTTCCTATAGCATGAGATGTGATATCTCAGTGCTTCTAATACCAAACCTGAGACCCTTCCTATAACATGAGATTAGATATCCAACTCCTTCTCATTCCAATCCTGAGACCCTTCTGATAGCAGAGGTGTGATATCTTAATGCTTATACCAAACCTGAGACCCTTCCTATGGCATGAGATGTGATATCCAACTGCTTCCCATTCCAATCCTGAGACCCTTCCTATAGCACGAGATGTGTTATCTCAATGCTTCTACCAAACCTGAGACCCTTCCTATAGCATGAGATGTGATATCCAACTCCTTCCCATTCCAATCCTGAGACCCTTCCTATAGCATGAGATGTGATATCCAACTCCTTCCAACTCCAATCCTGAGACCCTTCCTATACCATGAGATGTGATATATCAATGCTTCTAAAACCAACCCTGAGAACCTTCCTATAACATCAGATGTGATATCTAACTCCTTCCCATTCCAAACCTGAGACCATTCCTATAGCATAAGATGTGATATCCAACTACTTCCCATTCCAATCCTGTGACCCGTCCTATAGCATGAGATGTGATACCCAACTCCTTCCCATTCCAAACCTGAGACCCTTTCTATAGCATGAGATGTGATATCCAACTCCTTCCAACTCCAATCCTGAGACCCTTCCTATACCATGAGATGTGATATATCAATGCTTCTAAAACCAACCCTGAGAACCTTCCTATAACATCAGATGTGATATCTAACTCCTTCCCATTCCAAACCTGAGACCATTCCTATAGCATAAGATGTGATATCCAACTACTTCCCATTCCAATCCTGTGACCCGTCCTATAGCATGAGATGTGATACCCAACTCCTTTTCGTTCCAATCCTTAGGCCTTCCGATAGCATGAGATGTGATATCTCACTGCTTCTAATACCAAATGTTAGGAAAGATTTCGTAATTGTAGGTAATTTTCCTTCCATGTTGCAACCCCTAAACTTTTTGCTGTTGTTTTTCACCTGGTTCTTGACTTTGCCAGAGAAGTGCAGGTTTCTGCCGCACTCCTCTGGGCTTTCGCTCCTTTCTTATGGGGAAACTGACATGCCCTTAAAACAGTCAGTACCGGGAAACGCTGTTTTCCGTAGTTTCTTTTATCATGTTGCGGCTTTCGTGCAACATGACACAAGAGGGCACTGTAAGCTAATTACTGCTCTCTTGGGTCTCTAGCCTTCTACAGGCCCTAGATACTCTTTTAGGATTGTAACTGATCGGTGCAAGTGATTCACGGACGGGAATGGTGGCAGCGATCGTTTCTTGTGTTTTGAGCTCCTTTTGGCGTTTTAAGCGCGTTTCTCGCGCTTAGCCCAAAATGGTGGCCTGGCTCCCAAAATGGCCAGACCACGAGGCTCCTTTGTCCTGTCCGCTGATCGTCTTGCTCCCTTCACCTTCCCCAGGTCGAGCCGACCCGGGGCCTTCCTTATTTGGGCATGTACTTTCCCGCGAAACACAGATGCTTTCGCGGGCTTCTACATGCCTGGTGTGTGCCTCCAGGATGTGGGCTAGGATGTCTGGTCCCAATACACATCCTGGGTGCCAGAGCGTCTAGGGTGGTGTGAATGCCTGGGACCACCGTGGTCCGTGATAGGTCAACGTATGGTGTGAGTGTTCATGAGCGGATCTCCCATTGGGTCCCCTCCGTTTTGGCGCGAAGGGAACCGTGGATACGAAGGGGCTGGAAACACCACTACCATGTCGATCTCCTGAGTTCTCACGAACGAAGGAATACAGGAGCCAAGTATCCTGCAACCAAGAGGCTGAACCGAGGAATCGCTGGTGACCCGCTGAAGGACTGCTCCTCTGCACTGCTGTCGCCTTGTGAAACCCTTTTCACCTTTGATCGAACCAGAAGGCCTGTACTGGTACTTCGACCCTTGGAATAGCAGGGACAGCTATTCTCGGCATCTTCACCATCTCCTGCTAGTAAGCCTTCGGAAGCGTCTCTGGGCCATCCAGCAGACTGACCAGCCTACACAGGAGTCTTGCTCTGTAACCGCCGCCAGGTTGTGTAGTATTTCGAGTCCTTGTCACTCTCACACGCTTCGTACACTTGGCGTTCCCAGGTCTGAAGTGAGTAGTGTACATTTGGCTCAGATACACACGGCCGCTCCGTTGCCCTGCTGTGGTAACAAACTGTGCGGGTTCCTTCGTTTGGGACGTCTTTTACTCAACTCTGCTGCTGCAGACTCAACACGACGACGAGACGTCCCCTGCTCTTCTGAACCTGCCAGCGACTGAAACTGACGCAGAGAAGCCTGGGTCTGCTTGCATCGGGGACCGGTGAGTAGCATAGCTAGGAACTGGTCGCCCTCCTGCAGGAGCCCATAGCTTTTCCCCGCTGTGTCAAAACAGCACGCCTTTCCGTACTCGCGCTCTGCTTCTGCCCACAGTGGAGGCTGCGCTTGAGTCGCGGAACTCTGTTCTTCTTCATTTGTGCACTAAACTGAACTGCCTGATTTCCCTCGAAGAGACTCCCCTTTTTGCCCGTTGGCACCAGCGTGTGCAGGTACTTTTGAGCACAAGGCTCCACTCTTATTAGGGCTCGGACTTCCTTTTAGTTAGGTGCCTCTGAAGGCGGACTGGGTCTAAGCATTATTTCGCACTGCCTGTTTTCCTTCCCTTATAGGTGGACTACACATTTCGTGCATCTAACGCTTGAGACTTGTTTGTATTTGTATATATATTGTATTGGTATGGTATGTGTTGGTTTACTAGAGTTGTATTGTGATTTCTCGCTACGGTCATTGTTTTAAAGGCCTTGGAATAAATGTGTATATATTTATAATATAACACCTGTTTGGAGTAGTTTGTAAGTGTCCTTGCTTTGTGTGCTCATTGCGGGCTTTCAGTCACCCTCACCCCTCTTGAGACCTAGTCTTGACCGCCGCGATCGCTACCCTGATTGGTCTGGCTTGTCCAGAGGTTACCCGGTTCCAAGTAATTAGGTTGGCCTTCTGAACTTCTGCGCCGCCAGGACAGAGTTCAGAAATCTGTCTTAACACCTATTACATGAGATGTGATATCCAAATCCTTCCCATTCCAATCCTGAGACCCTTCCCATAGCATGAGATGTGATATCCAACTTCTTCCCATTCCAATCCTGAGACCCTTCCTATAGCATGAGATGTGATATCTCAATGCATCTAATACCAAACCTGGACTCTTCCTATAGCATGAAATGTGATATCCAATTCCTTCCCATTCCAAACCTGAGACCCTTCCTATAGCATGAGATGTGATATCCAACTCCTTCCCATTCCAATCCGGAGACCCTTCCGATAGCATGAGATGTGATATCTCAATGCTTCTAATACCAAACCTGAGACCCTCCCTAAAGCATTAGATATGATATCCAAGTCCTTCCCATTCCAATCCTGAGACCTTTCCTATAACATGAGATGTGATATCCAACTCCTTCCCATTCCAACCTGAGACCCTTCCTATAGCATGAGATGGGATATCCAACTCCTTCCCAATCCAACCCTGAGACCCTTCCGATAGCATGAGATGTTATCTCTCAATGCTTCTAACAAACCTGAGACCCTTCCTATGTCATGAGATGTGATATCAAACTCCTTCCCCTTCTAAACCTGAGACCCTTCCTTTAGCATGAGATGTGATATCCAACTCCTTCCCATTCCAATCCTGAGACCCTTCCGATAGCATGAGATGTGATATCTCAGTGCTTCTAATATCAAACCTGAGACCCTCCCATGAGATGTGATATCCAAGTCCTTCCCATTCCAATCCTGAGACCCTTCCTATAGCATGAGATGTGATATCTCAATGCTTCTAATACCAAACTTGAGACCCTTCCTATAGCATGAGATGTGCTATCCAACTCCTTCCCATTCCAATCCTGAGACACTTCCTATAGCATGAGATGTGATATCTCAATGCTTCTAATACAAAACCTGAGACCCTTCCTATAACATGAGAGGTGATATCCAACTCCTTCCCATTCCAAACCTGAGACCCTTCTTATAGCATGAGATGTGATATCCAACTCCTTCCCATTGCAATCCTGAGTCACTCCCTATAGCATGAGATGTGATATCTCAATGATTCTACCAAACATGAGACCCTTCTTATAACATGAGATGTGATATCCAACTCCTTCCCATTCCAAACCTGAGACCATTCCTATAGCATGATATGTGCTATCCCACACCTTCCTATTCCAATCCTGAGACCCTTCCGATAGCAGAGGTGCGATATCTCAATGCTTATACCAAATCTGAGACCCTTCCTATGGCATGAGATGTGATATCCAACTCCTTCCCATTCCAATCCTGAGACGCTTCCTATAGCATGAGATGTGTTATCTCAATGCTTCTACCAAACCTGAAACCCTTACTATAGCATGAGATGTGATATCCAACTCCTTCCCATTCCAATCCTGAGACCCTTCCTATAGCATGAGAGGTGATATCTCAAGGCTTCTAATACCAAACCTGAGATCCTTCCTACAAAATGAGTTGTGATATCCAACTCCTTCCCATTCCAAACCTGAGACCCTTCCTATAGCATGAGATGTGATATCCAACTCCTTCCCATTCCAATCCTGAGACCCTTCCTATACCATGAGATGTGATATCTCAATGCTTATAAAACCAACCCTGAGAACCATCCTATAACATAAGATGTGATTTCTAAATCCTTCCCTTTCCAAACCTGAGACCCTTCCTTTAGCATGAGATGTGATATCCAACTCCTTCCCATTCCAATCCTGAGACCCTTCCTATATCATGAGATGTGATATCTCAGTGCTTCTAATACCAAACCTGAGACCCTTCCTATAACATGAGATGTGATATCCAACTCCTTCCAATTCAAATCCTGAGACCCTTCCTATACCATGAGATGTGATATCTCAATGCTTCTAATACTAAACCTGAGACCTGTCCTATTACATGAGATGTGATATCCAAATCCTTCCCATTCCAATCCTGAGACCCTTCCTATAGCATGAGATGTGATATCTCAATGTTTCTAATACCAAACCGGAGACCCTTCCTATAGCAAGAGATGTGATATCCAAATCCTTCCCATTCCAAACCTGAGACCCTTCCCATAGCATGACATGTGATATCCAACTTCTTCCCATTCCAATCCTGAGACCCTTCCTATAGCATGAGATGTGATATCTCAATGCATCTAATACCAAACCTGGACTCTTCCTATAGCATGAAATGTGATATCCAATTCCTTCCCATTCCAAACCTGAGACCCTTACTATAGCATGAGATGTGATATCTCAATGCTTCTACCAAACATGAGACCCTTCCTATAGCATGAGATGTGATATCCAACTCATTCCCATTCCAATCCGGAGACCCTTCCGATAGCATGAGATGTGATATCCAAGTCCTTCCCATTCCAATCCTGAGACCTTTCCTATAACATGAGATGTGATATCCAACTCCTTCCCATTCCAACCTGAGACCCTTCCTATAGCATGAGATGGGATATCCAACTCCTTCCCATTCCAATCCTGAGACCCTTCCTATAGCATGAGATGTGATATCTCAATGCTTCTAATACCAATCCTGAGACCCGCCGTATAACATGAGATGTGATATCCAGATCCTTCCCCTTCTAAACCTGAGACCCTTCCTTTAGCATGAGATGTGATATCCAACTCCTTCCCATTCCAATCCTGAGACCCTTCCGATAGCATGAGATGTGATATCCAAGTCCTTCCCATTCCAATCCTGAGACCCTTCCTATAGCATGAGATGTGATATCTCATTGCTTCTAATACCAAACCTGAGACCCTTCCTATAACATGAGATGGGATATCCAACTCCTTCCCATTCCAATCCTGAGACCCTTCCGATAGCAGAGGTGTGATTTCTCAATGCTTATACAAAACCTGAGACTCTTCCTATGGCATGAGATATGATATCCAACTCCTTCCCATTCCAATCCTGAGACCCTTCCTATACCAGGGGATGTAATATCTCAATGCTTCTAAAACCAACCCTGAGAACCATCCTATAACATGAGATGTGATATCCAACTCTTTCCCATTCCAAACCTGAGACCCTTCCTATAGCATGAGATGTGATATCCAACTCCTTCCCATTCCAATCCTGAGACCCTTCCTATACCATGAGATGTAATATCTCAATGCTTCTAATACGAAACCTGAGACCCTCCCTATAGCATAAGATATGATATCCAAGTCCTTCCCATTCCAATCCTGACACCCTTCCTATACCATGAGATGTGATATCTCAATGCTTCTAATACCGAACCTGAGACCTGCCCTATTACTTGAGATGTGATATCCAAATCCTTCCCATTCCAATCCTGAGACTCTTCCTATAGCATGAGATGTGATATCTCAATGTTTTTAATACCAAACCTGAGACGCTTCCTATAGCAAGAGATGTGATATCCAAATCCTTCCCATTCCAAACCTGAGACCCTTCCTATAGCATGAGATGTGATATCCAAGTCCTTCCCATTCCAATCCTGAGACCCTTCCTATAGCAAGAGATGTGATACATGAGAGGTGATATCTCAATGCTTCTAATATCAAACCTGAGACCCTCTCTATAGCATGAGATGTGATATCCAAGTCCTTCCCATTCCAATCCTGAGACCCTTCCTATAGCATGAGATGTGATATCTCAATGCTTCTAATACCAAACCTGAGACCCTTCCTATTGCATGAGATGGGATATCCAACTCCTTCCCATTCCAAACCTGAGACCCTTCCTATATCATGAGGTGTGATATCTCAATGCTTCTAAAACCAACCCTGAGAACCATCCTATAACATCAGATGTGATATCTAAATCCTTCCCTTTCCAAACCTGAGACCCTTCCTTTAGCATGTGATGTGATATCCAACTCCTTCCCATTCTAATCCTGAGACCCTTCCTATAGCATGAGATGTGATATCCAACTCCTTCCCATTCCAATCCTGCGTCCCTTCTTATAGCATGAGATTTGATATCTCAATGCTTCTAATACCAAACATGGACCCTTCCTATAGCATGAGATATGATATCCAACTCCTTCCCATTCAAATCCTGCGTCCCTTCTTATAGCATGAGATTTGATATCTCAGTGCTTCTAATACCAAACCTGAGACCCTTCCTATAACATGAGATGTGATATCCAACTCCTTCCGATTCCAATCCTGAGACCCTTCCTATACCATGAGATGTGATATCTCAATGCTTCTAATACCAATCCTGAGACCTGCCCTATAACATGAGATGTGATTTCCAACTCCTTCCCATTCCAATCCTGAGACCCTTCCGATAGCATGAGATGTGATATCTCAAGGATTCTAATATCAAACCGGAGACCCTCCCTATAGCATGAGATGTGATATCCAAGTCCTTCCCATTCCAATCCTGAGACCCTTCCTATAGCATGAGATGTGATATCTCAGTGCTTCTAATACCAAACCTGAGACCCTTCCTATAACATGAGATTAGATATCCAACTCCTTCTCATTCCAATCCTGAGACCCTTCTGATAGCAGAGGTGTGATATCTTAATGCTTATACCAAACCTGAGACCCTTCCTATGGCATGAGATGTGATATCCAACTGCTTCCCATTCCAATCCTGAGACCCTTCCTATAGCACGAGATGTGTTATCTCAATGCTTCTACCAAACCTGAGACCCTTCCTATAGCATGAGATGTGATATCCAACTCCTTCCCATTCCAATCCTGAGACCCTTCCTATAGCATGAGATGTGATATCCCAATGCTTCTAATACCAAACATGAGATCCTTCCTATAACATGAGATGTGATATCCAACTCCTTCCCATTCCAAACCTGAGACCCTTTCTATAGCATGAGATGTGATATCCAACTCCTTCCAACTCCAATCCTGAGACCCTTCCTATACCATGAGATGTGATATATCAATGCTTCTAAAACCAACCCTGAGAACCTTCCTATAACATCAGATGTGATATCTAACTCCTTCCCATTCCAAACCTGAGACCATTCCTATAGCATAAGATGTGATATCCAACTACTTCCCATTCCAATCCTGTGACCCGTCCTATAGCATGAGATGTGATACCCAACTCCTTTTCGTTCCAATCCTTAGGCCTTCCGATAGCATGAGATGTGATATCTCACTGCTTCTAATACCAAATGTTAGGAAAGATTTCGTAATTGTAGGTAATTTTCCTTCCATGTTGCAACCCCTAAACTTTTTGCTGTTGTTTTTCACCTGGTTCTCGACTTTGCCAGAGAAGTGCAGCCTTCTGCCGCACTCCTCTGGGCTTTCGCTCCTTTCTTATGGGGAAACTGACATGCCCTTAAAACAGTCAGTACCGGGAAACGCTGTTTTCCGTAGTTTCTTTTATCATGTTGCGGCTTTCGTGCAACATGACACAAGAGGGCACTGTAAGCTAATTACTGCTCTCTTGGGTCTCTAGCCTTCTACAGGCCCTAGATACTCTTTTAGGATTGTAACTGATCGGTGCAAGTGATTCACGGACGGGAATGGTGGCAGCGATCGTTTCTTGTGTTTTGAGCTCCTTTTGGCGTTTTAAGCGCGTTTCTCGCGCTTAGCCCAAAATGGTGGCCTGGCTCCCAAAATGGCCAGACCACGAGGCTCCTTTGTCCTGTCCGCTGATCGTCTTGCTCCCTTCACCTTCCCCAGGTCGAGCCGACCCGGGGCCTTCCTTATTTGGGCATGTACTTTCCCGCGAAACACAGATGCTTTCGCGGGCTTCTACATGCCTGGTGTGTGCCTCCAGGATGTGGGCTAGGATGTCTGGTCCCAATACACATCCTGGGTGCCAGAGCGTCTAGGGTGGTGTGAATGCCTGGGACCACCGTGGTCCGTGATAGGTCAACGTATGGTGTGAGTGTTCATGAGCGGATCTCCCATTGGGTCCCCTCCGTTTTGGCGCGAAGGGAACCGTGGATACGAAGGGGCTGGAAACACCACTACCATGTCGATCTCCTGAGTTCTCACGAACGAAGGAATACAGGAGCCAAGTATCCTGCAACCAAGAGGCTGAACCGAGGAATCGCTGGTGACCCGCTGAAGGACTGCTCCTCTGCACTGCTGTCGCCTTGTGAAACCCTTTTCACCTTTGATCGAACCAGAAGGCCTGTACTGGTACTTCGACCCTTGGAATAGCAGGGACAGCTATTCTCGGCATCTTCACCATCTCCTGCTAGTAAGCCTTCGGAAGCGTCTCTGGGCCATCCAGCAGACTGACCAGCCTACACAGGAGTCTTGCTCTGTAACCGCCGCCAGGTTGTGTAGTATTTCGAGTCCTTGTCACTCTCACACGCTTCGTACACTTGGCGTTCCCAGGTCTGAAGTGAGTAGTGTACATTTGGCTCAGATACACACGGCCGCTCCGTTGCCCTGCTGTGGTAACAAACTGTGCGGGTTCCTTCGTTTGGGACGTCTTTTACTCAACTCTGCTGCTGCAGACTCAACACGACGACGAGACGTCCCCTGCTCTTCTGAACCTGCCAGCGACTGAAACTGACGCAGAGAAGCCTGGGTCTGCTTGCATCGGGGACCGGTGAGTAGCATAGCTAGGAACTGGTCGCCCTCCTGCAGGAGCCCATAGCTTTTCCCCGCTGTGTCAAAACAGCACGCCTTTCCGTACTCGCGCTCTGCTTCTGCCCACAGTGGAGGCTGCGCTTGAGTCGCGGAACTCTGTTCTTCTTCATTTGTGCACTAAACTGAACTGCCTGATTTTCCTCGAAGAGACTCCCCTTTTTGCCCGTTGGCACCAGCGTGTGCAGGTACTTTTGAGCACAAGGCTCCACTCTTATTAGGGCTCGGACTTCCTTTTAGTTAGGTGCCTCTGAAGGCGGACTGGGTCTAAGCATTATTTCGCACTGCCTGTTTTCCTTCCCTTATAGGTGGACTACACATTTCGTGCATCTAACGCTTGAGACTTGTTTGTATTTGTATATATATTGTATTGGTATGGTATGTGTTGGTTTACTAGAGTTGTATTGTGATTTCTCGCTACGGTCATTGTTTTAAAGGCCTTGGAATAAATGTGTATATATTTATAATATAACACCTGTTTGGAGTAGTTTGTAAGTGTCCTTGCTTTGTGTGCTCATTGCGGGCTTTCAGTCACCCTCACCCCTCTTGAGACCTAGTCTTGACCGCCGCGATCGCTACCCTGATTGGTCTGGCTTGTCCAGAGGTTACCCGGTTCCAAGTAATTAGGTTGGCCTTCTGAACTTCTGCGCCGCCAGGACAGAGTTCAGAAATCTGTCTTAACACCTATTACATGAGATGTGATATCCAAATCCTTCCCATTCCAATCCTGAGACCCTTCCCATAGCATGAGATGTGATATCCAACTTCTTCCCATTCCAATCCTGAGACCCTTCCTATAGCATGAGATGTGATATCTCAATGCATCTAATACCAAACCTGGACTCTTCCTATAGCATGAAATGTGATATCCAATTCCTTCCCATTCCAAACCTGAGACCCTTCCTATAGCATGAGATGTGATATCCAACTCCTTCCCATTCCAATCCGGAGACCCTTCCGATAGCATGAGATGTGATATCTCAATGCTTCTAATACCAAACCTGAGACCCTCCCTAAAGCATTAGATATGATATCCAAGTCCTTCCCATTCCAATCCTGAGACCTTTCCTATAACATGAGATGTGATATCCAACTCCTTCCCATTCCAACCTGAGACCCTTCCTATAGCATGAGATGGGATATCCAACTCCTTCCCAATCCAACCCTGAGACCCTTCCGATAGCATGAGATGTTATCTCTCAATGCTTCTAACAAACCTGAGACCCTTCCTATGTCATGAGATGTGATATCAAACTCCTTCCCCTTCTAAACCTGAGACCCTTCCTTTAGCATGAGATGTGATATCCAACTCCTTCCCATTCCAATCCTGAGACCCTTCCGATAGCATGAGATGTGATATCTCAGTGCTTCTAATATCAAACCTGAGACCCTCCCATGAGATGTGATATCCAAGTCCTTCCCATTCCAATCCTGAGACCCTTCCTATAGCATGAGATGTGATATCTCAATGCTTCTAATACCAAACCTGAGACCCTTCCTATAGCATGAGATGTGCTATCCAACTCCTTCCCATTCCAATCCTGAGACACTTCCTATAGCATGAGATGTGATATCTCAATGCTTCTAATACAAAACCTGAGACCCTTCCTATAACATGAGAGGTGATATCCAACTCCTTCCCATTCCAAACCTGAGACCCTTCTTATAGCATGAGATGTGATATCCAACTCCTTCCCATTGCAATCCTGAGTCACTCCCTATAGCATGAGATGTGATATCTCAATGATTCTACCAAACATGAGACCCTTCTTATAACATGAGATGTGATATCCAACTCCTTCCCATTCCAAACCTGAGACCATTCCTATAGCATGATATGTGCTATCCCACACCTTCCTATTCCAATCCTGAGACCCTTCCGATAGCAGAGGTGCGATATCTCAATGCTTATACCAAACCTGAGACCCTTCCTATGGCATGAGATGTGATATCCAACTCCTTCCCATTCCAATCCTGAGACGCTTCCTATAGCATGAGATGTGTTATCTCAATGCTTCTACCAAACCTGAAACCCTTACTATAGCATGAGATGTGATATCCAACTCCTTCCCATTCCAATCCTGAGACCCTTCCTATAGCATGAGAGGTGATATCTCAAGGCTTCTAATACCAAACCTGAGATCCTTCCTACAAAATGAGATGTGATATCCAACTCCTTCCCATTCCAAACCTGAGACCCTTCCTATAGCATGAGATGTGATATCCAACTCCTTCCCATTCCAATCCTGAGACCCTTCCTATACCATGAGATGTGATATCTCAATGCTTATAAAACCAACCCTGAGAACCATCCTATAACATAAGATGTGATTTCTAAATCCTTCCCTTTCCAAACCTGAGACCCTTCCTTTAGCATGAGATGTGATATCCAACTCCTTCCCATTCCAATCCTGAGACCCTTCCTATATCATGAGATGTGATATCTCAATGCTTCTAATACCAAACCTGGACCCTTCCTATAGCATGAGATGTGTTATCCAATTTTTCCCATTCCAATCCTGCGTCCCTTCCTATAGCATGAGATTGGATATCTCAGTGCTTCTAATACCAAACCTGAGACCCTTCCTATAACATGAGATGTGATATCCAACTCCTTCCGATTCCAATCCTGGGACCCTTCCTATACCATGAGATGTGATATCTCAATGCTTCTAATACCAAACCTGAGACCTGCCCTATTACTTGAGATGTGATATCCAAATCCTTCCCACTCCAAACCTGAGACCCTTCCTAGAGCATGAGATGTGATATCCAACTCCTTCCCATTCCAATCCTGAGACCCTTCCTATAGCAAGAGATGTGATATCCAAATCCTTCCCATTCCAAACCTGAGACCCTTCCTATAGCATGAGAGGTGATATCCAACTCCTTCCCATTCCAATCCTGTGTCCCTTCCTATAGCATTAGATTGGATATCTCAGTGCTTCTAATACCAAACCTTAGACCCTTCCTATAACATGAGATGTGATATCCAACTCCTTCCAATTCAAATCCTGAGACCCTTCCTATACCATGAGATGTGATATCTCAATGTTTCTAATACCAAACCGGAGACCCTTCCTATAGCAAGAGATGTGATATCCAAATCCTTCCCATTCCAAACCTGAGACCCTTCCCATAGCATGAGATGTGATATCCAACTTCTTCCCATTCCAATCCTGAGACCCTTCCTATAGCATGAGATGTGATATCTCAATGCATCTAATACCAAACCTGGACTCTTCCTATAGCATGAAATGTAATATCCAATTCCTTCCCATTCCAAACCTCAGACCCTTACTATAGCATGAGATGTGATATCTCAATGCTTCTACCAAACATGAGACCCTTCCTATAGCATGAGATGTGATATCCAACTCATTCCCATTCCAATCCAGAGACCCTTCCGATAGCATGAGATGTGATATCCAAGTCCTTCCCATTACAATCCTGAGACCTTTCCTATAACATGAGATGTGATATCCAACTCCTTCCCATTCCAACCTGAGACCCTTCCTATAGCATGAGATGGGATATCCAACTCCTTCCCATTCCAATCCTGAGACCCTTCCTATACCATGAGATGTGATATCTCAATGCTTCTAATACCAATCCTGAGACCCGCCCTATAACATGAGATGTGATATCCAAATCCTTCCCCTTCTAAACCTGAGACCCTTCCTTTAGCATGAGATGTGATATCCAACTCCTTCCCATTCCAATCCTGAGACCCTTCCGATAGCATGAGATGTGATATCCAAGTCCTTCCCATTCCAATCCTGAGACCCTTCCTATAGCATGAGATGTGATATCTCAATGCTTCTAATACCAAACCTGAGACCCTTCCTATAACATGAGATGGCATATCCAACTCCTTCCCATTCCAATCCTGAGACCCTTCCGATAGCAGAGGTGTGATTTCTGAATGCTTATACAAAACCTGAGACTCTTCCTATGGCATGAGATATGATATCCAACTCCTTCCCATTCCAATCCTGAGACCCTTCCTATACCAGGGGATGTAATATCTCAATGCTTCTAAAACCAACCCTGAGAACCATCCTATAACATGAGATGTGATATCCAACTCCTTCCCATTCCAAACCTGAGACCCTTCCTATAGCATGAGATGTGATATCCAACTCCTTCCCATTCCAATCCTGAGACCCTTCCTATACCATGAGATGTAATATCTCAATGCTTCTAATACGAAACCTGAGACCCTCCCTATAGCATAAGATATGATATCCAAGTCCTTCCCATTCCAATCCTGAGACCCTTCCTATAACATGAGATGTGATATCCAACTCCTTCCCATTCCAACCTGAGACCCTTCCTATAGCATGAGATGAGATATCCAACTCCTTCCCAATCCAATCCTGAGACCCTTCCGATAGCATGAGATGTGATCTCTAATGCTTCTAACAAACCTGAGACCCTTCCTATGTCACGAGATGTGATATCAAATCCTTCCCTTCCCAAACCTGAGACCCTTCCTATAGCATGAGATGGGATATCCATCTCCTTCCCAATCCAATCACGAGACCCTTCCGATAGCATGAGATGTGATATCTCAATGCTTCTAACAAACCTGAGACCCTTCCTATGGCATGAGATGTGATATCAAACTCCTTCCCATTCCAATCCTGAGACCCTTCCTATACCAGGGGATGTAATATCTCAATGCTTCTAAAACCAACCCTGAGAACCATCCTATAACATGAGATGTGATATCCAACTCCTTCCCATTCCAAACCTGAGACCCTTCCTATAGCATGAGATGTGATATCCAACTCCTTCCCATTCCAATCCTGAGACCCTTCCTATACCATGAGATGTAATATCTCAATGCTTCTAATACGAAACCTGAGACCCTCCCTATAGCATAAGATATGATATCCAAGTCCTTCCCATTCCAATCCTGAGACCCTTCCTATAACATGAGATGTGATATCCAACTCCTTCCCATTCCAATCCTGAGACCCTTCCGATAGCAGAGGTGTGATTTCTCAATGCTTATACAAAACCTGAGACTCTTCCTATGGCATGAGATGTGATATCCAACTCCTTCCCATTCCAATCCTGAGACCCTTCCTATACCAGGGGATGTAATATCTCAATGCTTCTAAAACCAACCCTGAGAACCATCCTATAACATGAGATGTGATATCCAACTCCTTCCCATTCCAAACCTGAGACCCTTCCTATAGCATGAGATGTGATATCCAACTCCTTCCCATTCCAATCCTGAGACCCTTCCTATACCATGAGATGTAATATCTCAATGCTTCTAATACGAAACCTGAGACCCTCCCTATAGCATAAGATATGATATCCAAGTCCTTCCCATTCCAATCCTGAGACCCTTCCTATAACATGAGATGTGATATCCAACTCCTTCCCATTCCAACCTGAGACCCTTCCTATAGCATTAGATGAGATATCCAACTCCTTCCCAATCCAATCCTGAGACCCTTCCGATAGCATGAGATGTGATCTCTAATGCTTCTAACAAACCTGAGACCCTTCCTATGTCATGAGATGTGATATCAAATCCTTCCCTTTCCAAACCTGAGACCCTTCCTATAGCATGAGATGGGATATCCATCTCCTTCCCAATCCAATCATGAGACCCTTCCGATAGCATGAAATGTGATATCTCAATGCTTCTAACAAACCTGAGACCCTTCCTATGGCATGAGATGTGATATCAAACTCCTTCCCATTCCAATCCTGAGACCCTTCCTATAGCATGAGATGTGATATACAACTCCTTCCCATTCCAATCCTGAGACCCTTCCTATACCATGAGATGTGATATCTCAATGCTTCTAATATCAATCCTGAGACCTGCCCTATAACATGAGATGTGATATCCAACTCCTTCCCATTCCAATCCTGAGACCCTTCCGATAGCATGAGATGTGATATCTCAATGCTTCTAATATCAAACCTGAGACCCTCCCTATAGCATGAGATGTGATATCCAAGTCATTCCCATTCCAATCCTGAGACCCTTCCTATAGCATGAGATGTGATATCTCAATGCTTCTAATACCAAACCTGAGACCATTCCTATAACATGAGATGGGATATCCAACTCCTTCCCATTCCAATCCTGAGACCCTTCTGATAGCAGAGGTGTGATATCTTAATGCTTATACCAAACCTGAGATCCTTCCTATGGCATGAGATGTGATATCCAACTCCTTCCCATTCCAATCCTGAGACCCTTCCTATAGCATGAGATGTGTTATCTCAATGCTTCTACCAAACCTGAGACCCTTCCTATAGCATAAGATGTGATATCCAACTCCTTCCCATTCCAATCCTGAGACCCTTCCGATAGCATGAGATGGGATATCTCAATGCTTCTAATATCAAACCTGAGACCCTCCCTATTGCATGAGATGTGATATCTCAATGCTTCTAATACCAAACCTGAGACCCTTCCTATAACATGAGATGTGATATCCAACTCCTTCCCATTCCAAACCTGAGACCGTTCCTATAGCATGAGATGTGATATCCAACTCCTTCCCATTCCAATCCTGAGACCCTTCCTATACCATGAGATGTGATATCTCAATGCTTCTAAAACCAACCCTGAGAAACATCCTATAACATGAGATGTGATATCTAAATCCTTCCCTTTCCAAACCTGAGACCCTTCCTTTAGCATGCGATGTGATATCCAACTCCTTCCCATTCCAATCCGAGACCCTTCCTATAGCATTAGATGTGATATCTCAATGCTTCTAATACCAAACCTGGACACTTCCTATAGCATGAGATATGATATCCGACTCCTTCCCATTCCAATCCTGCGTCCCTTCTTATAGCATGAGATTTGATATCTCAGTGCTTCTAATAACAAACGTGAGACCCTTCCTATAACATGAGATGTGATATCCAACTCCTGCCGATTCCAATCCTGAGACCCTTCCTATACCATGATTTGTGATATCTCAATGCTTCTAATACCAAACCTGAGACCTGTCCTATTACATGAGATGTGATATCCAAATCCTTACCATTCTAATCCTGAGACCCTTCCTATAGCATGAGATGTGATATCTCAATGTTTCTAATACCAAACCTGAGACCCTTCCTATAGCAAGAGATGTGATATCCAAATCCTTCCCATTCCAAACCTGAGACCCTTCCCATAGCATGAGATGTGATATCCAACTCCTTCCCATTCCAATCCTGAGACCCTTCCTATAGCATGAGATGTGATATCTCAATGCTTCTAATACCAAACCTGAGACCTGTCCTATTGCATGAGATGTGATATCCAAATCCTTCCCATTCCAATCTTGAGACCCTTCCTATAGCATGAGATGTGATATCTCAATGTTTCTAATACCAAACCTGAGACCCTTCCTATAGCAAGAGATGTGATATCCAAGTCCTTTCCATTCCAAACCTGAGACCCTTCCCATAGCATGAGATGTGGTATCCAACTCCTTCCTATTCCAATCCTGAGACCCTTCCTATAGCATGCGATGTGATATCTCAATGCATCTAATACCAAACCTGGACTCTTCCTATAGCATGAAATGTGATATCCAACTCCTTCCCCTTCCAAACCTGAGACCCTTCCTATAGCATGAGATGTGATATCTCAATGCTTCTACCAAACATGAGACCCTTCCTATAGCATGATATGTGATATCCAACTCATTCCCATTCCAATCCTGAGACCCTTCCGATAGCATGAGATGTGATATCTTAATGCTTCTAATACCAAACCTTAGACCCTCCCTATAGCATAAGATGTGATATCCAAGTCCTTCCAATTCCAATCCTGAGACCCTTCCTATAACATGAGATGTGATATCCAACTCCTTCCCATTCCAACCTGAGACCCTTCCTATAGCATGAGATGGGATATCCATCTCCTTCCCAATCCAATCATGAGACCCTTCCGATAGCATGAGATGTGATATCTCAATACTTCTAACAAACCTGAGACCCTTCCTATGGCATGAGATGTGATATCAAACTCCTTCCCATTCCAATCCTGAGACCCTTCCGATAGCAGAGGTGTGATTTCTCAATGCTTATACAAAACCTGAGACTCTTCCTATGGCATGAGATGTGATATCCAACTCCTTCCCATTCCAATCCTGAGACCCTTCCTATACCAGGGGATGTAATATCTCAATGCTTCTAAAACCAACCCTGAGAACCATCCTATAACATGAGATGTGATATCCAACTCCTTCCCATTCCAAACCTGAGACCCTTCCTATAGCATGAGATGTGATATCCAACTCCTTCCCATTCCAATCCTGAGACTCTTCCTATACCATGAGATGTAATATCTCAAGGCTTCTAATACGAAACCTGAGACCCTCCCTATAGCATAAGATATGATATCCAAGTCCTTCCCATTCCAATCCTGAGACCCTTCCTATAACATGAGATGTGATATCCAACTCCTTCCCATTCCAACCTGAGACCCTTCCTATAGCATGAGATGAGATATCCAACTCCTTCCCAATCCAATCCTGAGACCCTTCCGATAGCATGAGATGTGATCTCTAATGCTTCTAACAAACCTGAGACCCTTCCTATGTCATGAGATGTGATATCAAATCCTTCCCTTTCCAAACCTGAGACCCTTCCTATAGCATGAGATGGGATATCCATCTCCTTCCCAATCCAATCATGAGACCCTTCCGATAGCATGAGATGTGATATCTCAATGCTTCTAACAAACCTGAGACCCTTCCTATGGCATGAGATGTGATATCAAACTCCTTCCCATTCCAATCCTGAGACCCTTCCTATACCAGGGGATGTAATATCTCAATGCTTCTAAAACCAACCCTGAGAACCATCCTATAACATGAGATGTGATATCCAACTCCTTCCCATTCCAAACCTGAGACCCTTCCTATAGCATGAGATGTGACATCCAACTTCTTCCCATTCCAATCCTGAGACCCTTCCTATACCATGAGATGTAATATCTCAATGCTTCTAATACGAAACCTGAGACCCTCCCTATAGCATAAGATATGATATCCAAGTCCTTCCCATTCCAATCCTGAGACCCTTCCTATAACATGAGATGTGATATCCAACTCCTTCCCATTCCAATCCTGAGACCCTTCCGATAGCAGAGGTGTGATTTCTCAATGCTTATACAAAACCTGAGACTCTTCCTATGGCATGAGATGTGATATCCAACTCCTTCCCATTCCAATCCTGAGACCCTTCCTATACCAGGGGATGTAATATCTCAATGCTTCTAAAACCAACCCTGAGAACCATCCTATAACATGAGATGTGATATCCAACTCCTTCCCATTCCAAACCTGAGACCCTTCCTATAGCATGAGATGTGATATCCAACTCCTTCCCATTCCAATCCTGAGACCCTTCCTATACCATGAGATGTAATATCTCAATGCTTCTAATACGAAACCTGAGACCCCCCCTATAGCATAAGATATGATATCCAAGTCCTTCCCATTCCAATCCTGAGACCCTTCCTATAACATGAGATGTGATATCCAACTCCTTCCCATTCCAACCTGAGACCCTTCCTATAGCATGAGATGAGATATCCAACTCCTTCCCAATCCAATCCTGAGACCCTTCCGATAGCATGAGATGTGATCTCTAATGCTTCTAACAAACCTGAGACCCTTCCTATGTCATGAGATGTGATATCAAATCCTTCCCTTTCCAAACCTGAGACCCTTCCTATAGCATGAGATGTGATATCCACCTCCTTCCCAATCCAATCATGAGACCCTTCCGATAGCATGAGATGTGATATCTCAATGCTTCTTACAAACCTGAGACCCTTCCTATGGCATGAGATGTGATATCAAACTCCTTCCCATTCCAATCCTGAGACCCTTCCTATAGCATGAGATTTGATATACAACTCCTTCCCATTCCAATCCTGAGACCCTTCCTATACCATGAGATGTGATATCTCAATGCTTCTAATATCAATCCTGAGACCTGCCCTATAACATGAGATGTGATATCCAACTCCTTCCCATTCCAATCCTGAGACCCTTCCGATAGCATGAGATGTGATATCTCAATGCTTCTAATATCAAACCTGAGACCCTCCCTATAGCATGAGATGTGATATCCAAGTCATTCCCATTCCAATCCTGAGACCCTTCCTATAGCATGAGATGTGATATCTCAATGCTTCTAATACCAAACCTGAGACCCTTCCTATAACCTGAGATGGGATATCCAACTCCTTCCCATTCCAATCCTGAGACCCTTCCTATAGCATGAGATGTGTTATCTCAATGCTTCTACCAAACCTGAGACCCTTCCTATAGCATAAGATGTGATATCCAACTCCTTCCCATTCCAATCCTGAGACCCTTCCGATAGCATGAGATGTGATATCTCAATGCTTCTAATATCAAACCTGAGACCCTCCCTATTGCATGAGATGTGATATCTCAATGCTTCTAATACCAAACCTGAGACCCTTCCTATAACATGAGATGTGATATCCAACTCCTTCCCATTCCAAACCTGAGACCGTTTCTATAGCATGAGATGTGATATCCAACTCCTTCCCATTCCAATCCTGAGACCCGTCCTATACCATGAGATGTGATATCTCAATGCTTCTAAAACCAACCCTGAGAAACATCCTATAACATGAGATGTGATATCTAAATCCTTCCCTTTCCAAACCTGAGACCCTTCCTTTAGCATGTGATGTGATATCCAACTCCTTCCCATTCCAATCCGAGACCCTTCCTATAGCATTAGATGTGATATCTCAATGCTTCTAATACCAAACCTGGACACTTCCTATAGCATGAGATATGATATCCGACTCCTTCCCATTCCAATCCTGCGTCCCTTCTTATAGCATGAGATTTGATATCTCAGTGCTTCTAATAACAAACGTGAGACCCTTCCTATAACATGAGATGTGATATCCAACTCCTGCCGATTCCAATCCTGAGACCCTTCCTATACTATGAGATGTGATATCTCAATGCTTCTAATACCAAACATGAGACCTGTCCTATTACATGAGATGTGATATCCAAATCCTTACCATTCTAATCCTGAGACCCTTCCTATAGCATGAGATGTGATATCTCATTGTTTCTAATACCAAACCTGAGACCCTTCCTATAGCAAGAGATGTGATATCCAAATCCTTCCCATTCCAAACCTGAGACCCTTCCCATAGCATGAGATGTGATATCCAACTCCTTCCCATTCCAATCCTGAGACCCTTCCTATAGCATGAGATGTGATATCTCAATGCTTCTAATACCAAACCTGAGACCTGTCCTATTGCATGAGATGTGATATCCAAATCCTTCCCATTCCAATCTTGAGACCCTTCCTATAGCATGAGATGTGATATCTCAATGTTTCTAATACCAAACCTGAGATCCTTCCTATAGCAAGAGATGTGATATCCAAGTCCTTCCCATTCCAAACCTGAGACCCTTCCCATAGCATGAGATGTGGTATCCAACTCCTTCCTATTCCAATCCTGAGACCCTTCCTATAGCATGCGATGTGATATCTCAATGCATCTAATACCAAACCTGGACTCTTCCTATAGCATGAAATGTGATATCCAACTCCTTCCCCTTCCAAACCTGAGACCCTTCCTATAGCATGAGATGTGATATCTCAATGCTTCTACCAAACATGAGACCCTTCCTATAGCATGAGATGTGATATCCAACTCATTCCCATTCCAATCCTGAGACCCTTCCGATAGCATGAGATGTGATATCTTAATGCTTCTAATACCATACCTTAGACCCTCCCTATAGCATAAGATGTGATATCCAAGTCCTTCCAATTCCAATCCTGAGACCCTTCCTATAACATGAGATGTGATATCCAACTCCTTCCCATTCCAACCTGAGACCCTTCCTATAGCATGAGATGGGATATCCATCTCCTTCCCAATCCAATCATGAGACCCTTCCGATAGCATGAGATGTGATATCTCAATACTTCTAACAAACCTGAGACCCTTCCTATGGCATGAGATGTGATATCAAACTCCTTCCCATTACAATCCTGAGACCCTTCCTATAGCATGAGATGTGATATCTCAATGCATCTAATACCAAACATGGACTCTTCCTATAGCATGAAATGTGATATCCAACTCCTTCCCATTCCAAACCTGAGACCCTTCCTATAGCATGAGATGTGATATCTCAATGCTTCTACCAAACATGAGACCCTTCCGATAACATGAGATGTGATATCTCATGCTTCTAATACCAAACCTGAGACCCTCCCTATAGCATAACATATGATATCCAAGTCCTTCCCATTCCAATCCTGAGACCCTGCCTATAACATGAGATGTGATATCCACCTCCTTCCCATTCCAACCTGAGACCCTTCCTATAGCATGAGATGGGATATCCAACTCCTTCCCAATCCAATCCTGAGACCCTTCCGATAGCATGAGATGTGATCTGTCAATGCTTCTAACAAACCTGAGACCCTTCCTATGGCATGAGATGTGATATCAAACTCCTTCCCATTCCAATCCTGAGACCCTTCCTATAGCATGAGATGTGATATCCAACTCCTTCCCATTCCAATTCTGAGACCCTTCCTATACCATGAGATGTGATATCTCAATGCTTCTAATACCAATCCTGAGACCCGCCCTACAACATGAGATGTGATATCCAAATCCTTCCCCTTCTAAACCTGAGACCCTTCCTTTAGCATGAGATGTGATATCCAATTCCTTCCCATTCCAATCCTGAGACCCTTCCGATAGCATGAGATGTGATATCTCAATGCTTCTAATATCAAACCTGAGACCCTCCCTATTGCATGAGATGTGATATCTCAATGCTTCTAATACCAAACCTGAGACCCTTCCTATGGCATGAGACGTGATATCCAGCTCCTTCCCATTCCAATCCTGAGACCCTTCCTATAGCAAGAGATGTGATATCTCAATGCTTCTACTAAACCTGAGACCCTTCCTATAGCATGAGATGTGATATCCAACTCCTTCCCATTACAATCCTGAGACCCTTCTTATAGCATACGATGTGATTTCTCAATGGTTCCAATACCAAACCTGAGATCCTTCCTATAACATGAGATGTGATATTCAACTCCTTCCCATTCCAAACCTGAGACCCTTCCTATAGCATGAGATGTGATATCTCAATGCTTCTACCTAACCGGGAACCCTTTCCGATAGCATGAGATGTGATATCCATCTCCTTCCCATTCCAATCACAAGACCCTTCCTATAGCATGAGATGTGATATCCATCTCCTTCCCATTCCAATCCCGAGACCCTTCCTATAGCATGAGATGTGACATCTCAATGCTTCTACCAAACCTGAGACCCTTCCTATAGCATGAGATGAGATATCCAACTCCTTCCCATTCCAATTCCGAGACCCTTCCTATAGCATGAGATGTGATATCTCAATGCTTCTAATACCAAACCTGAGATCCTTCCTATAGCATGAGATGTGATATCCAACTGCTTCCCATTCCAAACCTGAGACCCTTCCTATAGCATGAGATGTGATATCTCAATGCTTCTAACAAACCTGAGACCCTTCCTATGGCATGAGATGTGATATCAAACTCCTTCCCATTCCAATCCTAAGACCCTTCCTATAGCATGAGATGTGATATCCAACTCCTTCCCATTCCAATCCTGAGACCCTTCTGATAGCATGAGATGTGATATCTTAATGCTTCTAATACCAAACCTGAGACCCTCTCTATAGCATAAGATGTGATATCCAAGTCCTTCCCATTCCAATCCTGAGACCCTTCCTAAAACATGGGATGTGATATCCAACTCCTTCCCATTCCAACCTGAGACCCTTCCTATAGCATGAGATGGGATATCCAACTCCTTCCCAATCAAATCATGAGGACCTTCCGATAGCATGAGATGTGATATCTCAATGCTTCTAACAAACCTGAGACCCTTCCTATGGCATGAGATGTGATATAAAACTCCTTCCCATTCCAATCCTGAGACCCTTCCAATAGCACGAGATGTGATATCTCAATGCTTCTAACACCAAACCTGGGACCCTTCCTATAACATGAGATGGGATATCCAACTCCTTCCCATTCCAATCCTGAAACCCTTCCTATAGCAGAGGTGTGATATCTCAATGCTTATAACAAACCTGAGACCCTTCCTATGGCATGAGACGTGATATCCAGCTTCTTCCCATTCCAATCCTGAGACCCTTCCTATAGCAAGAGATGTGATATCTCAATGCTTCTACTAAACCTGAGACCCTTCCTATAGCATGAGATGTGATATCCAACTCCTTCCCATTACAATCCTGAGACCCTTCCTATAGCATACGATGTGATTTCTCAATGGTTCCAATACCAAACCTGAGATCCTTCCTATAACATGAGATGTGATATTCAACTCCTTCCCATTCCAAACCTGAGACCCTTCCTATAGCATGAGATGTGATATCTCAATGCTTCTACCAAACCGGGAACCCTTTCCGATAGCATGAGATGTGATATCCATCTCCTTCCCATTCCAATCACAAGACCCTTCCTATAGCATGAGATGTGATATCCATCTCCTTCCCATTCCAATCCCGAGACCCTTCCTATAGCATGAGATGTGACATCTCAATGCTTCTACCAAACCTGAGACCCTTCCTATAGCATGAGATGAGATATCCAACTCCTTCCCATTCCAATTCCGAGACCCTTCCTATAGCATGAGATGTGATATCTCAATGCTTCTAATACCAAACCTGAGATCCTTCCTATAGCATGAGATGTGATATCCAACTGCTTCCCATTCCAAACCTGAGACCCTTCCTATAGCATGAGATGTGATATCTCAATGCTTCTACCAAACATGAGACCCTTCCTATAGCATGAGATGTGATCTCTCACTGCTTCTAATACCAAAACTGAGTCTCTTCCTATAGCATGAGATGTGATATCCAACTCCTTCCCATTCCAATCCTGAGACCCTTCCGATAGCATGAGATGTGATATCTTAATGCTTCTAATACCAAACCTGAGACCCTTTCTATAGCATAAAATGTGATATCCAAGTCCTTCCCATTACAATCCTGAGACCCTTCCTAAAACATGAGATGTGATATCCAACTCCTTCCCATTCCAACCTGAGACCCTTCCTATAGCATGAGATGGGATATCCAACTCCTTCCCAATCCAATCATGAGACCCTTCCGATAGCATGAGATTTGATATCTCAATGCTTCTAACAAACCTGAGACCCTTCCTATGGCATGAGATGTGATATCAAACTCCTTCCCATTCCAATCCTAAGACCCTTCCTATAGCATGAGATGTGATATCCAACTCCTTCCCATTCCAATCCTGAGACCCTTCCGATAGCATGAGATTTGATATCTCAATGCTTCTAACAAACCTGAGACCCTTCCTATGGCATAAGATGTGATATCCAAGTCCTTCCCATTCCAATCCTGAGACCCTTCCTAAAACATGAGGTGTGATATCCAACTCCTTCCCATTCCAACCTGAGACCCTTCCTATAGCATGAGATGGGATATCCAACTCCTTCCCAATCCAATCATGAGGACCTTCCGATAGCATGAGATGTGATATCTCAATGCTTCTAACAAACCTGAGACCCTTCCTATGGCATGAGATGTGATATCAAACTCCTTCCCATTCCAATCCTGAGACCCTTCCTATAGCATGAGATGTGATATCCAACTCCTTCCCGTTCCAATCCTGAGACCCTTTCTATACCATGAGATGTGATATCTCAATGCTTCTAATATCAATCCTGAGACCTGCCCTATAACATGAGATGTGATTTCCAAATTCTTCCCATTCCAATCCTGAGACCCTTCCTATAGCATGAGATGTGATATCCAACTCCTTCCCATTCCAATCCTGAGACCCTTCCTATACCATGAGATGTGATATCTCAATGCTTCTAATATCAATCCTGAGACCTGCCCTATAACATGAGATGTGATTTCCAACTCCTTCCCATTCCAATCCTGAGACCCTTCCGATAGCATGAGATGTGATATCTCAATGATTCTAATATCAAACCGGAGACCCTCCCTATAGCATGAGATGTGATATCCAAGACCTTCCCATTCCAATCCTGAGACCCTTCCTATAGCATGAGATGTGATATCTCAGTGCTTCTAATACCAAACCTGAGACCCTTCCTATAACATGAGATTAGATATCCAACTCCTTCTCATTCCAATCCTGAGACCCTTCTGATAGCAGAGGTGTGATATCTTAATGCTTATACCAAACCTGAGACCCTTCCTATGGCATGAGATGTGATATCCAACTGCTTCCCATTCTAATCCTGAGACCCTTCCTATAGCATGAGCTGTGTTATCTCAATGCTTCTACCAAACCTGAGACCCTTCCTATAGCATGAGATGTGATATCCAACTCCTTCCCATTCCAATCCTGAGACCCTTCCTATAGCATGAGATGTGTTATCTCAATGCTTCTAATACCAAACATGAGATCCTTCCTATAACATGAGATGTGATATCCAACTCCTTCCCATTCCAAACCTGAGACCCTTTCTATAGCATGAGATGTGATATCCAACTCCTTCCCACTCCAATCCTGAGACCCTTCCTATACCATGAGATGTGATATATCAATGCTTCTAAAACCAACCCTGAGAACCTTCCTATAACATCAGATGTGATATCTAACTCCTTCCCATTCCAAACCTGAGACCATTCCTATAGCATAGGATGTGATATCCAACTACTTCCCATTCCAATCCTGTGACCCTTCCTATTACATGAGATGTGATATCGAACTCCTTCCCATTCCAAACCTGAGACCCGTCCTATAGCATGAGATGTGATACCCAACTCCTTTTCGTTCCAATCCTTAGGCCTTCCGATAGCATGAGATGTGATATCTCACTGCTTCTAATACCAAATGTTAGGAAAGATTTCGTAATTGTAGGTAATTTTCCTTCCATGTTGCAACCCCTAAACTTTTTGCTGTAGTTTTTCACCTTGTTCTCGACTTTGCCAGAGAAGTGCAGCCTTCTGCCGCACTCCTCTGGGCTTTCGCTCCTTTCTTATGGGGAAACTGACATGGCCTTAAGACAGTCAGTACCGGGAAACGCTGTTTTCCGTAGTTTCTTTTATCATGTTGCGGCTTTCGTGCAACATGACACAAGAGGGCACTGTAAGCTAAGTTACTGCTCTCTTGGGTCTCTAGCCTTCTACAGGCCCTAGATACTCTTTTAGGATTGTAACTGATCGGTGCAAGTGATTCACGGACGGGAATGGTGGCAGCGATCGTTTCTTGTGTTTTGAGCTCCTTTTGGCGTTTTAAGGCGTTTCTTGCGCTTAGCCCAAAATGGTGGCCTGGCTCCCAAAATGGCCAGACCACGAGGCTCCTTTGTCCTGTCCGCTGATCGTCTTGCTCCCTTCACCTTCCCCAGGTCGAGCCGACCCGGGGCCTTCCTCATTTGGGCATGTACTTTCCCGCGAAACACAGATGCTTTCGCGGGCTTCTACATGCCTGGTGTGTGCCTCCAGGATGTGGGCTGGGATGTCTGGTCCCAATACACATCCTGGGTGCCAGAGCGTCTAGGGTGGTGTGAATGCCTGGGACCACCGTGGTCCGTGATAGGTCCACGTATGGTGTGAGTGTTCATGAGCGGATCTCCCATTGGGTCCCCTCCGTTTTGGCACGAAGGGAACCGTGGATACGAAGGGGCTGGAAACACCACTACCATGTCGATCTCCTGAGTTCTCACGAACTAAGGAATACAGGAGCCAAGTATCCTGCAACCAAGAGGCTGAACCGAGGAATCGCTGGTGACCCGCTGAAGGACTGCTCCTCTGCACTGCTGTCGCCTTGTGAAACCCTTTTCACCTTTGATCAAACCAGAAGGCCTGTACTGGTACTTCGACCCTTGGAATAGCGGGGACAGCTATTCTCGGCAGCTTCACCATCTCCTGCTAGTAAGCCTTCGGAAGCGTCTCTGGGCCATCCAGCAGACTGACCAGCCTACACAGGAGTCTTGCTCTGTAACCGCCGCCAGGTTGTGTAGTGTTTCGAGTCCTTGTCACTCTCACACGCTTCGTACACTTGGCGTTCCCAGGTCTGAAGTGAGTAGTGTACATTTGGCTCAGATACACACGGCCGCTCCGTTGCCCTGCTGTGGTAACAAACTGTGCGGGTTCCTTCGTTTGGGACGTCTTTTACTCAACTCTGCTGCTGCAGACTCAACACGACGACGAGACGTCCCCTGCTCTTCTGAACCTGCCAGCGACTGAAACTGACGCGGAGAAGCCTGGGTCTGCTTGCATCAGGGACCGGTGAGTAGCATAGCTAGGAACTGGTCGCCCTCCTGCAGGAGCCCATAGCTTTTCCCCGCTGTGTCAAAACAGCACGCCTTTCCGTACTCGCGCTCTGCTTCTGCCCACAGTGGAGGCTGCGCTTGAGTCGCGGAACTCTGTTCTTCTTCATTTGTGCACTAAACTGAACTGCCTGATTTCCCTCGAAGAGACTCCCCTTTTTGCCCGTTGGCACCAGCGTGTGCAGGTACTTTTGAGCACAAGGCTCCACTCCTATTAGGGCTCGGACTTCCTTTTAGTTAGGTGCCTCTGAAGGCGGACTGGGTCTAAGCATTATTTCGCACTGCCTGTTTTCCTTCCCTATTAGGTGGACTACACATTTCGTGCATCTAACGCTTGAGACTTGTTTGTATTTGTATATATATTGTATTGGTATGGTATGTGTTGGTTTACTAGAGTTGTATTGTGATTTCTTGTTACGGTCATTGTTTTAAAGGCCTTGGAATAAATGTGTATATATTTATAATATAACACCTGTTTGGAGTAGTTTGTAAGTGTCCTTGCTTTGTGTGCTCATTGCGGGCTTTCAGTCACCCTCACCCCTCTTGAGACCTAGTCTTGACCGCCGCGATCGCTACCCTGATTGGTCTGGCTTGTCCAGAGGTTACCCTGTTCCAAGTAATTAGGTTGGCCTTCTGAACTTCTGCGCCGCCAGGACAGAGTTCAGAAATCTGTCTTAACACCTATTACATGAGATGTGATATCCAAATCCTTCCCATTCCAATCCTGAGACCCTTCCCATAGCATGAGATGTGATATCCAACTTCTTCCCATTCCAATCCTGAGACCCTTCCTATAGCATGAGATGTGATATCTCAATGCATCTAATACCAAACCTGGACTCTTCCTATAGCATGAAATGTGATATCCAATTCCTTCCCATTCCAAACCTGAGACCCTTCCTATAGCATGAGATGTGATATCCAACTCCTTCCCATTCCAATCCGGAGACCCTTCCGATAGCATGAGATGTGATATCTCAATGCTTCTAATACCAAACCTGAGACCCTCCCTAAAGCATTAGATATGATATCCAAGTCCTTCCCATTCCAATCCTGAGACCTTTCCTATAACATGAGATGTGATATCCAACTCCTTCCCATTCCAACCTGAGACCCTTCCTATAGCATGAGATGGGATATCCAACTCCTTCCCAATCCAACCCTGAGACCCTTCCGATAGCATGAGATGTTATCTCTCAATGCTTCTAACAAACCTGAGACCCTTCCTATGTCATGAGATGTGATATCAAACTCCTTCCCCTTCTAAACCTGAGACCCTTCCTTTAGCATGAGATGTGATATACAACTCCTTCCCATTCCAATCCTGAGACCCTTCCGATAGCATGAGATGTGATATCTCAGTGCTTCTAATATCAAACCTGAGACCATCCCATGAGATGTGATATCCAAGTCCTTCCCATTCCAATCCTGAGACCCTTCCTATAGCATGATATGTGATATCTCAATGCTTCTAATACCAAACCTGAGACCCTTCCTATAGCATGAGATGTGCTATCCAACTCCTTCCCATTCCAATCCTGAGACACTTCCTATAGCATGAGATGTGATATCTCAATGCTTCTAATACAAAACCTGAGACCCTTCCTATAACATGAGATGTGATATCCAACTCCTTCCCATTCCAAACCTGAGACCCTTCTTATAGCATGAGATGTGATATCCAACTCCTTCCCATTGCAATCCTGAGTCACTCCCTATAGCATGAGATGTGATATCTCAATGATTCTACCAAACATGAGACCCTTCTTATAACATGAGATGTGATATCCAACTCCTTCCCATTCCAAACCTGAGACCATTCCTATAGCATGATATGTGCTATCCCACTCCTTCCTATTCCAATCCTGAGACCCTTCCGATAGCAGAGGTGTGATTTCTCAATGCTTATACAAAACCTGAGACTCTTCCTATGGCATGAGATGTGATATCCAACTCCTTCCCATTCCAATCCTGAGACCCTTCCTATACCATGAGATGTAATATCTCAATGCTTCTAAAACCAACCCTGAGAACCATCCTATAACATGAGATGTGATATCCAACTCCTTCCCATTCCAAACCTGAGACCCTTCCTATAGCATGAGATGTGATATCCAACTCCTTCCCATTCCAATCCTGAGACCCTTCCTATACCATGAGATGTAATATCTCAATGCTTCTAATACGAAACCTGAGACCCTCCCTATAGCATAAGATATGATATCCAAGTCCTTCCCATTCCAATCCTGAGACCCTTCCTATAACATGAGATGTGATATCCAACTCCTTCCCATTCCAACCTGAGACCCTTCCTATAGCATGAGATGAGATATCGAACTCCTTCCCAATCCAATCCTGAGACCCTTCCGATAGCATGAGATGTGATCTCTAATGCTTCTAACAAACCTGAGACCCTTCCTATGTCATGAGATGTGATATCAAATCCTTCCCTTTCCAAACCTGAGACCCTTCCTTTAGCATGAGATGTGATATCCAACTCCTTCACATTCCAATCCTGAGACCCTTCATATATCATGAGATGTAATATCTCAATGCTTCTAATACCAAACCTGGACCCTTCCTATAGCATGAGATGTGATATCCAATTTTTACCATTCCAATCCTGCGTCCCTTCCTATAGCATGAGATTGGATATCTCAGTGCTTCTAATACCAAACCTGAGACCCTTCCTTTAGCATGAGATGTGATATCCAACTCCTTCACATTCCAATCCTGAGACCCTTCATATATCATGAGATGTAATATCTCAATGCTTCTAATACCAAACCTGGACCCTTCCTATAGCATGAGATGTGATATCCAATTTTTACCATTCCAATCCTGCGTCCCTTCCTATAGCATGAGATTGGATATCTCAGTGCTTCTAATACCAATCCTGACACCCTTCCTATACCATGAGATGTGATATCTCAATGCTTCTAATACCAAACCTGAGACCTTCCCTATTACTTGAGATGTGATATCCAAATCCTTCCCATTCCAATCCTGAGACTCTTCCTATAGCATGAGATGTGATATCTCAATGTTTTTAATACCAAACCTGAGACGCTTCCTATAGCAAGAGATGTGATATCCAAATCCTTCCCATTCCAAACCTGAGACTCTTCCTATAGCATGAGATGTTATATCCAAGTCCTTCCCATTCCAATCCTGAGACCCTTTCTATAGCAAGAGATGTGATACATAAGAGGTGATATCTCAATGCTTCTAATATCAAACCTGAGACCCTCTCTATAGCATGAGATGTGATATCCAAGTCCTTCCCATTCCAATCCTGAGACCCATCCTATAGCATGAGATGTGATATCTCAATGCTTCTGATACCAAACCTGAGACCCTTCCTATTGCATGAGATGGGATATCCAACTCCTTCCCATTCCAATCCTGAGACCCTTCCTATATCATGAGATGTGATATCTCAATGCTTCTAAAACCAACCCTGAGAACCATCCTATAACATGAGATGTGATATATAAATCCTTCCCTTTCCAAACCTGAGACCCTTCCTTTAGCATGTGATGTGATATCCAACTCCTTCCCATTCTAATCCTGAGACCCTTCCTATAGCATGAGATGTGATATCCAACTCCTTCCCATTCAAATCCTGCGTCCCTTCTTATAGCATGAGATTTGATATCTCAATGCTTCTATTACCAAACCTGGACCCTTCCTATAGCATGAGATATGATATCCAACTCCTTCCCATTCCAATCCTGCGTCCCTTCTTATAGCATGAGATTTGATATCTCAGTGCTTCTAATACCAAACCTGAGACCCTTCCTATAACATGAGATGTGATATCCAACTCCTTCCGATTCCAATCCTGAGACCCTTCCTATACCATGAGATGTGATATCTCAATGCTTCTAATACCAATCCTGAGACCTGACCTATAACATGAGATGTGATTTCCAACTCCTTCCCATTCCAATCCTGAGACCCTTCCGATAGCATGAGATGTGATATCTCAATGATTCTAATATCAAACCGGAGACCCTCCCTATAGCATGAGATGTGATATCCAAGTCCTTCCCATTCCAATCCTGAGACCCTTCCTATAGCATGAGATGTGATATCTCAGTGCTTCTAATACCAAACCTGAGACGCTTCCTATAACATGAGATTAGATATCCAACTCCTTCTCATTCCAATCCTGAGACCCTTCTGATAGCAGGGGTGTGATATCTTAATGCTTATACCAAACCTGAGACCCTTCCTATGGCATGAGATGTGATATCCAACTCCTTCCCATTCCAATCCTGAGACCCTTCCTATACCATGAGATGTAATATCTCAATGCTTCTAATACGAAACCTGAGACCCTCCCTATAGCATAAGATATGATATCCAAGTCCTTCCCATTCCAATCCTGAGACCCTTCCTATAACATGAGATGTGATATCCAACTCCTTCCCATTCCAACCTGAGACCCTTCCTATAGCATGAGATGAGATATCCAACCCCTTCCCAATCCAATCCTGAGACCCTTCCGATAGCATGAGATGTGATCTCTAATGCTTCTAACAAACCTGAGACCCTTCCTATGTCATGAGATGTGATATCAAATCCTTCCCTTTCCAAACCTGAGACCCTTCCTTTAGCATGAGATGTGATATCCAACTCCTTCCCATTCCAATCCTGAGACCCTTCATATATCATGAGATGTAATATCTCAATGCTTCTAATACCAAACCTGGACCCTTCCTATAGCATGAGATGTGATATCCAATTTTTACCATTCCAATCCTGCGTCCCTTCCTATAGCATGAGATTGGATATCTCAGTGCTTCTAATACCAAACCTGAGACCCTTCCTATAACATGAGATGTGATATCCAACTCCTTCCGATGCCAATCCTGACACCCTTCCTATACCATGAGATGTGATATCTCAATGCTTCTAATACCAAACCTGAGACCTGCCCTATTACTTGAGATGTGATATCCAAATCCTTCCCATTCCAATCCTGAGACTCTTCCTATAGCATGAGATGTGATATCTCAATGTTTTTAATACCAAACCTGAGACGCTTCCTATAGCAAGAGATGTGATATCCAAATCCTTCCCATTCCAAACCTGAGACCCTTCCTATAGCATGAGATGTGATATCCAAGTCCTTCCCATTCCAATCCTGAGACCCTTCCTATAGCAAGAGATGTGATACATGAGAGGTGATATCTCAATGCTTCTAATATCAAACCTGAGACCCTCTCTATAGCATGAGATGTGATATCCAAGTCCTTCCCATTCCAATCCTGAGACCCATCCTGTAGCATGAGATGTGATATCTCAATGCTTCTAATACCAAACCTGAGACCCTTCCTATTGCATGAGATGGGATATCCAACTCCTTCCCATTCCAATCCTGAGACCCTTCCTATATCAAGAGATGTGATATCGCAATGCTTCTAAAACCAACCCTGAGAACCATCCTATAACATGAGATGTGATATCTAAATCCTTCCCTTTCCAAACCTGAGACCCTTCCTTTAGCATGTGATGTGATATCCAACTCCTTCCCATTCTAATCCTGAGACCCTTCCTATAGCATGAGATGTGATATCCAACTCCTTCCCATTCCAATCCTGCGTCCCTTCTTATAGCATGAGATTTGATATCTCAATGCTTCTAATACCAAACCTGGACCCTTCCTATAGCATGAGATATGATATCCAACTCCTTCCCATTCCAATCCTGCGTCCCTTCTTATAGCATGAGATTGGATATCTCAGTGCTTCTAATACCAAACCTGAGACCCTTCCTATAACATGAGATGTGATATCCAACTCCTTCCGATTCCAATCCTGAGACCCTTCCTATACCATGAGATGTGATATCTCAATGCTTCTAATACCAATCCTGAGACCTGCCCTATAATATGAGATGTGATTTCCAACTCCTTCCCATTCCGATCCTGAGACCCTTCCGATAGCATGAGATGTGATATCTCAATGATTCTAATATCAAACCGGAGACCCTCGCTATAGCATGAGATGTGATATCCAAGTCCTTCCCATTCCAATCCTGAGACCCTTCCTATAGCATGAGATGTGATATATCAGTGCTTCTAATACCAAACCTGAGACCCTTCCTATAACATGAGATTAGATATCCAACTCCTTCTCATTCCAATCCTAAGACCCTTCTGATAGCAGAGGTGTGATATCTTAATGCTTATACCAAACCTGAGACCCTTCCTATGGCATGAGATGTGATATCCAACTGCTTCCCATTCCAATCCTGAGACCCTTCCTATAGCATGAGATGTGTTATCTCAATGCTTCTACCAAACCTGAGACCCTTCCTATAGCATGAGATGTGATATCCAACTCCTTCCCATTCCAATCCTGAGACCCTTCCTATAGCATGAGATGTGATATCTCAATGCTTCTAATACCAAACATGAGATCCTTCCTATAACATGAGATGTGATATCCAACTCCTTCCCATTCCAAACCTGAGACCCTTTCTATAGCATGAGATGTGATATCCAACTCCTTCCCACTCCAATCCTGAGACCCTTCCTATACCATGAGATGTGATATATCAATGCTTCTAAAACCAACCCTGAGAACCTTCCTATAACATCAGATGTGATATCTAACTCCTTCCCATTCCAAACCTGAGACCATTCCTATAGCATAAGATGTGATATTCAACTACTTCCCATTCCAATCCTGTGACCCTTCCTATTACATGAGATGTGATATCGAACTCCTTCCCATTCCAAACCTGAGACCCGTCCTATAGCATGAGATGTGATACCCAACTCCTTTTCGTTCCAATCCTTCGGCCTTCCAATAGCATGAGATGTGATATCTCACTGCTTCTAATACCAAATGTTAGGAAAGATTTCGTAATTGTAGGTAATTTTCCTTCCATGTTGCAACCCCTAAACTTTTTGCTGTTGTTTTTCACCTGGTTCTCGACTTTGCCAGAGAAGTGCAGCCTTCTGCCGCACTCCTCTGGGCTTTCGCTCCTTTCTTATGGGGAAACTGACATGCCCTTAAGACAGTCAGTACCGGGAAACGCTGTTTTCCGTAGTTTCTTTTATCATGTTGCGGCTTTCGTGCAACATGACACAAGAGGGCACTGTAAGCTAAGTTACTGCTCTCTTGGGTCTCTAGCCTTCTACAGGCCCTAGATACTCTTTTAGGATTGTAACTGATCGGTGCAAGTGATTCACGGACGGGAATGGTGGCAGCGATCGTTTCTTGTGTTTTGAGCTCCTTTTGGCGTTTTAAGCGCGTTTCTCGCGCTTAGCCCAAAATGGTGGCCTGGCTCCCAAAATGGCCAGACCACGAGGCTCCTTTGTCCTGTCCGCTGATCGTCTTGCTCCCTTCACCTTCCCCAGGTCAAGCCGACCCGGGGCCTTCCTTATTTGGGCATGTACTTTCCCGCGAAACACAGATGCTTTCGCGGGCTTCTACATACCTGGTGTGTGCCTCCAGGATGTGGGCTGGGATGTCTGGTCCCAATACACATCCTGGGTGCCAGAGCGTCTAGGGTGGTGTGAATGCCTGGGACCACCGTGGTCCGTGATAGGTCCACATATGGTGTGAGTGTTCATGAGCGGATCTCCCATTGGGTCCCCTCCGTTTTGGCGCGAAGGGAACCGTGGATACGAAGGGGCTGGAAACACCACTACCATATCGATCTCCTGAGTTCTCACGAACTAAGGAATACAGGAGCCAAGTATCCTGCAACCAAGAGGCTGAACCGAGGAATCGCTGGTGACCCGCTGAAGGACTGCTCCTCTGCACTGCTGTCGCCTTGTGAAACCCTTTTCACCTTTGATCGAACCAGAAGGCCTGTACTGGTACTTCGACCCTTGGAATAGCGGGGACAGCTATTCTCGGCATCTTCACCATCTCCTGCTAGTAAGCCTTCGGAAGCGTCTCTGGGCCATCCAGCAGACTGACCAGCCTACACAGGAGTCTTGCTCTGTAACCGCCGCCAGGTTGTGTAGTATTTCGAGTCCTTGTCACTCTCACACGCTTCGTACACTTGGCGTTCCCAGGTCTGAAGTGAGTAGTGTACATTTGGCTCAGATACACACGGCCGCTCCGTTGCCCTGCTGTGGTAACAAACTGTGCGGGTTCCTTCGTTTGGGACGTCTTTTACTCAACTCTGCTGCTGCAGACTCAACACGACGACGAGACGTCCCCTGCTCTTCTGAACCTGCCAGCGACTGAAACTGACGCAGAGAAGCCTGGGTCTGCTTGCATCGGGGACCGGTGAGTAGCATAGCTAGGAACTGGTCGCCCTCCTGCAGGAGCCCATAGCTTTTCCCCGCTGTGTCAAAACAGCACGCCTTTCCGTACTCGCGCTCTGCTTCTGCCCACAGTGGAGGCTGCGCTTGAGTCGCGGAACTCTGTTCTTCTTCATTTGTGCACTAAACTGAACTGCCTGATTTCCCTCGAAGAGACTCCCCTTTTTGCCCGTTGGCACCAGCGTGTGCAGGTACTTTTGAGCACAAGGCTCCACTCTTATTAGGGCTCAGACTTCCTTTTAGTTAGGTGCCTCTGAAGGCGGACTGGGTCTAAGCATTATTTCGCACTGCCTGTTTTCCTTCCCTTATAGGTGGACTACACATTTCGTGCATCTAACGCTTGAGACTTGTTTGTATTTGTATATATATTGTATTGGTATGGTATGTGTTGGTTTACTAGAGTTGTATTGTGATTTCTCGCTACGGTCATTGTTTTAAAGGCCTTGGAATAAATGTGTATATATTTATAATATAACACCTGTTTGGAGTAGTTTGTAAGTGTCCTTGCTTTGTGTGCTCATTGCGGGCTTTCAGTCACCCTCACCCCTCTTGAGACCTAGTCTTGACCGCCGCGATCGCTACCCTGATTGGTCTGGCTTGTCCAGAGGTTACCCTGTTCCAAGTAATTAGGTTGGCCTTCTGAACTTCTGCACCGCCAGGACAGAGTTCAGAAATCTGTCTTAACACCTATTACATGAGATGTGATATCCAATTCCTTCCCATTCCAATCCTGAGACCCTTCCCATAGCATGAGATGTGATATCCAACTTCTTCCCATTCCAATCCTGAGACCCTTCCTATAGCATGAGATGTGATATCTCAATGCATCTAATACCAAACCTGGACTCTTCCTATAGCATGAAATGTGATATCCAATTCCTTCCCATTCCAAACCTGAGACCCTTCCTATAGCATGAGATGTGATATCCAACTCCTTCCCATTCCAATCCGGAGACCCTTCCGATAGCATGAGATGTGATATCTCAATGCTTCTAATACCAAACCTGAGACCCTCTCTAAAGCATTAGATATGATATCCAAGTCCTTCCCATTCCAATCCTGAGACCTTTCCTATAACATGAGATGTGATATCCAACTCCTTCCCATTCCAACCTGAGACCCTCCCTATAGCATGAGATGGGATATCCAACTCCTTCCCAATCCAACCCTGAGACCCTTCCAATAGCATGAGATGTTATCTCTCAATGCTTCTAACAAACCTGAGACCCTTCCTATGTCATGAGATGTGATATCAAACTCCTTCCCCTTCTAAACCTGAGACCCTTCCTTTAGCATGAGATGTGATATCCAACTCCTTCCCAATCCAATCCTGAGACCCTTCCGATAGCATGAGATGTGATATCTCAGTGCTTCTAATATCAAACCTGAGACCCTCCCATGAGATGTGATATCCAAGTCCTTCCCATTCCAATCCTGAGACCCTTCCTATAGCATGAGATGTGATATCTCAATGCTTCTAATACCAAACCTGAGACCCTTCCTATAGCATGAGATGTGCTATCCAACTCCTTCCCATTCCAATCCTGAGACACTTCCTATAGCATGAGATGTGATATCTCAATGCTTCTAATACAAAACCTGAGACCCTTCCTATAACATGAGATGTGATATCCAACTCCTTCCCATTCCAAACCTGAGACCCTTCTTATAGCATGAGATGTGATATCCAACTCCTTCCCATTGCAATCCTGAGTGACTCCCTATAGCATGAGATGTGATATCTCAATGATTCTACCAAACATGAGACCCTTCTTATAACATGAGATGTGATATCCAACTCCTTCCCATTCCAAACCTGAGACCATTCCTATAGCATGATATGTGCTATCCCACTCCTTCCTATTCCAATCCTGAGACCCTTCCGATAGCAGAGGTGCGATATCTCAATGCTTATACCAAACCTGAGACCCTTCCTATGGCATGAGATGTGATATCCAACTCCTTCCCATTCCAATCCTGAGACGCTTCCTATAGCATGAGATGTGTTATCTCAATGCTTCTACCAAACCTGAGACCCTTACTATAGCATGAGATGTGATATCCAACTCCTTCCCATTCCAATCCTGAGACCCTTCCTATAGCATGAGAGGTGATATCTCAAGGCTTCTAATACCAAACCTGAGATCCTTCCTACAACATGAGATGTGATATCCAACTCCTTCCCATTCCAAACCTGAGACCCTTCCTATAGCATGAGATGTGATATCCAACTCCTTCCCATTCCAATCCAATCCTATACCATGAGATGTGATATCTCAATGCTTCTAAAACCAACCCTGAGAACCATCCTATAACATAAGATGTGATTTCTAAATCCTTACCTTTCCAAACCTGAGACCCTTCCTTTAGCATGAGATGTGATATCCAACTCCTTCCCATTCCAATCCTGAGACCCTTCCTATATCATGAGATGTGATATCTCAATGCTTCTAATACCAGACCTGGACCCTTACTATAGCATGAGATGTGTTATCCAATTTTTCCCATTCCAATCCTGCGTCCCTTCCTATAGCATGAGATTGGATATCTCAGTGCTTCTAATACCAAACCTGAGACCCTTCCTATAACATGAGATGTGATATCCAACTCCTTCCGATTCCAATCCTGAGACCCTTCCTATACCATGAGATGTGATATCTCAATGCTTCTAATACCAAACCTGAGACCTGCCCTATTACTTGAGATGTGATATCCAAATCCTTCCCATTCCAAACCTGAGACCCTTCCTATAGCATGAGATGTGATATCCAACTCCTTCCCATTCCAATCCTGAGACCCTTCCTATAGCAAGAGATGTGATATCCAAATCCTTCCCATTCCAAACCTGAGACCTTTCCTATAGCATGAGAGGTGATATCCAACTCCTTCCCATTCCAATCCTGTGTCCCTTCCTATAGCATTAGATTGGATATCTCAGTGCTTCTAATACCAAACCTGAGACCCTTCCTATAACATGAGATGTGATATCCAACTCCTTCCAATTCAAATCCTGAGACCCTTCCTATACCATGAGATGTGATATCTCAATGCTTCTAATACCAAACCTGAGACCTGTCCTATTACATGAGATGTGATATCCAAATCCTTCCCATTCCAATCCTGAGACCCTTCCTGTAGCATGAGATGTGACATCTCAATGTTTCTAATACCAAACCGGAGACCCTTCCTATAGCAAGAGATGTGATATCCAAATCCTTCCCATTCCAAACCTGAGACCCTTCCCATAGCATGAGATGTGATATCCAACTTCTTCCCATTCCAATCCTGAGACCCTTCCTATAGCATGAGATGTGATATCTCAATGCATCTAATACCAAACCTGGACTCTTCCTATAGCATGAAATGTGATATCGAATTCCTTCCCATTCCAAACCTGAGGCCCTTACTATAGCATGAGATGTGATATCTCAATGCTTCTACCAAACATGAGACCCTTCCTATAGCATGAGATGTGATATCCAACTCATTCCCATTCCAATCCGGAGACCCTTCCGATAGCATGAGATGTGAGATCCAAATCCTTCCCATTCCAATCCTGAGACCTTTCCTATAACATGAGATGTGATATCCAACTCCTTCCCATTCCAACCTGAGACCCTTCCTATAGCATGAGATGGGATATCCAACACCTTCCCATTCCAATCCTGAGACCCTTCCTATACCATGAGATGTGATATCTCAATGCTTCTAATACCAATCCTGAGACCCGCCCTATAACATGAGATGTGATATCCAAATCCTTCCCCTTCTAAACCTGAGACCCTTCCTTTAGCATGAGATGTGATATCCAACTCCTTCCCATTCCAATCCTGAGACCCTTCCGATAGCATGAGATGTGATATCCAAGTCCTTCCCATTCCAATCCTGAGACCCTTCCTATAGCATGAGATGTGATATCTCAATGCTTCTAATACCAAACCTGAGACCCTTCCTATAACATGAGATGGGATATCCAACTCCTTCCAATTCAAATCCTGAGACCCTTCCTATACCATGAGATGTGATATCTCAATGCTTCTAATACCAAACCTGAGACCTGTCCTATTACATGAGATGTGATATCCAAATCCTTCCCATTCCAATCCTGAGACCCTTCCTATAGCATGAGATGTGATATCTCAATGTTTCTAATACCAAACCGCAGACCCTTCCTATAGCAAGAGATGTGATATCCAAATCCTTCCCATTCCAAACCTGAGACCCTTCCCATAGCATGAGATGTGATATCCAACTTCTTCCCATTCCAATCCTGAGACCCTTCCTATAGCATGAGATGTGATATCTCAATGCATCTAATACCAAACCTGGACTCTTCCTATAGCATGAAATGTGATATCCAATTCCTTCCCATTCCAAACCTGAGACCCTTACTATAGCATGAGATGTGATATCTCAATGCTTCTACCAAACATGAGACCCTTCCTATAGCATGAGATGTGATATCCAACTCATTCCCATTCCAATCCGGAGACCCTTCCGATAGCATGAGATGTGATATCCAAGTCTTTCCCATTCCAATCCTGAGACCTTTCCTATAACATGAGATGTGATATCCAACTCCTTCCCATTCCAACCTGAGACCCTTCCTATAGCATGAGATGGGATATCCAACTCCTTCCCATTCCAATCCTGAGACCCTTCCTATACCATGAGATGTGATATCTCAATGCTTCTAATACCAAACCTGAGACCCTTCCTATAACATGAGATGGGATATCCAACTCCTTCCCATTCCAATCCTGAGACCCTTCCGATAGCAGAGGTGTGATTTCTCAATGCTTATACAAAACCTGAGACTCTTCCTATGGCATGAGATGTGATATCCAACTCCTTCCCATTCCGATCCTGAGACCCTTCCTATACCAGGGGATTTAATATCTCAATGCTTCTAAAACCAACCCTGAGAACCATCCTATAACATGAGATGTGATATCCAACTCCTTCCCATTCCAAACCTGAGACCCTTCCTATAGCATGAGATGTGATATCCAACTCCTTCCCATTCCAATCCTGAGACCCTTCCTATACCATGAGATGTAATATCTCAATGCTTCTAATACGAAACCTGAGACCCTCCCTATAGCATAAGATATGATATCCAAGTCCTTCCCATTCCAATCCTGAGACCCTTCCTATAACATGAGATGTGATATCCAACTCCTTCCCATTCCAACCTGAGACCCTTCCTATAGCATGAGATGAGATATCCAACTCCTTCCCAATCCAATCCTGAGACCCTTCCGATAGCATGAGATGTGATCTCTAATGCTTCTAACAAACCTGAGACCCTTCCTATGTCATGAGATGTGATATCAAATCCTTCCCTTTCCAAACCTGAGACCCTTCCTTTAGCATGAGATGTGATATCCAACTCCTTCCCATTCCAATCCTGAGACCCTTCATATATCATGAGATGTTATATCTCAATGCTTCTAATACCAAACCTGGACCCTTCCTATAGCATGAGATGTGATATCCAATTTTTACCATTCCAATCCTGCGTCCCTTCCTATAGCATGAGATTGGATATCTCAGTGCTTCTAATACCAAACCTGAGACCCTTCCTATAACATGAGATGTGATATCCAACTCCTTCCGATGCCAATCCTGACACCCTTCCTATACCATGAGATGTGATATCTCAATGCTTCTAATACCAAACCTGAGACCTGCCCTATTACTTGAGATGTGATATCCAAATCCTTCCCATTCCAATTCTGAGACCCTTCCGATAGCATGAGATGTGATATCCAACTCCTTCCCATTCCAATCCTGAGACCCTTCCTATACCATGAGATGTGATATCTCAATGCTTCTAAAACCAACCCTGAGAACCATCCTATAACATAAGATGTGATTTCTAAATCCTTACCTTTCCAAACCTGAGACCCTTCCTTTAGCATGAGATGTGATATCCAACTCCTTCCCATTCCAATCCTGAGACCCTTCCTATATCATGAGATGTGATATCTCAATGCTTCTAATACCAAACCTGGACCCTTCCTATAGCATGAGATGTGTTATCCAATTTTTCCCATTCCAATCCTGCGTCCCTTCCTATAGCATAAGATTGGATATCTCAGTGCTTCTAATACCAAACCTGAGACCCTTCCTATAACATGAGATGTGATATCCAACTCCTTCCGATTCCAATCCTGAGACCCTTCCTATACCATGAGATGTGATATCTCAATGCTTCTAATACCAAACCTGAGACCTGCCCTATTACTTGAGATGTGATATCCAAATCCTTCCCATTCCAAACCTGAGACCCTTCCTATAGCATGAGATGTGATATCCAAATCCTTCCCATTCCAATCCTGAGACCCTTCCTATAGCAAGAGATGTGATATCCAACTCCTTCCCATTCCAATCCTGTGTCCCTTCCTATAGCATTAGATTGGATATCTCAGTGCTTCTAATACCAAACCTGAGACCCTTCCTATTACATGAGATGTGATATCCAGCTCCTTCCAATTCAAATCCTGAGACCCTTCCTATACCATGAGATGTGATATCTCAATGCTTCTAATACCAAACCTGAGACCTGTCCTATTACATGAGATGTGATATCCAAATCCTTCCCATTCCAATCCTGAGACCCTTCCTATAGCATGAGATGTGATATCTCAATGTTTCTAATACCAAACCGGAGACCCTTCCTATAGCAAGAGATGTGATATCCAAATCCTTCCCATTCCAAACCTGAGACCCTTCCCATAGCATGAGATGTGATATCCAACTTCTTCCCATTCCAATCCTGAGACCCTTTCTATAGCATGGGATGTGATATCTCAATGCATCTAATACCAAACCTGGACTCTTCCTATAGCATGAAATGTGATATCGTATTCCTTCCCATTCCAAACCTGAGACCCTTACTATAGCATGAGATGTGATATCTCAATGCTTCTACCAAACATGAGACCCTTCCTATAGCATGAGATGTGATATCCAACTCATTCCCATTCCAATCCGGAGACCCTTCCGATAGCATGAGATGTGATATCCAAGTCCTTCCCATTCCAATCCTGAGACCTTTCCTATAACATGAGATGTGATATCCAACTCCTTCCCATTCCAACCTGAGACCCTTCCTATAGCATGAGATGGGATATCCAACACCTTCCCATTCCAATCCTGAGACCCTTCCTATACCATGAGATGTGATATCTCAATGCTTCTAATACCAATCCTGAGACCCGCCCTATAACATGAGATGTGATATCCAAATCCTTCCCCTTCTAAACCTGAGACCCTTCCTTTAGCATGAGATGTGATATCCAACTCCTTCCCATTCCAATCCTGAGACCCTTCCGATAGCATGAGATGTGATATCCAAGCCCTTCCCATTCCAATCCTGAGACCCTTCCTATAGCATGAGATGTGATATCTCAATGCTTCTAATACCAAACCTGAGACCCTTCCTATAACATGAGATGGGATATCCAACTCCTTCCAATTCAAATCCTGAGACCCTTCTTATAGCATGAGATGTGATATCCAACTCCTTCCCATTGCAATCCTGAGTGACTCCCTATAGCATGAGATGTGATATCTCAATGATTCTACCAAACATGAGACCCTTCTTATAACATGAGATGTGATATCCAACTCCTTCCCATTCCAAACCTGAGACCATTCCTATAGCATGATATGTGCTATCCCACTCCTTCCTATTCCAATCCTGAGACCCTTCCGATAGCAGAGGTGCGATATCTCAATGCTTATACCAAACCTGAGACCCTTCCTATGGCATGAGATGTGATATCCAACTCCTTCCCATTCCAATCCTGAGACGTTTCCTATAGCATGAGATGTGTTATCTCAATGCTTCTACCAAACCTGAGACCCTTACTATAGCATGAGATGTGATATCCAACTCCTTCCCATTCCAATCCTGAGACCCTTCCTATAGCATGAGAGGTGATATCTCAAGGCTTCTAATACCAAACCTGAGATCCTTCCTACAACATGAGATGTGATATCCAACTCCTTCCCATTCCAAACCTGAGACCCTTCCTATAGCATGAGATGTGATATCCAACTCCTTCCCATTCCAATCCTGAGACCCTTCCTATACCATGAGATGTGATATCTCAATGCTTCTAAAACCAACCCTGAGAACCATCCTATAACATAAGATGTGATTTCTAAATCCTTACCTTTCCAAACCTGAGACCCTTCCTTTAGCATGAGATGTGATATCCAACTCCTTCCCATTCCAATCCTGAGACCCTTCCTATATCATGAGATGTGATATCTCAATGCTTCTAATACCAAACCTGGACCCTTACTATAGCATGAGATGTGTTATCCAATTTTTCCCATTCCAATCCTGCGTCCCTTCCTATAGCATGAGATTGGATATCTCAGTGCTTCTAATACCAAACCTGAGACCCTTCCTATAACATGAGATGTGATATCCAACTCCTTCCGATTCCAATCCTGAGACCCTTCCTATACCATGAGATGTGATATCTCAATGCTTCTAATACCAAACCTGAGACCCTTCCTATAACATGAGATGTGATATCCAACTCCTTCCAATTCAAATCCTGAGACCCTTCCTATACCATGAGATGTGATATCTCAATGCTTCTAATACCAAACCTGAGACCTGTCCTATTACATGAGATGTGATATCCAAATCCTTCCCATTCCAATCCTGAGACCCTTCCTGTAGCATGAGATGTGACATCTCAATGTTTCTAATACCAAACCGGAGACCCTTCCTATAGCAAGAGATGTGATATCCAAATCCTTCCCATTCCAAACCTGAGACCCTTCCCATAGCATGAGATGTGATATCCAACTTCTTCCCATTCCAATCCTGAGACCCTTCCTATAGCATGAGATGTGATATCTCAATGCATCTAATACCAAACCTGGACTCTTCCTATAGCATGAAATGTGATATCGAATTCCTTCCCATTCCAAACCTGAGACCCTTACTATAGCATGAGATGTGATATCTCAATGCTTCTACCAAACATGAGACCCTTCCTATAGCATGAGATGTGATATCCAACTCATTCCCATTCCAATCCGGAGACCCTTCCGATAGCATGAGATGTGAGATCCAAGTCCTTCCCATTCCAATCCTGAGACCTTTCCTATAACATGAGATGTGATATCCAACTCCTTCCCATTCCAACCTGAGACCCTTCCTATAGCATGAGATGGGATATCCAACACCTTCCCATTCCAATCCTGAGACCCTTCCTATACCATGAGATGTGATATCTCAATGCTTCTAATACCAATCCTGAGACCCGCTCTATAACATGAGATGTGATATCCAAATCCTTCCCCTTCTAAACCTGAGACCCTTCCTTTAGCATGAGATGTGATATCCAACTCCTTCCCATTCCAATCCTGAGACCCTTCCGATAGCATGAGATGTGATATCCAAGTCCTTCCCATTCCAATCCTGAGACCCTTCCTATAGCATGAGATGTGATATCTCAATGCTTCTAATACCAAACCTGAGACCCTTACTATAACATGAGATGGGATATCCAACTCCTTCCAATTCAAATCCTGAGACCCTTCCTATACCATGAGATGTGATATCTCAATGCTTCTAATACCAAACCTGAGACCTGTCCTATTACATGAGATGTGATATCCAAATCCTTCCCATTCCAATCCTGAGACCCTTCCTATAGCATGAGATGTGATATCTCAATGTTTCTAATACCAAACCGCAGACCCTTCCTATAGCAAGAGATGTGATATCCAAATCCTTCCCATTCCAAACCTGAGACCCTTCCCATAGCATGAGATGTGATATCCAACTTCTTCCCATTCCAATCCTGAGACCCTTCCTATAGCATGAGATGTGATATCTCAATGCATCTAATACCAAACCTGGACTCTTCCTATAGCATGAAATGTGATATCCAATTCCTTCCCATTCCAAACCTGAGACCCTTACTATAGCATGAGATGTGATATCTCAATGCTTCTACCAAACATGAGACCCTTCCTATAGCATGAGATGTGATATCCAACTCATTCCCATTCCAATCCGGAGACCCTTCCGATAGCATGAGATGTGATATCCAAGTCCTTCCCATTCCAATCCTGAGACCTTTCCTATAACATGAGATGTGATATCCAACTCCTTCCCATTCCAACCTGAGACCCTTCCTATAGCATGAGATGGGATATCCAACTCCTTCCCATTCCAATCCTGAGACCCTTCCTATACCATGAGATGGGATATCCAACTCCTTCCAATTCAAATCCTGAGACCCTTCCTATACCATGAGATGTGATATCTCAATGCTTCTAATACCAAACCTGAGACCTGTCCTATTACATGAGATGTGATATCCAAATCCTTCCCATTCCAATCCTGAGACCCTTCCTATAGCATGAGATGTGATATCTCAATGTTTCTAATACCAAACCGGAGACCCTTCCGATAGCAAGAGATGTGATATCCAAATCCTTCCCATTCCAAACCTGAGACCCTTCCCATAGCATGAGATGTGATATCCAAATTCTTCCCATTCCAATCCTGAGACCCTTTCTATAGCATGAGATGTGATATCTCAATGCATCTAATACCAAACCTGGACTCTTCCTATAGCATGAAATGTGATATCGTATTCCTTCCCATTCCAAACCTGAGACCCTTACTATAGCATGAGATGTGATATCTCAATGCTTCTACCAAACATGAGACCCTTCCTATAGCATGAGATGTGATATCCAACTCATTCCCATTCCAATCCGGAGACCCTTCCGATAGCATGAGATGTGATATCCAAGTCCTTCCCATTCCAATCCTGAGACCTTTCCTATAACATGAGATGTGATATCCAACTCCTTCCCATTCCAACCTGAGACCCTTCCTATAGCATGAGATGGGATATCCAACACCTTCCCATTCCAATCCTGAGACCCTTCCTATACCATGAGATGTGATATCTCAATGCTTCTAATACCAATCCTGAGACCCGCCCTATAACATGAGATGTGATATCCAAATCCTTCCCCTTCTAAACCTGAGACCCTTCCTTTAGCATGAGATGTGATATCCAACTCCTTCCCATTCCAATCCTGAGACCCTTCCGATAGCATGAGATGTGATATCCAAGTCCTTCCCATTCCAATCCTGAGACCCTTCCTATAGCATGAGATGTGATATCTCAATGCTTCTAATACCAAACCTGAGACCCTTCCTATAACATGAGATGGGATATCCAACTCCTTCCAATTCAAATCCTGAGACCCTTCCTATACCATGAGATGTGATATCTCAATGCTTCTAATACCAAACCTGAGACCTGTCCTATTACATGAGATGTGATATCCAAATCCTTCCCATTCCAATCCTGAGACCCTTCCTATAGCATGAGATGTGATATCTCAATGTTTCTAATACCAAACCGCAGACCCTTCCTATAGCAAGAGATGTGATATCCAAATCCTTCCCATTCCAAACCTGAGACCCTTCCCATAGCATGAGATGTGATATCCAACTTTTTCCCATTCCAATCCTGAGACCCTTCCTATAGCATGAGATGTGATATCTCAATGCATCTAATACCAAACCTGGACTCTTCCTATAGCATGAAATGTGATATCCAATTCCTTCCCATTCCAAACCTGAGACCCTTACTATAGCATGCGATGTGATATCTCAATGCTTCTACCAAACATGAGACCCTTCCTATAGCATGAGATGTGATATCCAACTCATTCCCATTCCAATCCGGAGACCCTTCCGATAGCATGAGATGTGATATCCAAGTCCTTCCCATTCCAATCCTGAGACCTTTCCTATAACATGAGATGTGATATCCAACTCCTTCCCATTCCAACCTGAGACCCTTCCTATAGCATGAGATGGGATATCCAACTCCTTCCCATTCCAATCCTGAGACCCTTCCTATACCATGAGATGTGATATCTCAATGCTTCTAATACCAAACCTGAGACCCTTCCTATAACATGAGATGGGATATCCAACTCCTTCCCATTCCAATCCTGAGACCCTTCCGATAGCAGAGGTGTGATTTCTCAATGCTTATACAAAACCTGAGACTCTTCCTATGGCATGAGATGTGATATCCAACTCCTTCCCATTCCAATCCTGAGACCCTTCCTATACCAGGGGATTTAATATCTCAATGCTTCTAAAACCAACCCTGAGAACCATCCTATAACATGAGATGTGATATCCAACTCCTTCCCATTCCAAACCTGAGACCCTACCTATAGCATGAGATGTGATATCCAACTCCTTCCCATTCCAATCCTGAGACCCTTCCTATACCATGAGATGTAATATCTCAATGCTTCTAATACGAAACCTGAGACCCTCCCTATAGCATAAGATATGATATCCAAGTCCTTCCCATTCCAATCCTGAGACCCTTCCTATAACATGAGATGTGATATCCAACTCCTTCCCATTCCAACCTGAGACCCTTCCTATAGCATGAGATGAGATATCCAACTCCTTCCCAATCCAATCCTGAGACCCTTCCGATAGCATGAGATGTGATCTCTAATGCTTCTAACAAACCTGAGACCCTTCCTATGTCATGAGATGTGATATCAAATCCTTCCCTTTCCAAACCTGAGACCCTTCCTTTAGCATGAGATGTGATATCCAACTCCTTCCCATTCCAATCCTGAGACCCTTCATATATCATGAGATGTTATATCTCAATGCTTCTAATACCAAACCTGGACCCTTCCTATAGCATGAGATGTGATATCCAATTTTTACCATTCCAATCCTGCGTACCTTCCTATAGCAGGAGATTGGATATCTCAGTGCTTCTAATACCAAACCTGAGACCCTTCCTATAACATGAGATGTGATATCCAACTCCTTCCGATGCCAATCCTGACACCCTTCCTATACCATGAGATGTGATATCTCAATGCTTCTAATATCAAACCTGAGACCTGCCCTATTACTTGAGATGTGATATCCAAATCCTTCCCATTCCAATCCTGAGACTCTTCCTATAGCATGAGATGTGATATCTCAATGTTTTTAATACCAAACCTGAGACGCTTCCTATAGCAAGAGATGTGATATCCAAATCCTTCCCATTCCAAACCTGAGACCCTTCCTATAGCATGATATGTGATATCCAAGTCCTTCCCATTCCAATCCTGAGACCCTTCCTATAGCAAGAGATGTGGTACATGAGAGGTGATATCTCAATGCTTCTAATATCAAACCTGAGACCCTTCCTATAGCATGAGAGGTGATATCCAACTCCTTCCCATTCCAATCCTGTGTCCCTTCCTATAGCATTAGATTGGATATCTCAGTGCTTCTAATACCAAACCTGAGACCCTTCCTATAACATGAGATGTGATATCCAACTCCTTCCAATTCAAATCCTGAGACCCTTCCTATACCATGAGATGTGATATCTCAATGCTTCTAATACCAAACCTGAGACCTGTCCTATTACATGAGATGTGATATCCAAATCCTTCCCATTCCAATCCTGAGACCCTTCCTGTAGCATGAGATGTGATATCTCAATGTTTCTAATACCAAACCGGAGACCCTTCCTATAGCAAGAGATGTGATATCCAAATCCTTCCCATTCCAAACCTGAGACCCTTCCCATAGCATGAGATGTGATATCCAACTTCTTCCCATTCCAATCCTGAGACCCTTCCTATAGCATGAGATGTGATATCTCAATGCATCTAATACCAAACCTGGACTCTTCCTATAGCATGAAATGTGATATCGAATTCCTTCCCATTCCAAACCTGAGACCCTTACTATAGCATGAGATGTGATATCTCAATGCTTCTACCAAACATGAGACCCTTCCTATAGCATGAGATGTGATATCCAACTCATTCCCATTCCAATCCGGAGACCCTTCCGATAGCATGAGATGTGATATCCAAGTCCTTCCCATTCCAATCCTGAGACCTTTCCTATAACATGAGATGTGATATCCAACTCCTTCCCATTCCAACCTAAGACCCTTCCTATAGCATGAGATGGGATATCCAACACCTTCCCATTCCAATCCTGAGACCCTTCCTATACCATGAGATGTGATATCTCAATGCTTCTAATACCAATCCTGAGACCCGCCCTATAACATGAGATGTGATATCCAAATCCTTCCCCTTCTAAACCTGAGACCCTTCCTTTAGCATGAGATGTGATATCCAACTCCTTCCCATTCCAATCCTGAGACCCTTCGATAGCATGAGATGTGATATCCAAGTCCTTCCCATTCCAATCCTGAGACCCTTCCTATAGCATGAGATGTGATATCTCAATGCTTCTAATACCAAACCTGAGACCCTTCCTATAACATGAGATGGGATATCCAACTCCTTCCAATTCAAATCCTGAGACCCTTCCTATACCATGAGATGTGATATCTCAATGCTTCTAATACCAAACCTGAGACCTGTCCTATTACATGAGATGTGATATCCAAATCCTTCCCATTCCAATCCTGAGACCCTTCCTATAGCATGAGATGTGATATCTCAATGTTTCTAATACCAAACCGCAGACCCTTCCTATAGCAAGAGATGTGATATCCAAATCCTTCCCATTCCAAACCTGAGACCCTTCCCATAGCATGAGATGTGATATCCAACTTCTTCCCATTCCAATCCTGAGACCCTTCCTATAGCATGAGATGTGATATCTCAATGCATCTAATACCAAACCTGGACTCTTCCTATAGCATGAAATGTGATATCCAATTCCTTCCCATTCCAAACCTGAGACCCTTACTATAGCATGAGATGTGATATCTCAATGCTTCTACCAAACATGAGACCCTTCCTATAGCATGAGATGTGATATCCAACTCATTCCCATTCCAATCCGGAGACCCTTCCGATAGCATGAGATGTGATATCCAAGTCCTTCCCATTCCAATCCTGAGACCTTTCCTATAACATGAGATGTGATATCCAACTCCTTCCCATTCAAACCTGAGACCCTTCCTATAGCATGAGATGGGATATCCAACTCCTTCCCATTCCAATCCTGAGACCCTTCCTATACCATGAGATGTGATATCTCAATGCTTCTAATACCAAACCTGAGACCCTTCCTATAACATGAGATGGGATATCCAACTCCTTCCCATTCCAATCCTGAGACCCTTCCGATAGCAGAGGTGTGATTTCTCAATGCTTATACAAAACCTGAGACTCTTCCTATGGCATGAGATGTGATATCCAACTCCTTCCCATTCAGATCCTGAGACCCTTCCTATACCAGGGGATTTAATATCTCAATGCTTCTAAAACCAACCCTGAGAACCATCCTATAACATGAGATGTGATATCCAACTCCTTCCCATTCCAAACCTGAGACCCTTCCTATAGCATGAGATGTGATATCCAACTCCTCCCCATTCCAATCCTGAGACCCTTCCTATACCATGAGATGTAATATCTCACTGCTTCTAATACGAAACCTGAGACCCTCCCTATAGCATAGGATATGATATCCAAGTCCTTCCCATTCCAATCCTGAGACCCTTCCTATAACATGAGATGTGATATCCAACTCCTTCCCATTCCAACCTGAGACCCTTCCTATAGCATGAGATGAGATATCCAACTCCTTCCCAATCCAATCCTGAGACCCTTCCGATAGCATGAGATGTGATCTCTAATGCTTCTAACAAACCTGAGACCCTTCCTATGTCATGAGATGTGATATCAAATCCTTCCCTTTCCAAACCTGAGACCCTTCCTTTAGCATGAGATGTGATATCCAACTCCTTCCCATTCCAATCCTGAGACCCTTCATATATCATGAGATGTTATATCTCAATGCTTCTAATACCAAACCTGGACCCTTCCTATAGCATGAGATGTGATATCCAATTTTTACCATTCCAATCCTGCGTCCCTTCGTATAGCATGAGATTGGATATCTCAGTGCTTCTAATACCAAACCTGAGACCCTTCCTATAACATGAGATGTGATATCCAACTCCTTCCGATGCCAATCCTGACACCCTTCCTATACCATGAGATGTGATATCTCAATGCTTCTAATACCAAACCTGAGACCTGCCCTATTACTTGAGATGTGATATCCAAATCCTTCCCATTCCAAACCTGAGACCCTTCCGATAGCATGAGATGTGATATCCAACTCCTTCCCATTCCAATCCTGAGACCCTTCCTATACCATGAGATGTGATATCTCAATGCTTCTAAAACCAACCCTGAGAACCATCCTATAACATAAGATGTGATTTCTAAATCCTTACCTTTCCAAACCTGAGACCCTTCCTTTAGCATGAGATGTGATATCCAACTCCTTCCCATTCCAATCCTGAGACCCTTCCTATATCATGAGATGTGATATCTCAATGCTTCTAATACCAAACCTGGACCCTTCCTATAGCATGAGATGTGTTATCCAATTTTTCCCATTCCAATCCTGCGTCCCTTCCTATAGCATGAGATTGGATATCTCAGTGCTTCTAATACCAAACCTGAGACCCTTCCTATAACATGAGATGTGATATCCAACTCCTTCCGATTCCAATCCTGAGACCCTTCCTATACCATGAGATGTGATATCTCAATGCTTCTAATACCAAACCTGAGACCTGCCCTATTACTTGAGATGTGATATCCAAATCCTTCCCATTCCAAACCCGAGACCCTTCCTATAGCATGAGATGTGATATCCAAATCCTTCCCATTCCAATCCTGAGACCCTTCCTATAGCAAAAGATGTGATATCCAAATCCTTCCCATTCCAAACCTGAGACCCTTCCTATAGCGTGAGAGGTGATATCCAACTCCTTCCCATTCCAATCCTGTGTCCCTTCCTATAGCATTAGATTGGATATCTCAGTGCTTCTAATACCAAACCTGAGACCCTTCCTATTACATGAGATGTGATATCCAACTCCTTCCAATTCAAATCCTGAGACCCTTCCTATACCATGAGATGTGATATCTCAATGCTTCTAATACCAAACCTGAGACCTGTCCTATTACATGAGATGTGATATCCAAATCCTTCCCATTCCAATCCTGAGACCCTTCCTATAGCATGAGATGTGATATCTCCATGTTTCTAATACCAAACCGGAGACCCTTCCTATAGCAAGAGATGTGATATCCAAATCCTTCCCATTCCAAACCTGAGACCCTTCCCATAGCATGAGATGTGATATCCAACTTCTTCCCATTCCAATCCTGAGACCCTTTCTATAGCATGAGATGTGATATCTCAATGCATCTAATACCAAACCTGGACTCTTCCTATAGCATGAAATGTGATATCGTATTCCTTCCCATTCCAAACCTGAGACCCTTACTATAGCATGAGATGTGATATCTCAATGCTTCTACCAAACATGAGACCCTTCCTATAGCATGAGATGTGATATCCAACTCATTCCCATTCCAATCCGGAGACCCTTCCGATAGCATGAGATGTGATATCCAAGTCCTTCCCATTCCAATCCTGAAACCTTTCCTATAACATGAGATGTGATATCCAACTCCTTCCCATTCCAACCTGAGACCCTTCCTATAGCATGAGATGGGATATCCAACACCTTCCCATTCCAATCCTGAGACTCTTCCTATACCATGAGATGTGATGTCTCAATGCTTCTAATACCAATCCTGAGACCCGCCCTATAACATGAGATGTGATATCCAAATCCTTCCCCTTCTAAACCTGAGACCCTTCCTTTAGCATGAGATGTGATATCCAACTCCTTCCCATTCCAATCCTGAGACCCTTCCGATAGCATGAGATGTGATATCCAAGTCCTTCCCATTCCAATCCTGAGACCCTTCCTATAGCATGAGATGTGATATCTCAATGCTTCTAATACCAAACCTGAGACCCTTCCTATAACATGAGATGGGATATCCAACTCCTTCCAATTCAAATCCTGAGACCCTTCCTATACCATGAGATGTGATATCTCAATGCTTCTAATACCAAACCTGAGACCTGTCCTATTACATGAGATGTGATATCCAAATCCTTCCCATTCCAATCCTGAGACCCTTCCTATAGCATGAGATGTGATATCTCAATGTTTCTAATACCAAACCGCAGACCCTTCCTATAGCAAGAGATGTGATATCCAAATCCTTCCCATTCCAAACCTGAGACCCTTCCCATAGCATGAGATGTGATATCCAACTTTTTCCCATTCCAATCCTGAGACCCTTCCTATAGCATGAGATGTGATATCTCAATGCATCTAATACCAAACCTGGACTCTTCCTATAGCATGAAATGTGATATCCAATTCCTTCCCATTCCAAACCTGAGACCCTTACTATAGCATGAGATGTGATATCTCAATGCTTCTACAAAACATGAGACCCTTCCTATAGCATGAGATGTGATATCCAACTCATTCCCATTCCAATCCGGAGACCCTTCCGATAGCATGAGATGTGATATCCAAGTCCTTCCCATTCCAATCCTGAGACCTTTCCTATAACATGAGATGTGATATCCAACTCCTTCCCATTCCAACCTGAGACCCTTCTTATAGCATGAGATGGGATATCCAACTCCTTCCCATTCCAATCCTGAGACCCTTCCTATACCATGAGATGTGATATCTCAATGCTTCTAATACCAAACCTGAGACCCTTCCTATAACATGAGATGGGATATCCAACTCCTTCCCATTCCAATCCTGAGACCCTTCCGATAGCAGAGGTGTGATTTCTCAATGCTTATACAAAACCTGAGACTCTTCCTATGGCATGAGATGTGATATCCAACTCCTTCCCATTCCAATCCTGAGACCCTTCCTATACCAGGGGATTTAATATCTCAATGCTTCTAAAACCAACCCTGAGAACCATCCTATAACATGAGATGTGATATCCAACTCCTTCCCATTCCAAACCTGAGACCCTACCTATAGCATGAGATGTGATATCCAACTCCTTCCCATTCCAATCCTGAGACCCTTCCTATACCATGAGATGTAATATCTCAATGCTTCTAATACGAAACCTGAGACCCTCCCTATAGCATAAGATATGATATCCAAGTCCTTCCCATTCCAATCCTGAGACCCTTTCTATAACATGAGATGTGATATCCAACTCCTTCCCATTCCAACCTGAGACCCTTCCTATAGCATGAGATGAGATATCCAACTCCTTCCCAATCCAATCCTGAGACCCTTCCGATAGCATGAGATGTGATCTCTAATGCTTCTAACAAACCTGAGACCCTTCCTATGTCATGAGATGTGATATCAAATCCTTCCCTTTCCAAACCTGAGACCCTTCCTTTAGCATGAGATGTGATATCCAACTCCTTCCCATTCCAATCCTGAGACCCTTCATATATCATGAGATGTTATATCTCAATGCTTCTAATACCAAACCTGGACCCTTCCTATAGCATGAGATGTGATATCCAATTTTTACCATTCCAATCCTGCGTCCCTTCCTATAGCATGAGATTGGATATCTCAGTGCTTCTAATACCAAACCTGAGACCCTTCCTATAACATGAGATGTGATATCCAACTCCTTCCGATGCCAATCCTGACACCCTTCCTATACCATGAGATGTGATATCTCAATGCTTCTAATACCAAACCTGAGACCTGCCCTATTACTTGAGATGTGATATCCAAATCCTTCCCATTCCAATCCTGAGACTCTTCCTATAGCATGAGATGTGATATCTCAATGTTTTTAATACCAAACCTGAGACGCTTCCTATAGCAAGAGATGTGATATCCAAATCCTTCCCATTCCAAACCTGAGACCCTTCCTATAGCATGATATGTGATATCCAAGTCCTTCCCATTCCAATCCTGAGACCCTTACTATAGCAAGAGATGTGGTACATGAGAGGTGATATCTCAATGCTTCTAATATCAAACCTGAGACCCTCTCTATAGCATGAGATGTGATATCCAAGTCCTTCCCATTCCAATCCTGAGACCCATCCTATAGCATGAGATGTGATATCTCAATGCTTCTAATACCAAACCTGAGACCCTTCCTATTGCATGAGATGGGATATCCAACTCCTTCCCATTCCAATCCTGAGACCCTTCCTATATCATGAGATGTGATATCTCAATCCTTCCCTTTCCAAACCTGAGACCCTTCCTATAGCATGAGATGTGATATCCAACTCCTTCCCATTCCAATCCTGCGTCCCTTCTTATAGCATGAGATTTGATATCTCAATGCTTCTAATACCAAACCTGGACCCTTCCTATAGCATGAGATATGATATCCAACTCCTTCCCATTCCAATCCTGCGTCCCTTCTTATAGCATGAGATTTGATATCTCAGTGCTTCTAATACCAAACCTGAGCCCCTTCCTATAACATGAGATGTGATATCCAACTCCTTCCGATTCCAATCCTGAGACCCTTCCTATACCATGAGATGTGATATCTCAATGCTTCTAATACCAAACCTGAGACCCTTCCTATAGCAAGAGATGTGATATCCAAATCCTTCCCATTCCAAACATGAGACCCTTCCCATAGCATGAGATGTGATATCCAGCTCCTTCTCATTCCAATCCTGAGACCCTTTCTATAGCATGAGATGTGATATCTCAATGCTTCTACCAAACATGAGACCCTTCCTATAGCATGAGGTGTGATATCCAACTCCTTCTCATTCCAATCCTGAGACCCTTCCGATAGCATGAGATGTGATATCCAACTCCTTCCCATTCTAATCCTGAGACCCTTCCTATAGCATGAGATGTGATATCCAACTCCTTCCCATTCCAATCCTGCGTCCCTTCTTATAGCATGAGATTTGATATCTCAATGCTTCTAATACCAAACCTGGACCCTTCCTATAGCATGAGATATGATATCCAACTCCTTCCCATTCCAATCCTGCGTCCCTTCTTATAGCATGAGATTTGATATCTCAGTGCTTCTAATACCAAACCTGAGACCTGTCCTATTACATGAAATGTGATATCCAAATCCTTCCCATTCCAATCCTGAGACCCTTCCTATAGCATGAGATGTGTTATCTCAATGTTTCTAATACCAAACCTGAGACCCTTCCTATAGCAAGAGATGTGATATCCAAATCCTTCCCATTCCAAACATGAGACCCTTCCCATAGCATGAGATGTGATATCCAGCTCCTTCCCATTCCAATCCTGAGACCCTTCCTATAGCATGAGATGTGATATCTCAATGCTTCTACCAAACATGAGACCCTTCCTATAGCATGAGGTGTGATATCCAACTCCTTCCCATTCCAATCCTGAGACCCTGCCGATAGCATGAGATGTGATATCTCAATGCTTCTAATACGCAACCTGAGACCCTCCCTATAGCATAAGATATGATATCCAAGTCCTTCCCATTCCAATCCTGAGACCCTTCCTATAACATGAGATGTGATATCCAACTCCTTCCCATTCCAACCTGAGACCCTTCCTATAGCACGAGATGAGATATCCAACTCCTTCCCAATCCAATCCTGAGACCCTTCCGATAGCATGAGATGTGATCTCTCAATGCTTCTAACAAACCTGAGACCCTTCCTATGTCATGAGATGTGATATCAAACTCCTTCCCATTCCAATCCTGAGACCCTTCCTATAGCATGAGATGTGATATCCAACTCCTTCCCATCCCAATCCTGAGACCCTTCCTATACCATGAGATGTGATATCTCAATGCTTCTAATACCAATACTGAGACCCGCCCTATAACATGAAATGTGATATCCAAATCCTTCCCCTTCTAAACCTGAGACCCTTCCTATAGCATGAGATGTGTTATCTCAATGCTTCTACCAAACCTGAGACCCTTACTATAGCATGAGATGTGATATCCAAATCCTTCCCATTCCAAACCTGAGACCCTTCCCATAGCATGAGATATGATATCCAACTTCTTCCCAATCCAATCCTGAGACCCTTCCTATAGCATGAGATGTGATATCTCAATGCTTCTAATACCAAACCTGGACTCTTCCTATAGCATGAAATGTGATATCCAATTCCTTCCCATTCTAAACCTGAGACCCTTCCTATAGCATGAGATGTGATATCTCAATGCTTCTACCAAACATGAGACCCTTCATATAACATGAGATGGGATATCCAACTCCTTCCCATTCCAATCCTGAGACCCTTCCGATAGCAGAGGTGTGATATCTCAATGCTTATACCAAACCTGCGACCCTTCCTATGGCATGAGATGGGATATCCAACTCCTTCCCATTCCAGTCCTGAGACCCTTCCTATAGCATGAGATGTGTTATCTCAATGCTTCTACCAAACCTGAGACCCTTACTATCTTACTATAGCATGAGATGTGATATCCAACTCCTTCCCATTCCAATCCTGAGACCCTTCCTATAGCATGAGATGTGATATCTCAATGCTTCTAATACCAAACCTGAGATCCTTCCTATAACATGAGATGTGATATCCAACTCCTTCCCATTCCAAACCTGATACCCTTCCTATAGCATGAGATGTGATATCCAACTCCTTCCCATTCCAATCCTGAGACCCTTCCTATACCATGAGATGTGATATCTCAATGCTTCTAAAACCAACCCTGAGAACCATCCTATAACATGAGATGTGATATCTAAATCTGTCCCTTTCCAAACCTGAGCCCCTTCCTTTAGCATGAGATGTGATATCCAACTCCTTCCCATTCCAATCCTAAAACCCTTCCTTTAGCATGAGATGTGATATCCAATTTCTTCCCATTCCAATCCTACGTCCCTTCCTACAGCATGAGATTTGATATCTCAGTGCTTCTAATACCAAACCTGAGACCCTTCCTATAACATGAGATGTGATATCCAACTCCTTCCGATTCCAATCCTGAGACCCTTCCAATACCATGAGATGTGATATCTCAAAGTTTCTTATACCAAACCTGAGACCCTTCCTATAGCAAGAGATGTGAAATCCAAATCCTTCCCATTCCAAACCTGAGACCCTTCCCATAGCATTAGATATGATATCCAACTTCTTCCCATTCCAATCCTGAGACCCTTCCTATAGCATGAGATGTGATATCTCAATGCTTCTAATACCAAACCTGGACTCTTCCTATAGCATGAAATGTGATATCCAATTCCTTCCCATTCTAAACCTGAGACCCTTCCTATAGCATGAGATGTGATATCTCAATGCTTCTACCAAACATGAGACCCTTCCTATAGCATGAGATGTGATATCCAACCCCTTTCCATTCCAATCCGGAGACCCTTCCGATAGCATGAGATGTGATATCTCAATGCTTCTAATACCAAACCTGAGACCCTGCCTAATGCATAAGATATGATATCCAAGTCCTTCCCATTCCAATCCTGAGACCTTTCCTATAACATGAGATGTGATATCGAACTCCTTCCCATTCCAACCTGAGACCCTTCCTATAGCATGAGATGGGATATCCAAATCCTTCCCAATCCAATCCTGAGACCCTTCCTATAGCATGAGATGTGATATCCAACTTCTTGCCTTTCCAATCCTAAGACCCTTCCTATACCATGAGATGTGATATCTCAATGCTTCTAATACCAATCCTGAGACCCGCCTTATAACATGAGATGTGATATCCAAATCCTTCCCCTTCTAAACCTGAGACCCTTCCTTTAGCATGAGATGTGATATCCAACTCCTTCCCATTCCAATCCTGAGACCCTTCCGATAGCATGAGATGTGATATCTCGGTGCTTCTAATATCAAACCTGAGACCCTCCCTATAGCATGAGATGTGATATCCAAGTCCTTCCCATTCCAATCCTGAGACCCTTCCTATAGCATGAGATGTGATATCTCAATGCTTCTAATACCAAACCTGAGACCCTTCCTATAACATGAGATGGGATATCCAACTCCTTCCCATTCCAATCCTGAGACCCTTCCGATAGCAGAGGTGTGATATCTCAATGCTTATACCAAACCTGAGACCCTTCCTATGGCATGAGATGTGATATCCAACTCCTTCCCATTCCAATCCTGAGACGCTTCCTATAGCATGAGATGTGTTATCTCAATGCTTCTACCAAACCTGAGACCCTTACTATTGCATGAGATGTGATATCCAACTCCTTCCCATTCCAATCCTGAGACCCTTCCTATAGCATGAGATGTGATATCTCAATGCTTCTAATACCAAACCTGAGATCCTTCCTATAACATGAGATGTGATATCCAACTCCTTCCCATTCCAAACCTGAGACCCTTCCTATAGCATGAGATGTGATATCCAACTCCTTCCCATTCCAATCCTGAGACCCTTCCTATAGCATGAGATGTGATATCCAACCCCTTTCCATTCCAATCCGGAGACCCTTCCGATAGCATGAGATGTGATATCTCAATGCTTCTAATACCAAACCTGAGACCCTGCCTAATGCATAAGATATGATATCCAAGTCCTTCCCATTCCAATCCTGAGACCTTTCCTATAACATGAGATGTGATATCCAACTCCTTCCCATTCCAACCTGAGACCCTTCCTATAGCATGAGATGGGATATCCAAATCCTTCCCAATCCAATCCTGAGACCCTTCCTATAGCATGAGATGTGATATCCAACTTCTTGCCTTTCCAATCCTAAGACCCTTCCTATACCATGAGATGTGATATCTCAATGCTTCTAATACCAATCCTGAGACCCGCCTTATAACATGAGATGTGATATCCAAATCCTTCCCCTTCTAAACCTGAGACCCTTCCTTTAGCATGAGATGTGATATCCAACTCCTTCCCATTCCAATCCTGAGACCCTTCCGATAGCATGAGATGTGATATCTCGGTGCTTCTAATATCAAACCTGAGACCCTCCCTATAGCATGAGATGTGATATCCAAGTCCTTCCCATTCCAATCCTGAGACCCTTCCTATAGCATGAGATGTGATATCTCAATGCTTCTAATACCAAACCTGAGACCCTTCCTATAACATGAGATGGGATATCCAACTCCTTCCCATTCCAATCCTGAGACCCTTCCGATAGCAGAGGTGTGATATCTCAATGCTTATACCAAACCTGAGACCCTTCCTATGGCATGAGATGTGATATCCAACTCCTTCCCATTCCAATCCTGAGACGCTTCCTATAGCATGAGATGTGTTATCTCAATGCTTCTACCAAACCTGAGACCCTTACTATTGCATGAGATGTGATATCCAACTCCTTCCCATTCCAATCCTGAGACCCTTCCTATAGCATGAGATGTGATATCTCAATGCTTCTAATACCAAACCTGAGATCCTTCCTATAACATGAGATGTGATATCCAACTCCTTCCCATTCCAAACCTGAGACCCTTCCTATAGCATGAGATGTGATATCCAACTCCTTCCCATTCCAATCCTGAGACCCTTCCTATACCATGAGATGTGATATCTCAATGCTTCTAAAACCAACCCTGAGAACCATCCAATAACATAAGATGTGATTTCTAAATCCTTCCCTTTCCAAACCTGAGACCCTTCCTTTAGCATGAGATGTGATATCCAACTCCTTCCCATTCCAATCCTGAGACCCTTCCTATATCATGAGATGTGATATCTCAATGCTTCTAATACCAAACCTGGACCCTTCCTATAGCATGAGATGTGATATCCAATTTTCCCATTCCAACCCTGCGTCCCTTCCTATGGCATGAGATTGGATATCTCAGTGCTTCTAATACCAAACCTGAGACTCTTCCTATAACATGAGATGTGATATCCAACTCCTTCCGATTCCAATCCTGAGACCCTTCCTATACCATGAGATGTGATATCTCAATGCTTCTAATACCAAACCTGAGACCTGCCCTATTACTTGAGATGTGATATCCAAATCCTTCCCATTCCAATCCTGAGACTCTTCATATAGCATGAGATGTGATATCTCAATGTTTTTAATACCAAACCTGAGACCCTTCCTATAGCAAGAGATGTGATATCCAAATCCTTCCCATTCCAAACCTGAGAACCTTCCTATAGCATGAGATGTGATATCCAACTCCTTCCCATTCCAATCCTGAGACCCTTCCTATAGCAAGAGATGTGATATCCAAATCCTTCCCATTCCAAACCTGAGACCCTTCCTATAGCATGAGAGGTGATATCCAACTCCATCCCATTCCAATCCTGTGACCCTTCCTATAGCATGAGATTGGATATCCAATTTTTCCCATTCCAATCCTGAGACCCTTCCTATACCATGAAATGTGATATCTCAATGCTTCTAAAACCAACCCTGAGAACCATCCTATAACATAAGATGTGATTTCTAAATCCTTCCCTTTCCAAACCTGAGACCCTTCCTTTAGCATGAGAAGTGATATCCAACTCCTTCCCATTCCAATCCTGAGACCCTTCCGATATCATGACTTGTGATATCTCAATGCTTCTAATACCAAACCTGGACCCTTCCTATAGCATGAGATGTGATATCAAATTTTTCCCATTCCAATCCTGCGTCCCTTCCTATAGCATGAGATTGGATATCTCAGTGCTTCTAATACCAAACCTGAGACCCTTCCTATAACATGAGATGTGATATCCAACTCCTTCTGATTCCAATCCTGAGACCCTTCCTATACCATGAGATGTGATATCTCAATGCTTCTAATACCAAACCTGAGACCTGCCCTATTACTTGAGATGTGATATCCAAATCCTTCCCATTCCAATCCTGAGACTCTTCCTATAGCATGAGATGTGATATCTCAATGTTTCTAATACCAAACCTGAGACCCTTCCTATAGCAAGAGATGTGATATCCAAATCCTTCCCATTCCAAACCTGGGACCCTTCCCATAGCATGAGATGTGATATCCAACTCCTTCCCATTCCAAACCTGAGACCATTCCTATAGCATGATATGTGCTATCCCACTCCTTCCTATTCCAATCCTGAGACCCTTCCGATAGCAGAGGTGCGATATCTCAATGATTATACCAAACCTGAGACCCTTCCTATGGCATGAGATGTGATATCCAACTCCTTCCCATTCCAATCCTGAGACGCTTCGATAGCATGAGATGTGTTATCTCAATGATTCTACCAAACCTGAGACCCTTACTATAGCATGAGATGTGATATCCAACTCCTTCCCATTCCTATCCTGAGACCCTTCCTATAGCATGAGAGGTGATATCTCAAGGCTTCTAATACCAAACCTGAGATCCTTCCTACAACATGAGATGTGATATCCAACTCCTTCCCATTCCAAACCTGAGACCCTTCCTATAGCATGAGATGTGATATCCAACTCCTTCCCATTCCAATCCTGAGACCCTTCCTATAGCATGAGAGGTGATATCTCAAGGCTTCTAATACCAAACCTGAGATCCTTCCTACAACATGAGATGTGATATCCAACTCCTTCCCATTCCAATCCTGAGACCCTTCCTATATCATGAGATGTGATATCTCAATGCTTCTAATACCAAACCTGGACCCTTCCTATAGCATGAGATGTGTTATCCAATTTTTCCCATTCCAATCCTGCGTCCCTTCCTATAGCATGAGATTGGATATCTCAGTGCTTCTAATACCAAACCTGAGACCCTTCCTATAACATGAGATGTGATATCCAACTCCTTCCGATTCCAATCCTGAGACCCTTCCTATACCATGAGATGTGATATCTCAATGCTTCTAATACCAAACCTGAGACCTGCCCTATTACTTGAGATGTGATATCCAAATCCTTCCCATTCCAAACCTGAGACCCTTCCTATAGCATGAGATGTGATATCCAACTCCTTCCCATTCCAATCCTGAGACCCTTCCTATAGCAAGAGATGTGATATCCAAATCCTTCCCATTCCAAACCTGAGACCCTTCCTATAGCATGAGAGGTGATATACAACTCCTTCCCATTCCAATCCTGTGTCCCTCCCTATAGCATTAGATTGGATATCTCAGTGCTTCTAATACCAAACCTGAGACCCTTCCTATAACATGAGATGTGATATCCAACTCCTTCCAATTCAAATCCTGAGACCCTTCCTATACCATGAGATGTGATATCTCAATGCTTCTAATACCAAACCTGAGACCTGTCCTATTACATGAGATGTGATATCCAAATCCTTCCCATTCCAATCCTGAGACCCTTCCTATAGCATGAGATGTGATATCTCAATGTTTCTAATACCAAACCGGAGACCCTTCCTATAGCAAGAGATGTGATATCCAAATCCTTCCCATTCCAAACCTGAGACCCTTCCCATAGCATGAGATGTGATATCCAACTTCTTCCCATTCCAATCCTGAGACCCTTCCTATAGCATGAGATGTGATATCTCAATGCATCTAATACCAAACCTGGACTCTTCCTATAGCATGAAATGTGATATCGAATTCCTTCCCATTCCAAACCTGAGACCCTTACTATAGCATGAGATGTGATATCTCAATGCTTCTACCAAACATGAGACCCTTCCTATAGCATGAGATGTGATATCCAACTCATTCCCATTCCAATCCGGAGACCCTTCCGATAGCATGAGATGTGATATCCAAGTCCTTCCCATTCCAATCCTGAGACCTTTCCTATAACATGAGATGTGATATCCAACTCCTTCCCATTCCAACCTGAGACCCTTCCTATAGCATGAGATGGGATATCCAACACCTTCCCATTCCAATCCTGAGACCCTTCCTATACCATGAGATGTGATATCTCAATGCTTCTAATACCAATCCTGAGACCCGCCCTATAACATGAGATGTGATATCCAAATCCTTCCCCTTCTAAACCTGAGACCCTTCCTTTAGCATGAGATGTGATATCCAACTCCTTCCCATTCCAATCCTGAGACCCTTCCGATAGCATGAGATGTGATATCCAAGTCCTTCCCATTCCAATCCTGAGACCCTTCCTATAGCATGAGATGTGATATCTCAATGCTTCTAATACCAAACCTGAGACCCTTCCTATAACATGAGATGGGATATCCAACTCCTTCCAATTCAAATCCTGAGACCCTTCCTATACCATGAGATGTGATATCTCAATGCTTCTAATACCAAACCTGAGACCTGTCCTATTGCATGAGATGTGATATCCAAATCCTTCCCATTCCAATCCCGAGACCCTTCCTATAGCATGAGATGTGATATCTCAATGTTTCTAATACCAAACCGGAGACCCTTCCTATAGCAAGAGATGTGATATCCAAATCCTTCCCATTCCAAACCTGAGACCCTTCCCATAGCATGAGATGTGATATCCAACTTCTTCCCATTCCAATCCTGAGACCCTTCCTATAGCATGAGATGTGATATCTCAATGCATCTAATACCAAACCTGGACTCTTCCTATAGCATGAAATGTGATATCCAATTCCTTCCCATTCCAAACCTGAGACCCTTACTATAGCATGAGATGTGATATCTCAATGCTTCTACCAAACATGAGACCCTTCCTATAGCATGAGATGTGATATCCAACTCATTCCCATTCCAATCCGGAGACCCTTCCGATAGCATGAGATGTGATATCCAAGTCCTTCCCATTCCAATCCTGAGACCTTTCCTATAACATGAGATGTGATATCCAACTCCTTCCCATTCCAACCTGAGACCCTTCCTATAGCATGAGATGGGATATCCAACTCCTTCCCATTCCAATCCTGAGACCCTTCCTATACCATGAGATGTGATATCTCAATGCTTCTAATACCAAACCTGACACCCTTCCTATAACATGAGATGGGATATCCAACTCCTTCCCATTCCAATCCTGAGGCCCTTCCGATAGCAGAGGTGTGATTTCTCAATGCTTATACAAAACCTGAGACTCTTCCTATGGCATGAGATGTGATATCCAACTCCTTCCCATTCCAATCCTGAGACCCTTCCTATACCAGGGGATTTAATATCTCAATGCTTCTAAAACCAACCCTGAGAACCATCCTATAACATGAGATGTGATATCCAACTCCTTCCCATTCCAAACCTGAGACCCTTCCTATAGCATGAGATGTGATATCCAACTCCTTCCCATTCCAATCCTGAGACCCTTCCTATACCATGAGATGTAATATCTCAATGCTTCTAATACGAAACCTGAGACCCTCCCTATAGCATAAAATATGATATCCAAGTCCTTCCCATTCCAATCCTGAGACCCTTCCTATAACATGAGATGTGATATCCAACTCCTTCCCATTCCAACCTGAGACCCTTCCTATAGCATGAGATGTGATATACAACTCCTTCCCAATCCAATCCTGAGACCCTTCATATATCATGAGATGTTATATCTCAATGCTTCTAATACCAAACCTGGACCCTTCCTATAGCATGAGATGTGATATCAAATCCTTCCCTTTCCAAACCTGAGACCCTTCCTTTAGCATGAGATGTGATATCCAACTCCTTCCCATTCCAATCCTGAGACCCTTCATATATCATGAGATGTTATATCTCAATGCTTCTAATACCAAACCTGGACCCTTCCTATAGCATGAGATGTGATATCCAATTTTTACCATTCCAATCCTGCGTACCTTCCTATAGCATGAGATTGGATATCTCAGTGCTTCTAATACCAAACCTGAGACCCTTCCTATAACATGAGATGTGATATCCAACTCCTTCCGATGCCAATCCTGACACCCTTCCTATACCATGAGATGTGATATCTCAATGCTTCTAATACCAAACCTGAGACCTGCCCTATTACTTGAGATGTGATATCCAAATCCTTCCCATTCCAATCCTGAGACTCTTCCTATAGCATGAGATGTGATATCTCAATGTTTTTAATACCAAACCTGAGACGCTTCCTATAGCAAGAGATGTGATATCCAAATCCTTCCCATTCCAAACCTGAGACCCTTCCTATAGCATGATATGTGATATCCAAGTCCTTCCCATTCCAATCCTGAGACCCTTCCTATAGCAAGAGATGTGGTACATGAGAGGTGATATCTCAATGCTTCTAATATCAAACCTGAGACCCTCTCTATAGCATGAGATGTGATATCCAAGTCCTTCCCATTCCAATCCTGAGACCCATCCTATAGCATGAGATGTGATATCTCAATGCTTCTAATACCAAACCTGAAACCCTTCCTATTGCATGAGATGGGATATCCAACTCCTTCCCATTCCAATCCTGAGACCCTTCCTATATCATGAGATGTGATATCTCAATGCTTCTAAAACCAACCCTGAGAACCATCCTATAACATGAGATGTGATATCTAAATCCTTCCCTTTCCAAACCTGAGACCCTTCCTTTAGCATGTGATGTGATATCCAACTCCTTCCCATTCTAATCCTGAGACCCTTCCTATAGCATGAGATGTGATATCTAACTCCTTCCCATTCCAATCCTGCGTCCCTTCTTATAGGATGAGATTTGATATCTCAATGCTTCTAATACCAAACCTGGACCCTTCCTATAGCATGAGATATGATATCCAACTCCTTCCCATTCCAATCCTGCGTCCCTTCTTATAGCATGAGATTTGATATCTCAGTGCTTCTAATACCAAACCTGAGCCCCTTCCTATAACATGAGATGTGATATCCAACTCCTTCCGATTCCAATCCTGAGACCCTTCCTATACCATGAGATGTGATATCTCAATGCTTCTAATACCAAACCTGAGACCCTTCCTATAGCAAGAGATGTGATATCCAAATCCTTCCCATTCCAAACATGAGACCCTTCCCATAACATGAGATGTGATATCCAGCTCCTTCCCATTCCAATCCTGAGACCCTTCCTATAGCATGAGATGTGATATCTCAATGCTTCTACCAAACATGAGACACTTCCTATAGCATGAGGTGTGATATCCAACTCCTTCCCATTCCAATCCTGAGACCCTTCCGATAGCATGAGATGTGATATCCAACTCCTTCCCATTCTAATCCTGAGACCCTTCCTATAGCATGAGATGTGATATCCAACTCCTTCCCATTCCAATCCTGCGTCCCTTCTTATAGCATGAGATTTGATATCTCAATGCTTCTAATACCAAACCTGGACCCTTCCTATAGCATGAGATATGATATCCAACTCCTTCCCATTACAATCCTGCGTCCCTTCTTATAGCATGAGATTTGATATCTCAGTGCTTCTAATACCAAACCTGAGACCTGTCCTATTACATGAAATGTGATATCCAAATCCTTCCCATTCCAATCCTGAGACCCTTCCTATAGCATGAGATGTGTTATCTCAATGTTTCTAATACCAAACCTGAGACCCTTCCTATAGCAAGAGATGTGATATCCAAATCCTTCCCATTCCAAACATGAGACCCTTCCCATAGCATGAGATGTGATATCCAGCTCCTTCCCATTCCAATCCTGAGACCCTTCCTATAGCATGAGATGTGATATCTCAATGCTTCTACCAAACATGAGACCCTTCCTATAGCATGAGGTGTGATATCCAACTCCTTCCCATTCCAATCCTGAGACCCTTCCGATAGCATGAGATGTGATATCTCAATGCTTCTAATACGAAACCTGAGACCCTCCCTATAGCATAAGATATGATATCCAAGTCCTTCCCATTCCAATCCTGAGACCCTTCCTATAACATGAGATGTGATATCCAACTCCTTCCCATTCCAAGCTGAGACCCTTCCTATAGCACGAGATGAGATATCCAACTCCTTCCCAATCCAATCCTGAGACCCTTCCGATAGCATGAGATGTGATCTCTCAATGCTTCTAACAAACCTGAGACCCTTCCTATGTCATGAGATGTGATATCAAACTCCTTCCCATTCCAATCCTGAGACCCTTCCTATAGCATGAGATGTGATATCCAACTCCTTCCCATTCCAATCCTGAGACCCTTCCTATACCATGAGATGTGATATCTCAATGCTTCTAATACCAATACTGAGACCCGCCCTATAACATGAAATGTGATATCCAAATCCTTCCCCTTCTAAACCTGAGACCCTTCCTATACCATGAGATGTGATATCTCAATGTTTCTAATACCAAACCTGAGACCCTTCCTATAGCATGAGATATGATATCCAACTTCTTCCCATTCCAATCCTGAGACCCTTCCTATAGCATGAGATGTGATATCTCAATGCTTCTAATACCAAACCTGGACTCTTCCTATAGCATGAAATGTGATATCCAATTCCTTCCCATTCTAAACCTGAGACCCTTCCTATAGCATGAGATGTGATATCTCAATGCTTCTACCAAACATGAGACCCTTCCTATGGCATGAGATGGGATATCCAACTCCTTCCCATTCCAGTCCTGAGACCCTTCCTATAGCATGAGATGTGTTATCTCAATGCTTCTACCAAACCTGAGACCCTTACTATCTTACTATAGCATGAGATGTGATATCCAACTCCTTCCCATTCCAATCCTGAGACCCTTCCTATAGCATGAGATGTGATATCTCAATGCTTCTAATACCAAACCTGAGATCCTTCCTATAACATGAGATGTGATATCCAACTCCTTCCCATTCCAAACCTGATACCCTTCCTATAGCATGAGATGTGATATCCAACTCCTTCCCATTCCAATCCTGAGACCCTTCCTATACCATGAGATGTGATATCTCAATGCTTCTAAAACCAACCCTGAGAACCATCCTATAACATGAGATGTGATATCTAAATCTGTCCCTTTCCAAACCTGAGCCCCTTCCTTTAGCATGAGATGTGATATCCAACTCCTTCCCATTCCAATCCTAAAACCCTTCCTTTAGCATGAGATGTGATATCCAATTTCTTCCCATTCCAATCCTACGTCCCTTCCTACAGCATGAGATTTGATATCTCAGTGCTTCTAATACCAAACCTGAGACCCTTCCTATAACATGAGATGTGATATCCAACTCCTTCCGATTCCAATCCTGAGACCCTTCCTATACCATGAGATGTGATATCTCAAAGTTTCTAATACCAAACCTGAGACCCTTCCTATAGCAAGAGATGTGAAATCCAAATCCTTCCCATTCCAAACCTGAGACCCTTCCCATAGCACTAGATATGATATCCAACTTCTTCCCATTCCAATCCTGAGACCCTTCCTATAGCGTGAGATGTGATATCTCAATGCTTCTAATACCAAACCTGGACTCTTCCTATAGCATGAAATGTGATATCTCAATGCTTCTACCAAACATGAGACCCTTCCTATAGCATGAGATGTGATATCCAACCCCTTTCCATTCCAATCCGGAGACCCTTCCAATAGCATGAGATGTGATATCTCAATGCTTCTAATACCAAACCTGAGACCCTCCCTAATGCATAAGATATGATATCCAAGTCCTTCCCATTCCAATCCTGAGACCTTTCCTATAACATGAGATGTGATATCCAACTCCTTCCCATTCCAACCTGAGACCCTTCCTATAGCATGAGATGGGATATCCAACTCCTTCAGAATCCAATCCTGAGACCCTTCCTATAGCATGAGATGTGATATCCAACTTCTTGCCTTTCCAATCCTGAGACCCTTCCTATACCATGAGATGTGATATCTCAATGCTTCTAATACCAATCCTGAGACCCGCCTTATAACATGAGATGTGATATCCAAATCCTTCCCCTTCTAAACCTGAGACCCTTCCTTTAGCATGAGATGTGATATCCAACTCCTTCCCATTCCAATCCTGAGACCCTTCCGATAGCATGAGATGTGATATCTCGGTGCTTCTAATATCAAACCTGAGACCCTCCCTATAGCATGAGATGTGATATCCAAGTCCTTCCCATTCCAATCCTGAGACCCTTCCTATAGCATGAGATGTGATATCTCAATGCTTCTAATACCAAACCTGAGACCCTTCCTATGGCATGAGATGTGATATCCAACTCCTTCCCATTCCAATCCTGAGACGCTTCCTATAGCATGAGATGTGTTATCTCAATGCTTCTACCAAACCTGAGACCCTTACTATTGCATGAGATGTGATATCCAACTCCTTCCCATTCCAATCCTGAGACCCTTCCTATAGCATGAGATGTGATATCTCAATGCTTCTAATACCAAACCTGAGATCCTTCCTATAACATGAGATGTGATATCCAACTCCTTCCCATTCCAAACCTGAGACCCTTCCTATAGCATGAGATGTGATATCCAACTCCTTCTCATTCCAATCCTGAGACCCTTCCTATAGCATGAGATGTGATATCTCAATGCATCTAATACCAAACCTGAGATCCTTCCTATAACATGAGATGTGATATCCAACTCCTTCCCATTCCAAACCTGAGACCCTTCCTATAGCATGAGATGTGATATCCAACTCCTTCCCATTCCAATCCTGAGACCCTTCCTATACCATGAGATGTGATATCTCAATGCTTCTAAAACCAACCCTGAGAACCATCCTATAACATAAGATGTGATTTCTAAATCCTTCCCTTTCCAAACCTGAGACCCTTCCTTTAGCATGAGATGTGATATCCAACTCCTTCCCATTCCAATCCTGAGACCCTTCCTATATCATGAGATGTGATATCTCAATGCTTCTAATACCAAACCTGGACCCTTCCTATAGCATGAGATGTGATATCCAATTTTTCCCATTCCAACCCTGCGTCCCTTCCTATAGCATGAGATTGGATATCTCAGTGCTTCTAATACCAAACCTGAGACTCTTCCTATAACATGAGATGTGATATCCAACTCCTTCCGATTCCAATCCTGAGACCCTTCCTATACCATGAGATGTGATATCTCAATGCTTCTAATATCAAACCTGAGACCTGCCCTATTACTTGAGATGTGATATCCAAATCCTTCCCATTCCAATCCTGAGACTCTTCGTATAGCATGAGATGTGATATCTCAATGTTTTTAATACCAAACCTGAGACCCTTCCTATAGCAAGAGATGTGATATCCAAATCCTTCCCATTCCAAACCTGAGAACCTTCCTATAGCATGAGATGTGATATCCAACTCCTTCCCATTCCAATCCTGAGACCCTTCCTATAGCAAGAGATATGATATCCAAATCCTTCCCATTCCAAACCTGAGACCCTTCCTATAGCATGAGAGGTGATATCCAACTCCTTCCCATTCCAATCCTGTGACCCTTCCTATAGCATGAGATTGGATATCCAAGTTTTCCCATTCCAATCCTGAGACCCTTCCTATACCATGAAATGTGATATCTCAATGCTTCTAAATCCAACCCTGAGAACCGTCCTATAACATAAGATGTGATTTCTAAATCCTTCCCTTTCCAAACCTGAGACCCTTCCTTTAGCATGAGAAGTGATATCCAACTCCTTCCCATTCCAATCCTGAGACCCTTCCGATATCATGAGATGTGATATCTCAATGCTTCTAATACCAAACCTGGACCCTTCCTATAGCATGAGATGTGATATCAAATTTTTCCCATTCCAATCCTGCGTCCCTTCCTATAGCATGAGATTGGATATCTCAGTGCTTCTAATAGCAAACCTGAGACCCTTCCTATAACATGAGATGTGATATCCAACTCCTTCTGATTTCAATCCTGAGACCCTTCCTATACCATGAGATGTGATATCTCAATGCTTCTAATACCAAACCTGAGACCTGCCCTATTACTTGAGATGTGATATCCAAATCCTTCCCATTCCAATCCTGAGACTCTTCCTATAGCATGAGATGTGATATCTCAATGTTTCTAATACCAAACCTGAGACCCTTCCTATAGCAAGAGATGTGATATCCAAATCCTTCCCATTCCAAACCTGGGACCCTTCCCATAGCATGAGATGTGATATCCAACTCCTTCCCATTCCAATCCTGAGACCCTTCCTATAGCATGAGATGTGATATCTCAATGCTTCTAATACCAAACCTGAGACCTGTCCTACTGCATGAGATGTGATATCCAAATCCTTCCCATTCCAATCCTGAGACCCTTCCGATAGCATGAGATGTGATATCTTAATGCTTCTAATACCAAACCTTAGACCCTCCCTATAGCATAAGATGTGATATCCAAGTCCTTCCAATTCCAATCCTGAGACCCTTCCTATAACATGAGATGTGATATCCAACTCCTTCCCATTCCAACCTGAGACCCTTCCTATAGCATGAGATGGGATATCCATCTCCTTCCCAATCCAATCATGAGACCCTTCCGATAGCATGAGATGTGATATCTCAATACTTCTAACAAACCTGAGACTGTTCCTATGGCATGAGATGTGATATCAAACTCCTTCCCATTACAATCCTGAGACGCTTCTGATAGCATGAGATGTGATATCTTAATGCTTCTAATACCAAACCTGAGACCCTCTCTATAGCATAAGATGTGATATCCAAGTCCTTCCCATTCCAATCCTGAGACCCTTCCTAAAACATGAGATGTGATATCCAACTCCTTCCCATTCCAACCTGAGACCCTTCCTATAGCATGAGATGGGATATCCAACTCCTTCCCAATCCAATCATGAGGACCTTCCGATAGCATGAGATGTGATATCTCAATGCTTCTAACAAACCTGAGACCCTTCCTATGGCATGAGATGTGATATCAAACTCCTTCCCATTCCAATCCTGAGACCCTTTCTATACCATGAGATGTGATATCTCAATGCTTCTAATATCAATCCTGAGACCTGCCCTATAACATGAGATGTGATTTCCAAATCCTTCCCATTCCAATCCTGAGACCCTTCCTATAGCATGAGATGTGATATCCAACTCCTTCCCATTCCAATCCTGAGACCCTTCCTATACCATGAGATGTGATATCTCAATGCTTCTAATATCAATCCTGAGACCTGCCCTATAACATGAGATGTGATTTCCAACTCCTTCCCATTCCAATCCTGAGACCCTTCCGATAGCATGAGATGTGATATCTCAATGATTCTAATATCAAACCGGAGACCCTCCCTATAGCATGAGATGTGATATCCAAGTCCTTCCCATTCCAATCCTGAGACCCTTCCTATAGCATGAGATGTGATATCTCAGTGCTTCTAATACCAAACCTGAGACCCTTCCTATAACATGAGATTAGATATCCAACTCCTTCTCATTCCAATCCTGAGACCCTTCTGATAGCAGAGGTGTGATATCTTAATGCTTATACCAAACCTGAGACCCTTCCTATGGCATGAGATGTGATATCCAACTGCTTCCCATTCCAATCCTGAGACCCTTCCTATAGCATGAGATGTGTTATCTCAATGCTTCTACCAAACCGGGGACCCTTTCCGATAGCATGAGATGTGATATCCATCTCCTTCCCATTCCAATCACAAGACCCTTCCTATAGCATGAGATGTGATATCCATCTCCTTCCCATTCCAATCCTGAGACCCTTCCTATAGCATGAGATGTGACATCTCAATGCTTCTACCAAACCTGAGACCCTTCCTATAGCATGAGATGAGATATCCAACTCCTTCCCATTCCAATTCAGAGACCCTTCCTATAGCATGAGATGTGATATCTCAATGCTTCTAATACCAAACCTGAGATCCTTCCTATACCATGAGATGTGATATCCAACTCCTTCCCATTCCAAACCTCAGACCCTTCCTATAGCATGAGATGTGATATCTCAATGCTTCTACCAAACATGAGACCCTTCCTATAGCATGAGATGTGATATCTCACTGCTTATAATACCAAAACTGAGACCCTTCCTAAAGCATGAGATGTGATATCCAACTCTTTTTCCACTCCAAACCTGAGACCCTTCCGATAGCATGAGATGTGATATCTTAATGCTTCTAATACCAAACCTGAGACCCTCCCTATAGCATAAGATGTGATATCCAAGTCCTTCCCATTCCAATCCTGAGACCCTTCCTATAACATGAGATGTGATATCCAACTCCTTCCCATTCCAACCTGAGACCCTTCCTATAGCATGAGATGGGATATCCATCTCCTTCCCAATCCAATCATGAGACCCTTCCGATAGCATTAGATGTGATATCTCAATGCTTCTAACAAACCTGAGACCCTTCCTATGGCATGAGATGTGATATCAAACTCCTTCCCATTCCAATCCTGAGACCCTTCCTATAGCATGAGATGTGATATACAACTCCTTCCCATTCCAATCCTGAGACCCTTCCTATGCCATGAGATGTGATATCTCAATGCTTCTAATATCAAACCTGAGACCCTCCCTATAGCATGAGATGTGATATCCAAGTCATTCCAATTCCAATCCTGAGACCCTTCCTATAGCATGAGATGTGATATCTCAATGCTTCTAATACCAAACCTGAGACCCTTCCTATAACATGAGATGGGATATCCAACTCCTTCCCATTCCAATCCTGAGACCCTTCTGATAGCAGAGGTGTGATATCTTAATGCTTATACCAAACCTGAGGCCCTTCCTATGGCATGAGATGTGATATCCAACTCCTTCCCATTCCAATCCTGAGACCCTTCCTATAGCATGAGATGTGTTATCTCAATGCTTCTACCAAACCTGAGACCCTTCCTATAGCATAAGATGTGATATCCAACTCCTTCCCATTCCAATCCTGAGACCCTTCCTATAGCATGAGATGTGACATCTCAATGCTTCTAATACCAAACATGAGATCCTTCCTATAACATGAGATGTGATATCCAACTCCTTCCCATTCCAAACCTGAGACCCTTCCTATAGCATGAGATGTGATATCCAACTCCTTCCCATTCCAATCCTGAGACCCTTCCTATACCATGAGATGTGATATCTCAATGCTTCTAAAACCAACCCTGAGAAACATCCTATAACATGAGATGTGATATCTAAATCCTTCCCTTTCCAAACCTGAGACCCTTCCTTTAGCATGTGATGTGATATCCAACTCCTTCCCATTCCAATCCGAGACCCTTCCTATAGCATGAGATGTGATATCTCAATGCTTCTAATACCAAACCTGGACACTTCCTATAGCATGAGATATGATATCCGACTCCTTCCCATTCCAATCCTGCGTCCCTTCCTATAGCATGAGATTTGATATCTCAGTGCTTCTAATAACAAACGTGAGACCCTTCCTATAACATGAGATGTGATATCCAACTCCTTCCGATTCCAATCCTGAGACCCTTCCTATACCATGAGATGCGATATCTCAATGCTTCTAATACCAAACCTGAGACCTGTCCTATTACATGAGATGTGATATCCAAATCCTTACCATTCTAATCCTGCGACCCTTCCTATAGAATGAGATGTGATATCTCAATGTTTCTAATACCAAACCTGAGACCCTTCCTATAGCAAGAGATGTGATATCCAAATCCTTCCCATTCCAAACCTGAGACCCTTCCCATAGCATTAGATGTGATATCCAACTCCTTCCCATTCCAATCCTGAGACCCTTCCTATAGCATGAGATGTGATATCTCAATGCTTCTAATACCAAACCTCTCACCTGTCCTATTGCATGAGATGTGATATCCAAATCCTTCCCATTCCAATCTTGAGACCCTTCCTATAGCATGAAATGTGATATCTCAATGTTTCTAATACCAAACCTGAGACCCTTCCTATAGCAAGAGATGTGATATCCAAATCCTTCCCATTCCAAACCTGAGACCCTTCCCATAGCATGAGATGTGGTATCCAACTTCTTCCTATTCCAATCCTGAGACCCTTCCTATAGCATGAGATGTGATATCTCAATGCATCTAATACCAAACCTGGACTCTTCCTATAGCATAAGATGTGATATCCAAGTCCTTCCCATTCCAATCCTGAGACCCTTCCTATAACATGAGATGTGATATCCAACTCCTTCCCATTCCAACCTGAGACCCTTCCTATAGCATGAGATGGGATATCCATCTCCTTCCCAATCCAATCATGAGACCCTTCCGATAGCATTAGATGTGATATCTCAATGCTTCTAACAAACCTGAGACCCTTCCTATGGCATGAGATGTGATATCAAACTCCTTCCAATTCCAATCCTGAGACCCTTCCTATAGCATGAGATGTGATATACAACTCCTTCCCATTCCAATCCTGAGACCCTTCCTATACCATGAGATGTGATATCTCAATGCTTCTAATATCAATCCTGAGACCTGCCCTATAACATGAGATGTGATATCCAACTCCTTCCCATTCCAATCCTGAGACCCTTCCGATAGCATGAGATGTGATATCTCAATGCTTCTAATATCAAACCTGAGACCCTCCCTATAGCATGAGATGTGATATCCAAGTCATTCCCATTCCAATCCTGAGACCCTTCCTATAGCATGAGATGTGATATCTCAATGCTTCTAATACCAAACCTGAGACCCTTCCTATAACATGAGATGGGATATCCAACTCCTTCCCATTCCAATCCTGAGACCCTTCTGATAGCAGAGGTGTGATATCTTAATGCTTATACCAAACCTGAGGCCCTTCCTATGGCATGAGATGTGATATCCAACTCCTTCCCATTCCAATCCTGAGACCCTTCCTATAGCATGAGATGTGTTATCTCAATGCTTCTACCAAACCTGAGACCCTTCCTATAGCATAAGATGTGATATCCAACTCCTTCCCATTCCAATCCTGAGACCCTTCCTATAGCATGAGATGTGACATCTCAATGCTTCTAATACCAAACATGAGATCCTTCCTATAACATGAGATGTGATATCCAACTCCTTCCCATTCCAAACCTGAGACCCTTCCTATAGCATGAGATGTGATATCCAACTCCTTCCCATTCCAATCCTGAGACCCTTCCTATACCATGAGATGTGATATCTCAATGCTTCTAAAACCAACCCTGAGAAACATCCTATAACATGAGATGTGATATCTAAATCCTTCCCTTTCCAAACCTGAGACCCTTCCTTTAGCATGTGATGTGATATCCAACTCCTTCCCATTCCAATCCGAGACCCTTCCTATAGCATGAGATGTGATATCTCAATGCTTCTAATACCAAACCTGGACACTTCCTATAGCATGAGATATGATATCCGACTCCTTCCCATTTCAATCCTGCGTCCCTTCCTATAGCATGAGATTTGATATCTCAGTGCTTCTAATAACAAACGTGAGACCCTTCCTATAACATGAGATGTGATATCCAACTCCTTCCGATTCCAATCCTGAGACCCTTCCTATACCATGAGATGCGATATCTCAATGCTTCTAATACCAAACCTGAGACCTGTCCTATTACATGAGATGTGATATCCAAATCCTTACCATTCTAATCCTGAGACCCTTCCTATAGCATGAGATGTGATATCTCAATGTTTCTAATACCAAACCTGAGACCCTTCCTATAGCAAGAGATGTGATATCCAAATCCTTCCCATTCCAAACCCGAGACCCTTCCCATAGCATGAGATGTGATATCCAACTCCTTCCCATTCCAATCCTGAGACCCTTCCTATAGCATGAGATGTGATATCTCAATGCTTCTAATACCAAACCTGAGACCTGTCCTATTGCAAGAGATGTGATATCCAAATCCTTCCCATTCCAAACCTGAGACCCTTCCCATAGCATGAGATGTGGTATCCAACTCCTTCCTATTCCAATCCTGAGACCCTTCCTATAGCATGAGATGTGATATCTCAATGCATCTAATACCAAACCTGGACTCTTCCTATAGCATGAAATGTGATATCCAACTCCTTCCCCTTCCAAACCTGAGACCCTTCCTATAGCATGAGATGTGATATCTCAATGCTTCTACCAAACATGAGACCCTTCCTATAGCATGAGATGTGATATCCAACTCTTTCCCATTCCAATCCTGAGACCCTTCCGATAGCATGAGATGTGATATCTTAATGCTTCTAATACCAAACCTTAGACCCTCCCTATAGCATAAGATGTGATATCCAAGTCCTTCCAATTCCAATCCTGAGACCCTTCCTATAACATGAGATGTGATATCCAACTCCTTCCCATTCCAACCTGAGACCCTTCCTATAGCATGAGATGGGATATCCATCTCCTTCCCAATCCAATCATGAGACCCTTCCGATAGCATGAGATGTGATATCTCAATACTTCTAACAAACCTGAGACCCTTCCTATGGCATAAGATGTGATATCAAACTCCTTCCCATTACAATCCTGAGACCCTTCCTATAGCATGAGATGTGATATCTCAATGCATCTAATACCAAACATGGACTCTTCCTATAGCATGAAATGTGATATCCAACTCCTTCCCATTCCAAACCTGAGACCCTTCCTTTAGCATGAGATGTGATATCCAATTCCTTCCCATTCCAATCCTGAGACCCTTCCGATAGCATGAGATGTGATATCTCAATGCTTCTAATATCAAACCTGAGACCCTCCCTATAGCATAAGATATGATATCCAAGTCCTTCCCATTCCAATCCTGAGACCCTGCCTATAACATGAGATGTGATATCCACCTCCTTCCCATTCCAACCTGAGACCCTTGCTATAGCATGAGATGGGATATCCAACTCCTTCCCAATCCAATCCTGAGACCCTTCCGATAGCATGAGATGTGATATCTCAATGCTTCTAATACCAAACCTGAGACCCTCCCTATAGCATAAGATATGATATCCAAGTCCTTCCCATTCCAATCCTGAGACCCTGCCTATAACATGAGATGTGATATCCACCTCCTTCCCATTCCAACCTGAGACCCTTGCTATAGCATGAGATGGGATATCCAACTCCTTCCCAATCCAATCCTGAGACCCTTCCGTTAGCATGAGATGTGATCTGTCAATGCTTCTAACAAACCTGAGACCCTTCCTATGGCATGAGATGTGATATCAAACTCCTTCCCATTCCAATCCTGAGACCCTTCCTATAGCATGAGATGTGATATCCAACTCCTTCCCATTCCAATTCTGAGACCCTTCCTATACCATGAGATGTGATATCTCAATGCTTCTAATACCAATCCTGAGACCCGCCCTACAACATGAGATGTGATATCCAAATCCTTCCCCTTCCAAACCTGAGACCCTTCCTTTAGCATGAGATGTGATATCCAATTCCTTCCCATTCCAATCCTGAGACCCTTCCGATAGCATGAGATGTGATATCTCAATGCTTCTAATATCAAACCTGAGACCCTCCCTATAGCATGAGATGGGATATCCAAGTCCTTCCCATTCCAATCCTGAGACCCTTCCTATAGCATGAGATGTGATATCTCAATGCTTCCTATACCAAACCTGAGACCCTTCCTATAACATGAGATGGGATATCCAACTCCTTCCCATTCCAATCCTGAAACCCTTCCGATAGCAGAGGTGTGATATCTCAATGCTTATACCAAACCTGAGACCCTTCCTATGGCATGAGACGTGATATCCAGCTCCTTCCCATTCCAATCCTGAGACCCTTCCTATAGCAAGAGATGTGATATCTCAATGCTTCTACTAAACCTGAGACCCTTCCTATAGCATGAGATGTGATATCCAACTCCTTCCCATTACAATCCTGAGACCCTTCCTATAGCATACGATGTGATTTCTCAATGGTTCCAATACCAAACCTGAGATCCTTCCTATAACATGAGATGTGATATTCAACTCCTTCCCATTCCAAACCTGAGACCCTTCCTATAGCATGAGATGTGATATCTCAATGCTTCTACCAAACCGGGAACCCTTTCCGATAGCATGAGATGTGATATCCATCTCCTTCCCATTCCAATCCCGAGACCCTTCCTATAGCATGAGATGTGACATCTCAATGCTTCTACCAAACCTGAGACCCTTGCTATAGCATGAGATGAGATATCCAACTCCTTCCCATTCCAATTCCGAGACCCTTCCTATAGCATGAGATGTGATATCTCAATGCTTCTAATACCAAACCTGAGATCCTTCCTATAGCATGAGATGTGATATCCAACTGCTTCCCATTCCAAACCTGAGACCCTTCCTATAGCATGAGATGTGATATCTCAATGCTTCTACCAAACATGAGACCCTTCCTATAGCATGAGATGTGATATCTCACTGCTTCTAATACCAAAACTGAGTCTCTTCCTATAGCATGAGATGTGATATCCAACTCCTTCCCATTCCAATCCTGAGACCCTTCCGATAGCATGAGATGTGATATCTTAATGCTTCTAATACCAAACCTGAGACCCTTTCTATAGCATAAGATGTGATATCCAAGTCCTTCCCATTCCAATCCTGAGACCCTTCCTATAGCATGAGATGGGATATCCAACTCCTTCCCATTCCAATTCTAAGACCCTTCCTATAGCATGAGATGTGATATCCAACTCCTTCCCATTCCAATCCTGAGACCCTTCTGATAGCATGAGATGTGATATCTTAATGCTTCTAATACCAAACCTGAGACCCTCTCTATAGCATAAGATGTTATATCCAAGTCCTTCCCATTCCAATCCTGAGACCCTTCTTAAACATGAGATGTGATATCCAACTCCTTCCCATTCCAACCTGAGACCCTTCCTATAGCATGAGATGGGATATCCAACTCCTTCCCAATCCAATCATGAGGACCTTCTGATAGCATGAGATGTGATATCTCAATGCTTCTAACAAACCTGAGACCCTTCCTATGGCATGAGATGTGATATCAAACTCCTTCCTATTCCAATCCTGAGACCCTTCCTATAGCATGAGATGTGATATCTCAATGCTTCTAATACCAAACCTGAGACCCTTCCTATAACATGAGATGGGATATCCAACTCCTTCCCATTCCAATCCTGAAACCCTTCCGATAGCAGAGGTGTGATATCTCAATGCTTATACCAAACCTGAGACCCTTCCTATGGCATGAGACGTGATATCCAGCTCCTTCCCATTCCAATCCTGAGACCCTTCCTATAGCAAGAGATGTGATATCTCAATGCTTCTACCAAACCTGTGATCCTTCCTATAACATGAGATGTGATATTCAACTCCTTCCCATTCCAAACCTGAGACCCTTCCTATAGCATGAGATGTGATATCTTAGTGCTTCTACCAAACCGGGAACCCTTTCCGATAGCATGAGATGTGATATCCATCTCCTTCCCATTCCAATCACAAGACCCTTCCTATAGCATGAGATGTGATATCCATCTCCTTCCCATTCCAATCCCGAGACCCTTCCTATAGCATGAGATGTGACATCTCAATGCTTCTACCAAACCTGAGACCCTTCCTATAGCATGAGATGAGATATCCAACTCCTTCCCATTCCAATTCCGAGACCCTTCCTATAGCATGAGATGTGATATCTCAATGCTTCTAATACCAAACCTGAGATCCTTCCTATAGCATGAGATGGGATATCCAACTCCTTACCAATCCAATCATGAGGACCTTCCGATAGCATGATATGTGATATCTCAATGCTTCTAACAAACCTGAGACCCTTCCTATGGCATGAGATGTGATATCAAACTCCTTCCCATTCCAACCTGAGACCCTTCCTATAGCATGAGATGGGATATCCAACTCCTTCCCAATCCAATCATGAGACCCTTCTGATAGCATGAGATTTGATATCTCAATGCTTCTAACAAACCTGAGACCCTTCCTATGGCATGAGATGTGATATCAAACTCCTTCCCATTCCAATTCTAAGACCCTTCCTATAGCATGAGATGTGATATCCAACTCCTTCCCATTCCAATCCTGAGACCCTTCTGATAGCATGAGATGTGATATCCGAATGCTTCTAAAACCAAACCTGAGACCCTCTCTATAGCATAAGATGTGATATCCAAGTCCTTCCCATTCCAATCCTGAGACCCTTCCTAAAACATGAGATGTGATATCCAACTCCTTCCCATTCCAACCTGAGACCCTTCCTATAGCATGAGATGTGACATCTCAATGCTTCTACCAAACCTGAGATCCTTCCTATAGCATGAGATGGGATATCCAACTCCTTCCCAATCCAATCATGAGGACCTTCCGATAGCATGAGATGTGATATCTCAATGCTTCTAACAAACCTGAGACCCTTCCTATGGCATGAGATGTGATATCAACCTTCTTCCCATTCCAATTCTGAGACCCTTCCTATAGCATGAGATGTGATATCCAACTCCTTCCCATTCCAATCCTGAGACCCTTTCTATACCATGAGATGTGATATCTCAATGCTTCTAATATCAATCCTGAGACCTGCCCTATAACATGAGATCTGATTTCCAAATTCTTCCCATTCCAATCCTGTGACCCTTCCTATAGCATGAGATGTGATATCCAACTCCTTCCCATTCCAATCCTGAGACCCTTCCTATACCATGAGATGTGATATCTCAATGCTTCTAATATCAATCCTGAGACCTGCCCTATAACATGAGATGTGATTTCCAACTCCTTCCCATTCCAATCCTGAGACCCTTCCGATAGCATGAGATGTGATATCTCAATGATTCTAATATCAAACCGGAGACCCTCCCTATAGCATGAGATGTGATATCCAAGTCCTTCCCATTCCAATCCTGAGACCCTTCCTATAGCATGAGATGTGATATCTCAGTGCTTCTAATACCAAACCTGAGACCCTTCCTATAACATGAGATTAGATATCCAACTCCTTCTCATTCCAATCCTGAGACCCTTCTGATAGCAGAGGTGTGATATCTTAATGCTTATACCAACCCTGAGACCCTTCCTATGGCATGAGATGTGATATCCAACTGCTTCCCATTCCAATCCTGAGACCCTTCCTATAGCATGAGATGTGTTATCGCAATGCTTCTACCAAACCTGAGACCCTTCCTATAGCATGAGATGTGATATCCAACTCCTTCCCATTCCAATCCTGAGACCCTTCCTATAGCATGAGATGTGATATCTCAATGCTTCTAATACCAAACATGAGATCCTTCCTATAACATGAGATGTGATATCCAACTCCTTCCCATTCCAAACCTGAGACCCTTTCTATAGCATGAGATGTGATATCCAACTCCTTCCCACTCCAATCCTGAGACCCTTCCTATACCATGAGATGTGATATATAAATGCTTCTAAAACCAACCCTGAGAACCGTCCTATAACATCAGATGTGATATCTAACTCCTTCCCATTCCAAACCTGAGACCATTCCTATAGCATAAGATGTGATATCCAACTACTTCCCATTCCAATCCTGTGACCCTTCCTATTACATGAGATGTGATATCGAACTCCTTCCCATTCCAAACCTGAGACCCATCCTATAGCATGAGATGTGATACCCAACTCCTTTTCGTTCCAATCCTTAGGCCTTCCGATAGCATGAGATGTGATATCGCACTGCTTCTAATACCAAATGTTAGGAAATATTTCGTAATTGTAGGTAATTTTCCTTCCATGTTGCAACCCCTAAACTTTTTGCTGTTGTTTTTCACCTTGTTCGCGACTTTGCCAGAGAAGTGCAGCCTTCTGCCGCACTCCTCTGGGCTTTCGCTCCTTTCTTACGGGGAAACTGACATGCCCTTAAGACAGTCAGTACCCGGAAACGCTGTTTTCCGTAGTTTCTTTTATCATGTTGCGGCTTTCGTGCAACATGACACAAGAGGGCACTGTAAGCTAAGTTACTGCTCTCTTGGGTCTCTAGCCTTCTACAGGCCCTAGATACTCTTTTAGGATTGTAACTGATCGGTGCAAGTGATTCACGAACGGGAATGGTGGCAGCGATCGTTTCTTGTGTTTTGAGCTCCTTTTGGCGTTTTAAGCGCGTTTCTCGCGCTTAGCCCAAAATGGTGGCCTGGCTCCCAAAATGGCCAGACCACGAGGCTCCTTTGTCCTGTCCGCTGATCGTCTTGCTCCCTTCACCTTCCCCAGGTCGAGCCGACCCGGGGCCTTCCTTATTTGGGCATGTACTTTCCCGCGAAACACAGATGCTTTCGCAGGCTTCTACATGCCTGGTGTGTGCCTCCAGGATGTGGGCTGGGATGTCTGGTCCCAATACACATCCTGGGTGCCAGAGTGTCTAGGGTGGTGTGAATGCCTGGGACCACCATGGTCCGTGATAGGTCCACATATGGTGTGAGTGTTCATGAGCGGATCTCCCATTGGGTCCCCTCCGTTTTGGCGCGAAGGGAACCGTGGATACGAAGGGGCTAGAAACACCACTACCATGTCGATCTCCTGAATTCTCACGAACTAAGGAATACAGGAGCCAAGTATCCTGCAACCAAGAGGCTGAACCGAGGAATCGCTGGTGACCCGCTGAAGGACTGCTCCTCTGCACTGCTGTCTCCTTGTGAAACCCTTTTCACCTTTGATCGAACCAGAAGGCCTGTACTGGTACTTCGACCCTTGGAATAGCGGGGACAGCTATTCTCGGCATCTTCACCATCTCCTGCTAGTAAGCCTTCGGAAGCGTCTCTGGGCCATCCAGCAGACTGACCAGCCTACACAGGAGTCTTGCTCTGTAACCGCCGCCAGGTTGTGTAGTATTTCGAGTCCTTGTCACTCTCACACGCTTCGTACACTTGGCGTTCCCAGGTCTGAAGTGAGTAGTGTACATTTGGCTCAGATACACACGGCCGCTCTGTTGCCCTGCTGTGGTAACAAACTGTGCGGGTTCCTTCGTTTGGGACGTCCTTTACTCAACTCTGCTGCTGCAGACTCAACACGACGACGAGACGTCCCCTGCTCTTCTGAACATGCCAGCGACTGAAACTGACACGGAGAAGCCTGGGTCTGCTTGCATCGGGGACCGGTGAGTAGCATAGCTAGGAACTGGTCGCCCTCCTGCAGGAGCCCATAGCTTTTCCCCGCTGTGTCAAAACAGCACGCCTTTCCGTACTCGCGCTCTGCTTCTGCCCACAGTGGAGGCTGCGCTTGAGTCGCGGAAACCTGTTCTTCTTCATTTGTGCACTAAACTGAACTGCCTGATTTCCCTCGAAGAGACTCCCCTTTTTGCCCGTTGGCACCAGCGTGTGCAGGTACTTTTGAGCACAAGGCTCCACTCTTCGTAGGGCTCAGACTTCCTTTTAGTTAGGTGCCTCTGAAGGCGGACTGGGTCTAAGCATTATTTCGCACTGCCTGTTTTCCTTCCCTATTAGGTGGACTACACATTTCGTGTATCTAACGCTTGAGACTTGTTTGTATTTGTATATATATTGTATTGGTATGGTATGTGTTGGTTTACTAGAGTTGTATTGTGATTTCTCGCTACGGTCATTGTTTTAAAGTCCTTGGAATAAATGTGTATATATTTATAATATAACACCTGTTTGGAGTAGTTTGTAAGTGTCCTTGCTTTGTGTGCTCATTGCGGGCTTTCAGTCACCCTCACCCCTCTTGAGACCTAGTCTTGACCGCCGCGATCGCTACCCTGATTGGTCTGGCTTGTCCAGAGGTTACCCTGTTCCAAGTAATTAGGTTGGCCTTCTGAACTTCTGCGCCGCCAGGACAGAGTTCAGAAATCTGTCTTAACACCTATTACATGAGATGTGATATCCAAATCCTTCCCATTCCAATCCTGAGACCCTTCCCATAGCATGAGATGTGATATCCAACTTCTTCCCATTCCAATCCTGAGACCCTTCCTATAGCATGAGATGTGATATCTCAATGCATCTAATACCAAACCTGGACTCTACCTATAGCATGAAATGTGATATCCAATTCGTTCCCATTCCAAACCTGAGACCCTTCCTATAGCATGAGATGTGATATCCAACTCCTTCCCATTCCAATCCGGAGACCCTTCCGATAGCATGAGATGTGATATCTCAATGCTTCTAATACCAAACCTGAGACCCTCCCTAAAGCATTAGATATGATATCCAAGTCCTTCCCATTCCAATCCTGAGACCTTTCCTATAACATGAGATGTGATATCCAACTCCTTCCCATTCCAACCTGAGACCCTTCCTATAGCATGAGATGGGATATCCAACTCCTTCCCAATCCAACCCTGAGACCCTTCCGATAGCATGAGATGTTATCTCTCAATGCTTCTAACAAACCTGAGACCCTTCCTATGTCATGAGATGTGATATCAAACTCCTTCCCCTTCTAAACCTGAGACCCTTCCTTTAGCATGAGATGTGATATCCAACTCCTTCCCATTCCAATCCTGAGACCCTTCCGATAGCATGAGATGTGATATCTCAGTGCTTCTAATATCAAACCTGAGACCCTCCCATGAGATGTGATATCCAAGTCCTTCCCATTCCAATCCTGAGACCCTTCCTATAGCATGAGATGTGATATCTCAATGCTTCTAATACCAAACCTGAGACCCTTCCTATAGCATGAGATGTGCTATCCAACTCCTTCCTATTCCAATCCTGAGACCCTTCCGATAGCAGAGGTGCGATATTTCAATGCTTATACCAAACCTGAGACCCTTCCTATGGTATGAGATGTGATATCCAACTCCTTCCCATTCCAATCCTGAGACGCTTCCTATACCATGAGATGTGTTATCTCAATGCTTCTACCAAACCTGAGACCCTTACTATAGCATGAGATGTGATATCCAACTCCTTCCCATTCCAATCCTGAGACCCTTCCTATAGCATGAGATGTGATATACAACTCCTTCCCATTCCAATCCTGAGACCCTTCCTATGCCATGAGATGTGATATCTCAATGCTTCTAATATCAAACCTGAGACCCTCCCTATAGCATGAGATGTGATATCCAAGTCATTCCAATTCCAATCCTGAGACCCTTCCTATAGCATGAGATGTGATATCTCAATGCTTCTAATACCAAACCTGAGACCCTTCCTATAACATGAGATGGGATATCCAACTCCTTCCCATTCCAATCCTGAGACCCTTCTGATAGCAGAGGTGTGATATCTTAATGCTGATACCAAACCTGAGGCCCTTCCTATGGCATGAGATGTGATATCCAACTCCTTCCCATTCCAATCCTGAGACCCTTCCTATAGCATGAGATGTGTTATCTCAATGCTTCTACCAAACCTGAGACCCTTCCTATAGCATAAGATGTGATATCCAACTCCTTCCCATTCCAATCCTGAGACCCTTCCTATAGCATGAGATGTGACATCTCAATGCTTCTAATACCAAACATGAGATCCTTCCTATAACATGAGATGTGATATCCAACTCCTTCCCATTCCAAACCTGAGACCCTTCCTATAGCATGAGATGTGATATCCAACTCCTTCCCATTCCAATCCTGAGACCCTTCCTATACCATGAGATGTGATATCTCAATGCTTCTAAAACCAACCCTGAGAAACATCCTATAACATGAGATGTGATATCTAAATCCTTCCCTTTCCAAACCTGAGACCCTTCCTTTAGCATGTGATGTGATATCCAACTCCTTCCCATTCCAATCCGAGACCCTTCCTATAGCATGAGATGTGATATCTCAATGCTTCTAATACCAAACCTGGACACTTCCTATAGCATGAGATATGATATCCGACTCCTTCCCATTCCAATCCTGCGTCCCTTCCTATAGCATGAGATTTGATATCTCAGTGCTTCTAATAACAAACGTGAGACCCTTCCTATAACATGAGATGTGATATCCAACTCCTTCCGATTCCAATCCTGAGACCCTTCCTATACCATGAGATGCGATATCTCAATGCTTCTAATACCAAACCTGAGACCTGTCCTATTACATGAGATGTGATATCCAAATCCTTACCATTCTAATCCTGCGACCCTTCCTATAGAATGAGATGTGATATCTCAATGTTTCTAATACCAAACCTGAGACCCTTCCTATAGCAAGAGATGTGATATCCAAATCCTTCCCATTCCAAACCTGAGACCCTTCCCATAGCATTAGATGTGATATCCAACTCCTTCCCATTCCAATCCTGAGACCCTTCCTATAGCATGAGATGTGATATCTCAATGCTTCTAATACCAAACCTCTCACCTGTCCTATTGCATGAGATGTGATATCCAAATCCTTCCCATTCCAATCTTGAGACCCTTCCTATAGCATGAAATGTGATATCTCAATGTTTCTAATACCAAACCTGAGACCCTTCCTATAGCAAGAGATGTGATATCCAAATCCTTCCCATTCCAAACCTGAGACCCTTCCCATAGCATGAGATGTGGTATCCAACTTCTTCCTATTCCAATCCTGAGACCCTTCCTATAGCATGAGATGTGATATCTCAATGCATCTAATACCAAACCTGGACTCTTCCTATAGCATAAGATGTGATATCCAAGTCCTTCCCATTCCAATCCTGAGACCCTTCCTATAACATGAGATGTGATATCCAACTCCTTCCCATTCCAACCTGAGACCCTTCCTATAGCATGAGATGGGATATCCATCTCCTTCCCAATCCAATCATGAGACCCTTCCGATAGCATTAGATGTGATATCTCAATGCTTCTAACAAACCTGAGACCCTTCCTATGGCATGAGATGTGATATCAAACTCCTTCCAATTCCAATCCTGAGACCCTTCCTATAGCATGAGATGTGATATACAACTCCTTCCCATTCCAATCCTGAGACCCTTCCTATACCATGAGATGTGATATCTCAATGCTTCTAATATCAATCCTGAGACCTGCCCTATAACATGAGATGTGATATCCAACTCCTTCCCATTCCAATCCTGAGACCCTTCCGATAGCATGAGATGTGATATCTCAATGCTTCTAATATCAAACCTGAGACCCTCCCTATAGCATGAGATGTGATATCCAAGTCATTCCCATTCCAATCCTGAGACCCTTCCTATAGCATGAGATGTGATATCTCAATGCTTCTAATACCAAACCTGAGACCCTTCCTATAACATGAGATGGGATATCCAACTCCTTCCCATTCCAATCCTGAGACCCTTCTGATAGCAGAGGTGTGATATCTTAATGCTTATACCAAACCTGAGGCCCTTCCTATGGCATGAGATGTGATATCCAACTCCTTCCCATTCCAATCCTGAGACCCTTCCTATAGCATGAGATGTGTTATCTCAATGCTTCTACCAAACCTGAGACCCTTCCTATAGCATAAGATGTGATATCCAACTCCTTCCCATTCCAATCCTGAGACCCTTCCTATAGCATGAGATGTGACATCTCAATGCTTCTAATACCAAACATGAGATCCTTCCTATAACATGAGATGTGATATCCAACTCCTTCCCATTCCAAACCTGAGACCCTTCCTATAGCATGAGATGTGATATCCAACTCCTTCCCATTCCAATCCTGAGACCCTTCCTATACCATGAGATGTGATATCTCAATGCTTCTAAAACCAACCCTGAGAAACATCCTATAACATGAGATGTGATATCTAAATCCTTCCCTTTCCAAACCTGAGACCCTTCCTTTAGCATGTGATGTGATATCCAACTCCTTCCCATTCCAATCCGAGACCCTTCCTATAGCATGAGATGTGATATCTCAATGCTTCTAATACCAAACCTGGACACTTCCTATAGCATGAGATATGATATCCGACTCCTTCCCATTTCAATCCTGCGTCCCTTCCTATAGCATGAGATTTGATATCTCAGTGCTTCTAATAACAAACGTGAGACCCTTCCTATAACATGAGATGTGATATCCAACTCCTTCCGATTCCAATCCTGAGACCCTTCCTATACCATGAGATGCGATATCTCAATGCTTCTAATACCAAACCTGAGACCTGTCCTATTACATGAGATGTGATATCCAAATCCTTACCATTCTAATCCTGAGACCCTTCCTATAGCATGAGATGTGATATCTCAATGTTTCTAATACCAAACCTGAGACCCTTCCTATAGCAAGAGATGTGATATCCAAATCCTTCCCATTCCAAACCCGAGACCCTTCCCATAGCATGAGATGTGATATCCAACTCCTTCCCATTCCAATCCTGAGACCCTTCCTATAGCATGAGATGTGATATCTCAATGCTTCTAATACCAAACCTGAGACCTGTCCTATTGCAAGAGATGTGATATCCAAATCCTTCCCATTCCAAACCTGAGACCCTTCCCATAGCATGAGATGTGGTATCCAACTCCTTCCTATTCCAATCCTGAGACCCTTCCGATAGCATGAGATGTGATATCTCAATGCATCTAATACCAAACCTGGACTCTTCCTATAGCATGAAATGTGATATCCAACTCCTTCCCCTTCCAAACCTGAGACCCTTCCTATAGCATGAGATGTGATATCTCAATGCTTCTACCAAACATGAGACCCTTCCTATAGCATGAGATGTGATATCCAACTCTTTCCCATTCCAATCCTGAGACCCTTCCGATAGCATGAGATGTGATATCTTAATGCTTCTAATACCAAACCTTAGACCCTCCCTATAGCATAAGATGTGATATCCAAGTCCTTCCAATTCCAATCCTGAGACCCTTCCTATAACATGAGATGTGATATCCAACTCCTTCCCATTCCAACCTGAGACCCTTCCTATAGCATGAGATGGGATATCCATCTCCTTCCCAATCCAATCATGAGACCCTTCCGATAGCATGAGATGTGATATCTCAATACTTCTAACAAACCTGAGACCCTTCCTATGGCATAAGATGTGATATCAAACTCCTTCCCATTACAATCCTGAGACCCTTCCTATAGCATGAGATGTGATATCTCAATGCATCTAATACCAAACATGGACTCTTCCTATAGCATGAAATGTGATATCCAACTCCTTCCCATTCCAAACCTGAGACCCTTCCTTTAGCATGAGATGTGATATCCAATTCCTTCCCATTCCAATCCTGAGACCCTTCCGATAGCATGAGATGTGATATCTCAATGCTTCTAATATCAAACCTGAGACCCTCCCTATAGCATAAGATATGATATCCAAGTCCTTCCCATTCCAATCCTGAGACCCTGCCTATAACATGAGATGTGATATCCACCTCCTTCCCATTCCAACCTGAGACCCTTGCTATAGCATGAGATGGGATATCCAACTCCTTCCCAATCCAATCCTGAGACCCTTCCGATAGCATGAGATGTGATATCTCAATGCTTCTAATACCAAACCTGAGACCCTCCCTATAGCATAAGATATGATATCCAAGTCCTTCCCATTCCAATCCTGAGACCCTGCCTATAACATGAGATGTGATATCCACCTCCTTCCCATTCCAACCTGAGACCCTTGCTATAGCATGAGATGGGATATCCAACTCCTTCCCAATCCAATCCTGAGACCCTTCCGTTAGCATGAGATGTGATCTGTCAATGCTTCTAACAAACCTGAGACCCTTCCTATGGCATGAGATGTGATATCAAACTCCTTCCCATTCCAATCCTGAGACCCTTCCTATAGCATGAGATGTGATATCCAACTCCTTCCCATTCCAATTCTGAGACCCTTCCTATACCATGAGATGTGATATCTCAATGCTTCTAATACCAATCCTGAGACCCGCCCTACAACATGAGATGTGATATCCAAATCCTTCCCCTTCCAAACCTGAGACCCTTCCTTTAGCATGAGATGTGATATCCAATTCCTTCCCATTCCAATCCTGAGACCCTTCCGATAGCATGAGATGTGATATCTCAATGCTTCTAATATCAAACCTGAGACCCTCCCTATAGCATGAGATGGGATATCCAAGTCCTTCCCATTCCAATCCTGAGACCCTTCCTATAGCATGAGATGTGATATCTCAATGCTTCCTATACCAAACCTGAGACCCTTCCTATAACATGAGATGGGATATCCAACTCCTTCCCATTCCAATCCTGAAACCCTTCCGATAGCAGAGGTGTGATATCTCAATGCTTATACCAAACCTGAGACCCTTCCTATGGCATGAGACGTGATATCCAGCTCCTTCCCATTCCAATCCTGAGACCCTTCCTATAGCAAGAGATGTGATATCTCAATGCTTCTACTAAACCTGAGACCCTTCCTATAGCATGAGATGTGATATCCAACTCCTTCCCATTACAATCCTGAGACCCTTCCTATAGCATACGATGTGATTTCTCAATGGTTCCAATACCAAACCTGAGATCCTTCCTATAACATGAGATGTGATATTCAACTCCTTCCCATTCCAAACCTGAGACCCTTCCTATAGCATGAGATGTGATATCTCAATGCTTCTACCAAACCGGGAACCCTTTCCGATAGCATGAGATGTGATATCCATCTCCTTCCCATTCCAATCCCGAGACCCTTCCTATAGCATGAGATGTGACATCTCAATGCTTCTACCAAACCTGAGACCCTTGCTATAGCATGAGATGAGATATCCAACTCCTTCCCATTCCAATTCCGAGACCCTTCCTATAGCATGAGATGTGATATCTCAATGCTTCTAATACCAAACCTGAGATCCTTCCTATAGCATGAGATGTGATATCCAACTGCTTCCCATTCCAAACCTGAGACCCTTCCTATAGCATGAGATGTGATATCTCAATGCTTCTACCAAACATGAGACCCTTCCTATAGCATGAGATGTGATATCTCACTGCTTCTAATACCAAAACTGAGTCTCTTCCTATAGCATGAGATGTGATATCCAACTCCTTCCCATTCCAATCCTGAGACCCTTCCGATAGCATGAGATGTGATATCTTAATGCTTCTAATACCAAACCTGAGACCCTTTCTATAGCATAAGATGTGATATCCAAGTCCTTCCCATTCCAATCCTGAGACCCTTCCTATAGCATGAGATGGGATATCCAACTCCTTCCCATTCCAATTCTAAGACCCTTCCTATAGCATGAGATGTGATATCCAACTCCTTCCCATTCCAATCCTGAGACCCTTCTGATAGCATGAGATGTGATATCTTAATGCTTCTAATACCAAACCTGAGACCCTCTCTATAGCATAAGATGTTATATCCAAGTCCTTCCCATTCCAATCCTGAGACCCTTCTTAAACATGAGATGTGATATCCAACTCCTTCCCATTCCAACCTGAGACCCTTCCTATAGCATGAGATGGGATATCCAACTCCTTCCCAATCCAATCATGAGGACCTTCTGATAGCATGAGATGTGATATCTCAATGCTTCTAACAAACCTGAGACCCTTCCTATGGCATGAGATGTGATATCAAACTCCTTCCTATTCCAATCCTGAGACCCTTCCTATAGCATGAGATGTGATATCTCAATGCTTCTAATACCAAACTTGAGACCCTTCCTATAACATGAGATGGGATATCCAACTCCTTCCCATTCCAATCCTGAAACCCTTCCGATAGCAGAGGTGTGATATCTCAATGCTTATACCAAACCTGAGACCCTTCCTATGGCATGAGACGTGATATCCAGCTCCTTCCCATTCCAATCCTGAGACCCTTCCTATAGCAAGAGATGTGATATCTCAATGCTTCTACCAAACCTGAGATCCTTCCTATAACATGAGATGTGATATTCAACTCCTTCCCATTCCAAACCTGAGACCCTTCCTATAGCATGAGATGTGATATCTTAGTGCTTCTACCAAACCGGGAACCCTTTCCGATAGCATGAGATGTGATATCCATCTCCTTCCCATTCCAATCACAAGACCCTTCCTATAGCATGAGATGTGATATCCATCTCCTTCCCATTCCAATCCCGAGACCCTTCCTATAGCATGAGATGTGACATCTCAATGCTTCTACCAAACCTGAGACCCTTCCTATAGCATGAGATGAGATATCCAACTCCTTCCCATTCCAATTCCGAGACCCTTCCTATAGCATGAGATGTGATATCTCAATGCTTCTAATACCAAACCTGAGATCCTTCCTATAGCATGAGATGGGATATCCAACTCCTTACCAATCCAATCATGAGGACCTTCCGATAGCATGATATGTGATATCTCAATGCTTCTAACAAACCTGAGACCCTTCCTATGGCATGAGATGTGATATCAAACTCCTTCCCATTCCAACCTGAGACCCTTCCTATAGCATGAGATGGGATATCCAACTCCTTCCCAATCCAATCATGAGACCCTTCCGATAGCATGAGATTTGATATCTCAATGCTTCTAACAAACCTGAGACCCTTCCTATGGCATGAGATGTGATATCAAACTCCTTCCCATTCCAATTCTAAGACCCTTCCTATAGCATGAGATGTGATATCCAACTCCTTCCCATTCCAATCCTGAGACCCTTCTGATAGCATGAGATGTGATATCCGAATGCTTCTAAAACCAAACCTGAGACCCTCTCTATAGCATAAGATGTGATATCCAAGTCCTTCCCATTCCAATCCTGAGACCCTTCCTAAAACATGAGATGTGATATCCAACTCCTTCCCATTCCAACCTGAGACCCTTCCTATAGCATGAGATGTGACATCTCAATGCTTCTACCAAACCTGAGATCCTTCCTATAGCATGAGATGGGATATCCAACTCCTTCCCAATCCAATCATGAGGACCTTCCGATAGCATGAGATGTGATATCTCAATGCTTCTAACAAACCTGAGACCCTTCCTATGGCATGAGATGTGATATCAAACTTCTTCCCATTCCAATTCTGAGACCCTTCCTATAGCATGAGATGTGATATCCAACTCCTTCCCATTCCAATCCTGAGACCCTTTCTATACCATGAGATGTGATATCTCAATGCTTCTAATATCAATCCTGAGACCTGCCCTATAACATGAGATCTGATTTCCAAATTCTTCCCATTCCAATCCTGTGACCCTTCCTATAGCATGAGATGTGATATCCAACTCCTTCCCATTCCAATCCTGAGACCCTTCCTATACCATGAGATGTGATATCTCAATGCTTCTAATATCAATCCTGAGACCTGCCCTATAACATGAGATGTGATTTCCAACTCCTTCCCATTCCAATCCTGAGACCCTTCCGATAGCATGAGATGTGATATCTCAATGATTCTAATATCAAACCGGAGACCCTCCCTATAGCATGAGATGTGATATCCAAGTCCTTCCCATTCCAATCCTGAGACCCTTCCTATAGCATGAGATGTGATATCTCAGTGCTTCTAATACCAAACCTGAGACCCTTCCTATAACATGAGATTAGATATCCAACTCCTTCTCATTCCAATCCTGAGACCCTTCTGATAGCAGAGGTGTGATATCTTAATGCTTATACCAACCCTGAGACCCTTCCTATGGCATGAGATGTGATATCCAACTGCTTCCCATTCCAATCCTGAGACCCTTCCTATAGCATGAGATGTGTTATCGCAATGCTTCTACCAAACCTGAGACCCTTCCTATAGCATGAGATGTGATATCCAACTCCTTCCCATTCCAATCCTGAGACCCTTCCTATAGCATGAGATGTGATATCTCAATGCTTCTAATACCAAACATGAGATCCTTCCTATAACATGAGATGTGATATCCAACTCCTTCCCATTCCAAACCTGAGACCCTTTCTATAGCATGAGATGTGATATCCAACTCCTTCCCACTCCAATCCTGAGACCCTTCCTATACCATGAGATGTGATATATAAATGCTTCTAAAACCAACCCTGAGAACCGTCCTATAACATCAGATGTGATATCTAACTCCTTCCCATTCCAAACCTGAGACCATTCCTATAGCATAAGATGTGATATCCAACTACTTCCCATTCCAATCCTGTGACCCTTCCTATTACATGAGATGTGATATCGAACTCCTTCCCATTCCAAACCTGAGACCCATCCTATAGCATGAGATGTGATACCCAACTCCTTTTCGTTCCAATCCTTAGGCCTTCCGATAGCATGAGATGTGATATCGCACTGCTTCTAATACCAAATGTTAGGAAATATTTCGTAATTGTAGGTAATTTTCCTTCCATGTTGCAACCCCTAAACTTTTTGCTGTTGTTTTTCACCTTGTTCGCGACTTTGCCAGAGAAGTGCAGCCTTCTGCCGCACTCCTCTGGGCTTTCGCTCCTTTCTTACGGGGAAACTGACATGCCCTTAAGACAGTCAGTACCCGGAAACGCTGTTTTCCGTAGTTTCTTTTATCATGTTGCGGCTTTCGTGCAACATGACACAAGAGGGCACTGTAAGCTAAGTTACTGCTCTCTTGGGTCTCTAGCCTTCTACAGGCCCTAGATACTCTTTTAGGATTGTAACTGATCGGTGCAAGTGATTCACGAACGGGAATGGTGGCAGCGATCGTTTCTTGTGTTTTGAGCTCCTTTTGGCGTTTTAAGCGCGTTTCTCGCGCTTAGCCCAAAATGGTGGCCTGGCTCCCAAAATGGCCAGACCACGAGGCTCCTTTGTCCTGTCCGCTGATCGTCTTGCTCCCTTCACCTTCCCCAGGTCGAGCCGACCCGGGGCCTTCCTTATTTGGGCATGTACTTTCCCGCGAAACACAGATGCTTTCGCAGGCTTCTACATGCCTGGTGTGTGCCTCCAGGATGTGGGCTGGGATGTCTGGTCCCAATACACATCCTGGGTGCCAGAGTGTCTAGGGTGGTGTGAATGCCTGGGACCACCATGGTCCGTGATAGGTCCACATATGGTGTGAGTGTTCATGAGCGGATCTCCCATTGGGTCCCCTCCGTTTTGGCGCGAAGGGAACCGTGGATACGAAGGGGCTAGAAACACCACTACCATGTCGATCTCCTGAATTCTCACGAACTAAGGAATACAGGAGCCAAGTATCCTGCAACCAAGAGGCTGAACCGAGGAATCGCTGGTGACCCGCTGAAGGACTGCTCCTCTGCACTGCTGTCTCCTTGTGAAACCCTTTTCACCTTTGATCGAACCAGAAGGCCTGTACTGGTACTTCGACCCTTGGAATAGCGGGGACAGCTATTCTCGGCATCTTCACCATCTCCTGCTAGTAAGCCTTCGGAAGCGTCTCTGGGCCATCCAGCAGACTGACCAGCCTACACAGGAGTCTTGCTCTGTAACCGCCGCCAGGTTGTGTAGTATTTCGAGTCCTTGTCACTCTCACACGCTTCGTACACTTGGCGTTCCCAGGTCTGAAGTGAGTAGTGTACATTTGGCTCAGATACACACGGCCGCTCTGTTGCCCTGCTGTGGTAACAAACTGTGCGGGTTCCTTCGTTTGGGACGTCCTTTACTCAACTCTGCTGCTGCAGACTCAACACGACGACGAGACGTCCCCTGCTCTTCTGAACATGCCAGCGACTGAAACTGACACGGAGAAGCCTGGGTCTGCTTGCATCGGGGACCGGTGAGTAGCATAGCTAGGAACTGGTCGCCCTCCTGCAGGAGCCCATAGCTTTTCCCCGCTGTGTCAAAACAGCACGCCTTTCCGTACTCGCGCTCTGCTTCTGCCCACAGTGGAGGCTGCGCTTGAGTCGCGGAAACCTGTTCTTCTTCATTTGTGCACTAAACTGAACTGCCTGATTTCCCTCGAAGAGACTCCCCTTTTTGCCCGTTGGCACCAGCGTGTGCAGGTACTTTTGAGCACAAGGCTCCACTCTTCGTAGGGCTCAGACTTCCTTTTAGTTAGGTGCCTCTGAAGGCGGACTGGGTCTAAGCATTATTTCGCACTGCCTGTTTTCCTTCCCTATTAGGTGGACTACACATTTCGTGTATCTAACGCTTGAGACTTGTTTGTATTTGTATATATATTGTATTGGTATGGTATGTGTTGGTTTACTAGAGTTGTATTGTGATTTCTCGCTACGGTCATTGTTTTAAAGGCCTTGGAATAAATGTGTATATATTTATAATATAACACCTGTTTGGAGTAGTTTGTAAGTGTCCTTGCTTTGTGTGCTCATTGCGGGCTTTCAGTCACCCTCACCCCTCTTGAGACCTAGTCTTGACCGCCGCGATCGCTACCCTGATTGGTCTGGCTTGTCCAGAGGTTACCCTGTTCCAAGTAATTAGGTTGGCCTTCTGAACTTCTGCGCCGCCAGGACAGAGTTCAGAAATCTGTCTTAACACCTATTACATGAGATGTGATATCCAAATCCTTCCCATTCCAATCCTGAGACCCTTCCCATAGCATGAGATGTGATATCCAACTTCTTCCCATTCCAATCCTGAGACCCTTCCTATAGCATGAGATGTGATATCTCAATGCATCTAATACCAAACCTGGACTCTACCTATAGCATGAAATGTGATATCCAATTCCTTCCCATTCCAAACCTGAGACCCTTCCTATAGCATGAGATGTGATATCCAACTCCTTCCCATTCCAATCCGGAGACCCTTCCGATAGCATGAGATGTGATATCTCAATGCTTCTAATACCAAACCTGAGACCCTCCCTAAAGCATTAGATATGATATCCAAGTCCTTCCCATTCCAATCCTGAGACCTTTCCTATAACATGAGATGTGATATCCAACTCCTTCCCATTCCAACCTGAGACCCTTCCTATAGCATGAGATGGGATATCCAACTCCTTCCCAATCCAACCCTGAGACCCTTCCGATAGCATGAGATGTTATCTCTCAATGCTTCTAACAAACCTGAGACCCTTCCTATGTCATGAGATGTGATATCAAACTCCTTCCCCTTCTAAACCTGAGACCCTTCCTTTAGCATGAGATGTGATATCCAACTCCTTCCCATTCCAATCCTGAGACCCTTCCGATAGCATGAGATGTGATATCTCAGTGCTTCTAATATCAAACCTGAGACCCTCCCATGAGATGTGATATCCAAGTCCTTCCCATTCCAATCCTGAGACCCTTCCTATAGCATGAGATGTGATATCTCAATGCTTCTAATACCAAACCTGAGACCCTTCCTATAGCATGAGATGTGCTATCCAACTCCTTCCTATTCCAATCCTGAGACCCTTCCGATAGCAGAGGTGCGATATTTCAATGCTTATACCAAACCTGAGACCCTTCCTATGGTATGAGATGTGATATCCAACTCCTTCCCATTCCAATCCTGAGACGCTTCCTATACCATGAGATGTGTTATCTCAATGCTTCTACCAAACCTGAGACCCTTACTATAGCATGAGATGTGATATCCAACTCCTTCCCATTCCAATCCTGAGACCCTTCCTATAGCATGAGAGGTGATATCTCAAGGCTTCTAATACCAAACCCTAGATCCTTCCTATAACATGAGATGTGATATCCAACTCCTTCCCATTCCAAACCTGAGACCCTTCCTATAGCATGAGATGTGATATCCAACTCCTTCCCATTCCAATCCTGAGACCCTTCCTATACCATGAGATGTGATATCTCAATGCTTCTAATACCAAACCTGAGACCCTTCCTATAACATGAGATGGGATATCCAACTCCTTCCCATTCCAATCCTGAAACCCTTCCGATAGCAGAGGTGTGATATCTCAATGCTTATACCAAACCTGAGACCCTTCCTATGGCATGAGACGTGATATCCAGCTCCTTCCCATTCCAATCCTGAGACCCTTCCTATAGCAAGAGATGTGATATCTCAATGCTTCTACTAAACCTGAGACCCTTCCTATAGCATGAGATGTGATATCCAACTCCTTCCCATTACAATCCTGAGACCCTTCCTATAGCATACGATGTGATTTCTCAATGGTTCCAATACCAAACCTGAGATCCTTCCTATAACATGAGATGTGATATTCAACTCCTTCCCATTCCAAACCTGAGACCCTTCCTATAGCATGAGATGTGATATCTCAATGCTTCTACCAAACCGGGAACCCTTTCCGATAGCATGAGATGTGATATCCATCTCCTTCCCATTCCAATCACAAGACCCTTCCCATAGCATGAGATGTGATATCCATCTCCTTCCCATTCCAATCCCGAGACCCTTCCTATAGCAGGAGATGTGACATCTCAATGCTTCTACCAAACCTGAGACCCTTCCTATAGCATGAGATGAGATATCCAACTCCTTCCCATTCCAATTCCGAGACCCTTCCTATAGCATGAGATGTGATATCTCAATGCTTCTGATACCAAACCTGAGATCCTTCCTATAGCATGAGATGGGATATCCAACTCCTTCGCAATCCAATCATGAGGACCTTCCGATAGCATGAGATGTGATATCTCAATGCTTCTAACAAACCTGAGACCCTTCCTATGGCATGAGATGTGATATCAAACTCCTTCCCATTCCAATTCTGAGACCCTTCCTATAGCATGAGATGTGATATCCAACTCCTTCCCATTCCAATCCTGAGACCCTTTCTATACCATGAGATGTGATATCTCAATGCTTCTAATATCAATCCTGAGACCTGCCCTATAACATGAGATGTGATTTCCAAATTCTTCCCATTCCAATCCTGAGACCCTTCCTATAGCATGAGATGTGATATCCAACTCCTTCCCATTCCAATCCTGAGACCCTTCCTATACCATGAGATGTGATATCTCAATGCTTCTAAAACCAACCCTGAGAACCATCCTATAACATAAAATGTGATTTCTAAATCCTTCCCTTTCCAGACCTGAGACCCTTCCTTTAGCATGAGATGTGATATCCAACCTCTTCCCATTCCAATCCTGAGACCCTTCCTATATCATGAGATGTGATATCTCAATGCTTCTAATACCAAACCTGGAGCCTTCCTATAGCATGAGATGTGTTATCCAATTTTTCCCATTCCAATCCTGCGTCCCTTCCTATAGCATGAGATTGGATATCTCAGTGATTCTAATACCAAACCTGAGACCCTTCCTATAACATGAGATGTGATATCCAACTCCTTCCGATTCCAATCCTGAGACCCTTCCTATACCATGAGATGTGATATCTCAATGCTTCTAATACCAAACCTGAGACCTGCCCTATTACTTGAGATGTGATATCCAAATCCTTCCCATTCCAAACCTGAGACCCTTCCTATAGCATGAGATGTGATATCCAACTCCTTCCCATTCCAATCCTGAGACCCTTCCTATAGCAAGAGATGTGATATCCAAATCCTTCCCATTCCAAACCTGAGACCCTTCCTATAGCATGAGAGGTGATATCCAACTCCTTCCCATTCCAATCCTGTGTCCCTTCCTATAGCATTAGATTGGATATCTCAGTGCTTCTAATACCAAACCTGAGACCCTTCCTATAACATGAGATGTGATATCCAACTCCTTCCAATTCAAATCCTGAGACCCTTCCTATACCATGAGATGTGATATCTCAATGCTTCTAATACCAAACCTGAGACCTGTCCTATTACATGAGATGTGATATCCAAATCCTTCCCATTCCAATCCTGAGACCCTTCCTATAGCATGAGATGTGATATCTCAATGTTTCTAATACCAAACCGGAGACCCTTCCTATAGCAAGAGATGTGATATCCAAAGCCTTCCCATTCCAAACCTGAGACCCTTCCTATAGCATGAGATGTGATATCCAACTCATTCCCATTCCAATCCGGAGACCCTTCCGATAGCATGAGATGTGATATCCAAGTCCTTCCCATTCCAATCCTGAGACCTTTCCTATAACATGAGATGTGATATCCAACTCCTTCCCATTCCAACCTGAGACCCTTCCTATAGCATGAGATGGGATATCCAACTCCTTCCCATTCCAATCCTGAGACCCTTCCTATACCATGAGATGTGATATCTCAATGCTTCTAATACCAATCCTGAGACCCGCCCTATAACATGAGATGTGATATCCAAATCCTTCCCCTTCTAAACCTGAGACCCTTCCTTTAGCATGAGATGTGATATCCAACTCCTTCCCATTCCAATCCTGAGACCCCTCCGATAGCATGAGATGTGATATCCAAGTCCTTCCCATTCCAATCCTGAGACCCTTCCTATAGCATGAGATGTGATATCTCAATGCTTCTAATACCAAACCTGGTCCCCTTCCTATAACATGAGATGGGATATCCAACTCCTTCCCATTCCAATCCTGAGACCCTTCCGATAGCAGAGGTGTGATTTCTCAATGCTTATACCAAACCTGAGACTCTTCCTATGGCATGAGATGTGATATCCAACTCCTTCCCATTCCAATCCTGAGACCCTTCCTATACCATGAGATGTAATATCTCAATGCTTCTAAAACCAACCCTGAGAACTATCCTATAAGATGAGATGTGATATCCAACTCCTTCCCATTCCAAACCTGAGACCCTTCCTATAGCATGAGATGTGATATCCAACTCCTTCCCATTCCAATCCTGAGACCCTTCCTATATAATGAGATGTAATATCTCAATGCTTCTAAAACCAACCCTGAGAACCATCCTATAACATGAGATGTGATTTCTAAATCCTTCCCTTTCCAAACCTGAGACCCTTCCTTTAGCATGAGATGTGATATCCAACTACTTCCCATTCCAATCCTGAGACCCTTCATATATCATGAGATGTTATATCTCAATGCTTCTAATACCAAACCTGGACCCTTCCTATAGCATGAGATGTGATATCCAATTCTTACTGTTAGGAAAGATTTCATAATTGTAGGGAATTTTCCTTCCATGTGGCAACCCCTAAACTTTTTGCTGTTGTTATTCACCTTGTTTTTGACTTTGCCAGAGAAGTGCAGCCTTCTGCCGCACTCCTCTGGGCTTTCGCTCCTTTCTTACGGGGAAACTGACATGCCCTTAAGACAGTCAGTACCGGGGAACGCTGTTTCCCGTAGTTTCTTTTATCGTGTTGCGGCTTTAGTGCAACATGACACAAGAGGGCACTCTAAGCTAAGTTACAGCTCTCTTGGGTCTCTAGCCTTCTACAGACCCTAGATACTCTTTTAGGATGGTATTTGATCGGTGCAAGTCATTCAGGGACTCGAATGGTGGCAGCGATCGTTTTGTTTATTTTGAGCTCCTTTTGGCGTTCTGAGCACGTTTTTCGCACTGAACCCAAAATGGTGGCCTGGCTCCCAAAATGGCCAGACCACGAGGCTCCTTTGTCCTGTCCACTGACCGTCTTGCTCCCTTCACCTTCCCCAGGTCGAGCGACCCGGGGCCTTCCTTATTTGGGCATGTACTTTCCCGCGAAACGTGGTTGCTTTCGCGGGCTTCTACATGTCGTTTGTGTGCCTCCAGGGTGTGGGCTGGGATGTCTGGTCCCAATACACATCCTGGGTGCCAGAGAGTCTAGGGTAGTGTGAATGCCTGGGACCACCGTGGTCCGTGATTGGTCCACATATGGTATGTGTGTTGATGAGCGGATCTCCCATTGGCTCCCCTCCGTTTTGGCGCGAAGGGAACCGTGGATAAGAGGGAGCTGGAAACACCACTACCATGTCGATCTCCTGAGTTCTCACGAACGAAGGAATACAGGAGCCAAGTATCCTGCAACTACGAGGCTGGACCGAGGAATCGCTGGTGACCCGCTGAAGGAATCCTCCTTTGCACTGCTGTCGTCCTGTGAAACCCTTTTCTCCTCTGATCGAACCAGAAGGCCTGTACTGGCGCTTCGACCTTTGGAATAGCAGGAACAGCTATTCCCGGCGACTTCATCATCTCCTGCCAAGTAAGCCTTCGGAAGTGTCTCTGGGCCATCCAGTTGACTGACCAGCTTACAAGGGAGTCCTGCTCTGTAACTGCCGCCAGGTTGTGTTGTATTTCGAGTCCTGGTCACTCTCCCACGCTTCGTACACTTGGCGTTCCCAAGTCTGAAGGGAGGAGTGTACATTTGGCTTGAATACACACGGCCGCTCCGTTGTCCTGCTGCGGCAACAAAACTGTGCTGGTTTCGTCGATTGGGACGTCTTTTTGCTCTACACGACTACGAGGCGTTCCCTGCTCTTCTGAACCTGCCAGCTGCTGAAACTAACGTGGAGAAGCCTGGGTCTGCTTGCTTCGGGGACCGGTGAGTAGCTTAGCTAGGATCTGGTCGCCCTCCTGCAGTATCCCATTGCTTTTCCCTGCTGTGTAAAAACAGCACCCTTTTGGCCGTACTCGCGCTCTGCTTCTGCCCGCTGTGGAGGCTGCGCTTGAGTTGCGGAAACCTGTTCTCCTTCTGCTGTGCACTAACCCGAACTGCCTGACTTCCTACGAAGAGCTTCCCCTTTTGCCCGTTGGCACCGGCGTGGCAGGTACTTTGAGCACAAGGCTCCACTCTTCGCAGGGCTCGGACTTCCATCTAGTTAGGTGCTTCTGAAGGCGAACTGAGTCTAAAGCGTTATCGCACTGCCTGTTTTCCTTTCCTTTCAGGTGGACTACATATTTCGTGCTTTAAACGCTTGCGACTGTGTATTTATATATATATTGTGTTGATATGGTATGTGTTGGTTTAATATTGTGATATTGTGATTTTCTTGCTACGGTCATTGTTTTAAAGGCCTTAAAATAAATGTGTATCTATTTTTGATATAACAACTGTTTGGAGTAGTTTGTAAGCGCTCTTGCTTTGAGTGCTCACTGCGGGCTTTCAGTCACCCTCACCCCTCTTGAGACCTAGTCTTGACCGCCGCGATCGCTACCTTGATTGGTCTGGCTTGTCCAGAGGTTACCCTGTTCCAAGTAATTAGGTTGGCCTTCTGAACTTCTGCGCCACCAGGACAGAGTTCAGAAATCCGTCTTAACAAATTGGTGTACAGCGGTGGGATACGACTGAAGGTATCCAGTGTTGCGCTCGAACTAAGGCATTTCAGGTTATTCCAAACAGTGCACGTAGTGAATTGTTGTAATATAACTTTAAAAAGGCCATAGTCCTATCAAACAGTATGGAAACAAATACGTTGTTAACTTTAAATGCTTCCAAATCAGAAACGCTGAAAAAGATGTGTGCGGAGAGAGGTGTTTCCTCTCAAGGCACTAAATTGGAAATGATCCAAAGAATCGTGGCGTGGCAAGAAGCGCAGCTTGACGCTATAACTTCTGAGGACAGTGCGGAAGGTGGTGGGGCTGCTCTCACTGGCAGAACCGACGGTTCTGCCGCTGCACTGATCCATCGCGACCACGAGGACAGGGAGGATGTAATGTCTAATGTTTCCTCTGCCAGTGTTGATGGGGAGGCTATGCTTGAATTCAAGAAGCAAGAGCTGCGGTTTAGGCAGCAGGAGCTTGAATTCAGCATAGCCAAACTAAAAATCGAACAGGCAGAAAAACAGAAAGACAGGGATCACCAGTTGGAACTGGCCAAGCTTCAGGTTGCAAATGGGTCCAAGGGTCCTAGACATGGGTCTGGGGCTTCCTCTCATCCACGGTTTCCAAAAGATCTGCTCAGTGTGTATGAAGAGAGGAATGACATTATGGACTGGCTGAATGCGTTTGAGTATGCATGCGAGGTCCAGGAAGTTGACAATGCTGATAAGATTGCGTGGTTGCTCAGTAGACTGCCCCATTCTGGCTGTAGTGCCATCATGGAAATGTCGAAGGCTGAGCGGGCTGATTTCGCAATGTTAAAGCAAACTCTCATTTTAAAGTTTGGGAAGACTCCGGCCCAATATTTAAAGCGTTTTCGAGAGTATAAGAAAAAGGAAGGTGGTACTTGGGTATCTTATGTCGCTGAATCTTTGAAAAACTTAACTGGCTGGGTTGAAGGTTATAAGGTTTCTACCTTCGAAGGCATGATAAATCTTGTCATGCTGGAACATATTTTTGCTTCTTCTTCCCCGGAGCTTAAGCAGCATTTGGCCGATTCGAAGGAGATAGATCCTAAGAAGCTGGCCATTGCAGCAGACTTATGGGTGTCACATCGAGTGTCCCATAAGGACAAAACTCATCCTGGTAAGCAGGAGGAAGGGAAAAAGTCCAAAGATATGGAGGGTGGGGAATCTGCTAAATCTTCTTCCCATAAGGGCCACAAAAAGAAAAACAAGGGTAAGACACAAGAGAACTCACAGGGTAGTGGAGGTCCGCCTCCAAAACAGAACTCTGGTTATAATAAGCCTCCCTACGTAAACAGACCCAATGGGGCTTGTTTTTCTTGTGGAGCAACTGACCATGTGAAGGGGGATCCCCGGTGTAAGGTTAGACCTTTGGGGGTCCACTCCGCTAATCTGGCCTTCTCCTCCTACGAGGAAGAAGAGATTACAGGAGCATCCTTCTCCTCAGACTCATTTCCCAGCGGGATAGAGGCTGAGGTAGTTTTAGTGTCCCTGGGTTCCTGGGAGCCTAAAGTCGCAGAGGCTTATGCTAGGATTCCGGATAATACCAAGCACTACTTTAAAGACAGTGTGCTGATCAATGGAGTGGATACTCCAGCTCTTAGGGATAGTGGGTGCAGTCGCACTGTAGTGGATTCTACCTTGGTAGACTCAGAGGAAGTTGCCAGAGCTACTCTGATGCCCACTAAGTTGGCTGACGGCCCCCTCCGTATGTTTCCAGTAATACCTGTAGATCTTACTTTAAATGGTACAGCAGTCAGGATTCCAGTGAGCATTCAGAGAAACGTCCCGGGAAAGGTCTTGTTGGGTCATGATCTCAGAGCTTTAGGGCTCGTAGGAGACACTGCCGAAAGACCCTACACACGGTCTCAAGCACGGGCAGCATTGGCCAAGTCCAATACGCCGCCCCAGCCGAAGGGGAAACCCAAGGCGAAAGGAGTCTACAAGTCAAAACGAGGGAAAGAGAATATTCCCCCGAGCTCGCCTACCACTGCGGTGGAGGAAGTTGGTCAATCGCCCGGGCCTGACGAGGAGGTGGCGATGCCTGAAGTATTCGACCCCAACGATCATCCTGAACTAAAAGACTTGTTAGTTGAAGGAGGTCCTGATAGGGACGAATTCAGTAAAGGCCAACGTGAGTGCCCATCTCTGGAAGGCCTAAGGAGACAGGCCTGCTCCCAGCTTGAGGGTGAACCTCCTGGGATGCATAGGATTTACCAGGAAGGAGGACTCCTGTATAGTGAGCCCACAGAGTCTACAGAAGGAGACCATAGGAGGCTGGTGGTTCCCCTTGCTGTTTGGCCCTTCCTCCTGCAGTTGGCGCATGAAGTTCCCCTTGCTGGTCACCTCGGTATGAGGAAGACCAAGCAAAGGTTATCCATGCACTTCTACTGGCCCAAGATGGGGGAGCAAGTAGAAAGTCACTGCAGGAGTTGTGCCGCCTGCCAGTTGTCTGGTAAGGTTGGCGCGACAATCCAAGCTCCGTTGGTACCGCTCCCAGTTGTGGGGGTACCATTTGAAAGGGTAGGGATCGACATGGTTGGTCCCCTTGACCCGCAAACATCCTCAGGCAATAGGTTTATCCTGGTGCTGGTCGACCATGCAACCAGGTATCCTGAGGCCGTCCCATTTACAACTGTAACTGCCAAGCCAGTTGCAGAAGCTTTACTCGGCATGTTTACTAGGGTTGGCTTCCCTAAAGGAGTTGTGCCGGATGATGGCAGCAACTTTATGTCGAAGTATAGGCAGGCTATGTGGATAGAATGTAGGGTCACCTACAGGTTCTCTTCTGCATACCACCCCCAGACCAATGGTGTGGGGGGGCGTTTTAACAGGACGTTAAAGAGCATGATTGGGGCTCTGGAGGAGCCTCAGAGAAGAAAATGGGATCTTCTTGTTTCATGCTTACTGTTTGCCTACCGAGAGGTACCACAGGAGGGTGTTGGCTTCAGCCCCTTCAAACTTCTGTTCGGTCATCCCGTACGGGGACCCTTAGCCATCGTCAAAGAGGGATGGGAGATGCCCACTCCCCCTGTTACTACCAATGTAGTTGATTATGTGCTAGGGCTCAGAAAACGGATGGTACTTCTGATGGGCTTGCCTAGTGATAAATTGAAGGCAGGGCAAGCGCTGGTGAAACATTGGTACGACCAGAAAGCTTCCCTCATCAACTTTACACATGGTCAGCAAGTCCTGATCATGAATCCCATAAGGCCTCGAGCTTTACAGGACAAATGGTCAGGCCCTCACCCAGTGGTGGAGCCCCTGGGTGAGGTTAACTATTCAGTGGACCTTGGAAGGCCTGGACAGGCTCTAAAAGTGTTTCACGTGAATGGGCTGAAGGCTTTCGTCCCAAGCGTCGAAATCGCAGCACTGCTATTGGCTTCAGACGTTGAGGAAGAGGAGTCTGAACCTCTCCCCGACCTGTTCCCAAGCAGTCCTTCAGTTAGCTCTTTTGAGGGTGTCCGAGTGGCCCCTCACCAAAATGGACAAGGCTCAGTGGTTTACCTTGGACATGAAGTAGGTGGAGGGAGGAGACAGCCTCTACTCAGTCAGGTACAAGCAGTACAAGACTGGCCTACCCCCACTACGCAAACCCAAGTGAGAGCCTTCTTAGGACTCACGGGGTTTTACCGCACTTTTGTGGCAGACTATGGCACCATAGCTGCTCCTCTGACTGCCCTCACAACTCCGAACAAACCCAAGAAGGTAACTTGGACCGACGAGTGTGAGAAGGCCTTCAATGGCTTAAAAGACTCCTTGTGCCAGGCCCCTGTCCTAAGGGCCCCTGATTATCAAAGACCTTTTATCGTGCAGACGGATGCCTCTGACACTGGGATAGGAGCTGTACTATCACAAGTAGATGAGAAGGGTAAGGAACACCCTATCGGTTTTATTAGTCGCCAGCTTAAGGACAGAGAGCTCAGATGGTCCACGGTAGAGAAAGAATGTTTCTCTGTTGTGTGGGCCCTACGGAAGCTGAGGCCCTACCTCTATGGGACCCACTTCACTGTGCAGACTGACCATAAGCCGTTAAAGTGGCTAATGAACATGAAGGGGGAGAATCCAAAGTTGCTTAGGTGGTCCATAAGTCTACAAGGCTTCGACTTCACCATTGAGCATAGGCCAGGTGTCCAACATAGCAATGCTGATGGGTTGTCCAGAATGTTTAACCGACCTGAACAAGAGACTCATCCAGGGGTGGATTAGTTCCCCCTGTCCATAGTCTGGGAGGGGCGAGTGTTAGGAAAGATTTCATAATTGTAGGGAATTTTCCTTCCATGTGGCAACCCCTAAACTTTTTGCTGTTGTTATTCACCTTGTTTTTGACTTTGCCAGAGAAGTGCAGCCTTCTGCCGCACTCCTCTGGGCTTTCGCTCCTTTCTTACGGGGAAACTGACATGCCCTTAAGACAGTCAGTACCGGGGAACGCTGTTTCCCATAGTTTCTTTTATCGTGTTGCGGCTTTAGTGCAACATGACACAAGAGGGCACTGTAAGCTAAGTTACAGCTCTCTTGGGTCTCTAGCCTTCTACAGACCCTAGATACTCTTTTAGGATGGTATTTGATTGGTGCAAGTCATTCAGGGACTCGAATGGTGGCAGCGATCGTTTTGTTTATTTTGAGCTCCTTTTGGCGTTCTGAGCACGTTTTTCGCACTGAACCCAAAATGGTGGCCTGGCTCCCAAAATGGCCAGACCACGAGGCTCCTTTGTCCTGTCCACTGACCGTCTTGCTCCCTTCACCTTCCCCAGGTCGAGCGACCCGGGGCCTTCCTTATTTGGGCATGTACTTTCCCGCGAAACGTGGTTGCTTTCGCGGGCTTCTACATGTCGTTTGTGTGCCTCCAGGGTGTGGGCTGGGATGTCTGGTCCCAATACACATCCTGGGTGCCAGAGAGTCTAGGGTAGTGTGAATGCCTGGGACCACCGTGGTCCGTGATTGGTCCACATATGGTATGTGTGTTGATGAGCGGATCTCCCATTGGCTCCCCTCCGTTTTGGCGCGAAGGGAACCGTGGATAAGAGGGAGCTGGAAACACCACTACCATGTCGATCTCCTGAGTTCTCACGAACGAAGGAATACAGGAGCCAAGTATCCTGCAACTACGAGGCTGGACCGAGGAATCACTGGTGACCCGCTGAAGGAATCCTCCTTTGCACTGCTGTCGTCCTGTGAAACCCTTTTCTCCTCTGATCGAACCAGAAGGCCTGTACTGGCGCTTCGACCTAAGGAATAGCAGGAACAGCTATTCCCGGCGACTTCATCATCTCCTGCCAAGTAAGCCTTCGGAAGTGTCTCTGGGCCATCCAGTTGACTGACCAGCTTACAAGGGAGTCCTGCTCTGTAACTGCCGCCAGGTTGTGTTGTATTTCGAGTCCTGGTCACTCTCCCACGCTTCGTACACTTGGCGTTCCCAAGTCTGAAGGGAGGAGTGTACATTTGGCTTGAATACACACGGCCGCTCCGTTGTCCTGCTGCGGCAACAAAACTGTGCTGGTTTCGTCGATTGGGACGTCTTTTTGCTCTACACGACTACGAGGCGTTCCCTGCTCTTCTGAACCTGCCAGCTGCTGAAACTAACGTGGAGAAGCCTGGGTCTGCTTGCCTCGGGGACCGGTGAGTAGCTTAGCTAGGATCTGGTCGCCCTCCTGCAGTATCCCATTGCTTTTCCCTGCTGTGTAAAAACAGCACCCTTTTGGCCGTACTCGCGCTCTGCTTCTGCCCGCTGTGGAGGCTGCGCTTGAGTTGCGGAAACCTGTTCTCCTTCTGCTGTGCACTAACCCGAACTGCCTGACTTCCTACGAAGAGCTTCCCCTTTTGCCCGTTGGCACCGGCGTGGCAGGTACTTTGAGCACAAGGCTCCACTCTTCGCAGGGCTCGGACTTCCATCTAGTTAGGTGCTTCTGAAGGCGAACTGAGTCTAAAGCGTTATCGCACTGCCTGTTTTCCTTTCCTTTCAGGTGGACTACATATTTCGTGCTTTAAACGCTTGCGACTGTGTATTTGTATATATATTGTGTTGATATGGTATGTGTTGGTTTAATATTGTGATATTGTGATTTTCTTGCTACGGTCATTGTTTTAAAGGCCTTAAAATAAATGTGTATCTATTTTTGATATAACAACTGTTTGGAGTAGTTTGTAAGCGCTCTTGCTTTGTGTGCTCACTGCGGGCTTTCAGTCACCCTCACCCCTCTTGAGACCTAGTCTTGACCGCCGCGATCGCTACCTTGATTGGTCTGGCTTGTCCAGAGGTTACCCTGTTCCAAGTAATTAGGTTGGCCTTCTGAACTTCTGCGCCACCAGGACAGAGTTCAGAAATCCGTCTTAACACTTACCATTCCAATCCTGCGTCCCTTCCTATAGCATGAGATTGGATATCTCAGTGCTTCTAATACCAAACCTGAGACCCTTCCTATAACATGAGATGTGATATCCAACTCCTTCCGATGCCAATCCTGACACCCTTCCTATACCATGAGATGTGATATCTCAATGCTTCTAATACCAAACCTGAGACCTGCCCTATTACTTGAGATGTGATATCCAAATCCTTCCCATTCCAATCCTGAGACTCTTCCTATAGCATGAGATGTGATATCTCAATGTTTTTAATACCAAACCTGAGACGCTTCCTATAGCACGAGATGTGATATCCAAATCCTTCCCATTCCAAACCTGAGACCCTTCCTATAGCATGAGATGTGATATCCAAGTCCTTCCCATTCCAATACTGAGACCCTTCCTATAGCAAGAGATGTGATGCATGAGAGGTGATATCTCAATGCTTCTAATATCAAACCTGAGACCCTCTCTATAGCATGAGATGTGATATCCAAGTCCTTCCCATTCCAATCCTGAGACCCATCCTATAGCATGAGATGTGATATCTCAATGCTTCTAATACCAAACCTGAGACCCTTCCTATTGCATGAGATGGGATATCCAACTCCTTCCCATTCCAATCCTGAGACCCTTCCTATATCATGAGATGTGATATCTCAATGCTTCTAAAAGCAACCCTGAGAACCATCCTATAACATGAGATGTGATATCTAAATCCTTCCCTTTCCAAACCTGAGACCCTTCCTTTAGCATGTGATGTGATATCCAACTCCTTCCCATTCTAATCCTGAGACCCTTCCTATAGCATGAGATGTGATATCCAACTCCTTCCCATTCCAATCCTGCGTCCCTTCTTATAGCATGAGATTTGATATCTCAATGCTTCTAATAGCAAACCTGGACCCTTCCTATAGCATAAAATATGATATCCAACTCCTTCCCATTCCAATCCTGCGTCCCTTCTTATAGCATGAGATTTGATATCTCAGTGCTTCTAATACCAAACCTGAGACCCTTCCTATAACATGAGATGTGATATCCAACTCCTTCCGATTCTAATCCTGAGACCCTTCCTATACCATGAGATTTGATATCTCAGTGCTTCTAATACCAAACCTGAGACCCTTCCTATAACATGAGATTTGATATCCAAATCCTTCCCATTCCAAACATGAGACCCTTCCGATAGCATGAGATGTGATATCTCAATGCTTCTAAAACGAAACCTGAGACCATCCCTCTAGCATAAGATATGATATCCAAGTCCTTCCCATTCCAATCCTGAGACCCTTCCTATAACATGAGATGTGATATCCAACTCCTTCCCATTCCAACCTGAGACCCTTCCTATAGCATGAGATGAGATATCCAACTCCTTCCCATTCCAATCCTAAGACCCTTCCTATAGCATGAGATGTGATATCCAACTCCTTCCCATTCCAATCCTAAGACCCTTCCGATAGCATGAGATTTGATATCTCAATGCTTCTAACAAACCTGAGACCCTTCCTATGGCATGAGATGTGATATCAAACTCCTTCCCATTCCAATCCTAAGACCCTTCCTATAGCATGAGATGTGATATCCAACTCCTTCCCATTCCAATCCTGAGGCCCTTCTGATAGCATGAGATGTGATATCTTAATGCTTCTAATACCAAACCTGAGACCCTCACTATAGCATAAGATGTGATATCCAAGTCCTTCCCATTCCAATCCTGAGACCCTTCCTAAAACATGAGATGTGATATCCAACTCCTTCCCATTCCAACCTGAGACCCTTCCTATAGCATGAGATGGGATATCCAACTCATTCCCAATCCAATCATGAGGACCTTCCGATAGCATGAGATGTGATATCTCAATGCTTCTAACAAACCTGAGACCCTTCCTATGGCATGAGATGTGATATCAAACTCCTTCCTATTCCAATCCTGAGACCCTTCCTATAGCATGAGATGTGATATCTCAATGCTTCTAATACCAAACCTGAGACCCTTCCTATAACATGAGATGGGATATCCAACTCCTTCCCATTCCAATCCTGAAACCCTTCCGATAGCAGAGGTGTGATATCTCAATGCTTATACCAAACCTGAGACCCTTCCTATGGCATGAGACGTGATATCCAGCTCCTTCCCATTCCAATCCTGAGACCCTTCCTATAGCAAGAGATGTGATATCTCAATGCTTCTACTAAACCTGAGACCCTTCCTATAGCATGAGATGTGATATCCAACTCCTTCCCATTACAATCCTGAGACCCTTCCTATAGCATAAGATGTGATTTCTCAATGGTTCCAATACCAAACCTGAGATCCTTCCTATAACATGAGATGTGATATTCAACTCCTTCCCATTCCAAACCTGAGACCCTTCCTATAGCATGAGATGTGATATCTCAATGCTTCTACCAAACCGGGAACCCTTTCCGATAGCATGAGATGTGATATCCATCTCCTTCCCATTCCAATCACAAGACCCTTCCTATAGCATGAGATGTGATATCCATCTCCTTCCCATTCCAATCCCGAGACCCTTCCTATAGCATGAGATGTGACATCTCAATGCTTCTACCAAACCTGAGACCCTTCCTATAGCATGAGATGAGATATCCAACTCCTTCCCATTCCAATTCCGAGACCCTTCCTATAGCATGAGATGTGATATCTCAATGCTTCTAATACTAAACCTGAGATCCTTCCTATAGCATGAGATGGGATATCCAATTCCTTCCCAATCCAATCATGAGGACCTTCCGATAGCATGAGATGTGATATCCAACTTCTTCCCATTCCAATCCTGAGACCCTTCCTATAGCATGAGATGTGATATCTCAATGCATCTAATACCAAACCTGGACTCTACCTATAGCATGAAATGTGATATCCAATTCCTTCCCATTCCAAACCTGAGACCCTTCCTATAGCATGAGATGTGATATCCAACTCCTTCCCATTCCAATCCGGAGACCCTTCCGATAGCATGAGATGTGATATCTCAATGCTTCTAATACCAAACCTGAGACCCTCCCTAAAGCATTAGATATGATATCCAAGTCCTTCCCATTCCAATCCTGAGACCCTTCCTATAACATGAGATGTGATATCCAACTCCTTCCCATTCCAACCTGAGACCCTTCCTATAGCATGAGATGAGATATCCAACTCCTTCCCATTCCAATTCCGAGACCCTTCCTATAGCATGAGATGTGATATCTCAATGCTTCTAATACCAAACCTGAGATCCTTCCTATAGCATGAGATGTGATATCCAACTGCTTCCCATTCCAAACCTGAGACCCTTCCTATAGCATGAGATGTGATATCTCAATGCTTCTACCAAACATGAGACCCTTCCTATAGCATGAGATGTGATATCTCACTGCTTCTAATACCAAAACTGAGTCTCTTCCTATAGCATGAGATGTGATATCCAACTCCTTCCCATTCCAATCCTGAGACCCTTCCGATAGCATGAGATGTGATATCTTAATGCTTCTAATACCAAACCTGAGACCCTTTCTATAGCATAAGATGTGAAAGCCAACTCCTTCCCATTCCAACCTGAGAAACTTCCTATAGCATGAGATGGGATATCCAACTCCTTCCCAATCCAATCATGAGACCCTTCCGATAGCATGAGATTTGATATCTCAATGCTTCTAACAAACCAGAGACCCTTCCTATGGCATGAGATGTGATATCAAACTCCTTCCCATTCCAATCCTAAGACCCTTCCTATAGCATGAGATGTGATATCCAACTCCTTCCCATTCCAATCCTGAGGCCCTTCTGATAGCATGAGATGTGATATCTTAATGCTTCTAATACCAAACCTGAGACCCTCTCTATAGCATAAGATGTGATATCCAAGTCCTTCCCATTCCAATCCTGAGACCCTTCCTAAAACATGAGATGTGATATCCAACTCCTTCCCATTCCAACCTGAGACCCTTCCTATAGCATGAGATGGGATATCCAACTCATTCCCAATCCAATCATGAGGACCTTCCGATAGCATGAGATGTGATATCTCAATGCTTCTAACAAACCTGAGACCCTTCCTATGGCATGAGATGTGATATCAAACTCCTTCCTATTCCAATCCTGAGACCCTTCCTATAGCATGAGATGTGATATCTCAATGCTTCTAATACCAAACCTGAGACCCTTCCTATAACATGAGATGGGATATCCAACTCCATCCCATTCCAATCCTGAAACCCTTCCGATAGCAGAGGTGTGATATCTCAATGCTTATACCAAACCTGAGACCCTTCCTATGGCATGAGACGTGATATCCAGCTCCTTCCCATTCCAATCCTGAGACCCTTCCTATAGCAAGAGATGTGATATCTCAATGCTTCTACTAAACCTGAGACCCTTCCTATAGCATGAGATGTGATATCCAACTCCTTCCCATTACAATCCTGAGACCCTTCCTATAGCATACGATGTGATTTCTCAATGGTTCCAATACCAAACCTGAGATCCTTCCTATAACATGAGATGTGATATTCAACTCCGTCCCATTCCAAACCTGAGACCCTTCCTATAGCATGAGATGTGATATCTCAATGCTTCTACCAAACCGGGAACCCTTTCCGATAGAATGAGATGTGATATCCATCTCCTTCCCATTCCAATCACAAGACCCTTCCTATAGCATGAGATGTGATATCCATCTCCTTCCCATTCCAATCCCGAGACCCTTCCTATAGCATGAGATGTGACATCTCAATGCTTCTACCAAACCTGAGACCCTTCCTATAGCATGAGATGAGATATCCAACTCCTTCCCATTCCAATTCCGAGACCCTTCCTATAGCATGAAATGTGATATCTCAATGCTTCTAATACCAAACCTGAGATCCTTCCTATAGCATGAGATGGGATATCCAACTCCTTCCCAATCCAATCATGAGGACCTTCCGATAGCATGAGATGTGATATCCAACTTCTTCCCATTCCAATCCTGAGACCCTTCCTATAGCATGAGATGTGATATCTCAATGCATCTAATACCAAACCTGGACTCTACCTATAGCATGAAATGTGATATCCAATTCCTTCCCATTCCAAACCTGAGACCCTTCCTATAGCATGAGATGTGATATCCAACTCCTTCCCATTCCAATCCGGAGACCCTTCCGATAGCATGAGATGTGATATCTCAATGCTTCTAATACCAAACCTGAGACCCTCCCTAAAGCATTAGATATGATATCCAAGTCCTTCCCATTCCAATCCTGAGACCCTTCCTATAACATGAGATGTGATATCCAACTCCTTCCCATTCCAACCTGAGACCCTTCCTATAGCATGAGATGAGATATCCAACTCCTTCCCATTCCAATTCCGAGACCCTTCCTATAGCATGAGATGTGATATCTCAATGCTTCTAATACCAAACCTGAGATCCTTCCTATAGCATGAGATGTGATATCCAACTGCTTCCCATTCCAAACCTGAGACCCTTCCTATAGCATGAGATTTGATATCTCAATGCTTCTACCAAACATGAGACCCTTCCTATAGCATGAGATGTGATATCTCACTGCTTCTAATACCAAAACTGAGTCTCTTCCTATAGCATGAGATGTGATATCCAACTCCTTCCCATTCCAATCCTGAGACCCTTCCGATAGCATGAGATGTGATATCTTAATGCTTCTAATACCAAACCTGAGACCCTTTCTATAGCATAAGATCTGATATCCAAGTCCATCCCATTCCAATCCTGAGACCCTTCCTAAAACATGAGATGTGATATCCAACTCCTTCCCATTCCAACCTGAGACCCTTCCTATAGCATGAGATGGGATATCCAACTCCTTCCCAATCCAATCATGAGACCCTTCCGATAGCATGAGATTTGATATCTCAATGCTTCTAACAAACCTGAGACCCTTCCTATGGCATGAGATGTGATATCAAACTCCTTCCCATTCCAATCCTAAGACCCTTCCTATAGCATGAGATGTGATATCCAACTCCTTCCCATTCCAATCCTGAGGCCCTTCTGATAGCATGAGATGTGATATCTTAATGCTTCTAATACCAAACCTGAGACCCTCTCTATAGCATAAGATGTGATATCCAACTCCTTCCCATTCCAACCTGAGACCCTTCCTATAGCATGAGATGGGATATCCAACTCATTCCCAATCCAATCATGAGGACCTTCCGATAGCATGAGATGTGATATCTCAATGCTTCTAACAAACCTGAGACCCTTCCTATGGCATGAGATGTGATATCAAACTCCTTCCTATTCCAATCCTGAGACCCTTCCTATAGCATGAGATGTGATATCTCAATGCTTCTAATACCAAACCTGAGACCCTTCCTATAACATGAGATGGGATATCCAACTCCTTCCCATTCCAATCCTGAAACCCTTCCGATAGCAGAGGTGTGATATCTCAATGCTTATACCAAACCTGAGACCCTTCCTATGGCATGAGACGTGATATCCAGCTCCTTCCCATTCCAATCCTGAGACCCTTCCTATAGCAAGAGATGTGATATCTCAATGCTTCTACTAAACCTGAGACCCTTCCTATAGCATGAGATGTGATATCCAACTCTTTCCCATTACAATCCTGAGACCCTTCCTATAGCATACGATGTGATTTCTCAATGGTTCCAATACCAAACCTGAGATCCTTCCTATAACATGAGATGTGATATTCAACTCCTTCCCATTCCAAACCTGAGACCCTTCCTATAGCATGAGATGTGATATCTCAATGCTTCTACCAAACCGGGAACCCTTTCCGATAGCATGAGATGTGATATCCATCTCCTTCCCATTCCAATCACAAGACCCTTCCTATAGCATGAGATGTGATATCCATCTCATTCCCATTCCAATCCCGAGATCCTTCCTATAGCATGAGATGTGACATCTCAATGCTTCTACCAAACCTGAGACCCTTCCTATAGCATGAGATGAGATATCCAACTCCTTCCCATTCCAATTCCGAGTCCCTTCCTATAGCATGAAATGTGATATCTCAATGCTTCTAATACCAAACCTGAGATCCTTCCTATAGCATGAGATGGGATATCCAACTCCTTCCCAATCCAATCATGAGGACCTTCCGATAGCATGAGATGTGATATCCAACTTCTTCCCATTCCAATCCTGAGACCCTTCCTATAGCATGAGATGTGATATCTCAATGCATCTAATACCAAACCTGGACTCTACCTATAGCATGAAATGTGATATCCAATTCCTTCCCATTCCAAACCTGAGACCCTTCCTATAGCATGAGATGTGATATCCAACTCCTTCCCATTCCAATCCGGAGACCCTTCCGATAGCATGAGATGTGATATCTCAATGCTTCTAATACCAAACCTGAGACCCTCCCTAAAGCATTAGATATGATATCCAAGTCCTTCCCATTCCAATCCTGAGACCTTTCCTATAACATGAGATGTGATATCCAACTCCTTCCCATTCCAACCTGAGACCCTTCCTATAGCATGAGATGGGATATCCAACTCCTTCCCAATCCAACCCTGAGACCCTTCCGATAGCATGAGATGTTATCTCTCAATGCTTCTAACAAACCTGAGACCCTTCCTATGTCATGAGATGTGATATCAAACTCCTTCCCCTTCTAAACCTGAGACCCTTCCTTTAGCATGAGATGTGATATCCAACTCCTTCCCATTCCAATCCTGAGACCCTTCCGATAGCATGAGATGTGATATCTCAGTGCTTCTAATATCGAACCTGAGACCCGCCCATGAGATGTGATATCCAAGTCCTTCCCATTCCAATCCTGAGACCCTTCCTATAGCATGAGATGTGATATCTCAATGCTTCTAATACCAAACCTGAGACCCTTCCTATAGCATGAGATGTGCTATCCAACTCCTTCCCATTCCTATCCTGAGACACTTCCTATAGCATGAGATGTGATATCTCAATGCTTCTAATACAAAACCTGAGACCATTCCTATAACATGAGATGTGATATCCAACTCCTTCCCATTCCAAACCTGAGACCCTTCTTATAGCATGAGATGTGATATCGAACTCCTTCCCATTGCAATCCTGAGTCACTCCCTATAGCATGAGATGTGATATCTCAATGATTCTACCAAACATGAGACCCTTCTTATAACATGAGATGTAATAGCCAACTCCTTCCCATTCCAAACCTGAGACCCTTCCTATAGCATGATATGTGCTATCCCACTCCTTCCTATTCCAATCCTGAGACCCTTCCGATAGCAGAGGTGCGATATTTCAATGCTTATACCAAACCTGAGACCCTTCCTATGGCATGAGATGTGATATCCAACTCCTTCCCATTCCAATCCTGAGACGCTTCCTATAGCATGAGATGTGTTATCTCAATGCTTCTACCAAACCTGAGACCCTTACTATAGCATGAGATGTGATATCCAACTCCTTCCCATTCCAATCCTGAGACCCTTCCTATAGCATGAGAGGTGATATCTCAAGGCTTCTAATACCAAACCTGAGATCCTTCCTATAACATGAGATGTGATATCCAACTCCTTCCCATTCCAAACCTGAGACCCTTCCTATAGCATGAGATGTGATATCCAACTCCTTCCCATTCCAATCCTGAGACCCTTCCTATACCATGAGATGTGATATCTCAATGCTTCTAAAACCAACCCTGAGAACCATCCTATAACATAAGATGTGATTTCTAAATCCTTCCCTTTCCAGACATGAGACCCTTCCTTTAGCATGAGATGTGATATCCAACTCCTTCCCATTCCAATCCTGAGACCCTTCCTATATCATGAGATGTGACATCTCAATGCTTTTAATACCAAACCTGAGACCCTTCCTATAGCATGAGATGTGCTATCCAACTCCTTCCCATTCCAATCCTGAGACACTTCCTATAGCATGAGATGTGATATCTCAATGCTTCTAATACAAAACCTGAGACCATTCCTATAACATGAGATGTGATATCCAACTCCTTCCCATTCCAAACCTGAGACCCTTCTTATAGCATGAGATGTGATATCCAACTCCTTCCCATTGCAATCCTGAGTCACTCCCTATAGCATGAGATGTGATATCTCAATGATTCTACCAAACATGAGACCCTTCTTATAACATGAGATGTGATAGCCAACTCCTTCCCATTCCAAACCTGAGACCCTTCCTATAGCATGATATGTGCTATCCCACTCCGTCCTATTCCAATCCTGAGACCCTTCCGATAGCAGAGGTGCGATATTTCAATGCTTATACCAAACCTGAGACCCTTCCTATGGCATGAGATGTGATATCCAACTCCTTCCCATTCCAATCACAAGACCCTTCCTATAGCATGAGATGTGATATCCATCTCCTTCCCATTCCAATCCCGAGACCCTTCCTATAGCATGAGATGTGACATCTCAATGCTTCTACCAAACCTGAGACCCTTCCTATAGCATGAGATGAGATATCCAACTCCTTCCCATTCCAATTCCGAGACCCTTCCTATAGCATGAGATGTGATATTTCAATGCTTCTAATACCAAACCTGAGATCCTTCCTATAGCATGAGATGGGATATCCAACTCCTTCGCAATCCAATCATGAGGACCTTCTTATAGCATGAGATGTGATATCTCAATGCTTCTAACAAACCTGAGACCCTTCCTATGGCATGAGATGTGATATCAAACTCCTTCCCATTCCAATTCTGAGACCCTTCCTATAGCATGAGATGTGATATCCAACTCCTTCCCATTCCAATCCTGAGACCCTTTCTATACCATGAGATGTGATATCTCAATGCTTCTAATATCAATCCTGAGACCTGCCCTATAACATGAGATGTGATTTCCAAATTCTTCCCATTCCAATCCTGAGACCCTTCCTATAGCATGAGATGTGATATCCAACTCCTTCCCATTCCAATCCTGAGACCCTTCCTATACCATGAGATGTGATATCTCAATGCTTCTAAAACCAACCCTGAGAACCATCCTATAACATAAAATGTGATTTCTAAATCCTTCCCTTTCCAGACCTGAGACCCTTCCTTCAGCATGAGATGTGATATCCAACTCCTTCCCATTCCAATCCTGAGACCCTTCCTATATCATGAGATGTGATATCTCAATGCTTCTAATACCAAACCTGGAGCCTTCCTATAGCATGAGATGTGTTATCCAATTTTTCCCATTCCAATCCTGCGTCCCTTCCTATAGCATGAGATTGGATATCTCAGTGATTCTAATACCAAACCTGAGACCCTTCCTATAACATGAGATGTGATATCCAACTCCTTACGATTCCAATCCTGAGACCTTTCCTATACCATGAGATGTGATATCTCAATGCTTCTAATACCAAACCTGAGACCTGCCCTATTACTTGAGATGTGATATCCAAATCCTTCCCATTCCAAACCTGAGACCCTTCCTATAGCATGAGATGTGATATCCAACTCCTTCCCATTCCAATCCTGAGACCCTTCCTATAGCAAGAGATGTGATATCCAAATCCTTCCCATTCCAAACCTGAGACCCTTCCTATAGCATGAGAGGTGATATCCAACTCCTTCCCATTCCAATCCTGTGTCCCTTCCTATAGCATTAGATTGGATATCTCAGTGCTTCTAATACCAAACCTGAGACCCTTCCTATAACATGAGATGTGATATCCAACTCCTTCCAATTCAAATCCTGAGACCCTTCCTATAGCATGAGATGTGATATCTCAATGCTTCTAATACCAAACCTGAGACCTGTCCTATTACATGAGATGTGATATCCAAATCCTTCCCATTCCAATCCTGAGACCCTTCCTATAGCATGAGATGTGATATCTCAATGTTTCTAATACCAAACCGGAGACCCTTCCTATAGCAAGAGATGTGATATCTAAAGCCTTCCCATTCCAAACCTGAGACCCTTCCTATAGCATGAGATGTGATATCCAACTCATTCCCATTCCAATCCGGAGACCCTTCCGATAGCATGAGATGTGATATCCAAGTCCTTCCCATTCCAATCCTGAGAACTTTCCTATAACATGAGATGTGATATCCAACTCCTTCCCATTCCAACCTGAGACCCTTCCTATAGCATGAGATGGGATATCCAACTCCTTCCCATTCCAATCCTGAGACCCTTCCTATACCATGAGATGTGATATCTCAATGCTTCTAATACCAATCCTGAGACCCGCCCTATAACATGAGATGTGATATCCAAATCCTTCCCCTTCTAAACCTGAGACCCTTCCTTTAGCATGAGATGTGATATCCAACTCCTTCCCATTCCAATCCTGAGACCCCTCCGATAGCATGAGATGTGATATCCAAGTCCTTCCCATTCCAATCCTGAGACCCTTCCTATAGCATGAGATGTGATATCTCAGTGCTTCTAATATCGAACCTGAGACCCTCCCATGAGATGTGATATCCAAGTCCTTCCCATTCCAATCCTGAGACCCTTCCTATAGCATGAGATGTGATATCTCAATGCTTCTAATACCAAACCTGAGACCCTTCCTATAGCATGAGATGTGCTATCCAACTCCTTCCCATTCCTATCCTGAGACACTTCCTATAGCATGAGATGTGATATCTCAATGCTTCTAATACAAAACCTGAGACCATTCCTATAACATGAGATGTGATATCCAACTCCTTCCCATTCCAAACCTGAGACCCTTCTTATAGCATGAGATGTGATATCGAACTCCTTCCCATTGCAATCCTGAGTCACTCCCTATAGCATGAGATGTGATATCTCAATGATTCTACCAAACATGAGACCCTTCTTATAACATGAGATGTAATAGCCAACTCCTTCCCATTCCAAACCTGAGACCCTTCCTATAGCATGATATGTGCTATCCCACTCCTTCCTATTCCAATCCTGAGACCCTTCCGATAGCAGAGGTGCGATATTTCAATGCTTATACCAAACCTGAGACCCTTCCTATGGCATGAGATGTGATATCCAACTCCTTCCCATTCCAATCCTGAGACGCTTCCTATAGCATGAGATGTGTTATCTCAATGCTTCTACCAAACCTGAGACCCTTACTATAGCATGAGATGTGATATCCAACTCCTTCCCATTCCAATCCTGAGACCCTTCCTATAGCATGAGAGGTGATATCTCAAGGCTTCTAATACCAAACCTGAGATCCTTCCTATAACATGAGATGTGATATCCAACTCCTTCCCATTCCAAACCTGAGACCCTTCCTATAGCATGAGATGTGATATCCAACTCCTTCCCATTCCAATCCTGAGACCCTTCCTATACCATGAGATGTGATATCTCAATGCTTCTAAAACCAACCCTGAGAACCATCCTATAACATAAGATGTGATTTCTAAATCCTTCCCTTTCCAGACATGAGACCCTTCCTTTAGCATGAGATGTGATATCCAACTCCTTCCCATTCCAATCCTGAGACCCTTCCTATATCATGAGATGTGATATCTCAATGCTTTTAATACCAAACCTGAGACCCTTCCTATAGCATGAGATGTGCTATCCAACTCCTTCCCATTCCAATCCTGAGACACTTCCTATAGCATGAGATGTGATATCTCAATGCTTCTAATACAAAACCTGAGACCATTCCTATAACATGAGATGTGATATCCAACTCCTTCCCATTCCAAACCTGAGACCCTTCTTATAGCATGAGATGTGATATCCAACTCCTTCCCATTGCAATCCTGAGTCACTCCCTATAGCATGAGATGTGATATCTCAATGATTCTACCAAACATGAGACCCTTCTTATAACATGAGATGTGATAGCCAACTCCTTCCCATTCCAAACCTGAGACCCTTCCTATAGCATGATATGTGCTATCCCACTCCGTCCTATTCCAATCCTGAGACCCTTCCGATAGCAGAGGTGCGATATTTCAATGCTTATACCAAACCTGAGACCCTTCCTATGGCATGAGATTTGATATCCAACTCCTTCCCATTCCAATCACAAGACCCTTCCTATAGCATGAGATGTGATATCCATCTCCTTCCCATTCCAATCCCGAGACCCTTCCTATAGCATGAGATGTGACATCTCAATGCTTCTACCAAACCTGAGACCCTTCCTATAGCATGAGATGAGATATCCAACTCCTTCCCATTCCAATTCCGAGACCCTTCCTATAGCATGAGATGTGATATTTCAATGCTTCTAATACCAAACCTGAGATCCTTCCTATAGCATGAGATGGGATATCCAACTCCTTCGCAATCCAATCATGAGGACCTTCCGATAGCATGAGATGTGATATCTCAATGCTTCTAACAAACCTGAGACCCTTCCTATGGCATGAGATGTGATATCAAACTCCTTCCCATTCCAATTCTGAGACCCTTCCTATAGCATGAGATGTGATATCCAACTCCTTCCCATTCCAATCCTGAGACCCTTTCTATACCATGAGATGTGATATCTCAATGCTTCTAATATCAATCCTGAGACCTGCCCTATAACATGAGATGTGATTTCCAAATTCTTCCCATTCCAATCCTGAGACCCTTCCTATAGCATGAGATGTGATATCCAACTCCTTCCCATTCCAATCCTGAGACCCTTCCTATACCATGAGATGTGATATCTCAATGCTTCTAAAACCAACCCTGAGAACCATCCTATAACATAAAATGTGATTTCTAAATCCTTCCCTTTCCAGACCTGAGACCCTTCCTTCAGCATGAGATGTGATATCCAACTCCTTCCCATTCCAATCCTGAGACCCTTCCTATATCATGAGATGTGATATCTCAATGCTTCTAATACCAAACCTGGAGCCTTCCTATAGCATGAGATGTGTTATCCAATTTTTCCCATTCCAATCCTGCGTCCCTTCCTATAGCATGAGATTGGATATCTCAGTGATTCTAATACCAAACCTGAGACCCTTCCTATAACATGAGATGTGATATCCAACTCCTTACGATTCCAATCCTGAGACCTTTCCTATACCATGAGATGTGATATCTCAATGCTTCTAATACCAAACCTGAGACCTGCCCTATTACTTGAGATGTGATATCCAAATCCTTCCCATTCCAAACCTGAGACCCTTCCTATAGCATGAGATGTGATATCCAACTCCTTCCCATTCCAATCCTGAGACCCTTCCTATAGCAAGAGATGTGATATCCAAATCCTTCCCATTCCAAACCTGAGACCCTTCCTATAGCATGAGAGGTGATATCCAACTCCTTCCCATTCCAATCCTGTGTCCCTTCCTATAGCATTAGATTGGATATCTCAGTGCTTCTAATACCAAACCTGAGACCCTTCCTATAACATGAGATGTGATATCCAACTCCTTCCAATTCAAATCCTGAGACCCTTCCTATAGCATGAGATGTGATATCTCAATGCTTCTAATACCAAACCTGAGACCTGTCCTATTACATGAGATGTGATATCCAAATCCTTCCCATTCCAATCCTGAGACCCTTCCTATAGCATGAGATGTGATATCTCAATGTTTCTAATACCAAACCGGAGACCCTTCCTATAGCAAGAGATGTGATATCTAAAGCCTTCCCATTCCAAACCTGAGACCCTTCCTATAGCATGAGATGTGATATCCAACTCATTCCCATTCCAATCCGGAGACCCTTCCGATAGCATGAGATGTGATATCCAAGTCCTTCCCATTCCAATCCTGAGAACTTTCCTATAACATGAGATGTGATATCCAACTCCTTCCCATTCCAACCTGAGACCCTTCCTATAGCATGAGATGGGATATCCAACTCCTTCCCATTCCAATCCTGAGACCCTTCCTATACCATGAGATGTGATATCTCAATGCTTCTAATACCAATCCTGAGACCCGCCCTATAACATGAGATGTGATATCCAAATCCTTCCCCTTCTAAACCTGAGACCCTTCCTTTAGCATGAGATGTGATATCCAACTCCTTCCCATTCCAATCCTGAGACCCCTCCGATAGCATGAGATGTGATATCCAAGTCCTTCCCATTCCAATCCTGAGACCCTTCCTATAGCATGAGATGTGATATCTCAGTGCTTCTAATATCGAACCTGAGACCCTCCCATGAGATGTGATATCCAAGTCCTTCCCATTCCAATCCTGAGACCCTTCCTATAGCATGAGATGTGATATCTCAATGCTTCTAATACCAAACCTGAGACCCTTCCTATAGCATGAGATGTGCTATCCAACTCCTTCCCATTCCTATCCTGAGACACTTCCTATAGCATGAGATGTGATATCTCAATGCTTCTAATACAAAACCTGAGACCATTCCTATAACATGAGATGTGATATCCAACTCCTTCCCATTCCAAACCTGAGACCCTTCTTATAGCATGAGATGTGATATCGAACTCCTTCCCATTGCAATCCTGAGTCACTCCCTATAGCATGAGATGTGATATCTCAATGATTCTACCAAACATGAGACCCTTCTTATAACATGAGATGTAATAGCCAACTCCTTCCCATTCCAAACCTGAGACCCTTCCTATAGCATGATATGTGCTATCCCACTCCTTCCTATTCCAATCCTGAGACCCTTCCGATAGCAGAGGTGCGATATTTCAATGCTTATACCAAACCTGAGACCCTTCCTATGGCATGAGATGTGATATCCAACTCCTTCCCATTCCAATCCTGAGACGCTTCCTATAGCATGAGATG